>NC_041405.2:146856466-147456466 GCF_900747795.2 Erpetoichthys calabaricus | reverse complement strand
ACATAATCGAGTAACATTAGGCGAGGGCCTGTTTGCTCAACAAGTGTAGTGGGAGAGGAAACAAAAGGTGATTGCCACAAGTGAGAAGATGTAATAACTCATACATTTACAATCATAGATTACAATCACTAAAGTAAATAAACTTAAACAAATTAACCAAGAATATAAAAATATTGCAGAGCAAAGTTTTTTTTCTTCATCAATTCGACAGATACAGTATTCACAGAACAGATGGGTTAGATGGGTCACCATTCAAACATTTCTACTGATAAACCTCAAGAATGTCTTCTCTGGTTTGAATGAGAATTATTGTTTTATTAACAATATTTCTCTCCTTCTTTCTCTTTAAGAGATATGCTTGAATGGAAGAAAACCATTGTATTTATTTATTTATTTTTATTAAATGGCTATTGTTAATTATGTATGGCTGCTCTGCTGTCATTATGCTAAGAATCCTCTTCTGGGGTCCCAGTATGTTGCAGGGCCAGATTAAGACCTTTAGAGGCCCTAAGCACTTAAAAGATTTTGCTGTCCCCATATACACGTAATTCAAACTATAAACAATAATAAACTGTACAATAAAATTTTATTTTTCAAAATGAATCAAAACTACTCCATGTAGCCGCTATAATAGCATAACAATTCCAAGTGTTGCATTTTCTGCTTTGGCGGATGTCTTCATCCAAGGCGACTCACAACATTTGAGATACAACTGGTTACGTTTCCTTTCTTTTTCCAACTGGTGCACAGGCAGGTCACATGACTTGCTCAGGATCTCTTGGTGTCAGCAGTGGGATTTGAAGCCATAACCGCAGGGTTTGAAGGCCCAACGCCTTAACCACTACACCACACTAACTAAAATACGTTCATGGTATGAGAAATGCCGTTATGTTGTGCTGGTGTCAAAGAAAACTAGTTAACCAAGTAAGCCACTATAATAAAGTCATAACTCCAATTAATACATTTATCTGACAGCTTTATCCAAGGTGACTTACAAGTTCCAAGATACAACTGGTTCCATTTCTTTTGGTTTTTGTTTTTTCTAACTGCAATACAAGGAGGTGAAGTGACTTACTTAGGGTCACTTGGTGTCAGTAGTGGGATTGAAAAGCCACAACCTTAGGGCTCGAAGCCCAAATCCTTAACCACTACACCACACCACCTGCCCTAATATGAAAGCAAATGTCTACCTTTGGAAAGGCACACTCAATATTGTCTTCTACGATTATTTTATAAAGCTCAGCATAACAGAATCCCATTGTTACATTTTTTGTTGCACCGAACATCTGACGCACATGTGAGTGAAGCTGCTGAAGCTCAGCTGAGACATTCGTGTTTGAGTCCTCTGGGTGAGCATCGGTCAGCTTTTGACAACACTGAGAAAGCCTTTCAATTTCAGAAGACGATGAAGTATGTAAATTCAAAACACATGGCATTAAAGATATTTATTTTGTGTTCGTATAAAATTATCCTACAAAATTTAATATTTAAAAAATTTTCATACAAAATTATGTACCATAATTGTTGTACTTGCGATGACTGATTGTAGGTCTGGCAACAGCACACCACTCTCACTCTCAGTGGACCACTAAACTGGATGGCTAACACGATCAAGACAAGAACGAGCACGTGAGCATCGGTGGGCCGGGTGGCACTTACCAGATTCTAATTTTGGTGTATTTCCAAGATTCATATATATCTTGAACCTCTATTACAGGGGTGTCCAAACTACAGCCCACGGGCCAACTGAGGTCCATTTTTAATTGGCCTGCAGCAAATTCTAAAAATATGAAATATGGCCCACACACAAAACTTGTCCTTAACTGTATTGTACTTCTTAGGTTTAACACAAGCGTAACCAAAGAACAATTTTGCTACGGGTGACCAAAAATGGCAGAACCAAAGAAACACACAATAGCTAGTGAGTGCAGAAAATTTCAGACACGGTGGGGAAATTAACATTTCTTCCTAGAAGTCAAGGGCAAGTGTGTCTATTTGATTTGCAATGAAACTATTGCAGTGGTGAAAGAGTACAATGTGTGTCGACACTATGAAACACTGGTGCCGAGCGAGGACAGAAAGTTAAGCAAATGGCAGCCTGTCTGCTAGCTCAACAACAGGATTTTTTTCTGTGCTAACAAAACACAAGAACATGCCACATTAGCCAATTACGAAGTAACGTAACTCACTGCCTGTCACGGGAAACCTTTCTCAGATGGTGACTTCATGAAACAGCGCCTCACTAAAGTCACAGGAATTCAACAACGTTCGCTTCTCCAGAAACGCAGTTGTGCGGCGAATTAAAAGCGCACTTTGTAATACAATAAATGAAAACCCATTAAAACCAAGGAGCTGGTGGTGGATTTCAGGAGGCCCAGACCCCTCATAGACCCTGTGATCATCAAAGGTGACTGTGTGCAGATGGTGCAGACCTATAAATATCTGGGAGTGCAGCTGGATGATAAATTAGACTGGACTGCCAATACTGATGCGCTGTGCAAGAAAGGACGGAGCCGACTATACTTCCTTAGAAGACTGGCGTCCTTCAACATCTGCAATAAGATGCTGCAGATGTTCTATCAGACGGTTGTGGCGAGCGCCCTCTTCTACGCGGTGGTGTGCTGGGGAGGCAGCATTAAGAGGAAAGACGCCTCACGCCTGGACAAACTGGTGAGGAAGGCAGGCTCTGTTGTTGGCATGGAGCTGGACAGTTTGACATCTGTGGCAGAGCGACGGGTGCTGAGCAGACTCCTGTCAGTCATGGAGAATCCACTGCATCCACTTAATAGTATCATCTCCAGACAGAGGAGCAGCTTCAGCGACAGACTGCTGTCACTGTCCTGCTCCACTGACAGACTGAGGAGATCGTTCCTCCACCACACTATGCGACTCTTCAATTCCACCCGGGGAGGGGTAAACGTTAACATTATACAAAGTTATTGTCTGTTATACCTGCATTGTTATCATTCTTTAATTTAATATTATTTATTGTATCAGTATGCTGCTGCTGGAGAATGTGAATTTCCCATTGGGATTAATAAAGTATCTATCTATCTATCTATCTATCTATCTATCTATCTATCTATCTATCTATCTATCTATCTATCTATCTATCTATCTATCTATCTATCTATCTATCTATCTATCTATCTATCTATCTATCTATCTATCTATCTATCTATCTATCTATCTATCTATCTAATGGAGAGCTGTGATGCTGTTTTTTCTTTAAGCATATTCAATTATGAAGCCTAATTTACCGATATTTGATTGATTTTGCTAGCTTAATACACAGGAGGTGAGGCAATAGACCTCACCTCTAGTGGGTGGCCCAGCCCTTCATATGTTTCTCTGTATGTGGCCCCCAATGAAACAAGTTTGGACACCCCTGCTCTATTATTACCACAAGGGTCGTTCAAAGAGTTTCCGCACTTTTATATTTTCATTGGAAACAGTGAAGGCCGGAGGAGTAGTAACTGGTCTCATGGCTCTTCTTCTTCTGTATCTTTTGTAACATGGTGGTGTGGACACACGCAGCAGCTCGGTGGCTCTCGGCTTTTGGCTTCGTTTTATTCGTAATTAAATTTTTACTGTTACTTAAACCACTTGAAGCGTTAATCCAGTATGGAAGGACTGATTTAATTAATATAGGGAAGCGGTTCGAGCTTCACGTATCCCCAAGGCTGGACTTTATTCCACAAGAGGTATGGTGGACTACTGAGGCTTTTACCATCCCCTCTCTGTGGCTGAGACGGCGGAGGAGACACCATAAAATGGACAAGCTGGTACAAAAGCTTCATAATCTGGGACTGTCCACATCGTTGTGTCTCTGGATCAGGGACTTTCTCACTAACAGGCCTCAGGTGGTTAGAATTGGAGATCTTACATCAGCCACACTGGTTTTGAACACAGCCACGCCACAGGGTTGTGTGCTCAGCCCAGCACTCTTCACGTTATTTACGCACGATTGCTCTGCCATCCATGCCACAAATATGGTTGTGAAGTTTGCAGATGATACGACCGTGGTGGGTCTCATATCAGACAATGGTGAGACTCACTATAGAGAGGAGATACAACACCTAGCACTATGGTGCTCAGCCAACAACCTCGTCTTGAACACCAGCAAGACCAAAGACGTCATTGTGGACTATAGGAGGTCCAGAAAAACTGAACATGCTCCTATATTCATACATGAGGAGGCTGTAATGTGTGTGGACAATATCAAGTTCTTGTGTAACCACATCACATTGGATCTGACCTGGTCTTTGAACACATCTCACCTGGTTAAGAAGACCCAACAAAGACATAGGAAGATGAGACGTGCTGGATTCTCCTCTCGGCTGCTCACAAACATCTACAGATCCGCTATAGAAAGCATTCTCTGTCACAGTATGACAGTGTGGTACAACAGCTGCACAGCACAGGACAGGAAGGACTTGACACGGGTGGTGAGAACAGCACAGGGGATCGTGGGAAGTCCTCTCCTAGACCTGGACTCTGCATATGTTGGAAGGGTGCAGAAGAGGGCGAAATGTATAGCTGCGGATCTCACCCATCTGGGAAATGGACTGTTTGTACCACTGCCTTCAGGAAAGCAGTACAGAAACGTAAAATCACGTACCAGCAGACTGAAAGACAGCTTTTTCCCCAGAGCTGTGAAGTCTGTCTGCCCCTGCTGATACACACACCTACATCGACCCGTAACCTGCCCCCCTATAGACATGCACACGCACTTACCCTCGTAATCAAACACACACACTCGTATTCCTCCCCTGCAGACCCACACACACAGATCACTGGTCTCTGCAGGCGTACTACCTCAGGAAAAGTCTGGACTTGACGTTTTATTGCTGCCGTCTTTTATACTTACTTATTATGTTTATTTTATTATTTATAGTGTATTGTGTATTTGAAGTATTCTTCCTTGAAGCCGAGTCCTACCAATGAAACATTTTGTTATGTGTACTGTATGCATAATGACAATAAAGAATTCTATCTATCTATCTATCTATCTATCTATCTATCTATCTATCTATCTATCTATCTATCTATCTATCTATCTATCTATCTATCTATCTATCTATCTATCTATCTATCTATCTATCTATCTATCTATCTATTTAAAGTAGAAGTGTACTTGATAAAGACAATACATTTAAATGAATTCATACCTGAATGAACACTGTCATCATTCACTGGCCATATAACAGTCAGTCAGTCAGTCAGTCAGTCAGTCGCTTAAGTGCACAGGTGAGGAGTCGTCCGCATCTGTAATTGTTGCCAGGAGCTGCTAATTGCCACATCTGATCCACGTGCCCATAATGTTTAATAGAAGCGCGAGGTGGAAGGAGAGGAGAGAGAGAAAAGAATGTCATGGGAGGTTAAAGGAGAAGAAGATGGAAGGAAGCAGGATGGAGAAAGTCATTGAGAGAGAGAGCGAGAGCAGGCTCGTGAGAATTTAATGCAGCTGGTAGGAGAGTGGGGTGTTTGGCCAGCACCTGAGGGCTGACGGTAGTGGTCGCTTCTGCTGAACGCTTGTTTGGAGCAGAAGTGACCGGGAGAAGGTTGGCATGCCGCAGTGAAGGAAGAGGAGTCGAGGAGGCTTTGGGTGTGTTGAGCCCCAGTGTGAGCTCCCTGGCCACTGGGGAAGGAACCCAAGTCTAGATCCGGCTGGACCCCAACATAGCCGGGGATCAGAGGGCTACCGGACCAGAAATGAAGGAGCTACATTTGCTGGTAGGGCGACTCCCCTTTTGCGGGTACCGAATGGGAGCCGCCAGTAAAAGAACAGACCTGGCTTTAGTTTTTAAAGAAAGACTGCTTCTTACCGTTATTTTAACCTTGTTTTAAAATTATTTTTCTAGTGTGTTTTCAACCTCCACAGTTCACTTGTTTTTATTGGATTATTTATTTGAAGATTTGAGAGACACTGCACTTATTTATTTGGACACTTTGTTGTTGATTTTGTTAATTTTTTTAATAAAAGCACTTTGCACTTTTTGCACCATCCCCTTGCTTCACTGTTGTGCCTCACTGTCCAGCTTATCGGTGACATTACTGACGGTGTCGGGTTCGAGAGCTCCCAGAAGCTGAATGAAAGCATGGAGCAGAACCCGCATCGTCACAGGCAGTCATTGTCCAACCCGCTATATCATAACATAGGGTCACGGGGATCTGCTGGAGCCAATCCCAGCCAGCACAGGGTGCAAGGTAGGAACAAATCCTGGGCAGGGCGCCATATAACATCAAAATGAATTTACTTATTCCAGACACTCAGCCATCCCACTGCTGGATGTGTGTACTGTACAGGGTGGTCCAGATCTAAGTATGTAATTTACATTACGCTATAACTTGTTAAGTTTATTACATAGAGAATTCACAAAAAAATATTTTTGTTGCCAATAGATGGCAGCACCTGCCCTGCATTCGTTTATTACAAGATATTTCAAACAATTCTTTAGTCTTGCATTGTCTTCCTGCATTGCATTGAAAGTTGCATAATTAGATCTGGACCACCCTATATATAACTACAGGCTCCATTGTCATAATAGGTAATCCGGCCCTGAGTATGGCACTGAGTTGGGTCCTCAGATTAAAATGTTTAATAACCCCTGATCTATCAAATGAAACCAATTGTGGTTTATGGCATTGCAATATCACATATTATAAGCTGCCCGTGTGCAAGTTATACATATGCAACTGGAAAAGGGGTCCTTGGATGTAAAAAGGTTGGGAAGCACTGCTTTAGGTACCTTTTTGCAAACTGGACTGCAGATTGTTGCAGTGATGCTTGTCCTCCTGGAGCTCAGCCATGCACGTCAGAGGGTCACCTACCAGGCTCATTACGGGTAAGCACTACCACTCCGGGACATGAGGGGGCGCTGTCACTGACGATGTTGTCAGAGCTGCGCCCCTTTGGTTCCAGAAACTGTAAAACTGAGGCTCTCCCAAAACAGGGGTCACCTCATTCCAGGGTGTGCCGATCTATTTCATATAGTGCCTTTCATATCTATCTCTATATCTTTCTATCTCACTTTGCCTTTTAGCAAAAAAAAAAAAAAACAAGAATCAAAAAATAATTTAATAAAAAAAGCACACAGGCAAAATGTATACTTTATGATAAATCATTACTGAAAGCAAACAAAAAAATTAAGTAAAAACAGCAATTGTGACACTTGACTTAGACGCCATTTTAGCCCTCTACAAGTGTGAAACCAATCTAAGGCGCTCTATAAAACATGCGTTGACAGAGCAATCCCAGCCCCTGTCAGCTTTAGTTTCTCAAGCCCCACTCTGCAATTGGCGACGCTCTGGATGGACCTTATGATTCCCACATGGGCTTAGACGCAGGCCCATGAAGTGACCTCATGTAAGTCATCCGCCAAACGCACACACACCTACCTCTCCGCTGAAGAATGCTTTGTCCAGCTGTTCCCAGATAGGTTTGTTGGTTGCTGTAGCTGAATTTGTTTGGACACTGTTGGCTGAAAGTTTCTGGGCTCACAGCGGCACTGTAAAGGCAGGCCACACAGCGTGAAGAATTCCAAATGGAAAAGATATGGAAAGAAAATTCTGAAAATCACAAGGAAGGCGCTCTGTGCCGTGTTTCCCTATCAGACGCTGAGACTGCAGTAGAGGAAATGTTGAGTCTTCAGTCATAAGGGGCACAAATCAAAGCCCACCTGTGATACACTGTGTGTGTCCGCACGTTCAAAATGTCGACAATACTCGCACAAAATTATACTACGACTCTGAATTTAGTGTCTTAGGATGGCGTTCTCCTATAAGAGGATGCTAAATGAAACGGTGTTTGTGTCACCCACAGGGGATGCCAACTCCTCCTGCCACGGCTCACTCATTTCTGGCCGCTTTGAAGGGTTTATCCAGACCTCCAATGGAACTTTCTACGTGGAGCCTGTGAGCCAACGGGAATACCACTCGGTTATTTACCACCAGGATGACGTTGGTGAGTACTGACCCCCCGAATGATGTTTAATACTGTGCTGCCGTACCTCCCATGATGCAGTTCACCACTGCTTCCCAAAATTTGGTTTTCCTAAATTTTTTGTCCTTCCACCTAGTTTTGGTATCAGCTGCAAAATTAACCATGTTGTATATGCTGTCAACAGAATTTTGATATCATTAGATTACATTAGATAAACGTTACTAATCCCATTCAGATGAATACAGCAGCAGAAACATCAAAACAGGACAGATAATACAGCCAATCAATCAATCAATCAATCAATGAAATAAATTAATTAAACTTAACAAGTACATCAGGGGGGAACATTGACTTGCCTAATAGCAGTGGGCAGAAAAGATCGTCCAGAGGTCCCTCTTAGCACACCATGGAGGAATGAACTTCTTCATGATGGCATCTAATTTTACCATCATCCTTTTTTCCACAAGGATAAAAAAAAAAAAAAGTACAGGGACCCCACTGATGGCAAATGTGTCAAATTAAAATGACATCCCAACAGCACAATGCAAGATGCTGAAAGACGTCTTCCAGAATGGCAGGATTTCATCACGGGACCACCAGGTAGTGCTTGCCACTGTTGATGTCCAAGTGCTTGAGTCTACCATCAGGAAATGAGATCCACATGGGAGGTGGGCCAGGAGGAAACCAAAGGGAGACTTAGGGAGGAAGGGACCCCTGGGCGGGAACTATTGCTTGGGACCCCACCTGGGTGTTCTGAGGGAATCTATCTATCTATATAGTGCCTTTCATATCTATCTATCTATCTATCTATCTATCTATCTATCTATCTATCTATCTATCTATCTATCTATCTATCTATCTATCTATCTATCTATCTATCTATCTATATAGTGCCTTTCATATCTATCTATCTATCTATCTATCTATCTATCTATCTATCTATCTATCTATCTATCTATCTATCTATCTATATAGTGCCTTTCATATCTATCTATCTATCTATCTATCTATCTATCTATCTATCTATCTATCTATCTATCTATCTATCTATCTATCTATCTACATAGTGCCTTTCATATCTATCTATCTATCTATCTATCTATCTATCTATCTATCTATCTATCTATCTATCTATCTATCTATCTATCTATCTATCTATCTATCTATCTATATAGTGCCTTTCATATCTATCTATCTATCTATCTATCTATCTATCTATCTATCTATCTATCTATCTATCTATCTATCTATCTATATAGTGCCTTTCATATCTATCTATCTATCTATCTATCTATCTATCTATCTATCTATCTATCTATCTATCTATCTATCTATCTATCTATCTATCTATCTATCTATATAGTGCCTTTCATATCTATCTATCTATCTATCTATCTATCTATCTATCTATCTATCTATCTATCTATCTATCTATCTATCTATCTATAAAGTGCCTTTCATATCTATCTATCTATCTATCTATCTATCTATCTATCTATCTATCTATCTATCTATCTATCTATCTATCTATCTATCTATCTATATAGTGCCTTTCATATCTATCTATCTATCTATCTATCTATCTATCTATCTATCTATCTATCTATCTATCTATCTATCTATCTATCTATCTATCTATCTATATAGTGCCTTTCATATCTATCTATCTATCTATCTATCTATCTATCTATCTATCTATCTATCTATCTATCTATCTATCTATCTATCTATCTATCTATCTATCTATAAAGTGCCTTTCATATCTATCTATCTATCTATCTATCTATCTATCTATCTATCTATCTATCTATCTATCTATCTATCTATCTATCTATCTATCATATAGTGCCTTTCATATCTATCTATCTATCTATCTATCTATCTATCTATCTATCTATCTATCTATCTATCTATCTATCTATCTATCTATCTATCTATCTATCTATCTATATAGTGCCTTTCATATCTATCTATCTATCTATCTATCTATCTATCTATCTATCTATCTATCTATCTATCTATCTATCTATCTATCTATCTATAAAGTGCCTTTCATATCTATCTATCTATCTATCTATCTATCTATCTATCTATCTATCTATCTATCTATCTATCTATCTATCATATAGTGCCTTTCATATCTATCTATCTATCTATCTATCTATCTATCTATCTATCTATCTATCTATCTATCTATCTATCTATCTATCTATCTATCTATCTATCATATAGTGCCTTTCATTTCTATCTATCTATCTATCTATCTATCTATCTATCTATCTATCTATCTATCTATCTATCTATCTATCTATCTATCTATCTATCTATCTATTATGTAATGCCCTCGCTCTCTATTATAAAGATACAGTAGATGTACAAATGCTAATAAACAGGTGCAGGTTCAACTCCAGTCCATCAGTCAGAGTTCTTCTATCCATTCCTTTCAGTTCAATTCAGTTCAGCATGCGTGTTTTTCATGTGTTTAGTTCAGGTGCCCAGATGGGCAGTTACTGCTGGTCTCCATCTCCACACAGATACGCCAGGGTACACGTTAGCGTGTGGAAGACCTGTATTTTTAAAGGAGGTCTTTGGAAAGCAGAGGCAGAAGCAGGTCATTAATGGCAGTTATGGACAAACACTCCTTGGCAGAGAGAGCTATTTCAGGGCTGGCCATGGAGGATAACTGTGAAGTGCCAACATCTTAAGGGTCACCTACTCAGAGCCAACAAGAACAGGAATTTGAGCGAAGAATAAAAGGTTGAAATTTGAGCCTCCTGGGTTCCATCACACTGGCAGGTTTGCTGGTTTCCCACAGTGTGGCATGAATGGAATGCAAAACAAGGAAATTGTGAGCATGCAGTTTTTTTTTTTTTGGCAGAGACTCCCAGAGAGTAATTTTCGTGACTAAGGGTTGGCCTGTGGTACAGTAAGATGGCACAAATGAGTACCTGATAGGAACTGAAAGAGTCATAAGTTTCCGCATGTGCACTTGAGACGAGTAGAGTGCATGAATGAAAAAACAAGAAAGAGCTTTGCTCAACATACATAGGCATCAGAAACATCGTGGGCACCTATGCTCCTGGGGCCTTATGTTAAGACATGTTAAGATGGCCCCACACTGGTACACCTCCTTCCAACAGACAATCCCCCCCCCCCCCACCCAAAAAAAAACAATGTTCACTTTCAGTCAATTGGCTCATTGAGAGGAGCAAATCAGAGGAGTGGAGATGAATCTTCAGAGCAGCTGTGAAGATGGCTGCCAGGCCTGGCACACCTCCAGTTTTCCACACTTTGAATCTGTCTCACTTGCCCTGGCAGCTGGTTCTTGTCTTGGAGATTGGTCTTCTTGCCTTGGCAGCTGGTTCTTGTCTTGGAGATTGGTCTTCTTGCCTTGGCAGCTGGTTCTTATTCTGGACGGCAGTGTGCGCCCCCTCATCCTACTTGTGCACAGTATGGAGGGACGTATTGTATGAGCTTCCCGAGTGAACAGAAATACAAGTTGTAACCTCCAGGTGGCGCAAAAATAACTGATTCTGCTCTCCTTGTGTGTCTAGAGATGCACACTCTTGTCGTTTTGATCATAGACATATATAGATAGACGCCGCATTCACTGTGTTGCTCAGTCAACACGATACGTCAGTGCGTACGCCGTACGCCATATTGTGAGTGGCAAAAGTGCCATTTAAACTAATACAGGTAGACGTGGAAACTGGGTTATCTGAAGTTAAAAACAATGACGTTTAAAACAGTATCGTTTACATACAGTACAACTGATTTTGATGAATCGTTTAAATGCAATTATTTATATTGTGAAGGACAGCCGGGTCCCATGCCCGGCAGGGACGCCCCTTCTGCATCTGTTCCGGGGGAGCTACCATGGACAGCTCAATACCTCCCCCGGGACGCTTGGTGGCAGCCTCCCTGGCAGACGATGATTCCCCAACCTGGCGCATGGCTCCATGGGAGATGGAGTCCTCCACAGCCTGGTTGGGGGCTCGGATGGCCGTCAGGGGGAGCTGCATGGAGTCTGCAGCCCGGCTGGTCAAATCTTCAGCCCCACCCGGAAATGCAATTAGGACCAGGTGATCAAGCACCTGGAATGCTTCCGGGTGGGGTATAAAAAAGGCCAGCCACCACCACTCGAGAGAGCCAGAGTCGGAGGAGGGGGAGGAGGAGGACTAAGCCTGAGGAGGAGTGGTGGTGCCAGAAGGATTGTTGCTGTGGTGATAATTGTGCTTTTGTGGGACTGTGTATTGCCTGTGGGTCACGGGGAAGACGTGCGCCCACAGGTGAAGAAAATAAAACGTTTGTGTTTTAAGACATACGGTGTCTGTCTGTCTGTGCCTGGGGCCTGGTCTTTTACAATATCCATTTATACACTAATAATGACAATTATTAAATAATAATAATAATTATTATTATTAAATAATTCCTCCCATATAAGTAACATTTCTCGGACTGCCTTCTTCCATCTCCGAAACATTTCTAGACTTTGTCCTGTTCTTATGCAGCACAGTACTGAAGTATTGGTTAATGCCGAGTCACCTCACGTATAGATTACTGTAATGCTATTCTATCTGGCATCCCACAAAAACATATTCATCGCTTACAACTTCTTCAAAATTCTGCTGCCAGGATAATAACCTGCTGTTCTAAATCCACTGAACATATTTCACCTTTTTCTCTCTCGACTTCACTGGCTCCCTGTTCACTACCGATTACAATACTAAATACCGCTCTTAACGTTTAAAGCTCTCCACAACCTCACTGATCTCCTCCAGACTGACACTCCTCTCGCTCACTCAGATCCTCATCTGCAGCTCGACTTTCTGTACCGCACATCAGACTCAGTTCTATGGGAGCTCGAGCGTCACTCATTGTGCTCCTCAACTCGGGAATTCTCTTCCCTCTCATATCCGTCAGCTCGATTCAATAACACATTTTAAAACTACCCTCAAAACTTATCTTTTCAAACTGGCATACCAATTGTGAATTTTGCACTGTTACTGCCAGTTATCTTTGTTTGTCTTTCTTTTAACAGTGAAATGATACTCAATGACAAGAATAAACAATTTTATTGTATACAGATTGGCTTAATTTCTGAAAACATTTCACTCATTCCTCTCTCAATCTCACACACACACACACACAATGTGGTTACTTTAATATATACAGGATAGGATCTAAAATCCATGAAACAGAACTGTCTTACATAGCTTTTTCTGTGTGTTGCCACCCTGTAATTTGAGGAGTATTCAGTCCGGCAATATGGTGCAGCCTTAGTTTGTGGAAGACAACTAAAGACATGAGCATAAAATGATGGTTGTCAATTTCAAACTGGGGTTCCTCGATGTGCTCCTTGAGAAAAAACACATCATCTGAACAAATCTGAGCCTGAACAAACTGATTGATCAACGATACACTGACAGCTTGTCCTAATGTCGACTGTCGGATAACACGCTCAGCTACTTTGACCACCTTGACTGGACCCTCAGAAGGACTCATCAAACCTCCTTTGTTTTTTAATGTGAGCGAGTGGTAGCTTTGATCATATGATGCCGGTACAGCATCTGCTACCAAACTAGCAGGGCACACATCACAGGACAACTTTCTCAAAATCCTGTCTAAGGGCTACCTCCCACTGCTTCCTGAGGTGGATTTCTTTGGGAAACTTTCAAAGTTTGAGAAATGTTAACAGTTAACAACAATCTACATAGTTAGTGACTAAATACGTTTAGCCAAAACGTCGTTTTTGAGGCTCACTTAAGCACATAAATGTATAGCTTCGTTATCTTAGCCTGGCGTAGCTAAAGTTAAGATTATAAAATGGGATTTTCTAATGGCCAAATATAACCAAAACAATTGTTCATCTTTATCTATGAAATGTAATCCCTGTGATCTGGTTTGGAGCGTACAGTGGTTTGTACAATACCAAGCAGCACATGCGTGAGGCATCTTTATCCATTACTTCACTCCACAGCAGTGCCACTCGCAATATGGCGGCGACGTTGACGATGTCTAGTAATTCTATGTCTATGGTTTTAATTACCACCAGGACTGATCAGGAAGCACCTGCTAAATCTCCGTCCACCTTTCTTTGTTTTATTTATTTATTTTTAAACCAGTCAGGCTCTTACACCCTGGCAGCATCGGGCACAAGATAGGCACAAAGCTTTGATGGGAGGCCAGGCCGTCTGCAGTTTTTTTTTGTTTTTTCTTTTCTACCAGACATCGGACCTTACTTTATTCTTTGTTATTTAGTATTGCCTAATCTTATTTTTCTACTTTATTTTTTTATAATTTTTTCTATTTTAATCTTGTAATGCACTTTGAACTACACCACTTGTATGAAAACGTGCTAAAGAAATAAATAACCTTGTTGTTCATTTCAGAGCGGTCCTGTTGTGTCAGAGTTGGATATGCACACTACACACAGAAGGGGTTAACTCGTCTGGGCAGGATTTCCCATTTCACTCCGAGTGCTCATCGTCGCACAGGGAGCTTTACACGTTGTCAGGCTGACATGGCCGGAGGACAGCTGAACGGCTCAGCTGCGCTGCAAGTCAGCACCATTTTTTTTTCCCACCGCTGCAGTGTATGATCCAGTAGCTGAAACACAGACAATCAGACAATCACGTTGTGTTTCCCTCTGACTTGAGCAGCTGCCAGGCATGCAGCCAGGAATCCAAGTCCTGCAGCTGTCCCAGTATGGGAGTTGGCACATGGCAGACGGTGCAACGTGTTCAGGGCCTTTCAACGCAGGAAAAGTAAAAACGTAAAGCCGCCTTGACTTGTTAAAGTCTGCAAACGTCAACAATGGGGGTCTCTACATTTAGAGTCTCTGATGTATGGCAGGCCATGTTGTTGTTGTTATTACTACAGACAAATTTTATTATAGATAGATAGATAAATAGATAGATTTGAAAGGCACTATATAACAGATAGATAGATAGATAGATTTGAAAGGCACTATATAACAGATAGATAGATAGATAGATTTGAAAGCCACTATATAATAGATAGATAGATAGATTTGAAAGGCACTATATGATAGATAGA
The DNA here is from genome assembly GCF_900747795.2 of Erpetoichthys calabaricus. Classification (NCBI taxonomy): domain Eukaryota; kingdom Metazoa; phylum Chordata; class Cladistia; order Polypteriformes; family Polypteridae; genus Erpetoichthys; species Erpetoichthys calabaricus. The sequence goes on along the minus strand of NC_041405.2, from coordinate 147,441,462 downwards.
TAGATAGATAGATAGATAGATAGATAGATAGATAGATAGATAGATAGATTTGAAAGGCACTATATAACAGATAGATAGATGGTACCTTTCACATCTATCTATCTATCTAACAACAACAACAACATTTATTTATATAGCACAATTTCATACAAATGATGTAACTCAAAGTGCTTTACATAATGAAGAAAGAGAAAAAAGACAAAATAAATAACACACAGATAGATTTGAAAGGCACTATATAATAATTAGATGATAGATAGATAGATATGGAAAGCACTATATAATATATAGATATGAAAGGCTCTTTATAATAGATAAATATGAAAGTTACTATATAACAGATAGATAGATACAACAACAACAACAACATTTATTTCTATAGCACATTTAGATAGCTAGATAGATAGATAGATAGATTTGAAAGGCACTATATAATGGATAGATAGATAGACAGATTTGAAAGGCACTATATAATAGATAGATAGATAGATTTGAAAGGCACTATATAATAGATAGATAGATAGATTTGAAAGGCACTATATAACAGATAGATAGATAGAGTGGTGCAATGGTTAAGGCTTTAGACCCCTAACCCAGAGGCTGTGGGCTCAGATCCCACCACTGACACTGTGTGACCCTAAACAAGTCACTTTACCTGCCCTACTCCAATTGGAAAATGAAATGTAACCAATTGTATCTCAAAAAAGTTGTAAGTCTCTTTGGATAAAAGTGATGGCAAATAAATAAATGTAAATTTAGTTAGATAGATTTGAAAGGCACTATATAATAGGTATCTGTACAGATAAGCAAGGCCTTCTTTGAAAGAGACGTTGCCTGGATGGTAATGTATGTCACTCCCAAACCTGTCTGTATCATTCAGCATTAATGGCGCCTAAGCAGATGTGGAAGCTACGCATGCCTTGAGCACTAACACACCCCCATACCATTACGGCTGCTGGCTTTTGTACCGTGTGCTGATGAGAAGCCGTATGCTCCCTCTGTTCTTTAGCCCGGAGGACTCAGCATCAATGATTTCTAAAAAAGAATAACAAATTTTGATCCGTCTGACCACAGCACAGTTGTCCACTTTGAGCGAGTCAAATTCAGGGAGCTGCAACATGCAGGGGTTGCTTTCTCAAAGTGAGTGACGCCATTTCAACTTTCTTTCATCCGGACCAGAAGAACTGGGGCTTCCAAGGTATGGAGTGGGTTTATTTGCTCTGCCCTATGTGGGTGTCTTCTGGGAACTGCAGGTGGAAAAAAAAGAGATGACATAGTAAGTGACTAAAGCCCCTCTTGGCGTGACGGGGTATTGCATATGTGGTTTGAGCTTCAGCGGTGACCCCCAGACACCCATATGTGACTCTCTATCTCTCTTTCTTTCTCTTTATGTTTGTATAATAATAATAATAATAATAATAATAATAATAATAATAATAATAATAATAATAATACATTTTATTTATATAGCGCCTTTCCCATGCGCAATATACTTGTATATACATCGATATACATATATATAAAATCCAACATCTGTCCGTCTGCCTGTCTGTATGTCTGTCCGCTTTTCACGAGAGAACTACTTCACAGATTTAGATCGTTTTTTTTCTATAATTTTCTTCTCTCGTCGCGCTAAGAATCAGAGTTCACTTGCGGTACTGATTTATTTGCACAACATTGAAAGAGAGGCTGAGGACTGAGATGAAGGGGACGGGGTCCTCCTCACTCACGCACCAGCCTCAATTCGAGTCACTCTGCCTCTCGCCATGTGTTGCTTCTGCTTAGCTAGCGATTCCTGTTTGTTCAACAGACATCATCATCTAGAGGTTGTTAAGGAGTAACGTTTGATGTTCTTCAGAGAGAGATCAGAGCTACGTGTGTTTTAGAGGAGACAACTGCTGATTGCCAGAGATATCACAGCCATGTGCTTTTCTCCCCATGCGGGGGACGCTCTCCGTCAGAGCAGAACACGATCAGATATACAGTGGCAACGTTTGACACGAGAGTGTAAATACTTTCCGTTTGGATAGAATTATATTTTTTTACATTTTTTTATTGATTTGTCAAGTTTGTCCTGTTTCACTACTATGTGGGCGGAGCCGCAGGGGGGCTTCTGATTCTTTATATATACTGTATATACATATATACTAGGGGGCTTTGCCTCCTGCTCGCTTCACTCACCAACCCCCAAAGCCTGTGCTACGCGCCGGCCACTTCTCGTCTCTGCCGCTCCAGTATGTGGATTCCACTTTCACCGAACAACAAATCTTTAAATTTTTGCAGATACGCCTCTTCATTGGTAACAAACACTACTTTTCCCTGATGGCAACACGAATTAGACGATCTACAAGTCTCCGACTTAAAGTTTAAATCTGAACAATATATGCAATCTCTTTTCGCTGTTCCGTTATTTCACCCAATAATAATTTCCATTTGTTTGCACTAATGCAATCTTTATTATCATTTTATTGAGACTTTTGAATTTTTCTACTTCCATTATCTGTAACCTGCTCTGCATGTTATCGCGCCAATGTTTCTGAATTCTTTATGACGTTCTGCTTTGTCATCTACTCTTTGTCTTTTATTTCCGGCCCCAGGTGTGGTTAAATCTCGTGACACAAAGTCTCCTCTCAAGGCACATGAAAGTGTTTCTCTGAGAAAATCACCTCTCATCCCAGGATTTTTTTATTTTGATTTTTTTAGATTAGATTCTTTAGATTTTTTTAATAGAGAGATATATAATATATATTATATATATTTTACGGCCAAAACCCGAAATCAGCCAAAGCGGGAAGTGTCCAGCCAAATCAGGAAATGGCCAATTTTGCTGTAAATTGACCAGCCAATTTCCGATCTTTTCTTCGATTTCGGGATTTGGCCGACTATTTTGTGAAATGGCATGGGGCAATTGGCCATAGTCGGAAGAAAAAAGGCAGGAGTTGCGATTTGTTGTGCACTTAGTACAGTAATCCCTCTCTTATCGCGGGAGATAGGTTCCAAGGCCGACCGCGATAACTGAATTTCCACGTAAGTAGGGACACTATATTTATTTAATTATTTAACGTGTATTTGGACGTTTTTAAACCCTCCCTGTATTGTTTACAACCCACCATTTACTCTGTTAATAACAGGGACAACTGCTAAGCAACATGAAATCAGTAGATAAGTTTACACTTACTGTATAGCGAAGTACACGTAGCAGCTTGTAGGCGGTCATGACGTCGTCGACCTTGTTGCAAAGATTCCTAAAGCAGATTCCATCCAGACTACTGCCTTATCACGTCCACTTGCAACTCGTTTTGCGCCCTGGTTAAAGGACACTGCGACCATAGATCTTATATGCTTTTCCTCCTTTTTAAATAAAAAGAATCGTGGACTCGTTGATGCTGTGATGGTGTCCTGCAGCGGTGTAGCTGTTCCCTTCCTTCAACATATCCAAAACTTTTACCTTTTCTGCAATCATTTGCATCTTCTGTTGGTTCTTGGACACGGCCCCTGAAGCAGTAGCACGTTAATGCTGAATGAGTGAGATGAGACTTCCTGGTTAATGCAGCGCTCCATCACTGAGCCAATCAGCAGCACACAGGAACTTAACTGCATGCTCTGATTGGGTAGCTTCTCAGCCATCCGCCAATAGCATCTCTTGTATGAAATCAACTGGGCAAACCAACTTAGGAAGCAAGTACCAGAAGTAAAAAGACCCATTGTCCGCAGAAACCCGCGAAGCAGCGAAAAATCCGCGTTATATACAGTAATCCCTCCTCCATCGCGGGGGTTGCGTTCCAGAACCCCCCGCGAAAGGTGAAAATCCGCGAAGTAGAAACCATATGTTTATATGGTTATTTTTATATTGTCATGCTTGGGTCACAGATTTGCACAGAAACACAGGAAGTTGTAGAGAGACAGGAACTTTATTCAAACACTGCAAACAAACATTTGTCTCTTTTTCAAAAGTTTAAACTGTGCTCCATGACAAGACAGAGATGACAGTTCCGTCTCACAATTAAAAGAATGCAAACATATCTTCCTCTTCAAAGGAGTGCGCGTCAGGAGCACAGAATGTCAGAAAGGGAGAGAAAGCATACAAATCAATAGGGCTGTTTGGCTTTTAAGTATGCGAAGTACCGCGGCACAAAGCTGTTGAAGGCAGCAGCTCACACCCCCTCCGTCAGGAGCAGAGAGAGAGAGAGAGAGAGAGAGAGAGAGAGAGAGAAATCAATACGTGCCCTTCGAGCTTTTAAGTATGCGAAGCACCGTGCAGCATGTTGCTTCACGAAGCAGCTGCACAGAAGGGAGCAAAGTGAAGATAATCTTTCAGCATTTTTAGACGAGCGTCCGTATCGTCTAGGTGTGCAAACAGCCCCCCTGCTCACACCCCCTACGTCAGGATCAGAGAAAGTCAGCGCAAGAGAGAGAGAGAGAGAGAAAAGTAAGTTGGGTAGCTTCTCAGCCATCTGCCAATAACGTCCCTTGTATGAAATCAACTGGGCAAACCAACTGAGCAAGCATGTACCAGAAATTAAAAGACCCATTGTCCTCAGAAATCCGCGAACCAGCAAAAAATCCGCGATATATATTTAAATATGCTTACATATAAAATCCGCGATAGAGTGAAGCCGCGAAAGGCGAAGCGCGATATAGCGAGGGATTACTGTATTTAGATATGCTTACATATAAAATCCGCTAAGTCGTGAATCCGCGAAAAGTGAACCGCGAAGTAGCAAGGGATTACTGTAGTGCAATTGCATTGAATGTATCCTTGGCCCAGCATCTGGTGATGTCCATGAGTTCAAGACTTCAGGCTGTCATTGCCAGCAAAGGGTTTTCAATCAAGTATTAGAAATGAACATTTTATTTCCAGTTATTTAATTTGTCCAATTACTTTTGAGCCCCTGAAATGAAGGGATTGTGTTAATAAAATGCTTTAGTTGCCTCACATTTTTATGCAATCGTTTTGTTCACCCCACTGAATTAAAGCTGAAAGTCTGCACTTCAACTGCATCTGAGTTGTTTCATTTCAAATTCATTGTGGTAATGTACAGAACCAAAATTAGAAAAAAGTTGTCTCTGTCCAAATATTTATGGACCTAACTATATTTATTTATTTATTTTTTACATCTTCTCACCTCCTCCAATCTCACATCAGTTTCTCAGACACATCGAATTTTGTTGCAGCAGCACAGTTACCAATTTCTTTCGCCACTTCAACGACGTTTAATTTATAACCAGGTTCTGATCGAACGCTCCATTGTAGATAAGGGTTGCTCTTACAATAAAGGTGTACGAGGGTGTGAGATACAAAAAACACAAAACAGTGCAAACGTCACTTCGGAAAAGTTCGGGTATTACCATGTGGTGACGTGGGCACAATACATGGTGGTTACTCTCTCAGGTGGGCATTAGCATATCATAATCTTTTTGACCAATAGCGTGAGTTTTCCACATTCGACTTATACGACCGAAATTAATAAATACCAGAAATTATACGGTAAAATCAAGCCTTGACTTATCCCTGGGAGAACTTAAACGCGAGTATATACGGCCCAGCTTCTCTCACCGTTAACATGCCATTTTAGAAACTGTGAGTAACCGGGTTATTATTAAAGTGCATTCAGACGCACTCTGCGTTATGTACGTCCTGAAAAGAAGGCAGGTGGCTGCTCTGTGTCGCTAACAAACGAGGGGAGGGCGGTTGACCCAAGCCCGTCTCCTCTTTCTTCAGATCTTCTTCAACAAGCTTCATTTGTAAGGTTATTAAGAAGGCCAAGTAAATTGCTCATGTAACCACAGGGTTTTGTTTTCTTCGAAAGCAGGTCAAGTATTTTGTGTTCCCCTGCCCGCTGTGACAGATCAGTAATCATTTCCTGAAATGTCTGAAGGACTTTGATACGGAGCACTTGAAGGGATGCCAAGCCAATAAACCACACGTGTCCCTGATAAAGACAGTCAGGTTACCTCAGTGTGAGAGAAGGTAAAAAAGAAACCCATGCTCCTAATGAAGGGCTTTATGGCTAACGCTCTCTTCTGCTTGATAAACTGGTGCCTCCGTGTCTGACTTACTTGGATTATTTATTTATTTTTTTCATCCTGGCATGAAAACTTTAGGATCTGACCCTAGCGAAAATAATAAATGGCACACCCAGAATGAGCTTAATGGCCTTGGTAGCTGTGTCCTCGTGGATCAAAAAGTGAGATGAGGATCCTTGAATTTCAGTTTACTCTTAATAAATATTAAATATTTATATTGTAACAAGGCACTATATTGCACCCGACCCAGCACAGACTGACACCGAGGCACGTGTAAAAAGAAAACAAATATCTATTTTTCTTCTCCTGTGGGTCATGTCTTCCCCGTGAACCCCACATGCACAACACAGTCCCAAAAAGCACAATCCATCAACACAAAACACTCCCTTCTGGCACCACCACCACTCCTCCCATCTACAGTAACTTCGTCCTCCTCCTCCCAACTCTGGCCACTGAGTGGTGGTTGCTAGCCCCCTCTATCGCCCACCCGGAAGTGCTTGATCACCTTTCCAGTTGCACTTCCAAGTGGGGCTGAAGACTCGTCCAACTGGGCTCAGGGACCCATGCAGCGTCCCCTGGCGGCCACCCCAGATCCCAACAGGGCTGTGGAGAACTCCATCTCCCATGAAGTCCTGCGGGAAACTGAGGCACCATTGTCAGCCAGAGAGGCTGCCACCTAGCATCCCAGGGGAGGTATTGAGCAGCCTATGGTTGCTCCCCCAGAATATACAGTGGACCCTTGACTTACGAACTCAATTCGTTCGAGGGCTGGTTGTAACTCAAGTTGGTTGTAAGTCAAGACTATTTTTCCCATAAGAAATAATGGAAATACGCATACTGCATTCTGAACCTCCCACTGCAACACTTACTTAACCTTTTCATAATAAAAAAGGGATGTATAATCCACTGACAGACTGAGGAGATCGTTCCTCCCCCACACTCTGCGACTCTTCAATTCCACCCGGGGGGGTAAACGTTAAAATTATACAAAGTTATTGTCTGTCTGTATACCTGCATTGTTATCACTCTTTAATTTAATATTTTCTTTATCATTATGTTGCTGCTGGAGTATGGGAATTTCCCCTTGGGATTAATAAAGTATCTATCTATCTATCTATCTATCTATCTATCTATCTATCTATCTATCTATCTATCTATCTATCTATCTATCTATCTATCTATCTATCTATCTATCTATCTATAATATAGTGCCTTTCTCTTCTATCTATCTATCTATCTATCTATCTATCTATCTATCTATCTATCTATCTATCTATCTATCTATCTATCTATCTATCTATCTATCTATCTATCTATCATATAGTGCCTTTCACATCTATCTATCTATCTATCTATCTATCTATCTATCTATCTATCTATCTATCTATCTATCTATCTATCTATCTATCTATCTATCTATCTATAATATAGTGCCTTTCACTCTCTATCTATCTATCTATCTATCTATCTATCTATCTATCTATCTATCTATCTATCTATCTATCTATCTATCTATCTATCTATCTATCTATCTATCTATCTATAATATAGTGCCTTTCACTCTATCTATCTATAATATAATGCCTTTCACTCTATCTATCTATCTATCTATCTATCTATCTATCTATCTATCTATCTATCTATCTATCTATCTATCTATCTATCTATCTATCTATCTATAATATAGTGCCTTTCTATCTATCTGTCTATCTATCTATCTATCTATCTATCTATCTATCTATCTATCTATCTATCTATCATATAGTGCCTTTCACATCTATCTATCTATCTATCTATCTATCTATCTATCTATCTATCTATCTATCTATCTATCTATAATATAGTGCCTTTCTATCTATCTATCTATCTATCTATCTATCTATCTATCTATCTATCTATCTATCTATCTATCTATAATATAGTGCCTTTCACTCTATCTATAATATAATGCCTTTCACTCTATCTATCTATCTATCTATCTATCTATCTATCTATCTATCTATCTATCTATCTATCTATCTATCTATCTATCTATCTATCTATCTATAATATAGTGCCTTTCTATCTATCTATCTATCTATCTATCTATCTATCTATCTATCTATCTATCTATCTATCTATCTATCTATCTATCTATCTATCTATCTATCTATCTATCATATAGTGCCTTTCACATCTATCTATCTATCTATCTATCTATCTATCTATCTATCTATCTATCTATCTATCTATCTATCTATCTATCTATCTATCTATCTATCTATCTATCTATCTATAATATAGTGCCTTTCTATCTATCTATCTATCTATCTATCTATCTATCTATCTATCTATCTATCTATCTATCTATCTATCTATCTATCTATCTATCTATCTATCTATAATATAGTGCCTTTCACTCTATCTATCTATAATATAATGCCTTTCACTCTATCTATCTATCTATCTATCTATCTATCTATCTATCTATCTATCTATCTATCTATCTATCTATCTATCTATCTATCTATCTATCTATAATATAGTGCCTTTCTATCTATCTATCTATCTATCTATCTATCTATCTATCTATCTATCTATCTATCTATCTATCATATAGTGCCTTTCACATCTATCTATCTATCTATCTATCTATCTATCTAATTTACCAAAAACACCAATAATTTTTCTAATGTACTAACCAAAAAGTTATAAAAAGTGCCTAGCCTACCAGAAACAACAATTTCATACTGTACTCACCATTTAATTTGACATCTTTGGGCTGCAGGAAGGGAGGAGCAGGAGGAGAATGAAATGGAAGGTGGTTATTGTTTGGAAGGAGCCTCCTTATACAAATCTTTTCTTTGTAAAATTGTCGAGATGGTGGATTTCGACATGCTGTACATATTAGCGAGATCGGTCACACAAACACCACTCTCATATTTCCGCACAATTTCCTTCTTCGTTTTGATTGTGATCGCTTTCTTTACCTTCATTACCTTCTCTTCCTTCCTTAGCAATTATCGAAAAAAATTATATAAATGACTGCACTGACCGAAATTACGTCCACAAACACATGTATCTCCGACTGACACTTACGAATGCTCTCAGCTGTTTGTTTCCAATCGCACAAGCGGATACACGTGACTGCATTCAGGTCGTAATGCAAGATGTTGGTCGTAAATCAAAACAAAAATTTTGGTCGTAAATCAAGTTGTTCGCATGCCAGGCCGGTCGTATATCAAGGGTCGACTGTATGTTGAAGGGGTGTCCCGGCTGGGCATGGGACCCGGCTGTCCACCACAATATATATATATTTATCCTGGGTATGACGTTAATCTGCATCCACACCTGCATGTAGGCCCTCCAACCTACAGGGAGAAATCTGGCACTCCAGCCACCATAAAAAACCTCCCAGTGTTCCTCTCCATTTGAACTGGTGTGGTGCTGAGGTGTCACCATTGCATGGCTACACTCGGGTTCTAATCTGGGATCTTGAGTTGATTTGTCATGTGGTGGGTGCAGCAAGGCGCTGTATCAGTGCGTGTTCCTAACCTCTCTCTATATTTAATACCAGCTGTCCCCCATGGCTCCGCCCACATAGTAGTGAAACAACACAAACTTTAAAAATCAATAATAAAAAAAAATGTAATTCTGGCCAAGCGGAAGGCAGGTACGCTCCCATGTTAAACGCTGCCACTGTATATCTGATCGTGTTCACCTCTGACGGGAGAGCGTCCCCCATGTGGCGAGAACAGCACATGGCCAATGAGCAGGGACCCTCGAAAACACACGTAGCTCTGATCTCTCTCGTCAAACGTTACTCCTTATCAATCTCTAGATGAAGATGTCTGCTGAGCAAACAGGAATCGCTAGTTAAGCGGAGCCAAGGGTGCGCTCCAACACGTGGCAAGAGGTAGAAAACTCGAACGGATTTGCACAAATAAATTACTCCTGCAAGCAAGCTATAATAATAATAATACATTTTATTTCTATAGCGCCTTTCCCTTGCTCAATGCAAAGTACATATACAAGTATAGAAATGTATCCATCCATCCATCCAGTTTCCAACCTGCTGAATCCGAACACAGGGTCACGGGGGTCTGCTGGAGCCAATCCCAGCCAACACAGGGCACAAGGCAGGAACCAATCCCGGGCAGAGTGCCAACCCACCGCAGGACACACACAAACACACCCACACACCAAGCACACACTAGGGACAATTTAGAATCGCCAATCCACCTAACCTGCATGTCTTTGGACTGTGGGAGGAAACCGGAGCGCCCGGAGGAAACCCACGCAGACACGGGGAGAATATGCAAACTCCACGCAGGGAGGACCCGGGAATCGAACACAGGTCCCCAGATCTCCCAACTGCGAGGCAGCAGTGCTACCCACTGCGCCACCGTGCCGCCCATAGAAATGTATGCACACCATATATTTATATCAGAACACATAACAGTATTGTTATTATACTACTGTGGAATTACAATAGGAATAGTAGGATATCTCATTATGACTTTGGAAATCCATCCATCCATTATCCAACCCACTATATCCTAACACAGGGTCACGGTGGTCTGCTGGAGCCGATCCCAGCCAGCATGGGGTGCAAGGCAGGAACAAATCCCTGGGCAGGGCGCCAGCCCACACACCCACACTAGAGACAATTTAGGATTGCCAGTGCAACTAACCTGCATGTCTTTGGACTGTGGGAGGAAACCCACGCAGACACAGGGAGAACATGCAAACTCCACGCAGGGAGGACCCGGGAAGTGAACCCAGGTCTCCTAACTGCGAGGCAGCAGCGCTACCCACTGCGCCACCGTGCCACCCAGCTTTGGAAATTCAACAGGATATTCCAGTATGACCTTGCAATTATATCATGAGCAATAAGCACCTCGACATTATTATTGTACTAATGATAAGATAGTGAAACCTGCAATTTATTACGGAAAGGATGTGATAACTCAGCAAGATTAAGGGATTAAAATAAAACCAAAACAGGCAACTGAAAAGTTGCAGATTAAATAAAATGGCAGTATACTGTAGGTATTAGAAAGAGCAGAAATGGAAATGACTCGGCTTCTTGTTCTGATATCTCAGTGAAGAATCACACATCGACGGTGACAGGACTGGCCTTGTGCTAGTAAAGCAGGTGCCAAGCAGAGTGAGATGATGTCACCAGTGCCAGGTTTGTAGATGACGCGGGCACAGACAATCCTATACAAGTTATACCGAGCAGACACTGAGGGAACTCCACGCGTGGTGGGTTATCATGTTTGAGGGTCTCTGCTTTGCTGCATGTGTGCATTTATTACACCCTCCGTGATGTCTGTGCTGCTCATACCGCCGTGTTTAGGCTCCGATGTTGATAATTGTTGATTAATATATATTTCATATTATGAATACACTGTCGTGTTCAAAATGTTAATACATTTATTGTCTCTTCATCTCATCTACCAAAACTGCTTAGCCTTGTGAGGGTCATGGAGGCAGCCGGCCAAGCAGATCAGCCCAGACTTTCCTTCACCCAGCGACAGATCCCAGCTCCTCTTGGGGAATTACAAGGTATTCCCAATCCAGCCAAGAGATATATCCCGCCGAGGACATCGTGGAGTCTCGACCCACTGGGATGTGCCCAGAGCAGCTCTAGGGGGAACCACATAGGGGTCATCCTTACGAAATGCCCAAATCACCTAAACTGGCTCCTCTTAATTCAAAGGAGCAGCGACTCTACTCTGAGGCTCTCCCGAATCATCTGAGCTTCTCACCCTACAGGCGAGTGTCAGCCCTGAAGAAAACTGATATCTTTTGCTTGCAATCGCGATCGCCTTCTTTCAACCATTACCCACAACTTATGTCCTCAGGCGAGGACAAGGATGTAGATTGACTGGTAAATGGAGAGTTTTGTCTTTTGATTCATCACCAAGATGGGCCAGTAGAGCATCTGCGGATCAGCTGCTGCCATTCCCATCTGCTGGTCGATCTCACGTTTTTTTCTTCCATCACTTGTGAACAAGATCCCGAGATACTTAGACTCCTCCACTATGGGCAGTTATTCCCACCTCACCTGGAGAGAGCAACACCAAGATCTCACATTTAGAGGTGCTGATCCTCATCCCTGCCATTTCATACTCGGTAGCAAATGTCAAAGGGCTCCCCAACCGGACACCTACAGTGGTGGCCAAAAGTGTTGGCGGTGACACAAATGTTGTGTTTTGCAAACTTTGCTGCCTCAGCATTTTCAGATTATTTTTTCCACATGTTTCTATGGTATACTGAAGAACACTTATAAACATTTCATAAGTTTCTTTTTTGGCAAATACATCAAATGTATGTGAAGAGTCAATATTTACAGTGCTGGCACTTCTTCTTCATAACTTCTACAATTCGCTCAGGCATGCTGGATATCCGCTTCTGGGCCAAATCCTCACCGATTGTGGTCCATTCTTGCCTTTTTAGTGCTGGGAGTTGATCACCATTTGTGCGTTCCTGCTTGTCTATCCGCTTTTTGTGACCTGACCACCGGTTAAGATCTGGGGAGTTTCCTGGCCACGGGTCCAAACTTTCAGTGGTCTGATCTCCGAGCCACTTCGTTATCACTTTTGCCGTGTGACATGGTGCTGTGCTCCATTATGCTGGAAAATACACAGATCATCACCCAATTGAGCCTGGATTGTTGGGAGAAGTTGATCTAGGAGGATGTTTTGATACCATATGTATGGCAGGGTTCTTGGGCAGAATTGTGAGTGGCCCCACTCCCTTGGATGAGAAGCAACCGCACACATGGATTGTCTCTGGAGGCGTCATGGTTGGCACAGTGATACAGGACTCGGGGTAGCGTTCACGTTTTCCTTCTCCGGACAATCAGTTTTCCAGATGCCCCAAACAGTCGGAAGGAGGATTCATCCGAAAAAAGAACTTTGCCCCAGTCTTCTGCTGTTCAATCCTTGTATTTCCTGCAGAATTTCAGTCTATCTTTGATGTTTTCTTGGAAATGAGGGGCTTCTTTGCTGCCCTTCTTGACACAAGGCCATTGTCCAAAAGTCTTCACCTCACTGCACACCCACCTGCTGCCAATACCGAGCAAGTGCGGCACTGGTGGCAACACCATTCTGTAACTGACCCCTCAGGAGGAGACGGTCCTGGCGCTCGCTGGACACTTTCAGCTGATCATTTTGTGCCAGGGCCGACATAAGTGAAAATGGGTTTTTGTGATAAAGTGAACTTTTTATGTTAATAAAGCTCTTTGCAATGAAGTTCATTCAGCTTAAAACTTTCACATCCCAACCCACCGCTGTTACTTCAGGTGGGCTCTGTCCTGGGGTCTCTTCCTTTTATTATTTACCTTCTTCCCATTGGCAATATCTTTTGTAAATATAACATTCATTTTCACTGTTATGCTGATGACACCCAGCTCTACCTTGCTAGTAAACCCACCTCTTCCTTTCCACCATCTTCGCTTATTGATTGCATTGCTGAAATGAAATCCTGGTTTTCTTCGAATTTTCTTAAATTAAACAGTGACAAAACTGAGGTTCTCTGCATTGGTACAAAACCATCATTATCCAAAGCCGATAATCTTTCTCTTGTTATTGAGAACTCCTTTGTTTCCCCTTCACCTCAGGGTGTCATCCTCGACAGTTCTCTATCTTTCCAATCCCATATTAATAACATCACCCGGTCTGCTTACTTCCACCTATGTAATATTAATCGAATCCGTCCCTCCCTCACTCCCCATACCACTGCCATTCTTGCTTACAGTCTTGTTACTTCTTGTCTCAACTATTGCAATTCACTCCTCTTTGGTTTCTCTAATAAATCTCTCCATAAGCTTCAGCTAGTCCAGAATTCTGCAGCTCGCATCATTACTCGAACCTCATCTATTCACCATATTACTCCGGTCCTGCAGCAGCTTCATTGGCTCCCAATTAAGTTTCGAATTGATTTTAAAATTCTGCTATTAACATCTGCGGTGGGTTGGCACCCTGCCCAGGATTGGTTCCTGCCTTGTGCCCTGTGTTGGCTGGGATTGGCTCCAGCAGACCCCCGTGACCCTGTGTTCGGATTCAGCGGGTTGGAAAATGGATGGATGGATGGCTATTAACATTTAAGGCCTTTCATAACCTCGTCCCTCCATGTCTGCCCGACCATCTTCATTTTGCCATTCCCTCCCGTAGCCTTAGATCCTCTTCCTCCATCCATCTGACCGTTCCTCTCGCCTGTCTAACCACCATGGGAAGCGGAGCATTCGGCCGTTCTGCTCCCAAGCTCTGGAATTCATTACCTACTGAGCTTAGAAATATCAAATCATTTTCATCCTTCAAATGTAAACTTAAAACACATCTACAGTGATCCCTCGCTATATCGCGCTTCGCCTTTCGCGGCTTCACTCTATCGCGGATTTTATATGTAAGCATATTTAAATATATATCGCAGATTTTTCGCTGCTTCGCGGATTTCTGAGGACAATGGGTCTTTTAATTTCTGGTACATGCTTCCTCAGTTGGTTTGCCCAGTTGATTTCATACAAGGGACGCTTTTGGCAGATGGCTGAGAAGCTACCCAACGTACTTTTCTCTCTCTCTCTTGCACTGACTTTCTCTGATCTTGACGTAGGGGGTGTGAGCACGGGGGCTGTTCGCACACCTAGACGATACAGACGCTCATCTAAAAATGCTGAAAGATTATCTTCACGTTGCTATCTTCTGTGCAGCTGCTTCCTGAAGCAACATGCTGCACGGTGCTTCGCATACTTAAAAGCTCGAAGGGCACGTATTGATTTTTGTTTGTCTCTCTCTCTCTCTCTCTCTCTCTCTCTCTCTCTCTCTCTCCCTGCTCCTGACGGAGGGGGTGTGAGCTGCCGCCTTCAACAGCTTTGTACCGGCGGTGCTTCGCATACTTAAAAGCCAAACAGCCCAATTGATTTGTTTGCTTTCCTCTGTCTTTCTGACAGACTCTGCTCCTGACGCGCACTCCTTTGAAGAGGAAGATATGTTTGCATTCTTTTAATTGTGAGACGGAACTGTCATCTCTGTCTTGTCATGGAGCACAGTTTAAACTTTTGAAAAAGAGACAAATGTTTGTTTGCAGTGTTTGAATAACGTTCCTGTCTCTCTACAACCTCCTGTGTTTCTTTGCAAATCTGTGACCCAAGCATGACAATATAAAAATAACCATATAAACATATGGTTTCTACTTCGTGGATTTTCTTATTTCGCGGGTGGCTCTGGAACGCAACCCCCGTGAAGGAGGAGGGATTACTGTAGTTAAAATGGCTTTTTCTTCATGATTACAGTGGCTTTGTTTGGTTTTAATTTTTATATTTTCTGATGTTTTATGTTGTTTATAATGTGTCTTTTTATTTATTTATTGTTTGTTCGGTGTCCTTGAGTTCCCAGAAAGGCGCCTTGTATAAATAAAATGTATTATTATTATATGTATTCAGCGGGTTCGGATTCAGCGGGTTGGATAATGGATAGATGGATGGATGCATCTGATCACTCTGCACAATAATATAAAAACAATGGGAATTGCCACCACAAAAACTGAAGCAGCATATTTTGCAAAACACAACATTTGTGTCACTGCCAAAACTTTTGTCCACTACTGTATACTAGGTGGGGACCCAAAAAGAATGAGATTTTTTTTTTAAAAAAAAAAGGTATATTTCTCAGAACATATCCAAAATTTCATCACCCGCAAAATACTCTCCCTGAGACGCAATACACTTGTTCCCTCTTCTTTTTCCATTGTTCAAAGCTGTTCTGAAACTCTTGCAAAGTGATAGCCTTCAGTGCCTCCGTTGTTTGCTTCTCGACCTCCTCTACATTCTGAAAAAGCTTTCCTTTAAGGTCCCTCTTCATCCATCCATCCATTATCCAACCCGCTATATCCTAACTACAGGGTCACGGGGGTCTGCTGGAGCCAATCCCAGCCAACACAGGGCGCAAGGCAAGAAACAAACCTCGGGCAGGGCGCCAGACCACCGCAAGGTCCCTCTTTATTCTTGTAAATAAGAAAAAAAATCACAGGATGCAAAGTCCAGGGAGTGGGGGGGATTGTGGGAAACCATTGTCATCCCATTTTACGTGAGAAACTTCCACACACTCAATGCTGTGAGGGCTGGGTGTGTTGTCGTGATGCAAAAGCCACTCGCCTGATCGCCACAATTCGGGTCGTTTACTCCACTCTTCATCACATAATAGCTTCAGCATTTCAAGGATGCCGCTTGGCCAGATGATGCGGAGGGCAGTCTAGTACACGCACCTAGCTGGTATGCGTCAGAACTAATGCCCCTCATGCCTCCAGAAAAAAATTCTCCTGATTTTTGGGATTCCCCCATCTTATATAAGACCAAAAGACCACATGCACATTTTTCCAAAAAATTAGCATTAGAAAATCAGGTGCGCGTCATACACGAGAAATTTTTTTCTGTAATGTTTACTTCTTCTGCTTGGGCTCCCTCTCACTCGCTCTCTCTCTCGCTCGTGCGCGCTCTCTCTCTCTTTCTCTTGCTTGTTCGCTCGCGTTCTCTCTCTCTCTCGTTCACTCACGTGCGCTCTCTCTCTCTTGCTCGTTCGTGTGCGCTCTCTCTTTCTCTCTCGCTCATGCGCGCTCTCTCTCTCTTTCTCTTGCTCGCTCACTCGCTCTTTCGTCATGCAACAAAGACAGAAGGGCATTTCACGGAAAACGTGCCCTAAACTCTTCCTATACAATCACAATGCGCGTCGTACACGGGGAAAATTTTTTTCGTGATTTTCTTTGTAAAAATTATGATACGCGTCTTACAGAAGGGCGCGTGGTACACAAGTAAATATGGTATATTAAGACAATAAATGTATGTCCCTTTTGTCAATGACCCTGTTTTGAAGCAAAGCGTTCACATTTTTTTCCAGACCACTCCCAGCTGGAGACTGGAACATCACACTTCTGCGGAAACGAGAAATTACAACGATACGTGCAACAGGTAGGGGGACCCGACGTATATTTTTATGTGGTTGGATATTTCACAGGTTGAACATGTCTAACACTCTATTGATCACTTATTTCTTTTTATGCTGAAAGGAAGCTCCTGTACTTCGCTCGAAGAGAACAGTCGACTATGCCAGGACAAGCTGCCTGATGTACCTGAGAGCCGATTTTCTCTTTTTCAAAAAATTTGGCAGTACTGAGGCGGTGGTCGCGCAGGTCAGTATCCTCTTCGTGGGCTCCTTCACCCAGTTGGTTGGGTAAGGGAATTCCTTACATACACACCACGTGAGAGGTGTGTGTGTTAATATTCAACCTGCACTCATCCATCTTCTGTATTTGGTGAACCTGCTTATTTCAATTCAGGACCATAGACAACTGGGGGCACTGGATGTAAGGTGGTCACCCATGTGTCCTGATGAGAAAGAGGGGTCAAGGGTGAATCAGACATGAACAGGGATATCCTAAGGATCGTTAGGGTTAGGGCAACTGGGAAGATAGACAAAATGGCAGCACCCATGAAAGTCCAAGATGGCATTGCAGGGAAACAAAATAACAAAATTAAATTAAAAAAAAATTATAGGGGATGTAAAACCTCAAAAATAAACTAAAGAATTCCTGAAAAACATCAGACTGCTGCATGAGTGTCTGCTGTTCCCTTCAGATGATGACGCAAGAATCTCCGCATGTCTCGTTGGAATCACAGCACCAACTCCAGCTGAACTTGGTGGAGACGGACCTCCCCATTGTCCCAGCTTGTCTGTGTATTCAGCACCCCATCTGTGGGGTGGTGATCGATTACCAGCTATCCTTCAATGACCACACCATCACTGCCTCTCATTCAAGCCGATTCACTCTGTATACCGTCCACAACATCAGGCCGTATCTGATGGAGTATGCAGCACAACTTGTAGTCCCAGCTTTGGTCTCATTACGTCTTGACTACTGCAACTACTTACTAGCTGGTGTGCCTACATGTGCTACTGAGCCACTGCAGATGATTCAAAATGGAGAGGCATGTCTGGTGACAACCAGCCGAGACAGACTCATGTCACCCCTCTTCTCTAGTCACTGCCCAGGCCCCCAGTAACAGCACACAATAAGTTCAAATTCTTGAGGCATGTCAATGGTCTGCACCCACATGCTGCATATATGGAGACACTGGTGACGTCCTGTGCTCCTTCTCACCCACACAGACCTGCTAAAGAATGGCATCTGGTGATGCCGCCTCTATATAATGTAAACAGACTCTTTTCATTCTGAGTTCCTAGCTGGTGGAACGAGCTGCTCACCTCCATTCAAGTTACTGACTCCCTTGGTGTTAATTCATGCCTTTGTAAAGTTTGATGTAAAGACGATTAACCCTGAGTATAACTTGGGATTGACTGTTATGGTCCACTCTATGATAACTCATCAATATTTATGAGTGGGGCGGAGCCTTCAACCGAATCAGACAATGGGGTGGAACTGAAAAGCTGTAAAGCCAGTTTTAGAACAAACTGAAACTGAAGCACTAGTTGAATCAAGCGATAGTGATAACAATGTGAACTCACCCCACACGAATGAACCGCTGTGATATGCCTGGTGAAGTCGGTTGCATGAAGCTTCACCGTATGGGAAAGGCGCTATATAAATAAAATGTATTATTATTATTATCAGTAAGGCTGCAAGGCAAAATGATTGCGGTCAAGTGGAAGGATAAGAAAGACGTCTTCCTCTTAAGCACTGTTCACAATGCAGCAGCTAGCAACGTTTATGTCAGGTGTGGACACTTGGGGTTGCTGTTACCCCATGAAACCCAACAGACAGATACTCTGGACGCAGAGATTTTTAATCTTTTTCTGCTCTATAGAGCCTCCAAAGCACCACATCCACAATACACACACTAATTAACACAATACTTTTCCTCCTCTCCTCCCAGCAAGCTCTGTCACTCTCCCTCCCAAGTCCAGCTCGCTTGCTGGGTCTCCACCGGTCCTTTATATAGTCAGATGGAGAGTTATATTGTTCTTCAGTCCGAAAGTACTTCTGTCCTTTCCGTCCCCATGACTTGGGAGTACTGCCGGGCTATATGGGAAACAGAAATCCCCGTGTCTCCCTGCAGCGTCACCTGGTGGCACCCACGGTATTCAGCAGGGCTGTGAAGCCGAACTCCATATCCCATAGTGCCCTGTGGGAAGCCGGGGCCCCACTATGTTGCAGGGAAGTCACCATCTAGTGTCCTGGGTGTGTCAGCCGAGTTGAGCTGCCGGCCATCCATCACACAGGGAAAAATGTGGAAGTCACTAAGCCTTGCACTGGGGTGGTCTACAGTGACACGAGGGGTACATTTATCGTGCAGATCAGGTGATGACATTCTACTCTTTCAGGCACAAGAAAAAGAAAAAAAAATATTATAAGAGAAATGTGCCAAGACACACGCTTGTACTCTGCCAATTGCAACACAGGGCCTGTGCGTTGGTGGCTGTTTCAAAACACATCTACATGAAGGACGTGAACTAAATCTGGGTCAGTATGGCCATGGACACCTCACCTTTCTGACTGTTTTTATATTGATGTTAATGTATTTACATGTTTCTGTTATACATAATAACATAATTAGTCAGCTGCACAGAGGCCGCGTGATAACACCCCGAGTGGAGCGCATCCTGGTGACATCAGCTGTGTTCTCCCTCCATCAGCCCACACCTCTCACACTCCAGCCATCCACAGTGCAAATCCCATCCTCGTCACCAACTGCTGTTGACCCAAAATGCATCACATCTTAGTTTCGAAGATTTACACTTTGGTGAGCTGCCGGTGGTTAGCCTCGATCTCGTGACTCCTAGCTCAGAAGTGGTCTCCTTGAAGCATAAGCTAATAGGGGAACTCCATTAGTCAGCTGTCGAGAGACCACCAGTGAATGCTGCAAGTGGAGCGCATCCTGGTGACATCAGCTGAGTTCTCCCTCTATCAGCCCACACTTGTTCTGCACAACGTCACCTCCACACTCCACCCATCCACAATGCAAATCCCATCCTTGTTGCCAAATCAATTGTTGTAGACTCACACTGCATACTGTACATCACGTCTCAATTTCAAAGATTTGCACTGTGGTGAAGTGCTGGTGGACAGCTGAGAATCTTTGACATCCGACTCAGAAGCAACCTCCTTGTAGTGTGAGCTTATAGGAGCTCTCCATTAGTCAGCTGTTGAGAGACCACCTGTGAACACCCCAAGTGGAGCATATTCTGGTGACATCAGCTGAGTTCTCCCTTTGTCAGCCCACACTTCTTCTGCACAACGCCACCTCCACACTCCACCCATCCACAGTGCAAATACCATCCTCGTCGCCAAATGAATTGCTGTGGACTCACACTACATACATCGCGTCTCAATTTTGAAGATTTGCACTGTGGTGAAGTGCAGGTGGACAGTTGAGAACCTTTGACATCCGTCTCAGGAGCCACCTCCTTGTAGTGTGAGCTTACAGGAGATCTCCATTAGTCAGCTGTTGAGAGACCACCTGTGAACACCCCAAGTGGAGCGCATCCTTGTGACATCAGCTGAGTTCTCCCTCTATCAGCCCACACTTCTGCACAATGTCACCTCTACACTCCACCCATCCACAATGCAAATCCCATCCTTGTCGCCAAATCAATTGTTGTGGACTCACGCTACATACATCGCGTCTCAATTTCAAAGATTTGCACTGTGGTGAAGTGCCGGTGGACAGCTGAGAACCTTTGACATATGACTCATAAGCAACCTCCTTGTAGTGTGAGCTTAGAGGAGATCTCCATAAGTCAGCTGTTGAGAGACCACCGGTGAACACCCCAAGTGGAGTGCATCCTGGTGACATCAGCTGAGTTCTCTCTCTGTCAGCCCACACCTCATCTGCACAACATCACCACCACACTCCACCCATCCACAGTGCAAATCCCATCCTCGTCGCCAAATGAATTGCTGTGCACTCACACACTGTAGCATCTCAATTTTGAAGATTTATACTGTGGTGAGCTGCTGGTGGTTAGCCTCGATCCTGTGACTCCTAGCTCAGAAGTGGTCTCCTTGCCAGATGGCAGAACTCTGTTAGTCAGCCTCACAGAGACCACCTGTGAACACTGTGAGCCGAGTACATCCTGGTGACAATGGCTGATCTCCTTCTCTGTCAGCTGCCACTACAAACCTGAACCCAGTAATTCTGAGGCCCTGTCTGTGTATGGTACACCGCTGGCCGTCTGCGGCTCTAAGGCCCCCTTGTGGTGATTTCTTATTCACACCGTCAGTTTGGACTCCTCTTCTTACAGGTCTTGGGGTCATTTCAAGTGTTCTCTCACAGGTTATGACAGACCAAGAACTGAAAATAAAGTGGTGCTACAAAAGTGATCTGCACAAACCTGAACCCACACATGCTATAGGTGCGCCGTTTTAGACTCCGTGACTCGTTTTAAAATTTCACATTGACAACGTCCACAGGCATCAGACAAGCCAGAACATAAATGAAAGAATTCATGAATTATCTGCCAAATAAAGGCCCCTCTTGATAAATTTGATATTCAGCAGGCAATTCACTTTCATGTTACAAAAAACTTTAAATATTCCACATTCATCAAGTCTGATAATTAAATTAAAACCCAACACACAGATGACACTAAACAAATCCCGACAAGAACAAGTCGACACAAATCTGAGTAGCAGCACATCGAATTCAGCAAAGGGGGCCCAAAGGAGCAGATCGGCCGGGAGGGCTGCTTGGTATTTCAGACACGCTCCACGAGGCCGGCACGCAGCCCATAGTCGGCTGCTTTTTCCTCAAGTGCTGCCTTTGTGTTCCAGGCGGCCGATTCCTGAAAAGTATCTGTGGGTCACAGGGGTGGAAGGCTGCATTGTCAGGAAAAATCCTCAGATGGGCAGCAGCGCTAAAAAAGGCGTCAAGCTGGGCACAGGCTGCACATTAGCACACAGAGTACTGCAGCCGCTCTCTCATCTGAAGTTTTTCTTTTTAGAATTTACATCGCAAATTTGAAAAATGTTCGGCTGTTTTTTTTAATGTTGTATTAGCATCGCTTAATTCAAATAAGATTCTTAGGGGCACAAAACAAGTCAAACATTCATTTCATTTGAAGGGAAGAAAACAGAAAGAGAGAGAGAGATGTGAAAGGCGCTATATTAGACAAATAAAAAGATGCCAGGTCAGAGAGTTAGACAACACCTTATCTGCCTTTCTCTTTTTATAGCGCCTTTTCATATTCATCTATCTGTACCTTTGTGTAGGACACAGTGTAATGATTGCCCTAAACTCAAAGAGGTCAATGCTACATTAACGATAAACTTGTCGAGCTCTCATTAACACATTGGACCTGCCACTTCTCCCCTCAAAGCTTAGTATTAAGCTAAGGCAAAAACAAAAGGAAACATTTATGGAATAACACAAGAGAAAATTTTGCATACACAGATATATTTTAACTAAACAATTACACACTTTTGCTCACTACAACAGCAAAAACAAAATAAAGTCCCTTTTAATTGTCAAATGCCCATCCCATATACATAGAAATGCCCTTAAAACACACCAAATTCACACTTTTTGTTAGAAAGGATACCAGTTTCAACAAACCCTACATATATATATATATATATATATATATATATATATATATATATATATATATATATATATATATATATATATATATATAGATATACACAAAACTCTCAGTATGACTTGAAAAAACAAAAGACACCTCTGTTCAGGTGAGTCACAAATATATATACACAAATATAAAGAAAACACTAGAGACAGATATATACGTATATATTCATATGAATCCAGTCCAAAGGATTATTGTCCATGAAGGAAGGAGAACCATGCAAAGATGGCAGTCACATTGGGACGGATCGAGGGAAGATGGATGAAGGCACGATCCTGAAAGTAAAAAAATCAGAAGTGGTCTCCCCTCTACTTTCTCATATACTCAGATATGGGGACGGATATTTGAGGAGTAAACCGCAAGACAATGATTATTTTTTTATATTATGTACATTAAAGAACCATTAACAAGAAATCAAATCAAATTAATAAGACAGACAGACACACAGATATAAATCCAAAATTTATTTTCTGACCCAGGAAGGTCTTAAATGTTGAGATTCATCAAAATCTTGAAATCAAATTTTTGGACGATTCTAATACTTTCCTAACACTTCGTATACAAGAAAATCAGGGAGGTCTAAAACGTCGAGATTCATCAAAATCTCGAAATCAAATCTTTGGACAATACCAATACTTTCCCTATACTTCATATACAAGAAAATCAGGGAGGTCTAAAACGTCGAAATTCGTGAAAATCTCGAAATTGAATTTTTGGACGATTCCAATACTTTCCCTATGCTTCATGTACGAGAAAATCAAGGAGGTCTAAAACGTCGAGATTCATCAAAATCTCAAAATTGAATTTTTGGATGATTCCAATACTTTCCCTATACTTCATGTACGAGAAAGTCAGGGAGGTTTAAAACGTTGAGATTCATTAAAATTTCGAAATCGAATTTTTGGACGATTCCAATACTTTCCTTATACATCATATGCAAGAAAATCGGGGAGGTCTAAAACGTCGAGATTCATCGAAATCTCAAAATTGAATTTTTGAACGATTCCAATACTTTCCCTATACTTCATGTACGAGAAAGTCAGGGCGGTTTAAAACGTCGAGATTCATTAAAATTTCGAAATCGAATTTTTGGACGATTCCAATACTTTCCCTATACGTCATATGCAAGAAAATCAGGGAGGTTTAAAACATCGAGATTCATCAAAATCTCGACATTGAATTTTTGGACGATTACAATCTATCCCTATACTTAATATACGAGAAAGTACAAAAAGGTCACAGATCTCACCCTCTGAAATTGGCAGTCTAGAGCCTAGGGACAATCTTAAGACAGAATGAAAGGTGTGTGGGTGGCCACCTCACTAACCTTGTCCCAGCATCGGGGCGAGACATTTCTACTTTTTTTTTCTCGCCGTCGAAAGTGTCCGTCTTATTTTCCTTGCAACACAAAGCGACTTTTCCTCCTCCTGATTACTTTATTCTTGCCGGTTTTAATTTCGCCGCTCCAACCCTTCATTGGCTTGTCAGTCCTCCTAGATCCCGTCAATCACTGCCTCACAAGTCCCGATCCTGAAGTACGAAAGGCTCCTCCACCCGAATCTGAGTGGAAACCCCTGGCAGTGACGAAAAGCACACAAAAGACAGACAAGATACAGTTACAACACCCACAGGTAAGACATTTCAATACACTCCATATGTGTCAGTGCTACAGTGGAAGACCCTGAAATTCTTACTAGCACGTACTAATCATCATGTAACATGTTGTCACTCTCTGGCGCCATGACCTGACCTGAAACTTCAGTCTTCCCATGCACCCGCGTAATCTGAATCTCTATGGAATCTACAAGTGATAGGGAGGGGATCTTGTGTTAAGTGTCCCAAGTGGTCATCAAATGAATGTATAAAAATGAGGGTAAACTATACGAGCCACCTATGAAAGCCCCCTCAGTGCCAGCTTCACCAGCCTTTGAAATGTTACTGGGGCTTTCGTTAGCCCAACCGTCATCACCTTGATTAGCTGTGGCCCACACTCTGCTCTAATGAAGTTTTGTCCTACTCAAATTCTTCCTCTTCTTTCACACTTTACTCTGACCGAACAGTCGATGCACGTCTACTTTTTCTCTCAGTTCATGGACTGACACCCATTAGTAATTTTTTTTTATTCCTTATTAACGTATGAGGGAGTTTTCACTTTCTTCTAAGAACATATAGCAAATACCCAAAACTACAAATCAATGATTTGCATATAGCTAGCAGTTATACTTAAGTTGTTTTGTCGCTGCCGGCAAGTCTTTGCATTTATATGTACAAAGAGTTATCTTCTCAAAAAAAAGAAAAAAGAAATCTCACCATCAAAAGCCCTTTCTACTCAAACTGAGTAAGACTAACAAGCTGACAGGATATGATAAACGGAGCCGTGGGAAACATAAAAATGAGCACCCTGGCTGCTGGCGTGCATGAAAATGAGCTGAAAATGGAGCTCACAGAAGAAGCAAGGAGAAGGGAGTGTGTGTGAAAATCATCTGGAGGAGTTTTATTAACATTACATGAGGTGATATGTGTGAACAAGTTGAGTGTTTCTTAAACTTGTTCATTCTACAATTTTAAAAAAGGCAGATGGGCCTTAAGGTCTACCGCCGAAAACTCCTCATGGGTCGCTGTCCCCATGTGGATGGTCCTGTTGGGCCATAAATTATAAGAGCAACTAAGTGAGTGAGCAAAAAACAGAGTGAGAACGAAGATATGAGTGGACCAACAGAGTGCATCATCAGTCACATGACCCTACTAACTCTGGGGTCATCCCACCAAGGCACAATCCTTACTGCCTAAGCAAAGTAAAAACAAGAGAAAAATGCAAGTGTTGTGATTTGGAGACCTGAACATGAGATAAACAGCGTGTTAGGTCTCCAAAAACTCCACACCCAGGCCCAGGCCTTCATAGACCTGCTTAGAAATGGCCTTACTCCTGGCTGCCATCCCTCAACTACTACCTGCAGGCTTCGGCCTGCCCAGACTCTTAAACAGGAGGCTGCCTTTAAAAGTTCAAGAAAGACTTTAAGTGTTGTGAAGAAATAACAGACACAGCGTGAAGGTTTGGGGGTTTTGGGCCCCGTATACTGCAAAGAAAAAGGATTTTGTCAGTGTCTTCACGCTCATTACAACACAGTCCAATAATGGTGGACCGGACAATTTATAAAGATGAACAGGAAGTGACGAGATGATGGGGAAGCCGTGGTGATTGTTGGGTAAATGACGTCATCAGGAGGGGACCAGAGGTAAGAAAGGAAACCCGGAAGTGGGTGGGATCAGCAGTCTTCTGGGGGGAATAGTTATGGCGGTGGTGCTTTGCTTTTTATGGAGAAAGACATAAAAAGAGGTTAGTACCCCGCCATTGTCCCCTGGCATGACTTATCGTGGCGCCCGTCGGGTCCTTAAACTGCTCCCCATGCGCTCGTGCATGACAGTGTTTAAAAAAAGAGAGAGGGCAACCATAAACCTCTGGCTTGTTGAGACAACCCAAAGCAAAATAACCTAAAAGATGAGAATTTACTGGCAACAAGCAAAAATTAGCACAGAAATATAATATAAAAACAGGGAAAATGAGCAAAAAAATGACGCACAAAATAAAAAAAATGAAAACTTACATTCTGAAGGTGATACAGTATATGGCGGCACGGTGGCGCAGTGGGTAGCGCTGCTGCCTCGCAGTTGGGAGATCTGGGGACCTGGGTTCGCTTCCCGCGTCCTCCCTGCATGGAGTTTGCATGTTCTCCCCGTGTCTGCGTGGGTTTCCTCCGGGCGCTCCGGTTTCCTCCCACAGTCCAAAGACATGCAGGTTAGGTGGATTGGCGATTCTAAATTGTCCCTAGTGTGTGCTTGGTGTGTGGGTGTGTTTGTGTGTGTCCTGCGGTGGGTTGGCACCCTGCCCGGGATTGTTTCCTGCCTTGTGCCCTGTGTTGGCTGAGATTGGCTCCGGCAGAACCCCGTGACCCTGTGTTTGGATTCAGCGGGTTGGAAAATGGATGGATGGATGGATACAGTATATGGTGTGACCTTAAGAGGGCGCTAGAGAACCCCAAACCAAAGGATTTTATTCTCTCACAAGGTATTTCTACACAAACCTCTCAGAAATAAGCCACAATTGCACAATAAATGAATAATACGTCACCAATCACCATCTTCCTCTTTCTCTCCTCCGCTGAGTGTTAGCTGCTGCCTCCCATCTCTGCCTCAATTACGGGCTCCTTTTTATGCTGGACGCAGGAATGCTTCTCCTGCCATGCCATGTTTTCAAGGCAGCACTTCCGGGCCATGAGGAAAGTAGGGATGTCCTCCCTCAACAGTGCCCTCTGTCGACACCCAGGGACCCCGACAGGGCTGCACTTCTGAACTGCATCTCCCCTGCAGGCGTCCCAACTGGGCTCCCATATGAGGACCACTTTCATCTGGCATCTGAGAGATGGAACCACTCTTGACTCTCGGTTTGTGCATTTTCCTCCATTAACTTATATCAGCTGGGTACACAGTTATTTATTTGTTCCACTGGCCAATCTGTCTGCGTTGTCACACTGGCCTCCCATCTGGGTAAGGGATAGATAGATAGATAGATAGATAGATAGATAGATAGATAGATAGATAGATAGATAGATAGATAGATAGATAGATAGATAGATGTGAAAGGCACTATATAACAGATAGATATGAAATGCACTATATAATAGATAGATAGATTGGAAAGGCACTATGTAATACTGTAGATAGATAGATAGATAGATAGATAGATAGATAGATAGATAGATAGATGTGAAAGGCACTATATAACAGATAGATATGAAATGCACTATATAATAGATAGATAGATTGGAAAGGCACTATGTAATACTGTAGATAGATAGATAGATAGATAGATGTGAAAGGCACTATATAACAGATAGATATGAAATGCACTATATAATAGATAGATAGATTGGAAAGGCACTATGTAATACTGTAGATAGATAGATAGATAGATAGATAGATAGATAGATAGATAGATAGATAGATAGATAGATAGATAGATGTGAAAGGCACTATATAACAGATAGATATGAAATGCACTATATAATAGATAGATAGATTGGAAAGGCACTATGTAATACTGTAGATAGATAGATAGATAGATAGATAGATAGATAGATAGATAGATGTGAAAGGCACTATATAACAGATAGATATGAAATGCACTATATAATAGATAGATAGATTGGAAAGGCACTATGTAATACTGTAGATAGATAGATAGATAGATAGATAGATAGATAGATAGATAGATAGATAGATAGATAGATAGATAGATAGATAGATGTGAAAGGCACTATATTATAGACTACTTGCTGTTCTTATGTTCTGTCAACTCCAGTTCAGGTGACATACTATTTTTCCGGTGGTTCCCTCAGAATTTTGATTGTCCCCAGGGGGAAATTTGACTTATGATTATCACATATCAGGGGGGCACTGGAAAATGAGAAGATATTTGTATGTGGAAGGATGCTGATGCGTAAAACTTTGAATGCATACTTAACATGAGGTTAATGGAATCTGAGAAAATAAACTGAGAGGTTGTTAAGGGATAACATTAGGTTTTCAAATATCTGAATATGGTGTGCCTTTGATGGGGACTGATTTCATGGGCACACAGGGGAAGGAACTAGGTGTGACACTGCTGCCTCCACGTGTTCCTCTTCCACCCTCAGGTTTCCCTCCCTCTCCTTCTGTCATCCCACCTCTTTTACGTTCTATAAAGCTCCACTAGAACTAAAAACATGCAGTCAGTTCAGAGACTAGACATTGTAGAAGGTGCACTGGTGGGGGTGAAGTCAATGATTTCAACTGCTTTGTTTTCCTTCTACTCCAACAAATGGCTCTTAAACATAGCTACCCTCTGGTACCCAACATTTTTTAAGTGCATTTTTGTCTGTTAATTTTATAAAGGTTTATGGTGCTATGATGAGTCCCTACATGAGAGACACAGGACTTGGCATACCTTTGGCCAACCATATGCATTAAGTAAATCTTCTATAAACAGACAGACATCTTTAAATGATCCTGGATAGCAGTTCACATGTCCTAATTATCTTTACAGCCAAACCTTCTGTATCTCTCTCTCACAGATTTCTAATTACTTGCGAGCAGTGAACGACATTTACGACAAGACGAATTTCGATGGCATCCGTCACATCAACTTTAAGGTGAAAACTCTTAATGTAAGTATACTTTTCTCTCTCTGCTTGCTTTCCTCTTGTCAACTTTTCCCAGCAGGATTATTAAATAGGACTCCCTTTCCGGCTTTCATGGGAAAGGCACACAGTGTTGCGCACGGTAATAGAGTTAATTTGATTACAGCAGCAGACTTCGGGTCACTGTTTGGCCTGCTGTCATGTGGATGTGGTGCTGAGAGGCTTGAAGAAGCAAACAGAAGACCTGTATTCCGGCGACAACGAATCGTTCATTGGTAATCACTGCAACTGAGGAAACGATGACAAACGAGAACTTCCTGAAACAGTGGAATTGTAATGTTTTAGCTTCAGTCACTCACTCCCATGTCTCCATGTCTGTCAGGCCATACACTGACCCCTAATGAGTGAATACATTGTGGTACATTATAATTAAAACTAAAATGTGTGATCCACTCACTGAAGTACTGACTGAATTTGTCTGTTACTGCCTAGGGAGTGTGAATGCCGTGTTGAATGGTCCTGAGCCAGGATGGAGGTTAGGTTCTGACCAGGAAGCGGCGCCAGAATGGATGGATGGGGGTGTCTACCGCCCACAGTCATATTCTCCTCCATACACACAGTGGCAGCATCCCACTGTTGTAAAACCCAATGGAATATCCACATGCAGGCTGTCCCATGGGACAGACCTGTTGTGGTTCTTGGGTTCCACCAGGTGGAGCTGCAGATGATCACTACAAGTGCTTCCAGCGTGCAACACTATGGCACCAGAAGTACTTCAGGGTCTGTCATAAAAGAAGCAGAGTTTTGTGCGAGGGCAGTCAGAGTCAGGAGGAGTAGTCACAACTAGCGTAGTTGGCAGGATTCCTGGCTGTCTATTTTTCACGGACCTATATTTGCAAAAATTAGTTTTGACCAGTAGGGGACTAGCAGCACCCCAAACCCCCAATACACAACTACACAACACAGTCCTGGGTTCAAATACAAGATTTCCTTTATTCTATACCTCCACCATTCTCTTCTCTTCCACAATACAACAATAAATCTTTTTCCTTCTCCCACACCTCCTTTCCCAAACTCATCCTGATTCTGAATGAAACTCGGGAGTATTGCTGGTGCCACAGCATTGCACACTGGAAGTCTATTGTAATCATCCTCCGCAGCTCCACCTGGCGGCACCCAAGGACCCCAACAGGACTGTCCCGTGGGACTATAATTCCCAGCCTGCCCTGGGGATATTCCTATGGTGGGATGCTTCCACTGTGTACACCTGGGGGGAATATACTAAGGCTGGTAGACACCCCCTGTCCTTCCATTGTGGTGTCCCTTTCTGGCCAGAAACCAACCTCCATCCTGGCTGGTACACTTGACCATCCAAAATGGTGCTCACAGGAGATTAGTTCAATCATTCTGATTAATGTTTATTAATTCAGGAACAGAAATGATTCACTCTGTACTAATATTCTAATGCGTGACTCATTCTGACCCTAGAATGGTGGTGACTTAATCAGGGGGACATCGGAATGACCAAACTTCAATTGGCATATTGGATCTATGGACACAACAAGCTGAACCTGCTCTTTGAATGTCAAGGCCTTTAAATGAACATCTGCAGGTCTGAAAACTGAGCAGCTCTGAACGTCTCTTACTGCCTCCTACAGGCCGGGGACCAACATCAGTGGCTCTCTAATTCAAGCCAAGATTTTTCACCTATGTCATATAATGCTGTGGTGGATGGCCGGGTAAGGGCCCCAGCCAGTATGCCTTCATAATGGAAGGACTGGAGGAGAGAGCATTTACAGGACATTACCTCCCTCGGATCGGTAGATGGCAGCCCTCCTGGGTTGCAGCTGTGCCTTGGATTCCCACAGAGCATCATGGCATTTGGAGTTTACTGACTCAGCCACATTGGGTTCAGTGGAGGGCGCTAGGGGATGCTGAAGAGACTGCAGAGCCCTACTTTGTTCTGCCTCAAGTGCTAATGGGTCATCAGAAGCACATCTGGGTGCAGCATTAAACAAGCCCACTGCCTTCATTCGGGGAGGAAGAAGGACAAAGACTTTCCAGGAGGAGCGGAGGAGGCAGAGAAGTGACCAGGACAGAGGGAGAGGAAGAGAGAAGAAGACAATATTGCGGTGTGCTTATTGTGTTTGTACTTGAGGCTGTGGTGGGAAATGCTTACTGAAGAGCTTCCCACAATAAAAACTCTCTAGTGCTTTTATAACCGGTTTCTCAACCTGTTTGTGTCGGATTTGGAGAGCTGGAGCGCCCCCTACAGTCCCCATAGTACATACTATATAAGCAGCCCTTTAAAATAAACACTTTCTTCATCTCTTAGATCATTTCGGAGGACGACCCCTCCAGCCCACAATACTCTCCCTTCATTGGTCCTGAGAAGCTCCTGATGATGCACTCGGAAACCAACTGGAACAGTTACTGCTTATCCTTCCTGTTGACGGACCGCGACTACAGTGGGGTGCTTGGTCTGGCCTGGGAGGGGAAGCCAGGTAAGTGCGCTGCATTAGCACTGAGTGCAGATTAAAGATGGGTGACACACATTTGAAGTTTGACTTGTACACCTTAGCTGAGCTTGCTGCCCAGCTTCCTATACAAGTCATGTACTTGTAGGAATTATCTGCACCACGGAAGACTTTATAAACAACACAGATTTTGTAAATTTCACAGACTTGACATTTGGATGAGGGTGGGCAAGCCGAGCTGCTTTGGATGGACAGCTTGACAACATTTTTCTTTCTCCTTCTTGACACACATAGCAGGGGCCTCAGGGGGCGTTGTGTCCTTGGCGTCTCCTCTGGCAGGCAGGATCAGGGCGGACAGATCTGCCTGAGTGGAATGAGGGTGAAGCGGTGCACCGCATGCAAATATCGCTCCTTTTTTATTTCTTATCCAAACATCAAGTGCCTTGTGCTTCTGTCCTTACTGCAAACATTAGACCAGTTGCAACTCCATTTTCTTCAAGTCAGAAATGTAACATTTTTGTCCTTCAAATGGCAGGACCGAAATGTCATTTGCAGTGTTTAGCCGTATTCTTCTTTTCCTTTTATTCTTGAAGATTGTTTTGTCACTTTCATATTGTTGCTATTCAAAAGTCACCATGGCTGGGACACATGTTTGTAGGCATTTGCAGGTGGGTGGGTGGGTGACGTCCCAGGAGGAAGCACCGAATTGCCTGATAGCAGCAGGAAGAAAAGACCCCCAGAGGTGCTACTTAACACACAATGCTCCAAGAGAGAACACCTACTGGAGGAGGTTTTTCATCATGGCATTACATTATGCCACCACAACAGCTGCCAGTGTGTTCAGAGTTGGTTCAGTGATGGAGCAGCAGCACTTGATAAGTTTGTTCAGGCATTATGCTT
Organism: Erpetoichthys calabaricus; assembly: GCF_900747795.2. Taxonomy (NCBI): domain Eukaryota; kingdom Metazoa; phylum Chordata; class Cladistia; order Polypteriformes; family Polypteridae; genus Erpetoichthys; species Erpetoichthys calabaricus. Next base: position 147,409,296 of record NC_041405.2, on the reverse strand, counting down.
CTTTTGAGCTCAGGTTGCTTTGTCTAGGAGACCTCAGTGTAGAACACCACACTGGCCACTATGGACTGGTAGAACATTTCCAGCAGCTTGCTGAACGCATTGAAAGTCCCAAGTCTCCATAGCAAGTCCAGTCTGCTCTGGTCCTTCTTATACAGTGCCACTGTGTTGTCACACCTGCCCAGTTTGTTGGTTATGTGAACCCCCAGGTACTCGTAGCTCTGCACCACTTCCACGTCATCCCCTTGAATGGTGACGAGTCTTTGGCATGCCTGACGTTTACCACCAACTCTTTTGTCTTGTTGATGTTGATCTGTAGGTGGACCTACCTGCACCACCAAAGTCCTGCAGAAGCCACTCGTTCTCCGACTCGTCTCCATGATTAATGCGGTCTGATGGACAAGTCATTTAAGAACGTCTGTGGGTAGCAAGCGCCGATACTGTGCTGGAAGTCTTTTGTGTAGAGGGGTTATCAGGAAGGGAGACAGGACAGCCCCCCTGCAGTGATCCAGTGTTACACACCACCAGCCTCACAAATTACTGTCTGTTGGTCAGGTAGTCCGTGGTCTGGGAGACTGTGGAGGCAGCAGGACTCTTACCCTTGAGCTTCTTCCCCAGTTGATGAGACACAATGGAAAAATCAAAAAAGGTTATCCTGACTGTGGTGGTCCTGGCTTTGTCCAGGTGTGTTATATTTACTCCATTGTTGACACTCATTGAACACCCAACCTACCTGGAAGGGGGGCTCTATCTGAATTGCCTTTCCCAAGATTTTGGTAATTACTGGTTATTATCTCTATATATACAGTCATATGAAAAAGTTTGGGACCCCCTCTCAGCCTGCATAATAATTGACTCTCCTTTCAACAAAAAAGATAACAGTGGTATGTCTTTCATTTCCTAGGAACATCTGAGTACTGGGGTGTTTTCTGAACAAAGATTTTTAGTGACGCAGTATTTAGTTGTATGAAATTAAATCAAATGTGAAAAACTGGCTGTGCACAAATGTGGGTCCCCTTGTCATTGTGCTGATTTGAATGCCTGTCACTGCTCAATGCTGATTACTTGTAACACCAAATTGGTTGGATGAGCTTGTTAAGCCTTGAACTTCATAGACAGGTGTGTCCAATCATGAGATATAAAGGTATTTAAGGTGGTCAATTGCAGGTTGTGCTTCCCTTTGACTCTCCTCTGAAGAGTGACAGCATGGGATCCTCAAAGCAACTCTCCAAAGATCTGAAAACAAAGATTGTTGAGTCTCGTGGTTTAGGGGAAGGCTACAAAAAGCCATCTCAGAGGTTTAAACTGTTAGTTTCAACTGTAAGGAATGGAATCAGGAAATGGAAGGCCACAGGCACAGTTGCTGTTAAACCCAGCAGGTCTGGCAGGCCAAGAAAAATACAGGAGCGGCATATGTGCAGGATTGTGAGAATGGTTACAGACAACCCACAGATCACCTCCAAAGACCTGCGAGAACATCTTGCTGCAGATGGTGTATCTGTACATCGTTCTACAATTCAGAGCAATTTGCACAAACAACATCTGTATGGCAGGGTGATGAGAAAGAAGCCCTTTCTGCACTCACGCCACAAACAGAGTCGCTTGTTGTATGCCAATGCTCATTTAGACAAGCCAGAGTCATTTGGGAACAAAGTGCTTTGGACTGATGAGACAAAAATGGAGTTATTTGGTCATAAGAAAAAGCGCTTTGCATGGTGGAAGAAGAACACCGCACTCCATGAAAAACACCTGCTACCTACTGTCAAATTTGGTGGAGGGTCCATCATGCTGTGGGGCTGTGTGGCTAGTTCAGGGACTGGAGCCCTTGTTAAAGTCGAGGGTCAGATGAATTCAACACAATATCAACAAATTCTTCAGGATAATGTTCAAGCATCAGTCACAAAGTTGAAGTTACGCAGGGGTTGGATATTCCAACAAGACACAGTTGACCCAAAACACAGTTGGAAATCTACAAAGGAATTCATGCAGAGGGAGAAGTACAATGTTCTGGAATGGCCATCACAGTCCCCTGACTTGAATATCATCGAAAATCTATGGGATGATTTGAAGCAGGCTGTCCATCAAATTGAACTGATCTGGAGAGATTTTGTATGAAGAATGGTCAAAAACACCTCCATCCAGAATCCAGACACTGATCAGAGGCTATAGGAGGACAGCGTCTAGAGGCTGTTATATTAGCAAAAGGAGGCTCAACTAAGTATTGATGTCATATCTCTGTTGGGGTGCCCAAATTTATACACCTGTCTAATTTAGTTATGATGCATATTGCATATTTTCTGCTAATCCAATAAACTTAATGTCATTGCCGAAATACTACTGTTTCCATAAGGCATGTCATATATTAAAAGGCAGTTGCTACTTTGAAAGCTCAGCCAATGAGAAACAAAAATCCAAAGAATTAAGAGGGGCTCCCAAACTTTTTCATAAGACTGTATATAAAATCCAGTGTCTGTCTGTCCGCTTTTCACGAGAGAACAACTTAACGGATTTAGGCCAGTAAGCTTAATGTGCATCACAGGAAAATTAATGGAAGGAATTATTAAAGGAAAGATTAAGCGACACCTGGCAAGTACTGGAGTTTTACTGGACAGTCAGCATGGAGTCAAAAGAGGGAGGTCATGTTTTACTAACATGCTGGAATTCTATGAGAAGTCAACAAAAGAATATGATCAAAGGGGGGCATATGAGATTATTTATCTTGGCTTTCAGAAAGCATTTGATAAGGTGCCACATGAGAGGGTGGGCACCAAACTAAAAGAAGTGGCAGTTCAGGGTGATGTTTTTAGATGGGTGCAGAATTGGCTCAGACACAGGAAGCAGAGGGTGATGGTGTGAGGAACCTCATCAGAACTGGCTGATGTTAAGAGTGGTGTCCAGCAGGGGTCAGTGCTGGGGCCGCTGCTATTTTTAATATATAGAAATGACTTTATAGGAATACAGTGGAACCTCGGTTTGCGAGCATAATTCGTTCCGGAAACATGCTTGTAGTCCAAAGCACTCGTATATCAAAGTGAATTTCCCCATAAGAAATAATGGAAACTCAGATGATTTCTTCCACAACCCAAAATTATTCATATAAAAATGATTAATACAAAATATAAAGTAAAAATACATAAAACAAATTAACCTGCACTTTACCTTTGAAAAGAATCATGGCTGGTGTGAGTGAGTTTCTAAACTCTTGTGGGATTGCACCCAACGGGACGACACGGTAAAGAGCGTCCCAAATCAATCGCAGTCTCCCAGCGATGTAGCAGTTCGCCGTAAAAGCGAATCCGAAAAGATCGCAGACATGCTATAAGCGCCTGCCGTCGATGGGTGATACAAGGAACAAGGAACGTTATAAATGCACAGGGCCCTGCCTGACTGCTGTGTCTGTGTATAAATAACCGCGCTGTTGCTGTTTCAAGCTGAATAAAGCTGGTGTTGCTAAAGTACTGAGACTCAGCTTTGTGTTTTAGGGTGCAAGACGGGGACTCGCACGTCACAGCACACACACACGCACAAGCACACACACACATGAGCGCGCACATGCACGCACACACACAGTCACAATGCTGTAGTAAACACTATACGCTCATACGGATGTTGACTATATGAATGAGGCACGCTGACTCAGACGGAGAATAGGAGACGATTACCCACAATCCCGCAGCGAGAGAGAGAGAAGAACCATCAGCTCAGCTGTGATCACATGACACTCAGCAGACAAAGCGTATTCATACTACTCGTACTGCAAGACCTCGCTCGTTTATCAAGTGAAAAATTATTAAAAATTTTTGCTCGTCTTGCAAAACACTCGTAAACCAAGTTACTCGCAAACTGAGGTTCCACTGTATAAGTAACAAGCTGGTTAAGTTTGTAGATGATACCAAGATAGGTGGATTGACAATTCATTTGGAGTCCGTTATATTGGACAGTAGGCAGGCTTGGGCAGATTTGTGGCAGATGAAATTTAATGTCAGTAAATGTAAAGAATTACATTGAAGTACTGTAAAAATGTGAGGTTTGAATACACAATGGGAGGTATGAAAATTGAATGTGCACCTTATGAGAAGGATTTAGGAGTCGTAGTGGACTGCACACGATCAACTGGCAGACAGTGTTCAGAAGCCATTAAGAAATCCAACAGAATGTCAGGTTATATAGCGCCTTGATGAGTGGAGTACAAGTCACAGGAGGTTCTGCTCAAGCTTTATAACACACTGGTGAGGCCTCATCTGGAGTCCTGTGTGCAGTTTGGGTCTCCAGGCTACAAAAAGGACATAACAGCACAAGAAAAGGTCCAGAGAAGAGCGACTAGGCTGATTATGGGGCTACAGGGGATGAGTTATGAGCAAAGATTAAAAGAGCTGAGCCTTTACAGTTTATAAGAGGAGACCTGACTGACGTGTAAATTATGGAGGGAATTAGTCCAATGGATCGAGACGGTGACTTTAAAATGAGTTCATTAAGAACGCGGGGACACAGTTGGAAACTTGTGAAGGGGAAATTTCACACAAACATTAGGAAGTTTTTCTTCACACAGAGAACAATAGACACTTGGAATAAGCAACCAAGTGGTGTGGTGGACAGGAGGACTTCAGGGTCTTTTAAAACTCAACTTGATGTTATTTTAGAGTAATTAAATGGAGAGGACTGGTGAGCTTTGTTGGGCTGAATGGCCTGTTCTTGTCTAGATTGTTCTTTTTCTAATGTTCTAATTATTTATCCCTAAGCGCCTTGACCATGGGAAAGGTGCTATATAAGTTAAAATTTATTATTGTTTTATTAGTAAAAATGCGTATTTGTTATGCTATAAATGTGAAATTCAGGGAATAGTAAAAACAAATCTTCTGTAATAATAATTAAAAAATTAAATTAAATTAAATGGCCTGTTGTGATCCGAAGGGGTGAGGGGGTCCACAAAAATGCATGGGGGGTCATCCTGGTCAACCCCATTTAATTTCTTGAAATAAAAGAAAGAACCAAACAACATGTACACCGCATAATAAAAGAAAGCTCTGGTTTCAGAATGAGGGGGCTAGGTACGTACCACCAGAGCCCAGTGGGGGAGAGGTGTACCTTCACAGATATTTCAGAGTGATAGAATGCATATATCCCATCTCACTGAACAGTGGTGGGGTTAGGGGGGACATTTTACAACGATAAAGAACAGTGCAAATAGCAGTTGAAGGGGTGCCAGATGGGTGAAAAAGATGGTAAAAATGTGGTGGAGTGGGGTGGAAAAATAGCCCAAAATACTACGTCGTGTTTGAAAAAGTAGCCCCAAAAACTGCAACCCGTGAAAGCCTATTTTTTTCTGCAGAAGACAATCAAAAATTAGCTCAATTGAGCGAGGAAACCACAGGCCTGGAAACACTGGTGGGGAGCACTAGACAACCTCTTTGGACTTCAGATCGTTAGTGATGGCGCCCAATCTCGTCCTGGGGTGGTATGACTGACCTCATTGGAGCCAAGAAGGTGGTCCTCAGGTGTGCATGTGTTACGATGTTTATTGTCGAATACACCAGGACACACTAAATGTCCACAGATTATTGTGAGAAATTAAAGAAAAAAGAAGAGATGGTTAATCAGGAAAAACAAGGGGGCAAAACTGAGAGATCCTTCTGTGGATTGGCTACGTTCACACTTCTCTTCTAAGTAGGCCCTGATGTTTAGGTTTGTGCTCGTGGTTTTGATTTTGTTTTCCCTTCAGCTTGTGAATAACATCTCATCCTTTTGATTCTGGTTGCCTCAGTCAGTTCCCAGCTTCACTGGGAATCAACATTCAGAGCTAAAAACATTTAAACATCTCATAAAGTGTATAGATTGATGGTGCTCTCCATTGTGGCACCCGTTTTGATCTTTCAAACCTAAAGGAACAATCAAACCTTATTGTACTTTTGATGTGAGCTGCCAGGTTTTGACATTTTGTCTGTTTACTGATTTCAAGGTTGATTCGCTCTTTAGTTTTGGGTTGCCTTTCATGTGCCCCTTGGCGTGTCTGACGGGTGTTTGCCGTTCTCCCTTAAAAGACATCAAAAGAAAAACAGAACTTCGATTGTTTCTTTTTCTTTTAAAGATGGCCAGCAGATACAAACTGAGACACTTCAGAAAAGATGTTTTACAATGCTGTTCGTGTGAGCTGCACGCAGGACGAGCTCAGACAGAGAGGGGTGAGCTGAATGAACGTCACAGCATCAGGCAAAGAGTCAAACGAAGGAAAACACAAAACTAGAATTAAAGTCGGAAAACACAAGCAAAAGTCTTGATGCCAGTGGGCAAAAATGCTGCCTTTAACTAACATCGGAATCTCATTAATTTAAGTTGAAACTAAGACACACGTCCTAGTGTGGCACCACATGATGTAGACGTAGGGTCCTGAATTTAATTAGGACACGTCTTAAAAGTGTCACATAAATCAAAAGCACTAAGTCTCAATGAGATCAGTCTATCTATCTATCTATCTATCTATCTATCTATCTATCTATCTATCTATCTATCTATCTATCTATCTATCTATCTATCTATCTATCTATCTATCTATCTATCTATCTATCTATCTATCTATCTATAATAGAGTTGTTATATAGTGCCTTTCACATCTATCTATCTATCTATCTATCTATCTATCTATCTATCTATCTATCTATCTATCTATCTATCTATTGATTATATAGTGCCTTTCACATCTATCTATCTATCTATCTATCTATCTATCTATCTATCTATCTATCTATCTATCTATCTATCTATCTATAATAGAGTTGTTATATAGTGCCTTTCACATCTATCTATCTATCTATCTATCTATCTATCTATCTATCTATCTATCTATCTATCTATCTATCTATCTATTGATTATATAGTGCCTTTCACATCTATCTATCTATCTATCTATCTATCTATCTATCTATCTATCTATCTATCTATCTATCTATCTATCAATCTATCTATCTATAATAGAGTTGTTATATAGTGCCTTTCACATCTATCTATCTATCTATCTATCTATCTATCTATCTATCTATCTATCTATCTATCTATCTATCTATCTATCTATCTATCTATCTATCTATTGATTATATAGTGCCTTTCACATCTATCTATCTATCTATCTATCTATCTATCTATCTATCTATCTATCTATCTATCTATCTATCTATCTATCTATCTATCTATCTATCTATCTATCTATCTATCTAATTCCCAGGTTTGATGTATTTAGATCTCCTCTCGATCACTTTAAATGAATGCTGACTGCTAGTGTCCTAGCCATTCTTTGGATCTTTCATGTCATCAGCTCATGCAGGGGATGCACTCTGTAACTCACGTTGCTTTTACATGTGGAGCAATTCCATCAGTCTACTTGCACTGACTTGACGTTATTTTAGACACCTGAGGATAATAGGACAGATGAGCATTGTGATGGACGGCCACAGCCATTATCTGGCCAAGACGCTAACTGAATGGAAAGACCGGGGTGGGGAGAGCATCCACAAGGCACTACCTTCTCCAGGATGATAAGAGTGCAGCCCTCCAGGGAGGCTGTGGCACCATGGATTCCAGCAGGGCATGCTGGTAGTTGGAGTTTGGCAAAGCCCTGTTGGGTTAAGTGGGGGCTGTAGAACCCTACTTTGGGTTTCCATCACACCTGGGAGTGATTCCAGTTAACCCTGATGAGCCAACTGGAGCACTCCCAAAGTGTAACATAAAAGGAGTCGCCTCACTCCATTCGGAGAGCCAGAGTCGGGAGGAAGAGGGACAAAGCTTGCCTGTGGAGTAGTGGAGGCGGAAAGGAGAAGAAAAGGAACTGAGTATTGGTGCACTGTACTGTGATGCTGTGGGGAGTGAGGGAAAAGCGCTTCCCCACTTGCAAATAAATGTGTGCTGTGCTGGAACTCGTGTCTCTGCCTGTCTGTGTCATGGTTGGGGCGGCTGGAGCGCCCCTGGTTTCCTCAGCTTGTTGTACTGAATGGCCTGTCCTCATCACAACTGTTCTAATGTTCTGCTGTTTAAACTTGAAAGTAAAGAAAAAACATATTTTCTTAAGTGACAGAACATCTTGGAGCACTTTGACCCTCTTACTCTTTAATAATTTTGGAAGTCTGGTTTAGGCATATACAGTTCATACGTAAATTGCAAAGATGAAGAGAAAATTTCCTGCGACTCACCGTTTCAGGACTGTCCAACACAGCCAAGACAAAGAAAATATACTCCTGGCCAGGCTCCAAAGGATGGTTTTCAAAGCCATTGTACTCCATCTGGTCACCCAAGGTGAAGTGGTTCGGAAGTGTCTTGAATCGGGCAGCGATGTACGGTTTCCGAATTTCAAGTTGACGAGAGAAGCGCATACTTCTTCTCCGCCGCCGCCGATGTTGGCCGATGTCTCTTAGAAGCTGTCAAAAGAGAGCAAACTTAACCTGAAACCATCCATTATGTTTCAGTGGTATGAATGTCAGACTCTTGACTTCACGGGAGAGTGACTGACCATCGATTCTTTACAGATAGGGCTGAGCACCTTTTACACCTTTAAGTGAATTAATATCCATGTTTTGAGCTGGTTGTTAAATTCTCTCATTGCATTATAGACTGGAAATGTGTGCAGGCCCACTGAGCCTGTACTCAGTAAAGAACGGCATACAGAGATGGATTAAAACTGAATTATTTTTTTACGATTTCTTCCCCACAGCCCCAAGTTATAACAATTTATATTTTGATTATTATTATTAATTTATTTAGCAGACACCCTTATCCAAGGGGACTTAAAAAGAATGTTATAATATATGAAAAGAAGCTGCAAGCATTAAAAGCAACAGAGAACAAGATAAAAAAACAAGCAAGATGGAGTCGTACTACTACTAAATAATTACACCTGCAGCTAGATGAAGACACAAATCAGTGAAGATCAAACTTAATTTGTCCCAAGAGGGAAATGTAGCTGTCTTAAAGTCTCTGTCAGCAGCTGTCCTGTAGAAAAGAAACTAAACAGTTCCAAAATATTTAATGAAAAGGCGCCTAAACATAAGAAAACTGGGTGAATTTAAGATAGACAAAGAGAGATCATTCCACAGCTCTGGATCAAGAATGGAGAAGCATTAACCAGCCTTGAGCCATGTCTGGCCACAGGAAGAATGGAGACTTCTGGAGGGGGACACATGGAGAGAACAAAGAATGGAGATACTGAGGGGCAGAACCATTCAGAGAATTGGACATGAAGATAGATAGATTTGAAAGGCGCTAAATAGTAAGTAGATTGTTACAGTAGATAAAGGAAAGGCACTATATAATAGATAGATAGATAGATAGATAGATAGATAGATAGATAGATAGATAGATAGATAGATAGATAGATAGATAGATAGATAGATAGATAGATAGATAGATTAGCATAGTTGGCAGGATTAGATAGATAGATAGATAGATCTATCTATCTATCTATCTATCTATCTATCTATCTATCTATCTATCTATCTATCTATCTATCTATCTAATCCTGCCAACTATGCTAATCTATCTATCTATCTATCTATCTATCTATCTATCTATCTATCTATCTATCTATCTATCTATCTATCTATCTATCTATCTATCTATCTATAATAGAGTTGTTATATAGTGCCTTTCACATCTATCTATCTATCTATCTATCTATCTATCTATCTATCTATCTATCTATCTATCTATCTATCTATCTATCTATCTATCTATCTATAATAGAGTTGTTATATAGTGCCTTTCACATCTATCTATCTATCTATCTATCTATCTATCTATCTATCTATCTATCTATCTATCTATCTATCTATCTATCTATCTATCTATCTATCTATCTATAATAGAGTTGTTATATAGTGCCTTTCACATCTATCTATCTATCTATCTATCTATCTATCTATCTATCTATCTATCTATCTATCTATCTATCTATCTATCTATCTATCTATCTATCTATCTATAATAGAGTTGTTATATAGTGCCTTTCACATCTATCTATCTATCTATCTATCTATCTATCTATCTATCTATCTATCTATCTATCTATCTATCTATCTATCTATCTATCTATCTATCTATCTATCTATCTATCTATCTATCTATCTATCTATAATAGAGTTGTTATATAGTGCCTTTCACATCTATCTATCTATCTATCTATCTATCTATCTATCTATCTATCTATCTATCTATCTATCTATCTATCTATAATAGAGTTGTTATATAGTGCCTTTCACATCTATCTATCTATCTATCTATCTATCTATCTATCTATCTATCTATCTATCTATCTATCTATCTATCTATCTATCTATCTGTACATTAATTATCTGTATATAATAAACAATTCCATCAAAATATGACACAAGTTTTTGAGACCCTTTGCTGTGAACGTTTTTCTCCCCACATTAGGACAACAGAGATGAGAACAGGCCATTCAGCCCAGTAAAGCTCTCCAGTCCTATCCACTTAATTCTTCCAAGTTGTATCCATGAGATATATCAGTTTCTTTTACTTTTAATAAATTTGCCAAAATTCCTAACATTCTGTTTTCATTTTGTCCCTCTGGGGTATTGAGTGTTGTTTGATGTTATGAATTTAACAAGAATGAATTTAAATGACTTTACCATAAGGGTGCAGCACATTAACATGTGAACGTGTGAAGGGTCTGAGCACACTTCTGCAGGTGCTGTAATGGCCACTCCTAGAGCACAGGCAGGAAAGAAAGACACGAGGGGTTGTGCCAAGTACGCGACAGAAGAGTGACAGACTTCCTCATGCCCCAGTGCCAATTCCAGACAGTTAAGCTCCTGGGCTCCGCTGCAGTTACTGAGGCATGTTGCTTGAGCTGCGACTGCAGGGCTTGGCTGGAGCTCCCGACATCGAAAGCCTTCCTTTGAACTGACCTAAACCTGAGAACTTAAAGCTGCAGTTCCTTGAACTCGAGGCCTCTTACAGTTGGCAAACAGCAGAAGTTCTCAAATCTCTTAACACTTCGTTGAGGATACACCTCATAATCACATCTTTGTGGGTTAGCATTGTCCTCTGCAATGCAGTTGTGGTCAACATTATTGGCATGTTCTGTTTTGCATATGTCATCTACAAGATATTCTAAATATTTTGAACAATTTTTCAAAGCTCTGGATTTACCAGTCTATCGACATCCCATCCCTCACCTGTGCTCATGAGCTTTAAGTAACGTCAGAAAGAACGATGGGCTCTCCCTTAGAGACGGGGTGAGAAGTGCAGATGTCTGGCAGAGGCTCAGAGTGGAGCTGTTGACCCTTTGCATCAAGATGAGCCACTTGAGGCGGTTCGGGCATCTGATATGGACACCTCCCTGTGGAGGTTTTATGGGTAAGTCCAGCTGGGTGAGACCCCGGAAGAAGACCCACAACTCACTGGGAAGATTATATCTCCTAGATGGCCTGGGAACACCATGGGATCCAACAGTATGAGTTGGCAAGTGCGCCAGGGGAAAAGGGACGTAGGGGTCTCACTGCTAAGACTGTTGCCCCCTTGATCCGGCTACGGATAAGCAGATGGAAAATGAATAAAATTTGAATGAATGAAACCTTTCTGGTCTATACGCACTTGATACAGAGCAGCACAGGATCAACCGATAACAATTACGATAATAAAAAATGAAACCCTAATGCAATTATTTTTTTAATATATTTTTATTGATTTTAATTTTAAGCAAATAACGTTCTATACAATCACGTCAAATTTAACAAACCAAGATGATGCAAATGTTACCACCCTATTGAATGATTCAAATCAGTTTGATGGGAAGAACTCGTTTCCTATCTGTGGTAATTTCCTAGAATTCACATGACATGAATTGACCAATGAATGCTGCCGACTCCTAACAGGCAATGCTGAAGACAAGAGAGCTGTCTGAAAAACTGCAAGCATAAAAAAAGCAAAGGGTCCATCTCCAGAGACCCTGGTGTTCCTGTTTCCTGCTTACTAAGAACTATGAGCAGCAGGCTTCTGGCCTAGCAGGGCCTAAACTGACTCAGCAGGAGACAGACAAACAATTTTCAGAGATGAACTGGGAGATAAATGTAAAAGCAAAACAAAACAACGCAAACTATAAGTAGCCACTGAAACCCCGATGAAAAGCAGAAATCGAAGGAGAAAGTAGTCAAGATGTCTAAAATTGAAGAGAAACACGAATAGTGATCAGAGATTTATTTTTAAGGTGTTGTACCCGCAGATCGGATAAGCAATCTTCTTTCTTTAAGTCTTCAGTTTTAATTTTGGGAGCTAAAAGAAGACACCCGGAGCGTGAGCCGGTGAATATTGGGGGGCGTTGGGTGGGATTGTAGTGCAAAGCAACAACCGCACTGGTTTTGGTCTGAAGTTCTTCGACTGACATGAAGGTGTGTGCAGGTGCGCTGTCACCGTACAGAAATCCAGTTTTGGGCATGTCACTTCTCCAGATGTTTTATTCTGATGCTTTCTCAACAGTTCACCATAGATTAACAGTCTTTATGCCGGGAGCAAACTCTCAGCCAGTGTTGAAAAATACGATTATCATTGTCTCTTGAAAATGTGCCATAGTGGCTTGGAGATAAATTAAAAAAAAAAGTTGGCAATATAATTATGGAATAAATGGCCGAAATACACACTTGATCTTCTTGGCACAATGACACTCGACAGACTGATTAACCGTACGATGCTTAGAGGAATATTCGAGAAATACACTCTAATCCTGTACTATTGGCTGCTTTCGAGAATTTTTGTGTCCCTCTTTATAAAAATGTCAGTCGTTTCCATAACAATCCCGTCCTGAAATTCCCCAGAATGTGTGACATATGCGACATCATCAAATTAAACATGTTAATGTTTCCTTTGGGTAACCAATGACTTTCTAATGGCAGCAGACTCTGGACAGACCAGCATATTAATTCTGTTAGATCGTAGTGTAGCTTTTGATACTCGGGTCAGACATGACATTCTACTGTCTAGAATGGAGAGCATGCTGGGTATCTCTGGCACTGCCCTCCAGTAATTAAAGTCCTCTCTGACTGACAGGCCAGAGTTTGTTAGTGTTGGCAACAGCAGGTTGTATCCAGCAGGGGGGCGCTAGCTCCCTTCTTGGAATGAGTTCTTTTGTAATTGCAACGTGTTACATAACTCGAATTTATATTGATATGATATAAAAGGCGATACCCATCCCTTAGTGATACGGCGGTAAGATATCACATAGGAGAAATAACTTCGCTTTCTTTAATGACGGCTTACGCTGCATAACAGATGAAGGAAGCCAATGGCAAGAACCTAGTCCAGGAGTGGGGACCCGATGTGTAGAGTCTGTAATTTTCGAGGGCTGCGTTGGAAGGATTTTCAGGATCGGAAGACGTTATCTCTCAACGTTTATTGCAGTAAAAGATTTACAGCTACTAGTCCCCCTCAAAATACTTTCCTCCACTTCGAATGCACTTCTCCCAACGCTCCTGCCACTTTGCAAAGCACTTCTTTCGAGAGTGTCTTTAGTTGGACTCTCGTGGCTGCCTGGATGTCCTCGATAGATTCCCTTTCATGGTCATTTTCAATTTAGGGAACAGCCAGAAGTCGCATAATGCCAGATCCGTCGAATAAGGTGGATGCCGACACAGCGTAATGTTTTTATTCGACAGAAATTGTCGTAACTAGAAGGGATGTGTGACAAGGAGCGTTGTCATGATGATGAATGAAACTATTTCAACATTTTCCTCGGTTATTGATCTTGAAGGACGTCCTGATCTTTTCTTGTCTTCAGCCGAGTCAGATCCATTACGAAATCGATCAAATCACCTGTAAACTGTCTTAATTGTCGGTGCAGTGTCACCATAAACCGATTTTAACATCGGATGGGTTTCCTGAGCTTTTTGCAATTTGAAACAAAATTTCATGTTAATGTGTTTCTCGATATCCATTATTAACGACAAACTTGAAAAACACACTTGAACTCAACAGTGGCTCACAAACGACTGACAGTATCAAACGAGATGAAACTGGTCACAAACTCGGCTCTAGGATGGACCTGTCAGAACCGACATTGAATTGTTTTGCATTGCTCTTGGATGGTGCTCTGCATCCACATTTACCATACTTTTTGATCACACCTCGTACATACAATAGAATACAATTTATTTTTGTATAGCCCAAAATCACACAAGAAGTGCCGCAATGGGCTTTAACAAGCCCTGCCTCTTGACAGCACCCCAGCCTTGACTCTCTAAGAAGACAAGGAAAAACCTTGTAGGGAAAAAATGGAAGAAACCTTGGGAAAGGCAGTTCAAAGCGAGACCCCTTTCCAGGTAGGTTGGGTATGCAGTGAGTGTCAAACAGAAGGGGGTCAATACAATACAATACAATACACAGAACAGAACAAATTCTCAATACAGTATAAATAATAAAAATTTTAGAAGTACGTAGCAGAATTTAACAGTAGATGATATTACATAATATGATTTGGATTTGTTTAGAGTCCTGGAGACCTCATTCACCAAGCTGCCTCCCCCATTTGGCCATTCCATGGCTGAAACAGCGCTGGGTCAGGCAATCTGATGAAAGCACCCCTCTTACCCACGATTCCTGAGATCCTCCATCAGAGATGATTTGACATTAGGCAGGCAAAACACCTTGGCAGGTGGGCCGTGGCACCAAGTGCAACATTTGAGTACCGAGAAGAGAAAAAGAATAGGTGAGGGTTAATAACAAATTCTAACTATCATGTTACTTATGTTTTAGTGCTAATGACTAACAACAGAGATGCAGTCTGTACAGTTAATCAGCAGCTCTAGTCAGGGTGTGCTAAACTGAAGTAGTGAGTCTTCAGCCGGGATTTGAAAGCTGAGACCGAAGGGGCATCTCTTATACGTAGTAGCAGGCAGACCACTCCACAGTTTAGGGGCCCTGTAATTAAAAGCTCAACCTCCCACCTTTATTTTACTAATCCTTGGAATCATAAGCAGACCAGCATCTTGAGATCTTAATGTGCGTTCTGCTTTCTAAGTCATGATAAATTCAAATAAGTAAGCAGGACCTCGGCCATTTAAGGCTTTATATGTTAAAAGGAGGATTTTGAAATCTGCCCTAAACTTAACCAGGAGCCAGTGTAAGGATTTAAGAACTGGAGTTATGTGTTCGTATTTTCTTGTTCTTGTAATAATTCTTGCAGCAGCATTTCGTATTAACTGGAGGCTGTATAAAGAACAGTTTGAACATCCAGTGAACACCGCATTGCAGTATTCTATCCTACTAGAAATAAATGCATGAATTAATTTCTCAGAATCCTGTTTATTTAGATTTACTGTTTATTTACATCACGTTTGAATTCCTCATAAGCTGTCTCTTCTGAGTCAGTAAACTTGTCTCCTTGGTACATCAGGATGCAGAGCGCATGTGTAGACGAATAGAAAGATTTTGGTCTTAACACCCCCTGACATGTACTTTGTGACGCTTTGGACTGATTGGTCTCGCTCAGCTTTTTGATTCTTGTACTTTCTCATCCTGTCCAAAATACATTCCTGGCTGCACCCTTCATGCAAGGGGTACTATGTTCATATATGAGTTAAGGGTATGCTGCAGAGACCAGCTTAAGGACAGGCCAGAGTTATTACCTGTGCAGGAACAGGCAAGAAAAGAAAGCTTAGAATCTTTAATAATTTAAAAGCTCATACAGCCCCTATAAAGAGTATTCACCGCCTTGGAAGTTTTCTACAACACTAAATCACAGTGGATTGAATTTGGAGTTTTGAAATCGATCAACAGAAAAAGACTCCTTATTGTGAAAGTGAAAACTGATCTCCGCAAAGTGGTCTAAATTAATGACAAATATAAAAACACACTAAGCGACCATGTTCACCCCTTTTAATATGACACTCCTAAATCATCACTGGTGCAGACAACTGGTTTTAGACATCCCAGTATTAATTCAGTGGAGGTCACCTGTATGGCTTTTTACTTGATGGTTGTCTAATGTGGAAGGGTCAACGTGTGGTGGTGCGTCGGTATGGTGGGCTAAGCTACACAGTGAAGACTCAAGAACATTCCAAGCAACTCCATGAAAAGTGCAAGTCAGGGGATGGAGACACGAAAAAGCCAAGTGACTGAATATCCAGTTCAACCAGTCATGAAGAAATGGAAAGAGTATGGCAGAGCTGGAAATCTGCCTAGAGCAGACCATCCAAAAAAATCTGAAGAAGTCTCCAAGAGACCCCACAGAAATTTGAAGGAGTTACAACCTACAGTGAGTGGGACTGGCGAGACAACAAACAAACAAACTTTATGAGAGAAAAACTGGGAGTGTGCTCCCCTCGACTTTCTCGTAGAGGAAACGGTCATCAGAACCACTTCCAGCTGCGCAATATTTCTCAAGTATCATATCTCTTTGTTTCTCGTCATAACTAATTGGTAAAATCGATTATCTCTATTTATAATCAAACCAATCCAACCAACCAACCATCATCCAACCCGCTATATCCTAACTACAGGGTCACAGGTTCTGCTGGAGCCAATCATCTATCTGTAATTACAACCATAGTTTACTTGAAAATACGCGAAAGTATTCACTTCCGGCCGCTGGAAGTGGCCCAAAAGTTGATAGGATTCCTTATTTTTGATACAAAGCAGGAATACAAAATCTCATTGACCAGGCCAAAGCGTTTTGGAGTTATCGTGTTTACACACAGACAAACATTATTTCAAAAACTGTATTTTCAGACTCAGGAAGGAATAAAACGTCAAGAGTCATCAAAATCCCAAGGTGGAATTTTTTCACGATTCCTATACTTCCTCTATACTATGTATACGAGAAAGTAAAAAACACACAGGACATCTTGGCAGAAGGTACATAGAAGACTCTGAAGTCAGCCGGAAGAAGGTTCTGTGGGTCATGAGACCAAAGTCAGACTAAACATCATGAACGTTTCACCATCCCCAGCGTAAAGCATGGCAGTGGTAGCATCAGGCAGTGGGGAGGCTTCTCTGCAGCAGGACCTGGAAGGCACGTGAGGGTAAAATGAATGCAGTAACATCCACAGAAATCCTGGAGGAAAAGCTGATGGAGTTTGATGGAGTTTGTTTACCAGCAAGACAATGAGCCTAAGCTGAAAGCCAAAGCTACAGAGGAATGGCTTCAAAACAACAACATGAAGTTCCTGGAGTGGCCAAGTCAGAGTCCAGATCTCAATCCAGCTGAGAACTGATGGCCGATCTTGACAAAGACCATTTACGTGCCATCACCATGACACCTGATGGAGCTTGAGAGGTGGAATTAAGTAAATACAGCAAAGTCCAGATGTGCAATACTGATAGAGAAAAGGACCTGAGCACACAGACTCAAGGCTGTCATGGCTGCCATCTACAAAATAAAGACTTGACGGAACTAACACTTATGCCATCAATCATTGTGTGTTTTATATTTGTCATTAATTTGGACCACTTTACCGAGATCTGTTGTCACTCTGACATTAAAGGGTCTTCTTCTGTTGAACGTTCTGAAAAAAATCAAAATTAAGTCCGCCATGTTTTACTGCTGCAGAACAAGAAAATGTGAAAACTTCCAAGATGGTGAACCCATTATATAGACACAGTCAGGTGTTTCATTTTGTTTAAAGGTCCAAAACATCTGCTAGGGTTCTGCATGGACGGATCAGGACATCGGCGTTGTTCGTGAATTCCCCACGACCACATGGTGGTCCTCCTAACCCCATCACCTGCTGTTAAGCTACCTGAATGTGGTCAAATCAGGAATCTGAAATCAAAATTGGAATCTGAAAACTCCTTGGACCAAGCTGTGGCCACCTGAGTGGATGCTAACCAAGATTGGAGAACTCCCTGTAAGTCCTGCAGTGCAACAGATGGCTGCTTGGTGGCACCAAGTCATTGCTAAGTGATGTTACACCAGCTGTTTTTGACTTAATTGCTGCCGTTCTATTGGCTCTGCTGGAGGGTGTGTGGGGGTCTAATCAGTGTGCATGTGACAGGGAGAGGTCGCCGTTCACCTTGCGCTGAAGGATCTTAGTGTTCACATTCCAGCCCTCTGATCCGTGGCCAGCGTTGCCATGGGAAGAGCTCACATGAGTCCTCAGACAAAGGGACACACGGTGACATTGCACTAAGTCTGACAAGCTTACTGAAGGCATGTGACTGTGACTGGAATGTGTGGCATGTGGTAAGAAGGACGGAGAAGAGCAGCAGGACTATTCCAACCAGATGACTGTTCTCTTGAACGTAATGCGACTGACTGGGTAACATGATCTCCATTAACGTGCTGAATCACCGGTTTGCCCTTCAAAGAGAAGGTCTGCCATCTGTTTTTGTTTTTCTTTGATTCAGCCCCCTGGGCTTCGTGCAACGGGGTCAACTCAGAGCACAATGAGTGCCGATCTTCTAAGAACAGTCCTGGTCAGAATAACACAAAGGGAACCAACGTGCAGAAATAATCAGAGTTTCACACAGGGAAGGTTAGGGTGCCAAAAATGAACTCAGAAGAGTCCATTTGACACAATGGCCTGTGTTAATTTGGACCTTCCTTCTTCTACCCAGTAAAACAAATATGGTGCCCTCCATAATGTTTGGGATAACGACCCCTTATTCTTTGATTTCCCCCTTTGCTGCACAGTTTAAAATTACAAATCAAACAATTCAGACATCATGATTAAAGTGCATAACGCGGACTTTCATTGAAGGGGATTTGACGACATTTGGTTACACCATGTAGAGGTGACACTTTTCCTACACGGCCCTTCTTTGCAGGGCACCATAATGTTTGGACACAGCGATGGCAGGTCTGTTAAAGCTGTTATCATATTTAGGACTTTGTTGCGTCTCCCTCACATACAATGACTGCTTGAAGTCTGCGATTTACATACATCACCAGGTGCTGAGGTTCTTCTCTGGTGATGCTCTGCCGAGCCTTTCATGCAGCCATCTTCAGCTCCTGCTTGTTTTGGGGTCTTGTCCCCTTAAGGTTTTTCTTCAGCATACGGAAGGCCTGCTCAACTGGATTGAAATTAGGTAACTGGCTTGGCCATTCAACAATTTTCTTTGTTAAACTCCTCAGCAGTCTGTTTGGATCCTTATCTTCTTGTTGGATGAAGCACCGTCCATTGAGTTTGGAGGCAACTACTGGGACTTGAGAAGATCAGATGTTTCTCTAAACCTCAGGATTTATTGTGCCATTGCTTTCAGCAGTCCATCATCAATGAAGTGAAGTGTGCCAGGACCTGTGGCAGTTATACATGCCCAAGCCATATTTAACAGATGAGGTGGTCTGCTTTGTTTCTTGGGCAGTTCCTATTCATCTCCATACTTTGCTCTCGCCATCACTCTGATGAGGTTCATCTTTGTCTCGTCTATCCATAAGACATTTCCCAGAATCTTGCAGGCTCTTTTAAGTTCTTTTTCACAAACTGTAATATGCCATCCTGTTTTAGTGGTCTCCATCTTGCAGTGTGGTTTCTATGTTTCTGTTCATGAAGTCTTCTGCTGATAGTTGTCTCTGACACACACACATTGGCCTCCTGAAGGCTATATCTGGCCTATCAGACAGGCGTTGACGGCTTTAGCATTATTCTTTAGCATTGAGAGGATTCTTCTGTCATCATCAGTTGAGGTCTTCCTTCGCCAACCAGTCCCTTTGTGATTACTGAGCCCACCAGGGTGTTCTTTCTTCTTCATGACATTCCAGACAGTTGATTTTGGTAATCCTAAAGTTTTCCTGATGTCTCTGATGGTTTTATTCTTGTTTTTCAGCCTCCTAATGGCTTATTTGACTTTCATTATCACAACTCTTGTCCTCATACAATGGCAGCTACAGACTCCAGAGGACAGAAACAAGCTGAGGTATCTTATGAAGCAATGAAACCCACCTGAGGAATCACAAACACCTGTGACACCAATTGACTTCAACATTATGGTGTCCTGAAATGGGACGACCATGTAGAGAAAGTGTTGTGTGACCGAAATGTCTGCAAATCCCCTTAAATGAAAGTCTGCAATGTGCACTTGAATCACGATGTCTGAATTGTTCGATTTGTAATTTTGAACTGTGGACCAGAGGGCTAAATCAAGGAGAAATGGGTCTTTGTCCCAAATATTATGGAGAACACTATACAATCTGCATTGAGAAGCTAAGAGAAGTGTGTTCCATAATAAATCTCTGCACTGTTAAAATCATAGAAATGGAAGAAAAGTTGAGTACAGCAAATACAGTAACTAAAAGCCTGAGGTTTATTGCCCTGTGGTCAGGTGACAGACAGATGACAACGTCCGGCGAAATGTTGTGGTTGCCAGCTGGGTTGCTCCGTTTATTTCCAACATATAAATAAGCAAAACAAGTGCGTGATGGCACCATTCCATTAAAGGGTCTCTGTACTAGAGCTCCATGCTCATTCCTAGTTCAGGGTCCAAATGAGATGCCAGCTTGTGGTAATGCCTGGCTTTTATGAGTGTGTGGCGGACGGCTGAGACCTATCCCCGGCCAGGATACCCCTTTGACACTTGATCCGGGGGTGCAGCCATGGGATCCACGCTACATCCCCCGGAACACCCCCCCTGGGCTGCATCGGCACCGCTATCCTGGAACACCGGGCCCTGTTGGCCTCCGTGGCCACCACCAGGGGGAGCTGCAAGGCTTCCTGAGCCCGTGTGGGTGATAACGCAGTCACACCCGGAAGTGCAGCCTTAATAAGGTTAATTATGACCTGAAGCACTTCTGGGTGGGCTATAAAGGGAGCCTGCGGCCACTACTCAGGGAGCCAGAGTCGGGGGGAGGAGGAGGAGGACGACAAAGCTACCTGGGAGGAGTGGAGGAAGAGGAGTGATTTTTGAGGTGTTTTGGGGTTTTCTCTTGTGTGTCTTTTTGGGGACTGTGTTGTGTTTGTGGTTACGAGGAAGGCGTATCCCACAGACGAAGAACAAATGAATAGTTTTGTTGATTTTCACCTGTGCCTCTGGTGTCAGTCTGTGTCGGGTCGGCACCAACCAAGCACTTCTGCCACAAGTGTTAGAAAAGAAGGGGCAGAGTCAGTTGTCCTCACTGGTGCTGAGAAGGGGATACCCTTAGCGACAGTGCCCCCCTATTGTTTACCTTTGATGAGCCAGGATGGTGGTCATCAGACACGCATGTGTGACAGCACCCAGGTGAAAACTTTTAAGTTAAAGGTTTTTGTACAGTAAATCACTATGTAACAAAAGGCTCAAAAAACAAAATGTTTGAGGTTCATCGCCAAAAATGTCCTCATTCTATACTTAATCCTCAGGGCTAACAAAGATATTTGCCCCGGGTAAGTGTTTTTAAGGTTAGGACTGATGTCAGGGTAAGGCGCTATATACATTTAGTATTTATTTTCTAACCCACTTAATCCAGGCCAGACTTGTAAGGGGTGCTGAGGCCTAACCCAGCTAGCACTGGGCTCAAGGCAGGAGCGAACTCTGGACAGGGTGCCAGTCAATCACGGGGCAAACACCCACACGGCAGATGCCATTTGGAGTTGCCAGTTCACCTAATCTGCATGTCTTTGGACTGTGGGAGGAAACCCACCCAGTCATGGGGAGAACCTGCAAACTCCAGGCATGTAAACTGGGGTCTCCTTACTTCAAGCCAGAAGCACTCCGAATGTGCCACTGGGTCACCCTTAAATTTAGTATTCAAAAATATTAAAAGGTAAAAAAAAATTAACATTAGGGTACCAACTAACCTTAACATTAGGGTTTTAATAAAACTTTTTGAAGGTTTTAATATGTAGTAAAAGCACTATATGTCATTAAGCTTTATGGCCTCCTTCCTGTTATTACATCCAATATGTTATTAAAAAGGCTACAGTAATATTTTGTTAAATTTTGTATTATTTTACCCAAAAAAATTGTTTATTGATAAAAAACTAGGTGGCTTTGCCCCCTGTTCGCCAAAACCCCTCCCCACCCCCCCATCAGCCCCCCGGCCTGCACTACAAGCCAGCGACTTCACGTCTCTGTAGCTTGCGTTGTGAAGGGGGGGGGGGGACTGAACGTACCTCTAGGAGACACAGTCGCTCCTCCGACACCCCCTCTTAAAAAATGATACAATGGGAAACAAATGCAGTTTTTTTTTACCTCCTCTTTGCTCGATCAGATGCTGGATTGCTGCTGCCAGAGTGTTGTATTGATCTGCTTTATATGCAACGTATAACTGCCTGTGAGTGAATATCGTTTCTTTCTCTCTACAAGAAATGAGAGGTGAATAAGAGCGTGAAGGTGGGGTGGACGGGTGGAGAAGAGTGTCAGGAGTGATCAAGAGTGGCCCAGAGCCTACATCATAGAGGAACTCATCGGTTCCAAACAACAAAGTTCCTGTGGTGGGAAAATGCCTAATGACACACAGACTTGGGGGCCTTTCTTCTATAATTCTTAAAAAGTTTTATTGTCCATAAAAAAAAAGGTTCCTAATATTAAGGCAGGAGATTCCTACACCGTTGAAGATGCACATCTTTATTCAAAGTCATGGACTGCTGCATGTGTCAATATCTGGGGCTATGTGGACATGTTTATGTGAAATCTCAGTGGTTCCTTCGTCACTTGAAATGCTTCATTTTGCATTAGTGGTCTGCTCTGATGGTACACTTCACCTTCCAGGTAACTCAGGAGGGATATGTTCCAAGTACGATGAGCATAAAGAAGGATCTTTCGCTTCTCTGAACACCGGGCTGGTCACGTTGCAGAAGTATGGCCGCTACCTTCCACCGAGGCTGGTCCACATAACATTGGCCCATGAGTTAGGACACAGCCTGGGCTCACCTGTAAGTTCTACGTCTCTTTTTGCCTGCTTGTGTTTGGTAAGAGCCTGTAGGAGAGAAATGGATGAAAAGTGAGGATCAGATCTTTTTCCTTTTTCCGTATGTTTTGTCTGATAGAGTTCTCTATTACTCTACTTTCCCCTTTTAGATAGATACATAGATAGATAGATAGATAGATAGATAGATAGATAGATAGATAGATAGATAGATAGATAGATAGATAGATAGATAGTGTAAAAGAATGAGTCCAGGCACATAAAGGTTTGGGGTTTCCGGCCCCGTATACTGTAAAGAAATAATAGTTTTGCACAAAAATAAACGTTCAAAACTGGCATTCAATATACAGCGCCATCATGGCGGAGAGAGGAACATTTATATGGGGGGACCGGAAGTGGGTGAACGGACTGCTGGGAAGGAACCGTGATGGATGCTGGGATTGCTGACATCATCGGGGAGAGACAGATGGGAAGGCGAAAGTGAGGTATTGTATTCATGTGTTCAGGAAGATTCATGGCGGCGGTGCGTCCTTTTTTCTGCAGAGATAAAGAAAGAGAGGTTAGTACACCGCCATTCCCGTCTGACATATGATTTCGCGTCACGTTTTGAGTCATTCCACGGCTCCCTAATCGCACGTGCGTGACAATAGATAGATAGATAGATAGATAGATAGATAGATAGATAGATAGATAGATAGATAGATAGATAGATAGATAGATAGATAGATAGATAGATAGATAGATAGATAGATAGATAGATAGATAGATAGATACTTTATTAATCCCAAGGGGAAATTCACATACTCCAGCAGCAGCATACTGATACAAAAAACAATATTAAATTAAAGAGTAATAAAAATGCAGGTAAAAACAGACAATAACTTTGTATAATGTTTACCCCCCCGGGTGGAATTGAAGAGTCGCATAGTTTGGGGGAGGAGCGATCTCCTCAGTCTGTCAGTGGAGCAGGACGGTGACAGCAGTCTGTCACTGAAGCTGCTCCTCTGTCTGGAGATGATCCTGTTCAGTGGATGCAGTGGATTCTCCATGATTGACAGGAGCCTGCTCAGCACCCATCGCTCTGCCACGGATGTCAAACTGTCCAGCTCCGTGCCTACAATAGAGCCTGCTTTCCTCACCAGTTTGTCCAGGCGTGAGGCGTCCCTTTTCTTTATGCTGCCTCCCCAGCACACCACCGCATAGAAGAGGGCGCTCGCCACAACCGTCTGATAGAACATCTGCAGCATCTTATTGCAGATGTTGAAGGACGCCAGTCTTCTAAGGAAGTATAGTTGGCTCTGTCCTCTCTTGCACAGAACATCAGTATTGGCAGTCCAGTCCAGTTTATCATCCAGCTGCACTCCCAGGTATTTATAGGTCTGCACCCTCTGCACACAGTCACCTCTGATGATCTCGGGGTCCGTGAGGGGTCTAGGCCTCCTAAAATCCACCACCAGCTCCTTGGTTTTGTATTCTTTAATGTGTTGCCTTTGTCAGAATGCCTCAAATCCCATACATTTACCTCTTTTTATAAGGTATTGTACTTTATAACTTCTCTCCACTGTCCCTTATACATGCCGGTGCCAGTCAGGTGCAACTATTCCTGAATGTTCCCCAAACAGCAATTACATCTGTAAGTTAGGTGCCCGAACATTTGAATCCTGTAGGGGGCGTACTCTCCCTGAGACTGTTTGTTAAAGATCACAGCTTGTACTAAACCCATTTTATGTAAAATAATGTGACGTGGAATAAACCCCACAGATCATAGTGGCACACTTTCTGGCTACGTAATTTTTTTCATATTTGTTTGTTTTCTGTGGCAGCATGATGAGGGCCAAGAGTGTGCCGCAAGCTCAAACCGAGGGAACTACCTGATGTTTCCTTACGCGTCAGATGGGAGTCAAGAGAATAACAACAAGTTCTCTCCGTGCAGCATCAAAGCCATCAGTGGGCTGCTGATGAACAAGAAGGACCAGTGCTTTGTGGGTAAGTTAGTCTCCATGGCTTTACCCGTCTACTCAAGAAAGACAGCAGTAATGCTGAATCCAGTCTCGTAAATTTGCCAACTGTATTAGAAAATCTACAAAAAAAGTAATGTACACACAGCAGCAATTTTACTGAATATTCCCCTGTATGTGTTTATGAAATATTTCTATGATGATTTCAGAGAGTGGCCAGCCTATCTGTGGGAACCAAATTGTGGAAGCTGAGGAAGAATGCGATGTGGGTGCCAATGACCAGGACCCTTGTTGCTATAGTGCCCAGCAGCCCGAGAGCCTGCAGTGCAAATTGAAACCCCAGAAACAGTGCAGGTATGTGAATATGAAGAAGGAGATCATATGTACCTGCGGCACGTGCCCCCAGCACTAGCCATCGGGGACATGCTTGACTTGATACCTTTCATCCCCTGGTTATCCACAGCTCACCTTCACCATTGCGCCAGCTCCACCCATCATTCCCGTTGACACACTGCATCCATTCACATGGCCACTAGAGAACAGTATAGAGTAGTTTACCTCATTTTTGGCCACAGTAGATGACTGACTCATCCAAAGTTTCAGGAGCCGTGTAGAAGCTAGTCTCGCCGAGCCTGGCATATAAAACACACTTACATACAGACTACCATGAGTTAAATTGTGTTTAAAAGTGGGTAGGAACAATCAGGCAGTTCACACTTCTAAACCAATCCAACACCTTGGGAAGGCGGAGCTCAGAGTAGGGGCGGAGCTTGTTAGCCTGGTGTGACAGACAGCAAGGCTGTGGTCATGAAGGATACAATACAATACAATACAATACAATTTATTTGTTGTATAGCCCAAAATCACACAAAAAGTGCCGCAATGGGCTTTAACAGGCCCTGCCTCTTGACAGCCCCCCAGACTTGACTCTCTAAGAAGACAAGGAAAAAATCCCAAAAAAACCTTGTAAGGAAAAATGGAAGAAACCTTGGGAAAGGCAGTTCATAGATAGACCCCTTTCCAGGTAGGTTGGGCGTGCAGTTGGTGTCAAAAAGAAGGGGGTCAATACAATACAATACAATACAATACACAGAACAGAACAAATCCTCAATACAGTATAAAATAAAAAAATTTAGATTTTGGATAAACGTCTAAGGCTGAAAAAGCATGTTAAAGATATAAACGTGTGTCGTGTGAGCAAAGTACACTTCACATGTGCTAAAAAGAAGCCTAACTGGTCGCAAAGGCAAACACCTTCTTGTAAAACCAAATGGCATTCAAGGACATGACTGGGCCAGCAGTAAAAGTGAACTGCCACCAGCTGTATGTGGTGTCTGTCACTCTCGGTGACAATGACACTTGCACAGTTGGTGTGAGGGTGAAAGAAATGGTAGCTACATCCATGAAAAGATGAAGTGTATACTTTTGAACTAAATGGTGTGATTGGCACTACCTTGAGCCCAATGATTGCTGGGATAGGCTGCAGCTGCCCTGAGATCCTGCCCTGAATAACCGGTTAAGAAAATGGAGGGATGGACTAAATGGTGTGCCATCACTCCCAGTTAAAAGGAGCTGCCATTAAGCAAGTTTTTTTATGGAAGAGCCACAGCAGATGTAATGTTCAGTCCTCAGTACACCTGGAACAGTAAATGCTGCCCAACTCCAGCAGACCCACAGACGAGGCAGCACAGCAACTGACGTCTCACTGCAACGTCTCCCCTTAAGTCATTTCACATTACTGTCTAAGTGGAAATGTCAGACGTGCCATACCTGAATGTGGTCACATCGTTTTAACACAAACACTGATGAACTAAACAATTGGACCACCTGCCTAATATTCTGTTGCTGCAACCCTCTGAAAGACACACTCTGCAAGACCTCTGAAGGCGTCCGGGGGTGTGTGGCAACAGGACGTTAGCAACAGATCTTCTAACTCCTGCAAATTGTAAAGTGGAGTGGATTGGACTTTTTGTTCCAGCACATTGGATTGAAATCCGAGGAATTTTGAGGCCGGGGCAATGCCTTGAACTCCTCAAACTCAACTCAGCTGTTCCTCAAACCATTCCAGAACAATTCTTGAAGGGTGACAGGACACATTTTTCCGGCCGAATGATGCTACTGTACTTCCATTGAGTTGGGGAGCTGCTGCCATCAAGTGGTGTACGTGGTCAGCAGTGATGTTTCAGTAGATGGTATGTGTCAAATTAACAATTGTAGAAGATTAGCCCGGCTACAGACAGACACACAGACCAACAATGTCCAGAACACACACGTTTGTTGTTCTTTGGCACAGCACATTACACAAACCACAAATAAGCTCCGTCCTTCCTTCCTTCCTTCTATTCTCCCCCACGGCCTCTACTCCTCTTCCACAAGCTCTGTCTTTTTCCTTCTGACTCCGGGTCGCTTGCTGGAGTGAGGCGGCCTCTTTTATACCGCAACCAGAAGTGCTATGGGGGCTCCTTGATCAAGTTCTGGCAGCACTTCCGGGTGTAGCGGAAGTGCTGTAGACCACGGCTCCAGAACTGTCCAGGTGCCCCCTGGTGTGGCCATGGGCCCACTCAGGGTTGAGCTTCCGATGTTAACCAGGAGGGCTGCCCTCTCGTGTCCTGGGGGAGGTACTGCTGGTGATATGTCCACTACCCCAGTTCTCTCCTCAAAAGTGCATCCCGGCCGGGCAAAGTCCCTGGCCGTCTATCACACAATACACATGAATAACTGGATCCAGGGTTTCCCAGCAGAACATTTCCCGAAAGCATCATACGTCCTCCACCAGCTTGTATTTTTTCCCCACAATGCACCCAGGTGGCAAAATCAGATAAACCAGATAAACTCAATAGATGGACTTCTGGGTGAGATGGAAGAGCTGCCCATAAGGGCTCAGCAGCAGCTACAGCACCCCCTGGCAGCGCCCACGGAACCCAACAGGGCTGTATCACAGTCCGAGGCACCGCTAAAACCCACGGGGGACTGCCACCTAGTGCTCCCCTGGGTAATTCCGTTGATAAGCTCCCTCCCCTGGTCCTTCCAGAGTGGAGGCGTCCCAGCCTTACATTACAACAGGCATAATAATGTGGCTAGCTACCTGCACTGGTTGATATGCAAGGAGCTCGGCCATTAAGTACCTGATCTCTGAACTGAGCACAAGCCACAAGGTGTCATGAACATCGGTGATGTTACCATCATGTGGGACATGGCTATCAACAACTATCGAGCAATGGCAGCCAATCGACCTATTCTAGTGCTCCACCACAGAAAGGCCTTCTCGTTGATGTTGCTACCCCTAGAGAAGACATGGAGAAGATTACCAAATGCTGAGATCTGTAGGAACACAATGGTGAGAACAGTACCAGTTGTCAGAGGAGTGCTCAGTACCCTTAAAAAGGGTTTCAATGACTAGCTATGTAAATGTAAAGAATTATTATTCACTTGAACTGTGCCAGAGAGGATCAGAAGATCTCACTCCCTACACACCCTGAGTAAGCTCACATGTGAGGCGAGTTATAAGTCTCATTGAACTTAGCACTGTGGATTATGTGAAGACCGTGAATTGTAAATAAATAAATAATAATACAGTGAGACCTCTGTTCACGAGCACCTGTCTTCCCGAGTCATCCAGTATACAAGCATTTTTCTGTCATGAAATTTGTCTCCATACACGAGTATTTACTCAAAACCCGAGCGTTTTCAAACAACATGATCAAACACGTATGGTTTGCATGCCGTCGGTTAGACAAAGAAATCTTGAGTCAATCTGAGCCCAGCCTTTCCCGAATTAATACACAAGTTATTTTATTGCAAAGACGTTAGCAGTTTTTTTGTGTATTTCACTTGGGAGTTACGAAAGTGTAGGACCAGCTTGGGGCCAAAGAAGGCATTAAAGGGTACACCCAGGATAAAATGAGTGAAAATAACCATAGAATTGAAGAAAGGAGATCATCAAAAAACACGAAGATGGTGTTTGTGTGGCTGATCTGGCGAGAAGTGTCCAGCTGCAGTCAGGACAGTTTTAGGCCTCGGACAGATCCGAGCACTTTAGACACTAGGAGGTCCATAAATTGACGCGCCCTCCCTCCCCTGTTTTGCTAATGAAGTGACGGCAATGTTACACGCCACTCATGATGATTTCAATTCCCTTTAGTTCCTGCACTCAAACATGTATTCAGCATTTATTAAACTTCTAAACTATCGAGGTCTCTCAGTTAGCTTTTTGTAGCCTTCCCCTAAACCAGGAGACTCAGCAATCTTTGTTTTCAGATCTTTGGAGAGTTGCTTTGAGGATCCCATGCTGTCACTCTTCAGAGGAGAGTCAAAGGGAAGGAAGCACAACTTGTAATTGGCCACCTTAAATACCTTTATATCTCATGATTGGACACACCTGTCTATGAAGTTCAAGGCTTAATGAGCTCATCAACCAATTTGGTGTTACAAGTAATCAGCATTGAGCAGTGACAGACATTCCAATCAGCACAATGACAAGGGGACCCACATTTTCACACAGCCAGTTTTTCACATTTGATTTAATTTCATACAACTAAGTACTGCGTCACTAAAAATCTTTGTTCGGAAAACACCGCAGTACTCAGATGTTAGTAGGAAATGAAAGACATACCACTGTTATCTTTTTGGTTGAAAGGAGAATCAATTATTATACAGGCTGAGAGGGGTTCTTAAACTTTTTCATATGACTGTATATTAGAAACAAGCTGAAAAAAACATGTTAACATTTTGTATTTTATAGTATGCATTTTATATCTGCGTTTGCCGTGTCTCATTCATGAGACCGCACTTTTTAATTGTTAGTTATATGCAGCACTCAACGGAGTAGTGGCTTTGTGGCTAAGGATCTGCACTGATAATCAGAAGCTGTGCCATAGATCAGGTAATGCCCACAACGTAAGTCACAAAACGCCCTTTGACTCTCCTACAACCCTAATCTTAACCAGAGTTTAATGGAGCCCTAATGTTAATCATAGTCTAATGCGATGGGTGTTACGTGACTAATGTTGAGGGCGTTTCGTGATGTAGGGGATTTACATGACTGACCTCACTGGTACTGCGGTCTGCGATTACACTCTGTTGGACAGAGGTGTCACCTTACGGGCCTCAGAAGGTCTCAGGTTGCCGAATCTGTCCAAGGCCTAAAACTGTCCTGACTGCAGCTGGACTCTATTGGATCTGGCATGCCAATACAGCAAAGCAACGTCGACAATATGCACCATACTTAAAGAGAAAGGTAGATTCAAGAGTGCTGATGTGGCCAAAGGTGTTAAAGTGTTTAATGAAACAAAGACCTAAAGCAATTGATGATGTTGAAAAGTTGTTGCTAGTGTGGATAAACCAGAAACAGTTAGCGGGTGATAGCACATCCGAGGCGATCAGATGTGAAAACGCAAGAAGGGAGTTGCATGCTGATCTCACTAAGAAAACCCCTGGAATGAGTGATTCAGAAGCGGAGTCATTTCAAGCGAGCAGGGGGTGGTTTGAGAAGTTTAAAAAAAATGTGGCATTCACAGCATCATAAGGCACGGCGAAGCCACAAGCTCAGGAAAAGCCGCCGCCGAGAGAGACACATTGAGAAGTTTCAGGAGACTGTCGAGAGTAAGGGATACCCAGAGGTGGCCTTAGGGGTGGGCAGGGCCTAGGGCAGACCAACCCCACGCGGGGGCCGGTTACGTCAAACGCTGTTACCGGTATGTGTGGACTGTAGAAACTTGCGTGCAAATTTAATAAAAATGATGTTAACATACACCGGATTTTCTCATTACAGTATCCAGCTACATTTTTGCAAGATAACACATGGACTTTATCAAAATATAACGATATAATCTATTAATAATAATAATAATAATTCATTACATTTATATAGCGCTTTTCTCAGTACTCAAAGCGCTATCCACACAGGGAGGAACCGGGAAGCGAACCCACAATCTTCCACAGTCTCCTTACTGCAAAGCAGCAGCACTACCACTGTGCCACCTGTGAGGAAGAATTAAGAAAAGTGCACCACGATCTCTTACCCTCATGGCGTCGACAGTGATATGGCTAAACCAGTAATAAAACGTTGCTGCATGTTCCGCTACCAAACACTTCCTGCACTGTTTCATAAGTCCTAAGCAACAAGCCATCAGTTGTTCCCAAGTCAAAACAGAAGCCAACCCAGCGACTAATGGGCTAGACGTATTTTAGGAAAGGATTATACTGGCGACCCTTTTTGGGCAATGAAGGTGGACTGTGGAATGTTTTCAAAGACGTACATGGACGGAATTTGACCTTCAAGAAGGATTTTTAAAGGGTTCCTCTTAGCAGCATCTGAAATATATACAGTATATATACTGGAGAATATAACTTGATAAATCCACTCGAACGGGACACGCAGACCTCAAAAAAGGAGCCCCCTCAGGCGTGGTTGCCCCACTTGCCACTCCCAAATGTGTGTTTATCGACAGTTCTGGGTTGGGGAACAGATTCATTAAAATTCCATTATTTCTTATGGGAAAATTCGATTTGGAATACAAGCATTTCTGTTCACGAGTCACGTTCTGGAACGGATTAATCTCGTGAACCGAGGTCCCACTGAAATAACAGCAAGTATATTAAACCAAATTTTCTGGAACTGGTTACAGATTTTTCCAACCAAGGACAATAGAATAGTTTGTGTAATTATTCAATAGCTCTGCTTCTGGCCTGATGGCATAGGAGAAGTGGCCAACAAAACCTCTATCTTTTGTGCTGTTTTTTGGGGGGGTGCAGCTTTATCAGGGTCATAACCCAGGTTATGTTTCAATATGGACTTGTAACATACAATTGAGATTTTTTGCCATTGATCAGCACCAAAGGTCTTGACAAGTCACACTGACAACAAATTCTACCAAATGATGTCTGGTGTCACATTAGTGTCCCACCAAAGACAAGCTCCTGCCTTGAAATGGATAAACTTAATCAGGAATTGAATGGCATTAAAAAACGATAAATAGACCAATGTGCTGTACCTCACCCGCTGCTCTTGACTGACAGAGCTGCCTGAACCCTATTC
The DNA here is from genome assembly GCF_900747795.2 of Erpetoichthys calabaricus. Classification (NCBI taxonomy): domain Eukaryota; kingdom Metazoa; phylum Chordata; class Cladistia; order Polypteriformes; family Polypteridae; genus Erpetoichthys; species Erpetoichthys calabaricus. The sequence continues at coordinate 147,377,534 of NC_041405.2, read as the reverse complement.
TTTTCCTTCACCCCCTTCTCTATCTTCCATGAAGTCCTCCATCTGTCAGTCTGCTGTCTCTTCTCGCTCCACAGCCCCAGCCAAGGTCAATGCTGCAGCAATGAGTGTATCTTCAAACCACAGGGACAAAAGTGCCAGGAGGAATCAGAGTGTGCATTAGAGAGTAAATGCGTTGGGACGAGAGCAGCCTGCCCACCAGCACCTCCAAAAGCAAACCTGACCATCTGCAATGTTGGCACCAAAGTCTGCGTCAATGGCGTGAGTATCTCATGTTTCCAGGATGTGTAAGACCAATGTGGTGAAAGTGGTTTTCCCCACCCCTATTATGGCCCTGTCTAAAAATAAGATAGGTGGGTAAGCACAAGAAGCAAAGTGAATCCCCTAATCACAACAATGACTTGTGTAAGCTGTGGACAAGACTCCTGTCTGATTTAAAGGGGCAGCTGTCCTGCTCTACCCCTAAAACTGTGTGATCTTCTCAAGTTCCTTGTGTTTTGCTGGTCATGTTTCTCAATAATCCTTTGCTTCTGATCTCTGAGCTCAGTGTTGACCTTAGTGGGTCATTTTCATTGTTAGGGCTTTTGTTCTGCAAACTGCTAGGGCCCCCTGCCCACAGTGCCTTCTGGTTGCTCATTGGCATACTGCAGGCCTCCTTACTCGTCACCAGTTAAAATGTCGGGTACACATAACTGCCCATTGCCTTCAGTTCTTCTGTCTTGGGCCTTCCTGCTGCCACGTATAGGATTAGAGGATCTTGCTTCAGTTACTTCATTATTGTGTAATAATAATAATAATAATAATATAAGGGATGTTCAAAAAGTTTCTGCACTTTTTAAACTCTATTTATTAAGAATTTCAAAAACAAATCACATCACTCTTCTACATAGTCACCTTCATTTGTGATGCAATTTTCCCAGCATCATACAAACTTTTTAATGCCCAATTACTAATAATAATAACAATAAACATTTAATTTATGCATTTTTTCCACCTGGTTGGGGAATGTTGCTTATAGATAGATAGATAGATAGATAGATAGATAGATAGAATGTGAAAGGCACTATATAATAGATATATAGATAGATAGATAGATAGATAGATAGATAGATAGATAGATAGATAGATAGATAGATAGATAGATAGATACAATGTGAAAGGCACTATATAATAGATAGATAGATAGATAGATAGATAGATAGATAGATAGATAGATAGATAGATAGATAGATAGATAGATAGATAGATAGATAGGTAGGTGCAGCCTACCTGAGTATTGTTGCTGACCATGTCCATCCCTTTATGATCTTCTGATGGCTCCTTCCAGCAGGATATTACTCCATGTCACAAAGCTCAGATCATCTCACACTGGTTTCTTGAACATGACAATTTGTTCTCTGTACTCAAATGGCCTCCATAGTCACCAGATCTCAATGCAGTAGAGCACCTTTGGGATGTGCTGGAATGGGAGATTCACATTATGGATGTGTGTAATAATAAAATGTTTTATTTATGCATTTTTCCAATGTGAAAGGCACTATATAATAGATAGATAGATAGATAGATAGATAGATAGATAGATAGATAGATAGATAGATAGATAGATAGATTTATTTATTACATTTTATTATATTCTGTAAGTGCCTTGAGCATGCAAAAGGTGCTATATAATTAAAATGTATTATTATTTATTATTATTATGATAGATAGATAGATAGATAGATAGATAGATAGATAGATAGATTTATTTATTACATTTTATTATATTCTGTAAGTGCCTTGAGCATGCAAAAGGTGCTATATAATTAAAATGTATTATTATTTATCATTATTATGATAGATAGATAGATAGATAGATAGATAGATAGATAGATAGATAGATAGATAGATAGATAGATAGATAGATAGATAGATAGTGCCTTTCAGATTATCTATCTAATAGATAGATAGATAGATAGATAGATAGATAGATAGATAGATAGATAGATAGATAGATAGATAGATAGTGCCTTTCAGATTATCTATCTAATAGATAGATAGATAGATAGATAGATAGATAGATAGATAGATAGATAGATAGATAGATATGAAAGGCACAGTATAATAGATAGATAGATAGATGTGAAAGGCACTATATAATAGATAGATAGATAGATAGATAGATAGATAGATAGATAGATAGATAGATAGATAGATAGATAGATAGATAGATAGATAGTGCCTTTCAGATTATCTATCTAATAGATAGATAGATAGATAGATAGATAGATAGATAGATAGATAGATAGATAGATAGATAGATAGATAGATAGACTTTCCGACTTCCTGCTGCTTTAAACTGATCGTGACTCGACGGTTGAGATTATTGCTTTGATGTGGTGCAGGACTCAGTGCACCAGGAAGACGTCTATGAAGAGTTATGCGGTGCAAAGTGTGGCCCTCCAGTTTCTCTAGTAACTCCAAAGCCCAAACTATTAACAGATTTGTAAGAGGGCGCCAGTGCTTACGGTCAACCAATCAGCACAATTCATCACCCCAGCCCCACCCTTGATAGTTCCTGGTTGAATGAAAGGTACGTATCCTGAAGCAGGCACTAAAAAAACGTACCTGGGAATACCAATGGGCCGAGTTCCTGTGGGGGGAATGCTACAAAAGTCCCAGGTTCCTGAAAGAAGTTCCTGTGGTGGGAAAGCCCCTAAATTTGCATTAGAATTCCAACGAGTGCGGCGACAGATACATTTGCTTAAACAAAATCTTCTAGTGTAGTTAATAGCGCCAAGTTTAGTTTCGGTTTTGACTTCCTTCTGTCCCTGACTTCTCTTCGGAGTCGTCCTTCTGCTTTGTTCCCTGATATTCTCTTTCCTCTTGGTTTAGACCTTTGCCTGCCCCTCATTACGTGCCCGCCCAATGTGACTTCTGCTGGCCTCCCTGCCTCTCACTATAATTTATGGAGATGCTGTCTCAATACAGTGCCCCTCAGCACCCCGCTGTCCTTCTCACTACTGCTTAAAAAAGTGGTCAGTTAGATACCCCCCTGGTTTAAAGGCCGGCGACTATTTATTTCTATGTCACCCACCTTCTATTTATTTTCTCCCCACCTACAGATTTGTGCGAGGTCCATCTGCGTGAAGCACAGTCTGGAGCAGTGCGACTGTCTGGGCACCTCCTTGAGAGACAAGTGTAACCTATGCTGCCAGGAACCAGGTGAAAACGTAACTCGAGTTCCGGGGTCACTTTTGAACGTGTCATCATTTGATTTGGCTGCTGATTCATTTCAGTATAAATGGTATTATCTTGTACTTGAATTAGGAGACTTTTGAGGCTGAGGATTCTGTTCCTGTTATTAGTTACTCACAATTCCTAATAGTTCAGGTGCTGCAGTCTGTTTTTGTAACATCTTGGACACCATTTCAGGTCCTTGAGTTCCCGTCATTTGGTCTACTTCCCCATTTTTCAAGGGCTGTGGCCTCAGAATTTGTGACCTTTGTTTGTAATTGATATGACAGGATAAAAAGCTGGCTGAAGGTTCTTTTCTTTATCCAAGGAGACTTTTGAATGTCTCCTTCAGTTTTCACCTCTTGCTTGTGAGTCTTTTGGCTTTGGTTTCTCTTAATGATCTTCTTTTTGCTTCACTGACAGAGCAGTATGTAGTGCTGGCAAATTCAATTCTGTTTCCAATATGTTCCTGTGCAGGGGTTTTAAAGTTTAGGATTTTCAGTATTTTCAAGGTAAAGCAATTTTTTCACAGTTTTGAATAAGCTACACTCACTGGCCACTTTATTTGGCACATCTGTTTAACCGCTCATTAACACAAATCACACGGCAGCAGCTCAGTGCATTTCAGCCTGTAGACCTCGTCAAGATGACATGCTGAAGTTCAAACTGAGCATCAGAAAGGGGAAGAAAGGGGATTGAAGTGACTTTCAACTTGGCATGGGTGTTGGTGCCAGACGGGCTGGTCTGAGTATTTCAGAAACTGCTGATCTACTGGGATTTTCACACACAACCATCTCTAGAGTTTACAGGGAATGGTCAGAAAAAGGGAAAATATCAAGTGAGTGGCAGTGAAAATGTCTTGTTGATACCAGAGGTTAGAAGATAATGGCCAGACTTGGTCGAGCTGACAGAAAGGCAACAGTCACTCAAATAATCACTCGTTACAACCGAGGTATGAAGAAGAGCATCTCTGAACACACAACACGTCGAACCTTAAAGCAGGTGGGCTACAGCAGCAGGAGACCACAATGGGTGACACTCCTGTCAGCTAAGAACAGGCAACTGAGGCTACAATTCACATGGGCTCACCAAAATTGGACAACAGAAGATTGGAAAAATATTGACTGGTCTGATGAGTCTCAATTTCTGCTGTGACGTTCGGATGGTAGGGTCAGAATTTGGTGTCAACAACATGAAAGCAGGGATCCATCCTGCCTTGGATCAACGGTTCAGGCTGCTGTGAAGGTGGTCTAAGTATGTGGGGGATATTTTCTTGGCACACTTTGGGCCCCTTAGGACCAACTGAGCATCATTTAAATGCTATAATAATAACTAGCGAACCTGCACCGTAGCATACACCGCATAATTATGTATTGATGGGTGAACACTTCCTGAATGACACAGTTGTTCAAATGGGGTGGGTTTGAGGATACGACTGTGAGTGAATGAAAAGATGGACCTCTGGAGAGAGCAACATACAATTGTCCGTGACTGAAAGCGGGATCGTCTGTGACGATGGAGGCCACGCTGGTGAAAGTTACTTCGTCGGTAGAGATAAGTGTCAGCACTTGTTCATTAAGGTGTAGCGAGTCTTCGTTGTTGACGCTTAATATAGCTTGCGTACTGAGTTGTTCCGGACTCACAGTTGAGAAACACTTTTTTAATGTCTTTTAAGCACAGGGAAAAAAATGAACATATGAAACATCCGTAATATAATAAGCCACCAAGAAAAGTAACATTGCAACAATGCACGCTACGAACCAACATACAATCATCGTTCAGTACGCACTGCCTGCTCATGTGCCCGCCCCCAACTCCTCACCGTCGCTGTCGTCTGTGCACCTCTGAGCCATGTTGTCTTTTCATTGTTCTTTGCGGTTCCGGCTGCTTTTCTATATATAATCCACCAAGTCACCCGACCATGGTAGTAGAGTGGGGGGGGAAATGGGGTGCGTACAAAGGGCAGGGACGTAATCAGTGCGAGCGTATGACCCACACTTACTGGGTATTCCTCGTTTGTGGGGAACAATTGCAAGCCCCGGTCCCCATTACGAATGGGGTTCAACGGCTTACCCACGCCTGTCGGCGCCAGGTAGACACACGTTGATTCATTCAGTGTAGCACACGTGCAGTACCGGACAGCCAAGGGCATCACAGACCTGTTAATGCTTAATCTGATGTGGCTGAAAGTCACTTGTCCCTCTAAGAAGTTGGACGCCGACCGCTTGGCGATCGCATAACTATTTAGCAGTAGGGAGTCTCATTCGTTTTCAGAATTAACCAGACTAATCGCTCCACCAACTAAGTACACCACGCACAGAATCGAGAAAGAGATATCAATCTGTCAATCATCTCCGTTTCCGGGCAGGGTGAGGTTTCCCATGTTGAGTCAAATTAAGCAAAATTTGTGTGTGGTGAGTTGTTGCGTCCGGGCACATGAGCAGGCATTGTGAATGCCTTAAGAGCGTCGGTGGACGCGTGCCGGGAAATAATGAGTATCTATATATCTTCTTAGATATAGACAGCGTCTGGTAGTTGTGATGGTTTTACACTCCAGTACATTGCAGTGAACGCTGGTAACAGTCACGCGGGAGGGCGGGCTGGCGTTCTCGACCCATGCACTTAAAGTTGGTGGGCGTGTCTCTCTATCGATTCGAGTTGTTGGGCGGTGCTCTGTCGTTTGTATACCATGGTCGGACGACTTGGTGGATTATATATGGAAATGCAGCCGAAATCGAAAAGAATAATGAAAAGTCAACGTGGCTCAGTGGTGCATGTGTACTGTAGCAGAGACGAAAGCGAGTTGGTGAGTTGTTGCGTCCAGGCACATAAGCAGGCACTGTGAATGCCTTGAGAGACAGGGTGTCCTTGTTTGGTGAGTTGTTGCAGTGTGTGAGTTAAAAGCTGCGATGGTTTTACACGCTGGTAACAGTCAGTCAGGCGGGCGGGCAGGCATTCTCATCCCATGGTCTTAGAGTTGGTGGGCGTGGCTCTGTGAGTTGTCGGCGTATCCCATCGTCTTAGAGTTGGCAGGCATGGCTATATCGTGTGTATCCCATGTTTTACACGCTGCATACAGCGATTCACATCCGTGACAAAGATGCCTCTTCTTAGATGGTCCTGCCGCGTCCACCCTCATTCTTGAAGCATACACACCGCCTGGTCATGCGCCCACTCGCAAGAGCAACTCACAGAGACCAAACTGTAAAACAGTTTGCGATGGTGGACGCGGTCGTGCGTCGTAACCGAAAAGAATAATGAAAAGTCAACGTGGCTCAGAGGTGCATGTGGACTGCAGCAGAGACAAACGCGAATGATGCCGTGTTTTGTGAGTTGCTGCATCCGAGTTGGTGGGCGTGGCTCTGCAAGTTGTCGTCGTAGCCAATGGTCTTAGAGTTGGTGGGCGTGGCTCCGTCCTGCGTGCTACATTGGGTGTCTTACTCGCTGGCAGTTTAGTGAATTATATATATAGATAATAATAATAAATAAAAAATATATAATAATAATATGAGGGACATTCAAAAATTTGCCACACTTTTTTAACTCTATTTAGTTTCAAAAACAAATCACATCACTTTTCTACATATAGTAGTCATCTTCGTTTGTGATGCAGTTTTCCCAGTGTTGTACCAACTTTTTAATTCCCAATCACTGCACCTCCCGCCTTCACCATTTCCAACGAAAATATAAAGTGCAGAAACTTTTTGAACGGTCCTCATAATAATAATAATAATTTATTTATTTATGCATTTTTTCCACCTGTCGTCAGGATTGGGGAATGTTACTTTTAGATAGATAGATAGATAGATAGATAGATAGATAGATAGATAGATATTTTTTTTATTTTTTTTATTTTTAAAAAACAACTTTATTAAATTCAGTATGAAATACATTAAAAACACAAAATCTAACCACGGGTACAAAAACTATAATAAAATCACATTTTGAACTTCTAAATACTCCCAGTCCATCCCTTTATTTCATAAATACCCACCCAAACCCTCGCCCCTTCATTCATCCCTTCCATTCCCACAATTCCACTCATTTATTACAAAAACTATATAGATTTCTGCTCATACATATTCTATTAATAATCAAATTATAACTAGAATACAAAGTGCAGTTCATCATTGTCATAATTACACAATACATTATTTACACACCACTTTTCCTTAAACTGTGAAAGATTTCTAGTAGATTTATAAAAATTCAGATCTACTTCTATTCTACTTTTACAAGTCATTTTAAATAATACTGTGGGGTCTGTGCTGCCTGCTCCCTTAACTTTATTTTTCCGGGTTTTCCATATTCCCAGTTTCGCCTGTCCTAAAATAAAGTTAACCAGGTTAACATTTGTATTTGTTTTTTTTGAGCTCTTTACCCCAAACACAAACACCATCCTATTATAACAGACCCCCAGACCCTCAATCAGCTGCTTTATCATTTTAAAAAAAGCCCCCAATCTTTCACATAGATAGATAGATAGATAGATATGAAAGGCACTATATAATAGATAGATAGATAGATAGATAGATAGATAGATAGATAGATAGATAGATAGATAGATAGATAGATAGATAGATAGATAGATAGATAGATAGATAGATAGATAGATAGATAGATAGGTGCAGCCTACCTGAGTATTGTTGCTGACCATGTCCATCGCTTTATGATCTTCTGATGGCCACTTCCAGCAGGATAACACGCCATGTCACAAAGTTCAGAACATCTCACACTGGTTTCTTGAACATGACAAAGAGCTCACTGGACTCAAATGGCCTCCACAGTCACCACCAGATCTCAATGCAGTAGATCACCTTTGGGATGTGGTGGAATGGAAGATTTACATCATGGATATGCAGCTGACAAATCTGCAGCAACTGCATAATGCCATCATGTCAATATGGAGCAACATCTCTGAGGAATGTTTCCAAAACCTTGTTGAATTTATGGCAAGACGAATTATGGCAGGTCTGAAGGCAAAAGGGGGTCCAACCCAGTACTAGCAAGGTCCATCCATCCATCCATTTTCCAACCCGCTATATTCCTAACTACAGGGTCACGGGGGTCTGCTGGAGCCAATCCCAGCCAACACAGGGCACAAGGCAGGAACCAATCCCGGGCAGGGTGCCAACCCACCGCAGTACTAGCAAGGTGTACCTAATAAAATGGCCGGTGAGTGGATATCAAGGAAATAAAAATCACTTTGTCTGACTTATGCTGCTTTCTAGTGTAGGATTTATGCTGGCATCAGGAATAGAAGAAACTTTAGCTGGATGACAACTCTTACCAAAGGGTAATATTTGAATTTAGACTTCAAGAGTCACAAACTACTGACGCTTTAATGTTCCAAATCTCTGTCTTCTTTTTTTTTTTTTTTACATCTGTTCCAATTTTAAGGCCTATGCACATCTAAAAGTTGTTCTTGCATTTTAATGTGAGATGAGATGCTCCTAACGTTATTTGTTCTTGTGTTCAATGACATGATAATGTTTTTTTCGGGCGGTTTCAGATTAACAGTTGCTACATTAAAATGAACGGTAATGCTTGTAAAGAGCGGTTTTTTGCAGTATTTTACTGTAGTGAGAAGTCAAGCAAAATGACCCCTTTTATTGGCTATCTAAAAAGATTACAATATGCAAGCTTTCGATCTTGCCTGAAGAAGGGGCCTGAGTTGCAACTTTCAAGGCAACTCAGGCCCCTTCTTCAGGTGAGATCGAAATCTTGCATATTGTAATCTTTTTAGTTAGCCAATAAAAGGTGTCATTTTGCTTGACTTCTCACTACATTCATAATGGGTAACTCAGTACAACACCCTAGTACTACAGCATTTTACTTGAAGTCATTGTCTCTTCCTGTGGGGTGAGCCAGGAGTGAAGCAGGAAACTTCTAAACTGGTATAACTAGAGGACAAAATTGCACAACTGCTTCAAAATGTTGGCGAACAAGCAGGGTTTCCCAGTTTAATAAATCAAAATAAAACCAAAACTGTGTGAGATTGCACCAACAAAAAAGATAGCATTTCAGCCCAACAAACCAAAGGTTCCTTGTTTTAAGGAGGAAAGCCCCCTAGTTTTCTTAAATTAAATAGTGACAAAACTACGGTTCTCCTCATTGGTACAAAATCAACATTATCTAAAACTGATTATTTTTCATTGTTTATTGATAATTCCTCTGTCTCCCCTTCCCCACAGTTTAAGAGTCTGGGTGTCATCCTTGACAGTACTCTTTATCTTTTCAGTCCTACATCAATAATATCTCCCGGTCTGCATATTTAGACCTGCGTAACATGAATCGTATTCTCCCCACACCACTGCTCTCCTCGTTCATAGCCATGTCACCTCTCATCTGGATTATTGCAATTCCCTTTTCTTTGGTCTTTCTCGCAAATCTCCTTATAAGCTTCATCTGGTCCAGAACTCAGCTGCCCGCATCATTACTAGAACCCCCTCTATTCACCATATCACTCCTGTCTTGCAGCAGTTTCACTGGCTTCCAGTTAAGTTCCGCATTGACTTCTGTTAACATTTAAGGCTCTCCACAACTTGGTCCCTCCATATCTGTCTGACCTCCTCCATGTTGCCATGCCCTCCCGCACCCTTAGATCCTCTTCCTCCGACCACTTGACTGTCCCTTTTGTCCATCTTACCACCATGGGGAGCGGGGTGTTCATTTGCTCTGCTCCTCAGTTCGGGAACTCACTACCATCTGAGCTTAGAAATATTGATTCATTCTCACTTTTCAAATCTAAACTTAAAACTCATTTGTTTAAGACTGCTTCTTGTCTTTGACTACAATTGCTCTTTCTGATTTTAATTTTGGTATTTTTAGTTTTGTTTGTAATGTGTGTTTTATTCTATTGTTCGGTGTCCTTGAGTGTTTCTACAAATAAATTAAATGTATTACCCACTATGTAGTTAGAAAAAATTCAGTGCGCAGAATCATTTCTACAAATCTGATGTCATTTCCACCTAGCGGCTCACACCCAGTTGTGACGTGTCAAGTACAGACTGGGCTTTATTTGCCCTCACTCAGTGGCTTCTTGAAGTTGTGGGTAGAAAAGCACTAAGAGTTAGTGTGAGCGCCCCCTCTCATCACAGAGCAGCACAGCAGGATTGTGATCAACAGACTCCTTTGTCTTCAGAGTGTTGGGATTGATGTCCGAGTAGGGGGTCATGTTACTCTTTTGTTTCAGTGGGGTTGTATGATCTACAGGAGAAAAACTCAAGGAGATTCTGACAAAAGTTTTATCGCCATCTTTATATCCCCCTTAACCTTGTTCTCCTTCGCTCTTCTGTTCTCAGGAAATCCCGACACGTGTGTGAAGGCCACCACTACGGGGTTGTCCCAGCAGTTCAAGGAGGTTCTGATTCCCCTCCCTGCCGGTACTCCCTGCTCAGACCAGCAGGGCTACTGTGATAAGCTGAGCACCTGTCGCCTGGTGGATGCGGACGGACCCCTTGCACGTCTGAAGAATTCCTTCCTGCACTTGAATGAGTTCAGAGACGTTGCAGAATGGATGAAGGTAAGCCTCTTGAGAGGAGAGCTGCCTCTCTGTTCACCGGTGGACGTTCTGAAGGTACATGAGAAGACTCATCCTGCCGAATTGCCTTACAAAGACAGCCAGAGAGGCTAAAGAGCTGACTGAAAGGTTCAAAGCCCACCCACTGCACAATAATGTGGACTTAAAAAGTATTCAGGCCCCCTTCACTTTAATTTTAATGGATGCGTTTTCCGTTTTTGCCCATCCATCTACACTCCAAATCCACCCATCCATCCATCCATCAACCCGCTATATCCTAACTACAGGGTCACAGGGGTCTGCTGGAGCCAATCCCAGCCAACACAGGGCGCAAGGCAGGAAACAAACCCCGGGCAGTGCACCAGCCCACCACAGGGCACCCACACACACACACACACACACACACCCACACACGGGACAATTTAGAATCACCAATGCACCTAACCTGCATGTCTTTGGACTGTGGGAGGAAACCCACGCAGACACGGGGAGAACATGGAAACTCCACACAGGGAGGACCCAGAAAGCGAACCCGGATCTCCTAATACCCACTGCGCCACCGTGCTGCCCCACTCCAAATCCCATAATGACAAAGTGGAAGCATATTTCATTAGAACCCCGGAAGCTTGAGATTTTTTTTCGTTGTCCCTGACCTCCTTAAATTTTCCTGACCTACGCCAGCGTTTCTCAACCTTTAAGTATTTGCAACCCGATTTTTCATAACAGTTTTAATCGCGCCCCCCCTAATGTTTTTTTGAAAGGAGCCCACTAATACCAATTTGTTCTTTTTTAATTAATGATGTATCATAGATGCCTATTTTATTATACCTACTTAACTTTTATTGACATTTATCTAACTCTGTATTTATTTTTCTAGTATCAGAGTGTTAAGTTAATTTGTTTTGTTTTGTTTTGATGTATTTTTCATATTTTCGATTCTTGTTTTCTTTTTGGCGGCATGGTGGCGCAGTGGGTAGCGCTGCTGCCTCGCAGTTGGGTGATCTGGGGACCTGGGTTCGCTTCCCGGGTCCTCCCTGCGTGGAGTTTGCATGTTCTCCCCGTGTCTGCGTGGGTTTTCTCCGGGCGCTCCGGTTTCCTCCCACAGTCCAAAGACATGCAGGTTAGGTGGATTGGCGATTCTAAATTGGCCCTAGTGTGTGCTTGGTGTGTGGGTGGGTGTGTTTGTGTGTGTCCTGTGGTGGGTTGGCACCCTGCCCGGGATTGGTTCCTGTCTTGTGCCCTGTGTTGGCTGGGATTGGCTCCAGCAGACCCCCGTGACCCTGTGTTCGGATTCAGCGGGTTGGAAAATGGATGGATGTTTTCTTTTTTTCACATCTTCATGCCCCCCTTTTTGTTACTTCGTGCCCCCCTAGGGGGGCTCGCCCCACAGTTTGAGAACCACTGACCTACGCCAAGAAACTTGTAGCTCCTTATCACTGTGCTAACGTGAAAAAGTGTGAACTAGCTGAACGCAGCCTGCTACACCCGACATTCAGTGAGATGAAGGCATCGCCCTGCTGCAGACCTCACAGCAGAAGTCTGTGTTGAAGTGTTTACCTGGCGATGCATTTTGTAAGGAATTATATATGTAATGAAATGCTGTGATTTGAAATACGCAACATTTCATGTGTGTTCTGTGTCTATAACAATCTTGTGATGTAGCAGATCCAAAAGAATGGCGAGGTTTTTAAATAATCCATTGGACCTCTCAGGTTCTCTGGGCACACTCGTGCAACTGTGGGGAGTTGATGAGGTAACTGGGGTGAGACGCGCATGCATGTGCAGGACCGTCTTAACAGCATTACAGGCCCCCCGAGGGCCCTACCTACACAACCACTCAGTAAGTCACAACATACATAGATTAGCATGTGGCCCCTATGCTTGTAGGGCGCCCGGGCAACTGCCCATTATGCCCATGCGTTAAGATGGCCCTGTGCGATCTTTCTCAATTGCTACATCAGCTTCCTGCGGTGCATGATTGAGACATTGCGCCCATGGAGCCGTATAAGTACAGACTGGCACAGAAGGGAAGAACGGAAAAGAAACGAAAAAAGGAAAGAAAAGAAAAGAGGAAAAATGAAAGAGATTGGGAGAATGGGAGTGCAGCATTGGGAGCAGTGCAATTTGACGAGCCAGCCGGCTGAAGAGAGAGAGAGGGATCAGTGCAGTCAGGAGTGTCATGTCGGAGCGAGGGATTGGCGCTCGAGGGACCAATCGTACTCACTGAATGTGTAAGGAATCTGAGGGTCGACTGCATGGGCGAGAAGGAAGGCGAGAGGACAACCGACCCTGAGCGGTCTGGCAGATGCTGACGGGGGCAGTCAAGACGGGCGGTCGGTAGTGAGATGAGTGCGGCTGCTGAAGTCTCTCCAGTTTAGTGAGCCAAAGGTGAGCTGGGGAGACATGGAAGAAGTTGTGCTTGGCTCATTTGTCCCAGTGACTGCTGCTGGTCTTAAGCCTGGTTTTAACATTTGGATTTTCTTTGTTTCTATGGATTATTTATTGATCTTTGAGACCTGCGATATTTATTTGCAAGCTTTTTTTGTTTTGTTTTAATAGAAGCACTGTACACTTTTTGCACTATCCCCTTGCTCCAAGTGTGATTTGTCCTCCTCTGCCAGCTCTTTCGGTTACGTTACTGATAGTGTCGGGTTCATGGAGCAGGACCTCCACTGTCACAGATCTGTGTAACGATCCATGTCTACAACGATCCGTGTAAATCTCTTGTGGACACTGAAGTCGAAAAACGATGGGAGACAAAAACGCCAATTTAAAATAAAAGCAATTTCTTTATTCTTTGTGAGTTTAAAGAGACTGCAGACCCCCAGCTCAGTGCCACTGCTGGTCAGATCAGACAGCCTCCTGAAAGAAAAAATCTTTTCTTTTTATTATCTAGCTTATTCATTAACCAAAGAGAAAAACACATGACAGTTCATTTTAAGGTCATAAATAAATTGCTGTAAATTATGGTTACATCCTGATTATTACATGCACAAGTGCACAGAATTTCTTATCCAAATAAAGAGCTATTAGGGCGCTCACGTTCCTAAGAAATACGCTCTTATCAGCACACACACATACTGTAAGACCAGTTTAAAGCAGTTTCCTATAGCACATTAGTTATAAAGAAATTACATCCATCCATCCATCCATTTTCTAACCCGCTGAATCCGAACACAGGGTCACGGGGGTCTGCTGGAGCCAATCCCAGCCAACACAGGGCACAAGGCAGGAAACAATCCCGGGCAGGGTGCCAACCCACCGCAGGACACACACAAACACACCCACACACCAAGCACACACTAGGGCCAATTTAGAATTGCCAATCCACCTAACCTGCATGTCTTTGGACTGTGGGAGGAAACCGGAGCGCCCGTTCTTATAGTTTTAATATCTTCATTAGATTTTGTTTGGTTAGAATAATAAATCCTTATTTATTAATCCATAAGGGACATGTTTCTTATGGTTTTAAGCAAGAATTCAGAAACTATCACATTGATTTATAATATCACAGGGTGTTCTGTTAGTATAAAGAGGTCAGCATTTTCTCATAAAAGAATGCAAGTTAGTCCCTTAAACTGTGCACAAGCTTAATTCTTTTTCTACCTAAATGAAGAACAAATTCATATAGAAGTAAAAATCATATAGCTCTCTGCAGCATGATTAATACAAAATACAGTCCTTGAGTTAAATACTTATAATCATTACAGTTAATAATGTTTTTTCTTCCTCACTCTCTATATATAAAAATGTAACATCTGACTGTCTGCCTGTTTGTCTGTCTGCTTTTCATTCGGATTTAGGTCGGGTTTTTTTCTATAACTTTGCTTGAACATTCCGGTTGATTTTGTGATTTCTCTCTTTGCGCTAAGAATCATGCCTCGCTTGCAGTGCAGTTTTATTTGTGTGAATCCGAAAGACACACAGCGGGCCAAGGGGAGGGGGAAGCATGACGTCAGGAGTGGGGAAGGGGCGGGGCCCTCCTCACTCACGTACCAGCTTTGGGGCGTGTACCTTGCCTCCACTTAGCTAGCGAATGAGAGAACTACTTTACGTATTTAGATCTGTTTTTTTTCTAGAATTTGCTTGAACATTCCGGTTGATTTTGCAACTTCTCTCATCATAGTTCGCTTGCAGGAGCAATATATTTGCGCTAATCCGAGACAGAGGCTGCAGGCCGAGGAGAGGGGGAAGCGTGACGTCAGGAGTGGGGAGCTGGGCAGGACCCTCCTAACTGTCCTGTTTCACTAATACATGGGCGAGAACATGCAAACTCCACGCAGGGAGGACCCGGGAAGCGAACCCAGGTCCCCAGGTCTCCCAACTGAGAGTTGCATTATAAAAACCCGACCGGGCGCAGGCACTTAACATCTTTCAGGACTCCACCTGAGAAGCCACCTGGGGTGCATTCACTCTTACCAGGCGTCACTGTCAGCTTGGAGGGCTTCCAAGGGGAAGCAGAAACTTTCCAATAATAGGAACTAAAATGCAAATGATGTGTGGGAAAAAAAAGAGAGCTTAATATGTGAAAATTTGTACTGAGTCCAACAAAAACAGACACGTCAAAGGGAAGTTGGCACTGGGCTGCCAGCTGAAACTGCTCTGCACCGGATCAATCAGTGGATTTAGTACTCAGCGTTGGAGCTGACAGGTTAACTCAATTCATTATTTTATCTAATACCTTGAACAGTGGATATTAAAACATAGTCAGTCAGTCAGTCAGTCAGTATCTGCTCTACAGCAATATTTTCTCACTGAGTGATTTACTATATGGAAGACTAGGGGGCCCCGCCACCTGCTCGCTTCGCTCGCCAACCCCTGTGTTTGGTTTACCGGATATACAATACAATACAATTTATTTTTGTATAGCCCAAAATCACACAAGAAGTGCCGCAATGGCCTTTAGCAGGCCTTGCCTCTTGACAGCCCCCCAGCCTTGACCCTCTAAGAAGACAAGGAAAAAACTCGCAAAAAAAACCCTTGTAGGGACAAAATGGAAGAAACCTCAGGAAAGGCAGTTCAAAGAGAGACCCCACTCCAGGTAGGTTGGGCGTGCAGTGGGTGTCAAAAAGAAGGGGGTCAATACAATACAGTACAATACATAGAACAGAATAAATCCTCAATACAGTATTAGAAGTATGGAATAGAATTTCACATTAGATGATATCACATAAAATGATTTGGATTTGTTTTAAGTCCTGGAGACCTCATTCATCAAGCTGCCTCCCAGATTTTGCCATTCCACATCTGAAATAGCGCTAATCCGATGAAAGGACCCATCATTCCCACGTCCCCATTCATCAGGGATGATTTTACCTTAGGCAGGCAATCTACAATTTAAAGAGATTGTTACATATGCATTATTTTCACTTTAACTTTAAAAACTTTTGTAAAAACAATACTTGTTTCTTTATTTCCTTCCCCGCGCGAGGTTACATCTCTTTCTTCCCAGACGTATAATACTGCTCGTGTTGTGAAGGGTGTTGCGGCTGAACGTACGCTAAGAATATGCCTTTGGATCATTTGCTGTCTTTTTTCTGCTTGCTAGCTGCCTCTTCTGCCTGTTGCATGTCGTTGTTTTACGAGCTCGGAGCACATGATGCTTGCCTGCCAAAAGCAATCCAACAACTGCTAGCTTAGAGGTCTTTTGACTTGTTTTAAATGATGGCTGACTGCCTGGTCTCTTTTATATCTGGCCCAGGGCATGGTTGAATTCTTTCTTTCAGGATGTGTAACGCTGCTCGCGTTCGGTTGGGGTAGCTGCTGTCGCGCCACCCTTCGATCTTTTTAAAGCCTGTACAACCGCTGTCCTTTTTGCTACGGCCCTGGGACAATCTCTTGGCACCAAGTCTCATGTTTACGGTCCCCGCGAGACGCACGGTGGCAAGTCTCCTTGGTCTCGCGGGTCTTTAAAATGTCTTTCGAGATTATCACGTATCATAGCCTTGCATTTGCTTTCCATTCCAGGATTTTCTTTTATATATAGAGAGATAATCTGCATCAAAAGTAAATGTAATCCAGTTAATTAGCTACATTACAATACAGAGTTTATTATGGCACTGATAGATAGATAGATAGATAGATAGATAGATAGATAGATAGATAGATAGATAGATAGATAGATAGATAGATAGATAGATAGATAGATAGATAGATGTGAAAGGCACTATATAACAGATAGATAGATAGATAGATAGATAGATAGATAGATAGATAGATAGATAGATGTGAAAGGTACTATATAACAGATAGATAGATGCAAAAGGCACTATATAACAGATAGAGAGATAGATAGATAGATGTGAAAGGCACTATATAATAGATAGATAGATAGATAGATAGATAGATAGATAGATAGATAGATAGATAGATAGATAGATAGATAGATAGATAGATAGATGTGAAAGGCACTATATAATAGATAGATAGATAGATAGATAGATAGATAGATAGATAGATAGATAGATAGATAGATGTGAAAGGCACTATATAATAGATAGATAGATAGATAGATAGATAGATAGATAGATAGATAGATAGATAGATAGATAGATGTGAAAGGCACTATATAATAGATAGATAGATAGATAGATAGATAGATAGATAGATAGATAGATAGATAGATAGATAGATAGATAGATAGATAGATGTGAAAGGCACTATATAATAGATAGATAGATAGATAGATAGATAGATAGATAGATAGATAGATAGATAGATAGATGTGAAAGGCACTATATAATAGATAGATAGATAGATAGATAGATAGATAGATAGATAGATAGATAGATAGATAGATAGATAGATGTGAAAGGCACTATATAATAGATAGATAGATAGATAGATAGATAGATAGATAGATAGATAGATAGATGTGAAAGGCACTATATAATAGATAGATAGATAGATAGATAGATAGATAGATAGATAGATAGATAGATAGATAGATAGATAGATAGATGTGAAAGGCACTATATAACAGATAGATACATAGATGGGTCATTCAACTTACCAATGGACCATGATTTGTAATGTAAAATTTGAAAAATAGAATAACAATGTGTTAGAACCAATGGGAATATAGTCCTATTTTAAAACAGTTGGTCTCTTCTGTTGTTCAACACAACACAAAGGTTAAAGTCTGCATCACAACTGGTAAATGTTTTTTTCTTATTCGACTACAACATTTATGGTGCACTGCACATGCTAATGCTGAGTTCTTCGTTGATTACTTAGATTTTAACCCATCTTATTCAGGTGGCATATGTAGTAAACTATTAAACTGCAAAGTCAATTTCTGCATTTGATAGCAAATTTTTTATAAAGGAATGGGTCTTATGTGAACAAAATATGTCGTATGCTTGGTTTAGCGGTGACATAACTATGTGGTAAGGAAAAAAAGGTTAAAAGGTTATTTCCACATGAAGTGAATGAAGGTCTCAGTGATGCACATGATAAAGGGTATACAGCTGAAATGTGTACTTAACCTTCTTTCTCCTCCAGCCTCGAATTAACCTTTTAACCTTTTTTCCTTTACAGATGCACATGGTCACAGCCTTTCACTGTGTGTTATGTCGTTTCACCTGAAAAGAAAACAAAAATGCACCACACATCATCTAGTGGACTCTCATCATAATTGTTTTCTACTGTTCATCATATTTATTTGAGGAAATCCATTGAAAGGCTTCACACTGTGAGTTGTACCCTTGCATATTAGCCATTCGGAGAAAATACCCTCAAAATGTAACACTCTGGCCCCACCCACCCATGCAAATTAAGGATCAACTGGCCAATCAGAGGATTGACATTCACAGATGTTTGCTTCTTGTGGGTTTGGGTGGCTTTTTGCTTGCTTGATGGACTGATCAGTACTGGGCTGGAAGTTGTGTCATTGGACGGGATTTTTACTGGGATTGGGCTGTAAAGTGCTTGTCAAGTCTGGCATCCCAGCTTTCCAGTTGAAGTCTTGGACTGGCTTCTTGGCTTATTTTTGGAGGCCATATTTGGACCCAACTCGCCATATTTGTGACTCCTAATCACAACAAGGCTGGGTAGATGCAGTGTCTCCATGACAACCAAAATATCCCCTCCCCCTCGTGACGGTCCGTGGGTAGCTCCACCCCACTCTCTCTGGTTGCTTTCGGGAGCCTCTTGAACCTGGAGCCATCGACAGTCATAAACCGAGATGAGCTGGGGAAATGAGGACACACATATAGTTGGCAACGGATGGGTGCAGATGCGTTCAGTGCTTTTATTAAAACCAATCCAAAGTGCAGTGAATAAAATCATCTTCATTAAATAAATAAAATCAATGAACCATCTGTGAGGTAAAAACCAAATAATCCAAAGATTAAACCAGGATTAAACACAGTCATCTGGTCCCTGTTCTTCGAGGGAGCCCAGTGCAACTTCCTCTCTGTCTCCCCATAGCTCACCCATAACTCGCTCAACTCCAGCTGCTGCGGTGCTCCTTTCAGACCCCCAATCTTGGCTGCCTCTGCCAGACTGCTTGGTGGTCCTTCCACACTCTTGCCATCCCATGGATCCCTTAGGAGGATTCCACCACCATCGAACCAGCAAGTCCAAATGAATCAGCATGGACGCTCTTCCTGTATAGCGCCAATTGTTCTCTCTTCCATGGGGGGCTACCGACCATTCTGCCTCCCCTCTGCCTCTCTAGCCTGATCCTGCTCACTCACATTCTTCCATTGTTCTTATCTGATCTCATTCTGTTTGCCGTGCAGGCCCCTCTTATACTGCCTGAGTGGGTGCCACTCTGAGGTGTGAATGACCGACCCGTTCGCATTTGCACGTGAATGTGCGATCAGCCAAGCACCCCTATCAACCTTGGAGTGGCGCCTGCATGCACGCACACCCACCACTTCATCATTTATTTAAAAACGGACCTCTTATCACACCCCCTCTTCAGAATTTCAGATGCCCCTCAACAGATTTTTTTTTCCCCTGGCATTGGCCATGTTGACCTGGCATGCGTTCAACAATGGAGGACATCAACAGCACAACAAAATATGAGGTTGGAAAATATCTCCAGGCTACTGGGGGGGCACGAAAAAAGAGAAGCTGAGGGTCCTCATTTCTGCGGTGGAGCCCCTCCCCTTTAACTCTGTCTCTTCTCTCCCCTCAGGCGTACTGGTGGGTGATCCTCATCGCCATCCTGACCCTGTCAGCCCTGATGGCCAGCACCGTGTTCTTGTTTGGACACACAGAAGACAGTGAAACAGGTAAGTGACTACAGGATGGTGTCCTGGAGCGGAAAATCTTCCAGTTTTTTGAACTGCAGACGGTTTACTTTAAGTTCTCAATCTTTGTTTTGCTCTAACAAACCGGGATGAATTGAATTTACACAACTCTTAAAAGCCACAGAGGCAATTCCTATTGAAGGTGTTTCTGTCTCGCGCCTTCTTTCTGTATTGTACCAGTAATTCATAACCTTAAGGCAGCAGTTTCAACGAACTTCATAACCTGAGAATAGATAATAAATATGAATCAGAAGTTGTTTCAATGAAGTTTATAATCTGAGAATGGAAAATAAGTGTGGATCCAAAGCTGTTTACAGCTTGGGAAAGGAAAGCGATGTACAGGTAAAATTCCATTACAACCAACTGGCAGGGACCTGAAAAATATTTTGTTGTAATGAGATTCTGTATTTGTCACTATAGTGCTTTCTTTAACTTACGTCCAGGCATCTGCAATCAAGGTGGCTGTGAGGCTAAGAATCTGCACTAGCAATCGGAAGGTTGCTGGTTCGAATCCCGTAAATGCCAATAGGGACCCTGCTCTGTTGGGCCCTTCAGCAAGGCCCTTAATCTGCAATTGCTGAGCGCTTTAAGTAGTGAGAAAAGTGCTATATACAGTACAGTTCGGTCCATGAATATTTGGACAGAGACAACTTTTTTCTAATTTTGGTTCTGTACATTACCACAATGAATTTTAAAAGGAAGGGCGGCACGGTGGCGCAGTGGGTAGCGCTGCTGCCTCGCAGTTGGGAGACCTGGGGACCTGGGTGCGCTTCCCGGGTCCTCCCTGCGTGGAGTTTGCATGTTCTCCCCGTGTCTGCGTGGGTTTCCTCCGGGCGCTCCGGTTTCCTCCCACAGTCCAAAGACATGCAGGTTAGGTGGATTGGCGATTCTAACTTGGCCCTAGTGTGTGCTTGGTGTGTGGGTGTGTTTATGTGTGTCCTGCGGTGGGTTGGCACCCTGCCCAGGATTGGTTCCTGCCGTGTGCCCTGTGTTGGCTGGGATTGGCTCCAGCAGACCCCCGTAACCCTGTGTTCAGATTCAGCGGGTTGGAAAATGGATGGATGGATGGATGGATTTTAAAAGGAACAACTCCGATGCAGTTGAAGTGCAGACTTTCAGCTTTAATTCAGTGGGGTGAACAAAATGATTGCATAAAAATACGAGGCAACTAAAGCATTTTTTGAACACAATCCCTTTATTTCAGGGGCTCAAAAGTAATTGGACAATTGACTCAAAGGCTATTTCATGGGCAGGTGTGTGCAAGTCCGTCGTTATGTCATTATCAATTAAGCAGATAAAAGGCCTGGAGTTGATTTGAGGTGTGGTGCTTGCATGTGGAAGATTTTGCTGTGAACAGACAACATGCGGTCAAAGGAGCTCTCCATGCAGGTGAAAGAAGCCATCATTAAGCTGCGAGAACAGAAAAAACCCATCTGAGAAATTGCTACAATATTATGAGTGGCAAAATCTACAGTTTGGTACATCCTGAGAAAGAAAGCAAGCACTGGTGAACTCAGCAACGCAAAAAGACCTGGACGTCCACGGAAGACAACAGTGGTGGATGATCGCAGAATCATTTCTATGGTGAAGAGAAACCCCTTCACAACAGCCAAGCAAGTGAACAACACTCTCCAGGGGGTAGGTGTATCGATATCCAAGTCTACCATAAAGAGAAGACTGCATGAAAGTAAATACAGAGGGTGCACTGCAAGGTGCAAGTCACTCATAAGCCTGAAGAATAGAAAGGCTAGATTGGACTTTGCTAAAGAACATCTAAAAACATCTGGTAGTAATGAGATTTCTATAGACTCGTGTCATATGGGGAAACTGTTGGGACCATAAAAATACTTTGTTGTAATGGAATATTACCTGTATAAAGATCAAAGATTTCATCAGGACAGCTGGCCAATCAGATGTGTGCAAAGTCACATGTCCCAAAGACCCACGTGAAATTTCCACATAAATATGATTCATCCGAGGCACCAGAAGAGGCAGCAACAGCAGCAAGTGATGTCAGAAATCAAGACATGTGTGACCATCTCATTTAGAAATCAGAGAATATGGCCAATGAATAACATCAATCGTTAAATCAAAATGCCAGCCTGGACAGCATCCACCCCTAACTTTTCAGTAAGCTTTTCGAAGATGATGGCATCTCCCCACTGGCTATGTCAAGGTGTGCAATGACCCGCCCGACCAGGAGGGGGCGCTGTCGCTAGTACTATCTTTTCCTTCTCTCCCCGCAGCACTGAGAAGGTAAGGGCACCTGACTCCGCCCCTTGCCCTCCCATGGAAATAAGGCCATTGGATTCCCGTTAGGAGGCGTCACTGACTGAAGGATGCTACCCTCCGATCGTGACTGCCTCTATTTCTTTTGTTGAATGCCCAAAGCCAGGGCTAGTTTACCCGCCATGACGGGTGTTATTTTTGTTTATTTTGCCCTACGATTAAATGGGAAAGCATGGTTAGTGCCCCAAATCACTATACATCTGTCTATCATTCCCTCACATGGCCACACTATATCCATCGAGACGTTGCTATCTATTATTATCTTCTTCTGTTGGGTTTATCTTATACTTTAATGATCAGCATTCACATTTCTATACTTTGTCTTTATCTCTTGAGTAACTGAAGTAAATATTAGGGTACCTTGTGTGGGAAGATTGACGCTTTCTTCTTCTCAGTGTAATCAAGGCTGAGTGGTCGCTCCTTGATATTTAGACCTGTTGGTTAGAAAGTGGCCCTATAATCAAAGTGACTGAGATTTCATGTGACACAATGACACCCATGTGACTGTGAGTCCCTGTGGCATTTGGCACAGTGGACTACTCATTGTCTCCATCAAGGCACTGTATAGAAGCCGTTAGGAAGGCTAACAGAATGTCAGGTTATATAGCGCCTTGATGTGTGGAGTCCAAGTCACAGGAGGTTCTGCTCAAGCTTTATAATACACTGGTGAGGTCTCATCTGGAGTCCTGTGTGCAGTTTGGGTCTCCAGGCTAAAAAAAGGACATAACAGCACTAGAAAAGGTCCAGAGAAGAGCAACAGGGCTGATTCAAGGAGTACAGGAGATGAGTCATGAGGAACGATTAATGTAGTTGAACCTGTTAACCATTTAATGTCAGTAAATATAAGGTGTTACACGCAGGAAGTTAAAATATGAGGTTTGAATACACAATGGGAGGTCTGAAAATCGAGAGTACACCTTATAAGAAGGATTTAGGAGTCGTAGTGGACTTGACGTTATCAACGTCCAGCCAGTGTTGAGAAGCCATTAAGAAGTCTAACAGAATGTCAGTTTATATAGCGCCTTGATGTGTGGAGTACAAGTCACAGGAGGTTCTGCTCAAGCTTTATAACACACTGGTGAGGCCTCATCTGGAGTCCTGAGTGCAGTTTGGGTCTCCAGGCTACAAAAAGGACATAGCAGCACAAGAAAAGCTCCAGAGAAGAGCAACAGGGCTGAGTCGAGGGCTACAGGGGATGAGTTATGAGGAAAGATTAAAAGAGCTGAGCCTTTACAGTTTATAAGAGGAGACCTGACTGATGTGTTTTAAATCATGATGGGAATTAGTCCAGTGGATTGAGACGGTGACTTTAAAATTAGTTCATCAAGAACACGGTGACACAGTTGGAAACTTGTGAAGGGGAAATTTCACACAAACATTAGGAAGTTTCTCTTTACACAGAGGATCACAGACACATGGAATAAGCGACCAAGTAGTGTGGTAGACAGTAGGACTTTAGGGACTTTCAAAACTCAATTTGATGTTAGTTTAGATACACAATGGGAGTCCACCTTATGAGAAGATTTACGAGTCATAGTGGACTCAACTATCAACTGCCAGAAACTGTTCAGAAGCCATTAAGAAGTCTAACAGAATGTCAGGTTATATAGCGCCTTGATGTATGGAGTACAAGTCACAGGAGGTTCTGCTCAAGCTTTATAACACACTGGTGAGGCCTCATCTGGAGTCCTGTGTGCAGTTTGGGTCTCCAGGCTACAAAAAGGACATAACAGCACAAGAAAAGCTCCAGAGAAGAGCGACAGGGCTGAGTCCAGGGCTACAGGAGATGAGTTATGAGGAAAGATTAAAAGAGCTGAGCCTTTACAGTTTTTACAGAAGTGTTGTGGACTCCTATGTTGAGGATTGTTTGCTTTCATTAGGGGGTTTTATAACCTGAGGTATCCATAGGGTTCATTTATTTTTGAAATATACTTTTAATTTGTTATTTGGGCTGCTATGTCACCACCATTGTGATGGCACTGCTTTTGAGTACCGTGGCCAGAACTGCCCCAGAGTGGGTGTGTCCTCAGAGGTTGTGCCCTGCCAATCACTACATGATGGGATTAAAGGTCATCCAAGGGTTTGCTTCCCAATCCAACTACTTGGATTCCAAAACCCTTTTTTGAAAGACATTTCTTTATTTGGTTCCCTCTGGTTTTTGAACTCTCTGCACTCCTTCTGACTTCTCGGCTTAGGTCACCGATAGTTGCTCTCCTGGTTTTGACACTCACTATGGTTTTTTGACAATGTCCTTGTCTTCCAGTTGCACTCTGAATTCCTTTGCCAGCTGGACATAATAAAAAGAAGATGAAGAGGAGACTTGAGTGACGTGTTTAAAATTATGAAGGGAGGTAGCCCAGTGGATCAAGACGGTGACATTAAAATGAGCTTATCAAGAACACGGGGACACCGTAACTTGTTAAGAGTAAATTTTGTAGAATTGTTAGTTAGTTTTTCTTCACAGAAAGAATCACAGACCCTTGGAATAAGTGACCAAGTAGCGTGGAAGACAGTAGGACTTTAACGATCTTCAAAACTCGACTTGATGTTATGTTAGAGGAGTTAAGTGGACAGGTCTAGTGAGGTTTGTGGGCTGCATGGCCTGCTCTCAGCACAGACATTTCTTTCAGCGTGATGTCAGTGTCTGTGTGTGAGGATGTCAGTCTGAGAGAAGAAAAATGGAATCCCTCCAAATTCCACTTATTTATCGATTGTGCTTCTGTTGTTTCCACAGAACTTGAAGAGAATGGCCGGCAAAGGAGACGAAAGCAGCAATTCCCGGATGATGAGGTGGACCCCTTTGAGCAGCAGGACTCTGGACTTTAGCTTCTCTCTGTCATCTTGTAAAGAGGGATTTAAATGTGCTTGCATTATTGAAGCAGAAGGAGATTTGGTGCTGGCCCAGGACCGTACAGAACAGACTCGCTATGGTGACCCATTTGGTGGATTCATCAGGCCTTACACTCCCCTGGCTGATTACTTAGTTTTTGTGGCCGTCTGGTTTTGACTACAAAAGTGACTTTCTGCTTTGAACCTAACAAACAGCCACATTGTGGACGCCCTATGCAAGTCTGCTAGCCCGTTGCCCTTTTGTTTCCTTTTTAATTCCTCATCCTTTAAGCAGGTTCCTTTAAAAAAAAATTGGATCAGCTCCCCTTATTTCTTTTTCTTTCTGTGTCTTCTATTCGCCGTCCTAACAGCACCAGGGATGATTTCACCACAGGGGGTCGAGTCAGGCTGCTGCTCCATCTTGCCTCAGAGTCACTTGTGATGCCAGCCAGGCCTGTCACACTGTCCTCGTCACCAGTGTCTTACCAGCGTTCACATCCTGTGGGTCATCCATCATTCTGACCTGCTTGACTTCACTCGTGGCCCACAAACAGGTGTCACAAGAATGGACAGGAGACAGAAAAAGGTTTGGGGCAGCCACCCATATATAATGTCCTGCCTGCAAATGGTTGGGATTTTGTGGAGTTGTGTCTGGTTCAAAGTCCAAAACAGAACTGATGACATGTGGCAAAGATGGCAGCTTTAAAGGCAGGAATTGACATCATCCTGGAAGGCGGAACCAGAAGTGACATCATAACAGGCGATGGAACCAGAAGTGACATCATCTGGGCAAGAAGTGACGTCATCATGGCCACCAGAACCCTATGGAATTTCCCGTGAATGGTCTGCAGAGGAACCGGAAATTACATCATCACAGACGATGGAACCAGAAGTGATGTCGTCTGGGCAGGAAGTGACATCATCCTGGAAGGCAGAACCGGAAGTGACATCACGGGTGATTGAACTGGAAGTGACATCACTTGGATAGGAAGTGACGTCATCACGGCCACCAGAACCCTGTGGAATTTCCCGTGAATTGTCTGCAGAGGAACTGGAAATGACGTCATCACAGGTGATGGAACCAGAAGTGACGTCGTCTGGGCAGGAAGTGACATCATCCTGGAAGGCGGAACCGGAAGTGGCATCAAGGGTGATGGAACTGGAAGTGACATCACCTGGGCAGGAAGTGACGTCATCACGGTCACCAGAACCCTGTGGAATTTCCCGTGAATTGTCTGCAGAGGAACTGGAAATGATGTCATCACAGGCGATGGAACCAGAAGTGACGTTGTCTGGGCAGGAAGTGACATCATCCTGGAAGGCGGAACCGGAAGTGACATCACGGGTGATGGAACTGGAAGTGACATCACCTGGGCAGGAAGTGACGTCATCACGGCCACCAGAACCCTGAGGAATTTCCCGTGAATGGTCTGCAGAGGAATGAGAGAAAAAGTCAGTGCACCTCGCCACCCTCTGGTCAGACACGGAATTGTCACTATTTGAACCCTTTAGCTGCCTTCCATGCGCACTTGTGTGACACAGGTCATTAATTGTATTAGAAGTATGGAAGTGATTCTTAAGCTCTTTTTTCATAGGGCCAGCTTTCTGTTAATTTCACTTTGAAAGTCACTATGTAATATACACACTCGCCGGCCACTTTATTAGGTACACCTGAACAACTGCTTGTTAACGCAAATCTTTAATCAACCAATCAAATGGCAGCAGCTCAGTGTATTTTGGCCTGCAGGTCTCATCAAGACCACCTGCTGAACTTCAAACCGAGCATCAGAATGGGGAAGAAAGGGGACTGAAGTGACTTTGAACATGGCATGGGTGTCGGTGCCAGACGGGCTGCTCTGAATAGGGTTACCAGATAACTGCAAACCCATAAAAGAAGGTCATAAAAGATGGACAAAGCTATGATAAAGGAGCATAAAGGAGAACATGTCCCGTTGAACTGTGTGTTACAATGAAAACAACTAATGTGACAGGTGACAAAACGAGTCATCAAAATTAAATATTATAGTATAATTATGTAGTTTCATGTTTTTCAGATGAGGCGACTTTTCACAGCAGTTCATCGTTCTCGGCAACACAGGCGTGGATCTCCAGATGAGAAACGTTTTTAAAATTGTACTTTGTAAGAAGGATTCCTCGGACAAAGTTAATAGTCTATTTCTTTCTTTTGCCTACTGTGTGTTGATCAAGGAAATGCTCTTTCAATGCTGCCCAGGAATAGATGATTTCAGCCAATAACACGCTGTTATCAAGTCAGTGATTGATGAAAGCCAGACATTTGTACCTTCTTAGGCAATGCATGATGGACGGAGGACACAATGCCGCCTCCTTTTGCTGGACGTCTGGTTACCCCAGGTCTGAGAATTTCAGAAACTGCTGATCTGCTGGGATTTACAGAGAATGGAAAATATCCAGTAAGCGGCAGTCCTCTGGGTCTTGTTGAGGAGAATGGCCAGACTGGTTCAAACTGATAGAAAGACAGCAGTCACTCAAATAAGCACTCATTAAAACCAAGGTATGCAGAAGAACATCTCTGAGCACACAACGTGTCGAACCTTGAAGCAGGTGGGCTACAGCAGCTGGAGACCACACCGGGTGACACTCCTGTCAGCTAAGAACAGGCAACTGAAGCTACAATTCACACAGTTTCACCAAAATTGGAGAACAGAAGATTGGAGAAACGTTTCCTGGTCTGATGAGTCTCGAATTTCTGCTGTGACATTCAGATGGTAGGGTCAGAATTTGGGGTCAACAACATGAAAGCAAGGATCCTTTCTGCCTTGGATCAACGGTTCAGGCTGGTGTTGTAATGGTGTGGGGGATATTTTCTTGGCACACTTTGGGCCCCTTAGTACCAACTGAGCACCGTTTAAATGCCACAACCTACCTGAAAATTGCTGACCATGTCCATCCCTTTATGATCTTCTGATGGCTCCTTCCAGCAGGATAACACACCATGTCACAAAGCTCAGATCATCTCACACTGGTTTCTTGAACACTCAAGACTCAAATGGCCTCCACAGTCACCAGACTTCAACCCAATAGAGCACCTTTGGGATGTGGTGGAATGGGAGATTCACATCATGGATGTGCAGCAGACAAATGTGCAGCAACTGCGTGATGCCGTCATGTCAATATGGACCAAAATCCCTGAGGAATGTTTCCAGCACCTTGCTGAATTGATGCTATGAAGAATTACGGCAGTTCTGAAGGCAAAAGGGGGTCCAACACGGTACTAGTAAGGTGTACCTAATAAAGTGGCCATTGAGTTTATATTCCTACATGATTGCCAAGGAAAATGCGGGACAGCTTAGTGTCATGATGAGTAGTGTTGCTGCTTCACAATTCCAGGGATGCTTTGCAGTGCTGAGCCTGTATGAGTTTTCTTGAGGTGTTCACACCTCAAAGACATGAAAGTTGGGGTCTTTGGTGACTTTGGACTGGTTCAGTGGAGGTGTTCCCATTTCATAGGTGGGTATGGCTACTTCCTAATGGCCAGTATGGCTGTGATAGACTCCAGATAGTTTAGACGATTGATCAATAGATGAAACTCACTTGATATCAAATGATTTTCTTGGTAAAGACAAAGGAGGACTGAACTGCTTGTGTGTATCTTAGAGAACGTCCACCCCACTTCTCTCCAATGTGACGGATGGCGGCCGGCACCATTACCAAGTGTGAAAATGATCAGACTCAACACACTTGAAAAGGTTTGGGGCAGCCACCCATATATTATCCCTGGCTGCAATGGGTTGATTTTATAACAAGAGATGTTTCTCTGTTGGAGTCCAGAATTGAACTGCTGAAAGTTTGCAAAGACGGCAGCTTTAAAGGATCAAACCAGAAGTGATGTGTAGGAACCAGAAGTGATGTAGGGGAACTGGAAGTGACATTCTTCTGACATCAGTCTGTGCGTCAGAACCGGAAGTGACGTTTTTCTGGGCGCCAGGACCAGAAGTGATGTTGTCTACACTGAGTCAGACAGGTTTTCCCATGGCTGGTCTGCAGAGATAACAGGAGAAGGTTTAGCGCACCCCTTCACCCCCGGACAGGCATGGAATTACCTTCGTTTGGTCCATACAATGTCCTCCTACTCGCATGTGTGTGACACTAGCTTGGATGCCTCTGAGGTGGAAGGACAGTCAGAGAGGACTTCCCATGGGAAGCCCTTTTTACCCAAACTGTTATTTGGCAGCCCCCCCGGGTTGCAAAGGTGCCTCGGATTCCTGCAAGGCTGTGTGGGAATTACTATTTGCCAGCACAGCCCAGTTGGGATCCATGGATGCCACAAGGGGGAGCTGTGGGAACTGCAGGAGCTACAGAGCCCTACTTTGAGATTCAGCCACACCGTGGAGCAATTCCAGACCTCCCTAATGAACCACCTGGAGTGCTCCTGAGTGTGGCTTAAAAAGGAGCCAGAGTCGGAGGATGAGGCAGGTGAAGCTCGTATTTGGAGAAGAAAAGAAACTGCAAGGCCCTGGGGAAAAGGGACGCATTGGGATTCTTGGTATCAGTCCTTGGGGACTACTCTGGGTATCTGAGTACCTTTCTGTGAAATAAAGGCTTTTGTTAGACAGAGCTGCTAGTGTTGTCTGTTTGTGTCTGGTTGGGGCAGCAGGCGCGCCACTGGTCTTCACACCAAGGAGCCCTGATTGCCAGCCTCCCAGTTGATTTGCATAGCGCCCGGTCATTGTTCCCACATCTCACCAGCCTTATTTAGCCTCAGGACTTGGAGGAGACATCTTCTTGGGTCCATGTGAGGCCTGTGAGGGAGACAGCCTGACCTCAGTCTGTGGATCAACTTACATTTTGTAAGTCTTTGATTGAGCTGCTTGGACAAGCCTTGACGTTATTACGTTTTATTGATCGGCTTCTTTAACTGTCTTCCTCAAAGACACACCTGTATGCTGGTGCACAAACCCACCTTTATCTGAAACGGCACTTGTTTTGTAATTCAATCGATCAAAGTGTAAGATTGCTGCTTTTGCCTGAGGAGTCTACATGGTAGACATGTCATGGATCAACTTGGTCTGCGTTGTTAGAAAGGTCTGGCAACATACACAAAATGGGAATCATGCATTCATAGTGTGCAAATCTCCCATTACTTTTAATAAAAAGTCTTCTTTCATTTAAATTAAGAGTGGAGCTTGTTACTTCCACAGATTACTTATTACATCCAGTCTGGCAAAGCTCAGGAAAAAACAACAATCGTGTGTGTGGCACCCTAAGTCACTGAGAATAACACGATCATGTGGGTAGCAGCCCTCTATCTCACTCTCAGTGCCCTGATCATGTGACTGGCACATTGCACCAATCTGAATGGTCTGAACAGCACAGTCAAGTGGATGTTCCTCCATCCTCATAGGGGTAGCAGTCTGCTTAAGTTAGGATAACCTGATCATGTGGAGGACACTCTACCCCAGTCAGAATAACTCAATCATATATGTGTGGTGGTCTTACCTGGTTAGAATACCACATTCACATGGGTGGCACTGTTTGGTATATCATTGCAACAGATGGTTGGCAGAAGTTCGAGTGGGTTAGCATTCAGATGAACGTGGATGACATCCCCCATTCTTAATGAACATCCTACAAACTGGAAGGATGAAACACAGGACAATACTCATATGATAGGGAGTGTAAAGATATCTTTAGAAAAAGGCGTGAAGATCGAGCCCAAGAGTGCCACCTGCAGGAAGGGCAAGTGTTGGTGATGGCAAAATCAGAGATGAGTGAAGCACATCTTGTCAGGGTTTGTTGCAGGTCTCACCTTTGGGATTTGTTTGTTTCTCATAGTGCACTGTGGTTTTGTTTTCTTGTTTTGTAATTCTTAAGTCTGTTCTTTTAGTTCTTTTGTCTCATGTATTTTCTTGTATTTTCTTGAATGTCTTGTTAATTACCGTATATACTTGCATTTAACTTTCCCACGGATAAATCGGGGCTTGATTTTACCGTATAATTTCCGGTATTTTATAATGTTGGTCATATAAGTCGAATGCGGAAAACTCACGCTACTAGTCCAAGAGATTAAGATATGCTAATGGCCACCTGAGAGAGAAACCACAGAACACATTGCCTTTTATTTCTATGTATTGTGACTACGTGACCACACGGTAATACCCGAACTATTCCGAAGTGACGATTGCATTGTTTTGTGTTTTTTGTATCTCACACCCTCATACACCTTTATCGTAATAGCATCCCTTATCTGTGATGGAGTGATCGATCAGAAGAAAATATGAAGCTGGTTTTAATTTAAATGTTGTTGTAGTAGTAAAAGAAATTGGTAACTGCGCTGCTGCAACAAAATTCAATATGTCTGGGAAACTGATATGAGACTGGAGGAAGTAAGAAGATGTAAAAAAAAAATTGTCATATTTTTGAACGGGCGTATAAGTCGGGGTCTGATTTGATAATTGATTTTTCATGTTTCAAGACCCGACTTATACACGAGTATATACGGTATATTTTTTATAGGGGGTGGTGTAAGATAGGCCAAAATAAGGCCACTGGGGCTTTATTTAGCCACTCTACAGTACCTGAGAACATTGAAAGCTACCGTCAACCACCACAATGTTGCAGTGCCATTAGTTAATTTGTAGATAGATAGATAGATAGATAGATAGATAGATAGATAGATAGATAGATAGATAGATAGATAGATAGATAGATAGATAGATAGAAAGATAGATAGATAGATAGATAGATAGATAGATAGATAGATAGATAGATAGATAGATAGATAGATAGATAGATAGATAGATAGATAGATAGATAGATAGATAGATAGATAGATAGATAGATAGATAGATAGATAGATAGATACTTTATTAATCCCAAGGGGAAATTCACATACTCTAGCAGCAGCATACTGATAAAAAACAATATTAAATTAAAGAGTAATAACAATGCAGGTATAACAGACAATAACTTTGTATAATGTTAACATTTACCCCCCCCGGTGGAATTGAAGAGACGCATAGTGTGGGGGAGGAACGATCTCCTCAGTCTGTCAGTGGAGCAGAACAGTGACAGCAGTCTGTCGCTGAAGCTGCTCCTCTGTCTGGAGATGATTCTGTTCAGTGGATGCAGTGGATTCTCCATGATTCACAGGAGTCTGCTCAGCGCCCGTCGCTCTGCCACGGATGTCAAATTGTCCAGCTCCATGCCTACAATAGAGCCTGCCTTCCTCACCAGTTTGTCCAGGCGTGAGGCGTCCTTCTTCTTTATGCTGCCTCCCCAGCACACCACCGCGTAGAAGAGGGCGCTCGCCACAACCGTCTGATAGAACATCTGCAGCAGATGTTGAAGGACGCCAGCCTTCTAAGGAAGTATAGTCGGCTCTGTCCTCTCTTGCACAGAGCATCAGTATTGGCAGTCCAGTCCAGTTTATCATCCAGCTGCACTCCCAGGTATTTATACGTCTGCACCCTCTGCACACAGTCACCTCTGATGATCACGGGGTCTATGAGGGGCCTGGGCCTCCTAAAATCCACCACCAGCTCCTTGTAACTTTGCTCTTACATTTACGTTTTACATTTATTTGCTTGACAGCATCTAAGATTATGGATGAAACTCTTAAAATTAAAAACAAAGCATAAGTGTGACACTTTATAAGATGGTGACACATGTCATAGAGCATCCAGGATTATGGATGAAATTCCCAAACTTTAAAACAAACAAAACATAAGTGTGACACTTTATAAAATGGCGTCATGTTATAGAGCATCAAAGATTATGGATGAAGCTCTCAAAATTAAAAAACAGAAAACATCAGTGTGACACTTTGTAAAATGGTGTCTTGTTATAACAACATCCGAGATTAAGGATAAAACTCTCAAAATATGAAAAAAACAAAACATAAGTGTGACACTTTATAAGATGACGTCACGTTATACAGTATCTGAGATTATGAATGAAACTCTCAAAATTAACTCTTAAAATTAATTGTATTTCTAGGTATGGCTCATGTAAAAAGTATTATAGAATGTAGAATTTCATTTTCTACTACAGTTATGGTTAATATGTTGGGCTTCAGCTATTAACCCTTAAACTGCCACAACCAGCTATAACCGGTTCCCAATGCATTTTGCCAGCACGCTGGAGCTGATCAGTCCGTGCCATACATTCGTTCAGCAGCCAGCTTATGACCACTGGCGTCCCCTAGCGAATCAGCATCACTGTCCCCGGCATTCAGCCGCTGCACTAGACTGGCCTGCCGGCATCATCAGCGTTGGCCTTTGCATGCAGCCAGTTCAAGCGTACTTGGCTCGGTGATTTACTGAATTTCATCAATGGTGTCAGTTGCACCTTCTACATATAATAGGAGATTGTTGCAGTTGTTCTTTTACAGTTTTTACAGTTCATTGGCAGTGTATAAAATGATTAGTGCTGCAGTAATTGTGATGATCTTTGCATGAAAAAAATAACTAAAAAGATTACTATATGCATGCTTTTGAGGCACCTCAGGCCCCTTCTTCAGGCAAGATGTAATATAGAAACTGGAGTTCCCTGTGTTTATATAGACACTCCTGACACTGCACTGTATGTAGGAGAATCTGGACAAACACTCCGCCAAAGAATGAACTTCCACAGGTTCCACATCAAGCATGGCAACACAGATGTTCCTGTAGGAGCCCACTTCAACAGCCATGGACACTGTGAGAGGGAGTTTAGAGTCACGGTGATCATGGGCAACTTCAGAACACAGCAAGCAAGTTAAACTCATACTAAAATTTAAATAGAGACAAGAGTTTTATGGCCAGATATGAGGATTGTTTGCATCTCTCGGACTGACACAGACAACCTGACTACAGATCCACTTCTTCTTCTTCTTCTTCTTCTTCTTTCGACTGCTCCCGTTAGGGGTTGCCACAGCAGATCATCTTCTTCCATATCTTCCTGTCCTCTACATTTTCCTCTGTTGCCCACATCACCTGCATGTCCTCTCTCACCACATCCATAAACCTTCTCTTCAACCTTCCTCTCTTCCCCTTACCTGGCAGCTCTATCCTTAGCATCCTTCTCCCAATATACTCAGCATCTCTCCTCTGCACATGTCCAAACCAACGCAATCTCGCCTCTCTGACTTTGTTTCCCAACCTGAGCTGACCCTCTAATGTCCTCATTTCTAATCCTGTTCATTCTCTTCACACCCAATGCAAATCTTAGCATCTTTAACTCTGCCACCTCCAGCTCTGTTTCCTGCTTTCTGGCCAGTGCCACCATCTCCAACCCATATAACATAGCTGGTCTCACTACCATCCTGTAGACCTTCCCTTTCACTCTTGCTGATACCCATCTGTCACAAATCACTCCTGACACTCTTCTCCACCCATTCCACCCTGCCTGCACTCTCTTTTTCACCTCTCTTCCACAATCCCCATTACTCTGTACTGTTGATCCCAAGTATTTAAACTCATCCACATTTGCCAAGTCTACTCCCTCATCCTCACCATTCCACTGACCTCCCTCTTATTCGCACACATGTATTCTGTCATGGTGGTCCTACTGACCTTTATTCCTCTCCTCTCTATAGCAGATCTCCATCTCTCCAGGGTCTCCTCAACCTGCTCCCTACTATCGCTACAGATCACAATGTCATCAGCAAACATCACAGTCCACGGGGACTCCTGTCTAATCTCGTCTGTCAACCTGTCCATCACCATAGCAAATAAGAAAGGGCTCAGAGCCGATCCCTGATGTAATCCCACCTCCGTCACTCCTACCACAGACCTCACCACTGTCACACTTCCCTCGTACATATCCTGTACCACTCTTACATACTTCTCTGCCACTCCCGACTTCCTCATACAATACCAATACTGACTACAGATTCACATTGTATTGAAAAACTCATCAGAAACTTGAAAAGACTTTGTTGGGCAGTTATCTTATCCAAAGATCTCGACTATACATTGTTCTCCTCTCTTGCTTAATGAATCTTAGCCTGAAGAGGTCTATTAATTTTTTACATTTAAGATGTATCACTTAAAGGTTTTCCAATATTGTATCTGTCCTAATGTCTATATAAACACAGGGAACTCCAGTTTCTGTATTATATCTTGCCTGAAGAAGGGGCCTGAATTGCCTTGAAAGCTTGCATATTATAATCTTTTTAGTTAGCCAATAAAAGGGGTCATTTTGCTTGACTTCTCACTACATTCATAATGGCTAACACAATACAACACCCTAGTACTTTTTCTTGGTGAATTGTGACATTTCCTTAAAAAGTGCATCAAAAAAGTATTTGCCGTCCAAGGGTGCATTAACCTCCCAAATATGTGTCAGTTTAAGGGCTACTAATCCTTGAATTATATGTCACATTTGCCAGTTCCTGCCAGGTATAACATTTATTTTATTTTATAGTCATACTTTGTAATTCCCTCCTCACCATCTTGTTTTTGAAGTACATGTATCCGTTGCCATGATGTGTCAGCTGTTTGTTTGTGAATCCAAACCTTTCCACCAGTGCCTTTGCTTTTGAACGTTTTGTACTTGAACTCCGAACTTTGACCTTTTGATCGTGTATTGGGCTTTGTCACACTGGGAAGCTCAACCCTATAGGGGCCCGTGGCCACTGCCAGGGGGTGTTTATTGGATCCTGGATCCCCAGAAGAACTTCCAGGGTCACCCGGAAGTGCTTCTAGGTGCTCATGCGACACTTCCACCACAGTAGGAAGTGCCGGCGGAAGTTCATCAAGGGGCACCTGGAGCATATCCGGGGACATATAAAAGGGGCCGCCTTCCAACAGTCAGGGAGCTGGTGTCGGGTGGAGGAAGGCAAGGCTTCGGAGAGTGGAGAGAAGGCAGCCCGAAAAGGACCATTGTGAGGCCAGAGAGATGGGTGATTGGTGCTGGAGCACTGTGTGCGGTGCAGGACTTTCTATAGACTTGTAAATAGTTCAATAAACGTGTGTGGCATTCGACATCCGGTGTCTGTCTGTCTGTGGTCAGGCTGGCTATCACAATGCACACTTGTCTTTGCAGGACAGTGGCTCGCATGTATAAAAGTTCTGTTTTTAGAGGTGGTTGAGGCCGTGTGGAAGATCCCAGGGGGCAGTATGGTGTTGAGGAGTCTGGCAGCTTGGGGGTAAAAACTATCCTGCAGCCTGGCAGATCTGGCTCTGATGCTGCAGTATCTTCTCTTGGATGGCAAAAAGTCCATGTGAAGGGTATAAGGGGTCCTGCACAATGCTGCAGGCCTTGCGGACAATGTGTTTGTAAAATATGTCCTGTAGTGAAGGGAGAGGCACCCCAATAATGTTCTCTGCTGTCTTCACTATCCTTTGCAGGTGCTTGCGGTCGGATATGTTGCAGTTGCCATACCAGTCAGTGATGCAGCTGGTCAGAACACTCTCAATGGTGCCTTTGTAGAACATGGTGAGGATGGAAGGGGGAAGACTTGCTCTTTTCAGCCACCTCAGGAAGTATAGTCTCTGCTGGGCTTTCTTGATTAGTTATGAGGTGTTGTGCGTCCACATAAGTTCCTCAGTTATGTACACACCGAGGAACTTGGTACTCCTAACAGTCTCCACATCTAAACCGTTAATGCTGAGTGGGACATGGGCAGGATGTGATTTTCTGAAGTCCACGATTATCTCTTGTCTTGTCAGCATTGAGAGATAGATTGTTGTCTTCACACCATGCGGACAGCCATTCCACCTCATCTCTGTATGCTGTTTCATCAGCCATAGGACTGGTGGGCCTCCCTTCTGTTTGTTTGGCCCAAAACACCTGAGCTCCTTCTTTTCTTGCATCCGCATTAACACTCATAGATTGCCATTTCACAAGAACAAACCTCTATGACTTATTTTGTTGGGGCAAGCTGTACATCACTGTGATAAGAGGCTCTAGGTCAGGGGTGCCCTATATGTCAATCGCGATCAACCAGTAGATCGGAAAGGTAGCGCAGGTAGATCACTTTGCATTCAAAAAAAATGTTTTTAAACGTTAGTCTATCATATATCCTCCCTATGGCATTGACATACAGGGCGGCCAGTCTGAGATCTCTTTTCTTCTAACACACTGGTCATCCCGCACGCACAATCAAACACACGAGCTACTGCAAAACTCCGGCTGTGATCTAGTTAGCCTTCCAATTTATATCGACTAAGAAGGGATTTAAAAAAAAATGTTTGGGGAGGGTTTGGGCTGGATGTGGAATTGGAAGAGGATTTTTTTTCTCACAATGTCACAATCGAAGTGCGTTTATCTGATCTGTCAATCTATTATTGCTATTCCAAAGAAGGAAAATGTGGAAAGGCACTTTCAAACTGTTCATAAAAACTACGAAACTGACTTCCTTCCGAAAAGCGATCCGAGAAAGAGAAAGGAGAGGGAACTAAAATCGCAGTTAATCGGACAGCCGTCATTTTTCAGTCGGCTGAATTCAAAAGCAAAGGCAGACACACCAAAGCATCATTCTGGGTGAGTCACTCGATCATTAAGCATAAGAAGTCCTTCCAAGATGGAGAGATGATAAAAGAGGCCTTCGTTGAGGCAGATGGCTAGGGAGAAATTCCTGCTGAGATTTCGAGAAACCCTGACCAGAGAAAATGGAGTTTCTCCTTGTCATCAAACATGCAGAATACAAGCAACTTAATAACAATCAATGGCTGCTAGACTTTTTTCTAGATTTTTTTCTGATCTGACCAACAATGAGCTTAATTTACAGCTGCAAGGAAAAGACACAACCATGGTCAATATGATTAGCTCAGTTAATACTTTCAAACGAAAAATGCAACATCTGTCCTCAAAGCTGCAGCGCCTTGATTTGGGAAACATCCAAAACCTCGCGTCAGAGCTGGAGACGCAATGGAAGGCGTGTGCGCAACTTGACAGCATACACTACACAGAGTAGATTGAAAATTGCCTGTCAGACTTTCATAGACAGTTTCAAGACTCAGCTTTACTTGAGCCAATCGCTACATTTAAGTGCTATCCATTTAGGGAAGATGTTGAAGGGGATTCACCCGCATCAAAAATTGTAACACTGCTTCACCTAAAACTCCTCTACAGTGGAGGATGAGATTTTGACACTACAGGATGACATTGAGGTGAAGTCTGGGGCTCATGGACAGTTTTGGAACTTACTAACATAGGAAAAGTACCCAAACATGAGGAAATGTGCTGCCTCCTTGACTGCATTATTCAGCTCTACTTATTTATGCGAGTCAGCCTTTTCCCACATGAAGATTATTAAATCCAAATACTGTACTGACCATAAATGTATTGAATTGTTATTGTGCCATAAAGGTTATTCAGTAATGCAAGGTACGACAACATATATTTTATGTATAAAGTATACTCAGTATATATATATATATATATATTTATATATATATATATAAAATTCACTAAGTCCATGGCAAGCAAGACGCACAGAAGACAGATGGGATAGGACGACAACTCACAGAGCCACCCCCACCAACTCAGACGCGACAACTCACAAAACACAGCATCATTCGCGTTCGTCTCTGCTACAGTCCACATGCACCTCTGAGCCACATTGACTTTTCAGTTACGACGCACAACCGCGTCCACCATCACAAACTGTTTTACACGCTACATACAGCAATTCGCATCCGTGTAAAACATGTTTCTTCTTAGATGGTCCTGCAGGAACACGGAAAACATTTGTCTACACAATACTCCTTATTCCCCTGCCTGCGTCCACCCTCGCTCTCCAGGCAACAAACACCGCGAAAGTCGCTTTTGTCTCCATGGCACACGCATGACAGAGCCCCTTCCAAAAACAATTCACGCGAGGGTGAAAGCATTTGCCAAGAATGTTTTCATTAATCAAGAACAAAAGTCGGAGGTTCGAAGACGATCACATACCGTCGTAATTCTGACCATAAACGATGCCAACTGGAGATCCGGCGCCATTATGACCCCCCTGGGCAACTGGCATGTTTGTCGCGGATGTTAATCGCTGTATGCAGTGTGTATAACAGTTTGTCTGTCGACCAGGGCACGTAAGACAGACCATGTGATACGCATGACGGAGCCATACACGCCACCTCACAGAGCCCCGCCCACCAACAATTCACTAAGCAGCCGACCATGGTACACGCACGTCAGAGCCTCGCCCACCAACAATTTGCGCGAGAGTGAAAGCATTTGCCAAGAATGTTTTCATTAATCAAGAATGAAAGTCGGAGGTTCGAAGATGATCACATACCATTGTAATTCCGACCATAAACGATGCCGACTGGCGATCCAGTGGCGTTATTCCCATGATCCACTGGGCAACCAAAGTCTTTGGGTTCCAGGAGGAGTATGGTTGCAAAGCTGAAACTTAAAGGAATTGACAGAAGGGCACCACCAGGTGTGAAGCCTTTGGCTTAATTAGACTCAACACGGGAAACCTCACCCAGCCCGGACAAAAAGAACAATGAAAAGTCAACGTGGCTCAGAGGTGCATGTGGACTGTAGCAGATGCGAGACCGACTGAGGTGGTGTTTGGAA
Source organism: Erpetoichthys calabaricus (assembly GCF_900747795.2). Taxonomy (NCBI): domain Eukaryota; kingdom Metazoa; phylum Chordata; class Cladistia; order Polypteriformes; family Polypteridae; genus Erpetoichthys; species Erpetoichthys calabaricus. Next base: position 147,337,931 of record NC_041405.2, on the reverse strand, counting down.
AATGAATAGTCAACGTGACTCACAAGTGCATGTGGACTGTACACAGACAAAAGCAATTCAGGTGAGGAGTTGGGGGCGGGCACGTGAGCAGGCAGTGCGTACTGAACGATGACTAAGAGATGACTGTTCACCCATCAATACATCGTCCTCACTGGGCGTCCTTCCCCTCACACCCCGTTCCGCCCTCCGCGCACACCCGCTGTCCAGCCCCGTCCCTCGCTCTGGGAGGTGGGGGCGCGGCGGCGGTCCTCCAGTTTTCAGTCACAGACAATTGTAAGTTTCTCTATCCAGAGATCCCTTACAGTCGTATCCTCAAACCCACTCCATAAGAAGAAGCATTTTTGTCGCGGATGTGAATCGCTGTATGCAGCGTGTAAAAGTTTGTTTGTCACGGATGTGAATCGCTGTATGCGGTGTGTAAAACAGTTTGCGAGGGGTATCCCATGGTCTTACAGTTGTTGGGCAGGTCTCTGTTAGTTGCTCTTGCGAGCGGGCACATGACCAGGCAGTGTGTATGCTTGGAGAGCGAGGGTGGATGTGACAGGACCATCTAAGAAGAATCATATTTGTCGTGGACGTGAATTGCTGTATGCAGCGTGTAAAACAATTTGTTTGCAGCAGATGTGAATCGCTGTATGCAGCGTGTAAAACAATTTGTTTGCAGCAGATGTGAATCGCTGTATGCAGCATGTAAAACAATTTGTTTGTCGCGGATGTGAATCGCTGAATTGTATGTTGCCCTCTCCAGAGTTCCATCTTTTCATTCACCTACAGTCGTATCCTCAAAACCAACCCCATTTGGACAACTGTGTCTTTCACGAAGGGTTTACCCATCAATAAATAATTATGTGGCGTATGCTATGCCGCGGGTTGGCTAGTAATTTTTAATGTAGGTAGATCATTTCGACCTGGTCATTTTAAAAGTAGCTCGCAAGCCGAAAAAGTGTGGGCACCCCTGCTCTAAGGGATGACTCACTATGTGACTGGTGGCCTTGAGGGGCACATCACAGTAAGACTATGAGTAAAGGCAACTGTTCTGCCAAGAGAAGGAAAACAGCAAAACATGGAGAGGAAAATCGGGAAAAACGCCTGACAGACATCTAATCCCAAAACATTCCCCAAAATCAAAGTCAAGAAACAGTTGTAGAATCGGAGCTACAGAATTCAAAAACTGAAACACGTGAAACAGCGAAACCTGGATGGTGACTGCACTGAGGAGCTGGTTTAGGTGTCATTGCTTTAGTCACGTCATTCAAAAAGGTTCCTGTTGCCGAGAACAAAATGGTGACACCCGTAACAACAACAAGATGGCATAAAACAAAAATGAACACTAAGAAATTTATACACACACACACAAATTCATAACAGCCACGACTGAAAATTGCTGGAAAACTTGTGCAGTGTGACAACAGCATAATGTGACGTTTACGTTTCTTTTAGTTAAATTCCTTTTTTACATTAAACTTAGGCTTGGTTAATGTGGCTTGGGTTTTGATGGGTTCCCCATTCCCGTTTTCGCCATTTTTACAATCATACAAATCAGAGGTCCTCTTAAAGAGGTCATGGGAGGCTGTGCTGCAGTGAGTAGGCAAGAAATGATACAGAAAACAAAACATTATAGACATCAGATCAACAATTATTTTTATGTAAGAGCATTTCTTTACATTTCTTTACAGTACTAAAATGCAAGTACAGAGTGGCAATAAGGAAAAACAGGAGGTGACAACGGGCGTAGCAACCCACGTAAAGCTGGCGAACTTCTCCTGCTGGAGATGACATCCATTAGAAGGTCACGTGGCACACACAGCTGTCAGCAGATGAATGAGGTGGCTGCTATGGTCCACTGTGTGGGCGACAGCAGGCCACAGAACATCTAGATATTTTCTAACTATTTTGAGATAATCTTCTCCTTCTTCTTCCATAGCAATTCTCATTTTTATATCCCATGGACTATTCAATCTCTTCTATACACCACACTCCAGACGTCCATCTGTTTAATCCCATTCAGTGCCTCTTATGGGGTCAAATAGCAATACGGCCAAAAATATCATCAAACAGAATGAATAGTGAACAATACCTCAACATACAGTTATGTTAACTAGTGGCCAGTTAGTGCTTTAGTTGATCATCATTGAGCTTCCAGTTACACGTATTACTCTTCTTCCTCTTGTTATTATGATGATGTATTATTTTCACTGACGGCTTTATCCAAAGTGACTTACAACATCCTGGTTCCATTTCTTTTGTTTGTACAACAGGAGCAGAGGCGGGTGAAGTGGCTTGCTCGTGGTGACACTGTGTCAGCAGTCAGATTTGAACGCCCAACCTCAGGATGCCATGGAACAGGAGGTCACAAAGGCAGAAATATTCCATTATAGCCTCGGCTCCTAGATGACATCTTTTTTCTCATCAGTATTTGAAAGCAAGGATTGCAGCCTGAGCCAAAACTGTAGCACGGACAACATACAACAAGCCGGGCACCCCATAGAGAGCAGCCCGAGAGACGTTAAAATGAAGGAATTTTTATTTTCTTTTTAAATTTATGGCCTAATTAATGGGCACAAAGCTGGCACCATGTACGTTTCCCCACACTGACAGTATAAGGTGCACATGAGTTTGGTGCAGAGAGGACTTTATGATTTCAGACACTGGCATCATAGAGACCACTACCAGTTTACATTTACAGTGTACGTGTGGACATGAACTTTATACACATATATACATAAATACAACTTCAAAAGGCTTCAGAACAGCTTAACTATATAAATAAGTGTAATAACTTACAATATGTACACCAATAATTACACTTCATTATATACAAATAAATACTCTATATACACACACGCAGCACAAAATAATTAAACCTGAGACAAGAGGTCCAGTCTGCATGGAAAATGACACTGAAGATCAGCCTGGCTGAGTCAGTAAGGGGTTTCTTTTGCATATTTGATTTAATATTATTTTGGAGAAATGTACTAAAGAGGATTGTTGGGCTCAATAGTCTGTTCTCGTCAAAATTAGTCAAATATTCAAAATACTTTTGGGAGGACTTGAGAAGTCCAGGGAAATAATATGAAAATGTTAGACCTTGGTGAGATGATTCATGCGTTTTGCTTATTTTAGCTTACTTACCGTTTTCATTTTTAATGACATTTTACGTTGTAATGTCATAGATTGTGTGGCACCCAGCTGGGGGTGGTACCCAGCCGGGACGCCCAGGAAGACCGGAGGAGGACTTGTGCCTCCTCCAGACCACAAGGGGGCGACCGCCCTGGTTCCTTTGGGGACCACGGGTACAGAGCTGGGAAGCTCAACCCTGTAGGGGCCTATGGTCACCGCCAGGGGGCGTCCCCATGCCTGGAGAGCCTTGGACCTCAGCACTTCCGCCACACCCGGAAGTGCTGGGGGGGGGGGGGGGAGAAGTGGGGACAACCGTAGTGCTTCCGGGTATGCAGCTGGCACTTCCGCCACACTGGGCAGTGCCGATGGAAGATTGCCGGGCAGCACCTGGAGCACATCCGGGTGCATATAAAAGGGGCCGTCTCCCTTCATGGAATGGCTGGAGTCGGATGGAAGAGGACGAGGTCTGGGAGAGGAAAGAGGCGGCCTGAAGAAAGGAAAGGCAGACTGGGGTTTTGGCCTGGACTGTTGGGGTGATTGGTGCTGTGGCACTGGGTTTGTGCACTTTTTATACTGTGTAAATAAACGTGTGTTGGGAGTTAAAACGATGTCCGTCTGTCTGTGTCCGGGCTATCTACCACAATTGTTAGGTTAAATCCTTAGTTAGACAAGCACAGGTCTTAAATAATTTTTCTAATGCCAAAATCAGAGATCAGAATTCATATAAAATTCAGCAAATCTATTCATCTTCCTATCTATCTATTATATAGTGCCTTTCACATCTATCTATCTATTATATAGCACCTTTCACATCTATCTATCTATCTATCTATCTATCTATCTATCTATCTATCTATCTATCTATCTATCTATCTATCTATCTATCTATCTATCTATTATATAGTGCCTTCCACATCTATCTATCTATTATATAGCACCTTTCACATCTATTTATCTATCTATCTATCTATTATATAGTGCCTTCCACATCTATCTATCTATCTTTTGTAAATGCCAAAGAGGACTGATGGGCTGAAGGGTGATACCTTACTTGGCCAGTAGGCTGTACTGGAAGGACTGGATGGGTGGAGACACAACCTGGCTGAAACATCCTGCAGCTGGTTCATTCTAAGTGCCTTAAGCATGGAAAAGGTGCTATATAACTAAAATTTGTTGTTATTATTATTGTCCTCCCTTGTACAACAGGTGGCAGTGTCCACTCTCAGGACATCCATTTTGGACACCCCCAGGGTTGCATTGGATTTGGTATGCAGAAGTGCAACCCTGCAGAAGGTGCTTTTGGAGAAGGACTATCCTGGTTTCCACATAAGCCAGAGAAGCTTCCAACAAGTTTTACCGTGATACTGGAAGCAATCTCAGGTCCAGCATAAAAGGGAGCCCACTACCTTACCTCGAGTCAGAGGACAAAGCTCATGGAGGATTGGAAGGAGAGCAGATGACTTGAATTTATCTGTGTATTTGGTACTTTGACCGGTCCTATCTGTCCAATAAGGTATTGTGAGTAATAAAAGGGACAAAGTTTGAACCCATCATTGTATTGGGTTTGACTGTATCTGGGGTTTGGTGGCACCCCTACTATTCTATCTATCTATCTATCTATCTATCTATCTATCTATCTATCTATCTATCTATCTATCTATCTATCTATCTATCTATCTATCTATCTATCTATCTATCTATCATATAGTGCCTTTCACATCTCTTTTTATAATATAGTCCCTTTCATATGTATCTATTATATAGCACCTTTCAGATCTATCTGTAATTATTTGATAGTAAATTTCACATTCATCTATCCATCTATTTATCTATATACACATATTATATATGTATATATGTATATGTATATATATATATATATATATATATATATATATATATATATATATATATATATATATATATATATATATATATATAGTTGGCCAACTTCTGTCCGTCCAGCACATCTACTGTTGAAAGCACTCAGTGTTAACATTTGCAATGAGCCACCTGTTGGAATGTGCTTTGCAATGCATACAGCATCCAACCTGCACTTCAGAACGGGTTGTCCACCTGAAGCTAAGCATATTCAGCCCCAGCCCGTACACAGATGGGAGATCATCTATGAAAAAGCTTGGGTGGCTACTGGAAGAGGTGTTGGTGAGATCGTGTGGTCTGTGTGTGGATCCCAATGCGCCAGTGGTGTGACATGGACAAAGTGCTGTAAATAGAGTGCTGTAACTTTGGGCGAGACGTAAAACGGAGGTCCTGATTCTCTGCGGCCATATAAAGATCCCTAGGCATCTTTTAAAAAGAGTAGAGTATACCCCAATGTCCTGGCTAAATTGCCCATCATGCCTCATTCATTCTGGCCCCCTAATCACTCCGTGTTTTTAATTGGCTAACTATCTCTGTCATCCTTTCACCGCTTAATAGCTAATGTGTGTTGAGCGTGTGCGCTGGCGCAAAAATGGCTGCAATCGCATCATCCAGATGGGTGCTACACATTGGTGACGATTGAAGTGGCTCCCAACTCTCTATGTACAGCTCCTTGAGCAGTGAGAAAATCACTGCACAAATGTAATTTATTATTATTAATTATAATAAAATGCATTTCATCTCTCATTTCAATAGATGAAGCATCATAAACATTAGAACTGCTGTTGAGAATTTGGCACCGAATGCCATATAACTGTGGCAGCAGACAAACTGGCACAATTGCTTAACATGCTGATGTCTAAATATGACTGCTCTATAGACGGACGCCACCTACGAGTTCTTGTAAAACGTCTTCGGGGCTGTAGTGCCAAATACGAGCACATTCATGGGTAACAGATGGAAATGGTGTATAGTCAAAGATGAGACGCTTTCTTGTGGATGTCATTATGTTTTGCTTGGCGATTTCAGGTACCACGCGGCCAACAGCCTGTGTCGTCTCTAGAAACAATATGGCAGTACGATATCGGCACAGAAATTGCCTATTAAAATTATTCAACAAAAAATAAAATGAAATATTACATTCCCAGGATCTTGAGGTCCTAAGATTGAAATAAAGAAAATTCCGCCTTGAATCTACAGTCAGAGTTTTAAACTCAATAACAAATTCCATAACTGATCTCCCTACAGGGGTTTAAACTTCTTGTCAGAGCTTCCAAAACTACTTTAGAATTAAAGAATTCGGAACACCATCAGTCTACTATCAACAGGGAGATTATAAAAGGAAATTTCACAGAAAAATACTAGATACTAATTGAGAAATGATGCTGGTACAGCGATTCTCTACCAACTCCCACACTTCATTCAATGTCAATCTGGCATTTCTGACTCCACTTGAAAGGACATTTGCTGATTGGTCTCCAGTTTGTACCCCACTTTTCATGCCCACTGGACCACTGCTACTTGGTGCAAATATTCTTTCTTTACTACAGTATATTTACACAAACAAATATGAACATATTTTTCCAGATATTTACAGGACAATTCACATGAAAACACTCCTCGATAGCAGCTCACAGTTGACGCTCAGTGTGTTTTGGTTGCAGGTCTGCAAAAAAGATAAAGTCAGGTTGTTAAGCATTGAGCATTACACCACTTTCACTAAACACCGAGAGCAAATGTTCTTCAGCTATCATCATTATGCTCCTGCGCATTGACAAATTCAGAAATGGGGATGAAGTTCACCCTAGCAGCATTAGGAACAAGAAGGAAATCACTCATACAAACTCATCCAAATCAGAATCATCAGTGAACCAGACTTGTATGTCTTGGGGTAGTGACACGAAAACCAAAAGTGCACACATGGAGAGAACATGCAAAAGCCACACAGGGTGTGTGAGATCCAAATCTAGGACACTGGATCATCTCCAAAAACTTAGTGACCGTTCAGGAAGAGAATGACTGAAGGAGGCCACCAAGAGACCTATGAGAATTCTGATGGAGTTCCAACCTTGGTGGCCTCCTTCACTTGCCTTCTTTTACCATCACTCGGTTTCTGCACACGGTCTGCTCTACCAGATTTACACCCTTCCATACTCTTTCCATTTCTTCACGATTGAAATAACCAGATATTTAGTGATTTAGATATTTTCTTGTCTCTATCCCCTAATTTTTCTTTTTCACTAAATTGTTTGGTGTCAGGTTGTTAAGCATTGTGTATTACTCCATTTTCACTAAACTCTGAGTGATAGTTCTTTAACTATCATCATTATGGATGGAGCCCTCCTTAGAAGCAATGAGCACAAGATGGAAATCACTCACACACACTTGATCAATGCAGAATCATCAGTGAAACAGACGTGTATGTCTTGGGGTTGTGAGAAGAAAACCAGAGCACAGACATGAGGAGATTGATCTCTCTCTCTATCAATCCCGCCTACTATACTAAATTTAAAATCTATCATATAGTGCCTGTCACTTCTATCTATCAATCCTGCCTACTATACTAAAATTAAAATCAATCTATGATATAGTGCCTTTCACATCTATCTATCCTGCCTACTATACTAAAATTAAAATCTATCTATTATATACTGCCTGTCACTTCTATCTATTTATCTATCTATACTAAAATTAAAATCTATCTATCGATCCTGCCTACTATACTAAAATTAAAATCTATGATATAGTGCCTTTCACATCTATCTATCCTGCCAACTATACTAAAATTAAAATTGATCATATACTGCCTGTCACTTCTATCTATCTATCTATCTATCTATCTATCTATCTATCTATCTATCTATCTATCTATCTATCTATCTATCTATCTATCTATCTATACTAAAATTAAAATCTATCTATCGATCCTGCCTACTATACTAAAATTAAAATCTATGATATAGTGCCTTTCACATCTATCTATCCTGCCAACTATACTAAAATTAAAATCGATCATATATTGCTTGTCACATCTATCTATCTATCTATCTATCTATCTATCTATCTATCTATCTATCTATCTATCTATCTATCTATCTATCTATCTATCTATCTATCCTAAAATTAAAATCGATCATATACTGCCGGTCACATCTATCTATCTATCTATCTATCTATCTATCTATCTATCTATCTATCTATCTATCTATCTATCTATCTATCTATCTATCTATCTATCTATCTATCTATCTATCGATCCTCCTCCCATTTCTTCATAATTGATTTAATTAGATATTCAGTGATTTCTTCTTGTCTCCATCCACTGACTTGACCTTTTCATGGAGTTGCTCAGCATGTTCTTCTGTCTTCATTGTGTAGGCCAACCCACCATACTGACTCACCACAACTTGTCCCTTCCACGCTGAGGTGCATTTATACTACAATCAAGGTAAAACCCAGACTGGTGACCCCCACTGAACTAATTTTGGGACTTCTAAAGCCAATGGCTGCAGCAGAGATGGCATAGGGGGTGAATACTTCTGCTATCAGTTATTGTGTGTTTTATATTTGTCAATAATTAGGCCAGTTTGCAGATATCTGCCTTCATTTTTATATAAAACAATCTTTTTCTGTCGATCACTTTCAAAAAACCCAAATTAGATCCACTGAAAGTTTTCTAACAATGAAATGTGAAAACTTCTCGGGGGGGTGAAGACTTTTTATAGGCACTATATATAAAATAAGGCCTGCCTGACTGAATGAAAAACTAGTCAAGTCAAATCTGCAGTACCTGTTTGGTTGTCTCTTCCATCCTTCTTGGCACCTGACAAAGGTGAGTGCTTGGTCTAACATAAATTCAGGTGAGTCTTTGGAGCAGAACACCATCCTAAATAAAATGAAAGCATTTCCATTACCAACTGGTACTCCACTACATCATCAATATGACCACATGGTTAGAAAAAGCGATGGACATCTGGAAGGCAGAAAGAAAAATACAGCAGAAGGAGGCCATGCAAAGCACTAAAATGAATACAAGCCTCGGAGATAAAATGAGAGTAATAAGAAGTTGAATATTGTGACCTCGTTAGTCATGCCAAGTCACCCATATGAACTGCTGATGGTGCTGGTGACATCCCCTTGTTGCATTAAACACCTTTTGTGGTCATATTTTAGTGTACTTGAGTTTTTTCCCTGACATGCATATTCTGGTTTATTGTTTATTTAGCCTCCTTCTGAAAGAGTTCAATTTGATTTCCACTTAGATTTTCTCATTTATGCGACACTGTCAGGATACGTCACATGACAGCATTAGTCGCACTTGTGATGACATGGAAGCCACATTACAAATTTGCTACGGCTTTACTACCTGCTGTCCCTTTGGTGGGCATTCTATGAATTGGTTCACTTTATCGTAGTTAGCTTTTTATTCAATTAGGCCCCAGCCAGCGCTAGGATTGTTTTCTGGTTTTTCCGACATCATTTTGCCTTCGATTAACGGATGCCTTTTTAGTTTTGATCCCTGGGTTCTGACCCTTCGCTATTCCCGACTCCTCTATTCAGGCATCTCCTGGTTTTATTGAATTTTCACAATAAGCCTTAGGCACTACACGTGTTGCTTTTTTTTTTTAAGTGTTTTATTGAATATCTTAAATCTAATAACATTCCATATAAGTAAGCCAAATTTTATAAAACTAAGTTCACATCAAATCAACCCCAATCCATGAAAAAGAGAGCAAGGCCAACAGAGCATAACTTAATAGAGGAAAAATAAGTAAATAATTACATACATACACACATACATACATAAATAAATAAATAACTAAAATGAATTAAAATAAATAAGGGAAGAAAATCCACTTCCTCAATTTAAATGTTTATTCTATAATGTTATTGATCCGATCCTGCCAGGTTTTTAAAAAGTTCTGCACAGATCCTCTAAATGAGAATTTATTTTTTTCCAGTTTCAAACAGAATATAACATCAGGTACCCACTGACTTAGAATAAGAGAGTTAAGATTCTTCTAATTGAGCAAGATAAGTCTACGTGCTAATAGTGAGGTAAAGGCCATTCCAGTTTGTTTGTCCTTCTCCACTTTAAGCCCCTCTGTAAGCCCACCAAACACAGCTGTTAGTGGATTAGGAGGGATTGTGACACTAAGGTTGTCTGAAAGGCATTTAAAGATGTTGGTCCAGAAAGATGATAATTTGGTGCAGGCCCAAAACATGTGGCCCAGTGAGGCTGGAGCTCGATTGCAACGTTCACAGTTTGAATCTTGCCCTTGAAACATTTTGAACAATTTTAAACGAGTTAAATGTGCTTGATAAAAGATTTGAAGTTAAATGATTGAATGCTTTGCACATATGGAGCTCGAGTTAATTCTGTGCATTGCTACCTTACACTCCTTTTCCCACAGTTCTCTGGGAGGGACTTTAAAATGTTTTTATATATTACAGAAATGCTGTCTGAGTCCTCAAGACTGATCAATATTTTAATAGAAGTGGGTGGGAGGTGAGGAAAATTGAGCAGGTTCTGTTTAACAAAGTTTCTAATTTGAAGGTAGTGGAAGAAATGTGTTTCTGGGAAGTTTAATTTGGAGTGTAATTCTTCATAGGATTTGTCTGTGTATCGATCTCTAAGCAATTTAATCCCAAATGTTTTCCACATATTAAAGTCTGCATATGTTTGCGAGGGTTGAAAAAGGTGGTTCTCGTGCAGAGGTGCCACAGATAAAAGCCTCTCTATCTTAAAATACTTCCTACATTGGTTCCATATTCTGAGTGAATGGAGCACACTTGAGTTGTTAGTATATTGGTGATAACTCACATTTATTGGGGTGCAAAGCAAATGTTTCTTAATACCTCCAATACTCTTCTGCCAGTGGAAGGAACAACGATGATTGAGTACTGGGAATGTCAACAGATTGGGTAAAGGAGCTAAAACACTAAAACTAAGCTACAGTAAACCATTATAAATAGGTTTTATGGTGGAGAAGCCTCCCATCTAAATGAAACCCCATTGAAAACGGTGTCAAATGAGGTTAAGATGGGAATCATTTTGGACAACGTTACCGCCACTTTAAATAACGCTATAAATGTTAGATTTTGGATTACTACAAGCAGATCATTACACCACTAACACACTTTCTAAGGTTGTACTGACCTCGTCTGAGCTTCTCCAGACTTGACGCGGATTCTGTGGATGGGTACACTGCTGTCTGGCACCTTCTCTCCTGACCACCACGTGGAGAACATCTTGAGCAGTGACAGACTGGACCAGCTGGCAGACTCCTCCCACCGAAACTGGATCATGAGCAGCTCACCAAGGTCCACTTCTGTGACCAGGAGGAAGGAGTGCGTCTTGTTGGGGTTGATCTTTTCTTTGCTAGGTGGAAGGAGAATAAACCATCTTAGTAGAGCAAAGGGCCATTGGAATTGGAATGGGAGGTCAGAGGGTATGAGAGGGATGCGAGGAATAAATCCAGTCTCCCCTGAGCCAGTTCCAGTGAAGACAGTTGCCTCAATGAGGTTCTTGTGCAGAGATTTGATCTGAAGCCTGGTGCCATTTTGGTGGTTGTAAGTTTGTAAGTTTGTAGTAAAGCGGTGGAGTAAACGAAAAGGCAGGAGGATGTGAAACAAGGCCAACAATAACGGGCTTGAAGATGGGAGCAGTGAGCACGACGAACAGCTGAGGAAAGTAAGGAACCGAGTGAGGAGGCACATGAGCACGGAATGTTGTTAATGTAGATAGACAGGGAGCCAACCACGTGGTAGATGCACTGACAGCGGCTGTGCGGAAAAAGGAATTGGGGACCGGGGGCGGCCCTTGTGCGTCTCTGCCGTGTAATAAATTGTCTGTTAATGGAAATAAGGAATGAAACCATCAAAAGGAGAGGTCAGTTCCAAAAGTTCCTTACGGCATAATGGTGAGAACCGCCAAAAAGAAGACGTTAGTTTTGAAGGTTCGTTACGGGCCATGGCGTGAATTGAAACATACTTAACATTTGTAAAAACAGTGTAAAGGATAAGCATGAGAAATTTGGGCTTCTTATGTATATTGGAAGTCGCAGAAATAGTGAGGAGGGGTTTCCCCTGTCTATATATAGAGTTTAGGGGGTACACCCATTTCCCTCTCTTGGGTGTTGCAATAGGACATGAAACATACCTAACTTTTGTAAGTACACTGCAAGGAATGAGCACGCAAAATTTCAGCTTCTCACCTATATGGAAAGTGGAAGGATCAGTGATGAGTCAGTGAGGGCTTTGCCTTTTATATGTATAGATCATGGTTGCACCTGCTCTTTATCGGGTTGGGAACTTCTGCTAATATATATAATATAATATAATATAATATAATATAATATAATATAATATAATATAATATAATATAATATAATATGGGGCGGCACGGTGGCACAGTGGGTAGCGCTGCTGCCTCGCAGTTAGGAGACTTGGGTTCGCTTCCCGGGTCCTCCCTGTGTGGAGTTTGCATGTTCTCCCCGGGTCTGTGTGGGTTTCCTCCCACAGTCCAAAGACATGCAGATTAGGTATATTGGCGATTCTAAATTGTCCCTAATGTGTGTGTGTGTGCGTGCACTGCGGTGGGCTGGCGTCCTGCCCGGGGTTTGTTTCCTGCCTTGCGCCCTGTGTTGGCTGGGATTGGATCCAGCAGACCCCCATGACTCTGTAGTTAGGATATAGCAGGTTGGATAATGGATGGATAATATAATATCTATATACAGTATATAAAATTCTTTTCACGTTTGAAACGGAAATTACATATCACCATGCAATATTGAAATTACGTATGACCACAGAACATATTATAATACAGGAACTAATCACTTCATTTGTGAATTTTTATATCGTCTTTATGAATTGCTATTATTTTTGTGAGAGTTATTTTACTGATATTGAAAAGAAGTAAACACAAACACGCTGATCTATCCCATAGAAGTGCGCTTGCGTCACCCGCTCCCAGCCCTCCTCTCTGGACTACAGCACTGAGCCGTCCGCACGTTCTAACAGAGAAGTTTTATTTATTCGTCCACGTGACTGTCACGGAAACTACCAGATTGTAACTTTTTTTTAGTTGGCAGTACTTGATAGTAGAAGAGATGAGGAACACAGCTTTGCATCTTTCTACTTTTTAACTGCGCCGAGCTGTAAACAATGTGAAGACGAGACCGCCATCAGCGGCGAGGGGTCGTGAGAACAAAGTGGACGCTGGGAGGCGCGGAATGTTGGGCTGCTCCGCCGGGTCAAGAGCTTCGCAGTTTCGGGCAGCATCCTCTCTTCTCACACTGTTTGTGACACTTCAAGTGCGCCGTCAGCTCCTGGGAGAGTCGAAATCTTTGTGAATGAGTGTAATCGGCGCCGTCGAAACAGGACTCTGTTTGTAAATTGCCCTGCACGACTCCTTACTGTCCCTTAAGGTGAGTTCGGGTCACTAAAACCCTGCAACATTCAAGGTTGCTTTTGTGATCAATTATTTTAAGAAGATGGTGAGTTTACATCTAAGAAGATGTACAGACCTCTTCATGTAGTGTTGGACTTGGGAATTGTTTGGACCTTCTGCCCATTAAGCACGGAAGGGCAGCGTCCACATTTATCAGAATAATTTTTCTCTTAAATCACAGGCACATAGTGCAAGGTTGTCAGGCAGAAATTTGGACGATCACATAGAAAATGTAATTTCTATACCACAGCGGTCATGTAGCGCCTTTCACAAGGGATCTACTACTGAGAGATGATCCAAATACATTTTACCTGCTGTTAGTACTACTTACCTGTTGTGTTATAGCGCCTTTAAAATGTAGTTTACCCCAAACCACTCCAGTAGTGCTGAATGTATCTTTACTTCTTAAATGTTAATGTTTTACTGTTTAATAACTTATAGACTACATTTGATTTTTTCCCTTGTACTCAGTGAGCGAAGCCACTGGGTAATCAGCTAGTAATATAATATAATATAATATAATATAATATAATATAATATAATATAATATCATATCATATCATATCATATCATATCATATCATATCATATCATATCATATCATATCATATCATATCATATCATATCATATCATATCATATCATATCATATTATATTTGGGGGTGGCATGGTTGCGCAGTAGTAGTTTTGCTCCCTCGCAGTAAGTAGACTAGGCTTCTTGTCCCGGGTCCTCCCTGTGTGGAGTTTGCATGTTTCCCCCATGTCTGTGTTGGGTTCCTCCCACAGTCCCACAGCATGCAGGTTAGGTGGATTGGTGGCACTAAATTGGTCCAAGTGTGTGTGTGTTTGTGTGTGTGTGTGTTCTTCCTGTAATGCAGTGGCACCCTGTCCAGTTGTTGTTCCTGCCTTGCACCCTGTGCTTACTAGGATGGGATTCAGGCCTCAATGACCTTACTCAGGATTAAGTGGGTTATAATATACTGTAATCCACTTAATCCAATTTAGGATCATGGAAGGGCCAGAAACTATCCAAGATTTTTTAATGGAAGATTATATAACATTACAGTATTGGCATATAATAAATAGGCTGCAGTGTCCATGACCTTTCTTATAATACAATAGAATCACAGAACATTCTCAGTCTAAATCAGAATCATAAGAAGGCCATCCTGACTTAAGGTCAAGTCTGAGACTGGTCGTGATTCAGGGACACGGACTCAAAAGTGAAGCCAAAAGTGAAGCCACCAGTGTGGCCTTACATGTTCAATTTCAGGTTTTCCGCATCTCCTTTGGTGCCATAGAGGGAGACGGTCAGCGTGGGGTCCACTTCTGCATGGTCTGATGTGTTGGAGAACTGGATCTTCAGCTGGTAGTGGTAAACTGAAAACAAAGACCAGAGAAACAGATTAACTGTGGTTGCTCATCTGAGTAAATCTACTGTAGTACTATCTGGCAAACCACTGTACTTCTCTCAGCTCTTCACCACCTGATACCTAATGTGCGGAGAGCGTTCTGACGCAAGAATAGCTGCCATCATATCATTCAGGTGGATGTTACGGTGGTGGTTGAAGTCGCTTCCCACTGTTTATGTAAAGTGGATTGAGTAGGTTAGAGAAGGGCCCTATGGGCAAGAGTCAACCTGTGAACATTGCAATCGAGCTCCAGCCTCACTGATGCACATGATCATTAACGATTAAAATCACTTTGGATAAAAATCTTTGAATGCCTGTCATATAGCCTTGGTGTCACACAAACTGCTAACCCATTAACAGCTGTGTTTGGTGGGCTCCCAGATGGGCTTAAAGTGAAGGAGGACAAACAAATCGTAATGGCCTTCACTTCACTATTAGAACGTAGGCTTATTTTGCTCAACTGGAAGAATTCTAACTGATCACCTATAAGTCAGTGGGTAACTGATGTCCTATACTTTGTGAATTTCCCCTTGGGATTAATAAAGTATCTATCTATCTGAAATTAGAAAAATTCAAATTCTCACTCAGAGGATCTCATCAAAAGTTTTTTTTTTCTTTTAATATGGTAAGATCTAATCAATAACATTTTAGAATAAGCTTCAATATCGGGGAAAAGGATACTCTTCCTTCCTTGTTGCTTTTAAAGATTTCTTTCTTTTGGGTAGGGGCTGAATTTTGGTTTTGTTAAGGTTGATTTGATGGTATGGATTGTTATTCGCTTTTAATTAAAATCAATAAAAAACGCTATGTAAATGTGATTAATTAATTAACGAATTACCGGTGCTCAGAGCCATAACATCTTACTCAGGTGGGATGCGATCATCTGTTGTGTTTTTATATCCACATTTGCTCATTAATGTTATGATTTGGTTTTCTTATAAATTTCTTTCCTAGTTTACTATAAACCTTATTTGGAAATTTTATTTTATTTTACTTATTTATGCATTTATTTTTTGCTGTAAGGGTTTTAACATGTTCTAAACTAAAAGTCAAGAGGTGTAAAACCAAAAGTCAAAAGAGTCTAAAATCGGGAGTGCACTCCCCTCGATTTTCTCGTATACTGATATGGAGGAAAAGGTCGTCAGAACCACTTCCAGTTGAGCAAAATTTCTCAAGTATCATATATCTTTGTTTCTCATCATAACTAATTGATTATATTGATACACAATCATTTACCTCTATTTATAATCAAACTTTATATTAAAATGATATTTTCGGACTTACGGAGGTCGAAAACAGTGGTGCAATTTTTTCATGGTTACAAATGCATTACCATGCAAAGTAAAAAGAGTTATAATAATAATTCTTTGCATTTATATAGCGCTTTTCTCACTACTCAAAGCGCTCAGCAATTGCAGGTTAAGGGCCTTGCTCAAGGGCCCAACAGAGCAGAGTCCCCTTTGGCATTTATGAGATTCGAACCGACAACCTTCCAATTGCCAGTGCAGATCCCTAGCCTCAGAGCCGCCACTCTGCGCCAAGGATTGTGCGTATTAGTCGAGGTATAGCTGCGATTCTTGAGAGACAATCTACCAGAAATTATCGTAGGGACCTGGGTTCGAATCCTGCTTATGGCACATTGGTGAGTGGAAGAATATATCTCTAAAATAAATTTAAAAAAATCTTTCTCTTCAATGAGCGGTGGTTTGAATCCTACATTGCAGATGTAGTTGTTTATTATTCTTTTTTGATTAAACAAAAACTGTTTAATGAATGATTGATTTGTCATGGAACACATGGAGAACACGCAGAGTTAAAATCACACTTAAAGAAACTGCCTACCCATTCCATTGAATCATAATTATAACAAATAATAATGCATTTCACTTACTTATATAGCACCTTTAACATGGTCTGAGACGGCTGCACAGATAATCAAGAGTGGTACAATAAAAATGAAAGCACAATAAGAATGAATAAATAATAGTGCAAAGCCTTTGTGTTTGTATGTATTTATAAAATCTGGGAATTTTTTGATTACATCTTGCCTGAAGAAGGGGCCTGAGTTGCCTCGAAAGCTTGCATATTGTAATCTTTCTAGTTAGCCAATAAAAGGTGTCATTTTGCTTGGCTTTTCTCTAAAATCTGGGAAGTAATATATTGTAGTTGATGCTGACATTTAATTAATTTGAAGTAGGTACAAATAAATATTTGGAAATATCGCAAAGGGAAATGTTTATATACTTATAGTAAACAGCACACACACCATTTAGTTAATTATATATATATATATATATATATATATATATATATATATATATATATATATATATATATATATATATATATATATATATATATATACTCTATATATATCTTCTTCTTCTTTATTCGGCTGTGGATCCAAAAAGTTCTATCTTGGTCTCATCAGACCAGAGAATCTTATTTCTCACCATCTCAGAGTCCTTCAGGTGTCTTTTAGCAAACTCCATGCGGGAGTTGGCCTTAATTCTAAGAGGTATGTGTGGAGACAACCAGGCACTGCTCATCACTTGTCCAATACAGTCCCCACAGTGAAGCATGGCAGTGGCAGCATCATGCTGTGGGGGTGTTTTTCAGGTGCAGGGACAGGACGACTGGTTGCAATCGAGGGAAAGATGAATGCGGCCAAGTACAGGGATATCCTGGACAAAAACCTTCTCCAGAGTGCTAAGGACCTCAGACTGGGCCGAAGGTTTACCTTCCAACAAGACAATGACCCTAAGCACACAGCTCAAATAACGAAGGAGTGGCTTCACAACAACTCTGTGACTGTTCTTGAATGGCCCAGCCAGAGCCCTGACTTAAACCCAATTGCGCATCTCTGGAGAGACCTAAAAATGGCTGTCCACCAACGTTTACCATCCAACCTGACAGAACTGGAGAGGATCTGCAAGGAGGAATGGCAGAGGATCCCCAAATCCAGGTGTGAAAAACTTGTTGCATCTTTCCCAAGAAGACTCATGGCTGTATTAGCTCAAAAGGGTGCTTCTACTAAATACTGAGCAAAGGGTCTGAATACTTAGGACCATGTGATATTTCAGTTTTTCTTTTTTAATAAATCTGCAACAATTTAAAAAATTCTTTTTTTGTCTGTCAGTATGGGGTGCTGTGTGTACATTAATGAGGGAAAAAATTAATTTAAATGATTTTAGCAAATGGCTGCAATATGACAAAGAGTGAAAAATTGAAGGGGGTCTGAATACTTTATATATATATATATATATATATATATATATATATATATATATATATATATATATATATATATATATATATATATATACACACAGTATATCAGTGGCGGACCGTGCATTTCACACCTAGGCCTTCAGTAGTGCTCCGTCTGAATTAACCCGCCCCTCAAAAACTAATTTATGGTTATTAAAAACCATCTTACTATGCAGAAATACAGCATAAAGAGCCATTGCATCGCAGATAGATAACTCCTGTAGCCACAATAAATGCCTTTATTGAATAGACAAACCAGAGGTGAACAAGTTCCTTTCTACTGCAGCTACAGCCCGCGACACAAATAAAAAACATCAATAATAACTCATAAACTTGCAATATTATTTAGGAAAATCGCAACATTTTACTCACCAAAAATTCGGATTATTTGTAAACAAAATCCATCCTCCTCTCTTTCCTCAAAAACAGTTCAATTACTCTGTCGTACAGACTATCCATGCGCTTCAGTTCCATCACGAAGTCCCTTTCTGAGCTAATGCTGAAAGTCAAACCTGCCCTGTCATATTTCTGGCATAAGTTTTAATTTGCTTTAGGGTTGAAAATGTCCGCTCGACAGAAGCAGTGGACACGGGAATGCTCACCGCCAAACATACCAATGTGTACAGCTGCCCCATGATGCTCTCATTCAGATTTTTATATTACACCATCCTATCCAATCAACGGGTCTGAATACGGTGATATTGCTGTACGCCTGCTAGAGGGCCCTAGTGACACCAACTCAAAATCTGATTGGTTGAAGCAACGGTTTAATAGGCCAGCAGAGAAGGCCTTGAAGGCCCTGACGGCCCGCCACTGCTGTATATATGCTGTTCTGCAGCACGATTAGAATCGTCTGATTATTAAAGGTGTAGGTCTATTTTATAAGCATATTTTATAACATCAATGTTAATACAGAGTATAACTATAATTATTATTATTCTCTATTAGCATTCATATGAACGACTTGTGAAATTAGTGTTAAGTATAAAAAATGAAACTATGATTATACAATTCAATATTTACTATATTTATACATTATTATATCTGTCTTTACACATTTTGCACACATATTTAATAAATGTAATAAACTTCACCAAGAATGTTTAAAAAATCATTCAAAAAATGTGTATGTGAATGTAAATATATCTGCACAAACCAACACTCGTGAGTAACATTTTTAGAAAGTTCAAAATGAAACGCAAAGTGTCTGTGTGCCGACTCGAACAAGCTTTTGCAGAATACATTAACTGACAAGAGGTTGGCCTGCCCTTTCCGAGTTTTGGTAGCCAACACGAGCCGTGATTCGCCAATTTTTGGTAGCCGACCGAGCCATCATTGGCCAATTCTTGGTAGCTGATACGGGCTGCGATTGGCCCGAGCTTTCAATTCTTGGTAGCAGAAAGCGATCTGATTGGTTTTCACTACCAAGAATTACCTCGACTCATGGCTGCTCGGGGGCCCTTATAGTCACCTAAAAAGTATTAGGAAAGTTTTCTTGCAATATACTGCTATTGGTAAAACTGCATTTAGCTACATTTAATTATGAAAATGATGGTGGAAATAAAAAAAATATATCAAAAAATTAAATGCATTATCAGGAACACGACGGAGACGTAGCAGCTTATTGTTCCCATTACATCATTATATTTACATGGCATCTTCAATGTTTACACGTTATTGTTAAACTAATGATGTATAAATGAAAATAAAATTAATAATCGTTATTTAAAGAATATGCGTTATATTGAATACAGTTTTTAATATCGTGTACACATTTATATTTCCATGATACAAAAAGTTTGGATGGTTGTTTAAATAAAATACTACATCTGGTTGCGTGATTTTTCTCAAATTTGATATCTACTTATTTTTCATCATTTCTAATATCCACATAAAATTTGAATGATATATCTTTATTTAAGCCATAGTTTACTTGAAAAAATATGAAACATGTTCAGTTAACGTACCACTTCCAGTTGCCGCAAGTGGCCCAAAACTTGATAAGATTCTTTATTTTTGATAAATGCAGGTGCACATAATCTCATTGATCAGGTCAAAGCATTTTTGAGTTATCGTGTTTACACAAAGACATACACACAGACAAACATAATTTTAAAAATGGTATTTTCAGATTCAGGAAGGTCTAAAATGTCAAGATTCATCAAAATCTCAAGACCAAATTATTTTCACGATTCCTACACTTTCTCAATACAGTGGAACCTCGGTTTGTGAGCATAATTCGTTCCGGAAACATGCTCGCAGTCCAAAGCACTCGTGTATCAAAACGAATTTCCCCATAAGAAATAATGGGAACTCAGATGATTCGTTCCACAACCCAAAACTATTCATATAAAAATGATTAATACAAAATATAAAGTAAAAATACATAAAACAAATTAACTTGCACTTTACCTTTGAAAAGAATCATGGCTGGTGTGAGTGAGTTTCTAAACTCTTGTGGGATTCCACCCAACGGGACGACACGCAGAAGAGCGTCCCAAAGCAATCGCAGTCTCCCAGCGTTGTAGCAGTTCACTGTAAAAGCGAATCCGAAAAGATCGCGGACATGCTATAAGCGCCTGCCATCAATGGGTGATACAAGGAACATCATAAATGCGCAGGGCACAGTATTATTTGGCCATGGCTCTGCCTGACTGCTGTGTCTGTGTATAGGAGAGCGGCAGATCCCGCTACAATAAATAACTGCGCTGTTGCTGTTTCAAGCTGAATAAAGCTGGTGTTGCTAAAGTACTGAGACTCAGCTTCGTGCTTTGGGGTGCAAGACAGGGACTCGCACGTCACAGCACACACACACACACACACACACACAGAGTCACAATGCTGTAGTAAACAGTATACGCTCATACGGATGTTGACTATATGAGTGAGGCATGCCGACTCAGACGGAGAATAGGAGACAATTACCCACAATCCCAAAGCGAGAGAGAAAGAGAATAACCATTGGCTCAGTTGTGATCACATGACGCTCAGCAGACAAAGCGTATACATACTACTCGTATTGCAAGACCTCACTCGTTTATCAAGTCAAAATTTATTAAAAATTTTAGCTCGTCTTGCAAAACACTCGTAAACCAAGTTACTCACAATCCAAGGTTTCACTGTACTGTGTATACGAGAAAGTAAAAAGGAAATACAAAAGGCAGTTGAGGGTTGCAAAAGCAAACTAAATCTGCGGTAGTTAGCTGATGGCCCGCTGGAGTCTCATACAGGGTGTCATCTCCTCCTGAGCTGGCCTAAAATATGTGGTACCACCCTGGGACAAGAGGGGGCACTGTTGCTAATAGTCTTGACTCCCTTTTCCCTCACAGCCTTGAGAAATCGCCCTCTTGAGGGCAACGGAGCCAAAGAAGCCCCATCCACTCCGGTCTGGCTGGTGTAAAGGAGAGACACTCCTAGGAGGTCCTTACACGCCACGAGGAAGGCCATACAGACGCCTCGAAGCTTTACACACATTGGCAACTTGCCCAACTTTGCCGTGCCACCGAGATTTTTGTGGCAACGAATTAAACAGGGTTTTGTCCAGTTGGCCCCCCCAAATATTTTTCAGCTCACCTTGCATCACCTGTGCCCCAGTACAAGGGGTCTCAGGTAACAACTAAGTGTATTAAAGCAGCAGTTCATTGGTCTGTCTGCTTACCAACCAGGATACCGAGCTGTTCTGGTGTGTGGTGGGTGCAGCAATGCGCTATACCAGTGCAGGCTCCCCAACCTAACCTGACCTGAACCTTATTTGTTCCTTGGAAAGTTTATGGAGGACAACCACACTTGAAAATTAGAACAGAAATGATGAAATTGACATCAAATCTCTCCCTCTTTGAAGATCACATAAAGTGGTGTCAACAAACATGGATCTCCACGTTCCACAGAAATGGAAAGCTTAAAAGACTGAAGCTACAGCCTCCTTCTAGAACTTGTACCTCGGAAGGGCATTATTGCCCGGGTCCTGGTGAACATCTTGGTGCTCCGACGGTTGCGAACAGGCTGGACGTCGTAACCCACAGTGTTGCAGCGGTGCTTGCGGCAGCTGAGGCAGAAGCCATGATCGAACAGCTCCTTGCTGCTGCAGCGGTACGCCAGGCTGGGCTCCTGCTCGTGCAGTAAGGAGTCGATGAAGAGATGAATGGAGCGTTCGTGTTCGCACTTTACTGCCTCGGAGAAACCTGCATGAAGGAAAGCCACAAATGTTAAGAGTTATTTACCCTCCAGAGGATCCACAATTTTATTTTCACACTTACACACCTGTGGACAGTTTGTTCAATGTTAGAGCATTAGCGATACGCTTAGCTGCCGTTGATGAAATGTAATAAATGTTTCTGAAAAAAGTTGTAAAACACTGAGAACATGTCATATTATTAGAGCATGGAGACTTGTTAACACAACAGAATCAGAGGAGAATGAAGCCATTAACCCGTGTCGGCAAGGCGGCCAAAAATAGAAGGAGGAAGGGAACACATGGCGGCTGTTACAGAGAGTTGGGTGCGGGGAGTGAGAAGGGGGGTGGACGGGACAACTGGCTAAGATCTCATCTCGGACGACCCTGCCAACTGCCCTCCCCATAGTGAGGAGTAGGGCCGGGACAGGACTGGTGGGTTTTGAGGGACACTCAGTAATGATCTTTCCACAGGTTCACCTACAAAAACCTTATTATGAGGTGGGCAGTGTTGGTCCTGGAGGGCCGCAGTGGCTGCAAATTTTTGCTCCAAACCCAATTTTCTTAATGAGATGTCAATTATTGCTGAAAAAGTGCTTCTTGCCCAAGTGACATTTTCATGCTTTATTTTCAGTGGTCTCGCGTGTTTAGGTTCTCCACCCTTAATTGCTTATTTCAGTCTTAAACAGCTGCTTTTGTTGTTTTTGGTGGATCCTTATTAACAATAAGATGCAAATGACAAAGGAGCCAGTAGTTCTCCGTCTAACCTGTTTCCATTTACACCTGTGTGGATTCATCATGCACTATTAGGCTTAATAAAACACTTAAGAGAAAAATGTGGCAAACTGAAAATGATGCATTTTAGGCTTCAAATCATTTGGATGATATCATTGGAAAGGAAAAAATCCAATGATGTAAGAACGTAACATTGCAGACTACAATTAAATAAGGTCTGAGACCGGCAAGGATTGGTTTCTAATTAAGCAACTGGGTTTAAAACGAAAACCTGCAACCACTGTGGACCTCCAGGACCGACACTGCCCACCCCTGGTCTAGATAGTCCAGTTCAATCATCTTCTAGGCGCTCCACCAGAGGCCATGAGTGACTGCAGCAGTGCTGATCTCAGGATCTCACTAAACCATCCAATTGGTAGTGGTGACAAGCGGTGTGTACAAAGGACAGGAACTTAATCCATGCCAGCTTATTCATACTGGGAATTCCTCATTTGTGGGGAAACAATTGCAAACTCCGCTCTCCATCATAAATGGGGGTTCAATGGCTGACCCACACGTCTTGACAATCGTTGAACCATTCAGATGGACATCGAAGTTCCATCACAGACCTGATATTGCTTATGTGTCGCTGCTCTGTGACAGGCCCCTCAGAATTTTGTTTCTACTACACATGGCTGCAGATAGGTGTGAGTAAACATTTATAGTAGCAGGTAAGTGAATCTGTGGGAACAGAACTCGTGGATAGATAGATAGATAGATAGATAGATAGATAGATAGATAGATAGATAGATAGATAGATAGATAGATAGATAGATAGATAGGAAAGGCACTATATAATAGATAGATAGATAGATAGATAGATAGATAGATAGATAGATAGATAGATAGATAGATAGATAGATAGATAGAGGAAAGGCACTATATAATAGATAGATAGATAGATAGATAGATAGATAGATAGATAGATAGATAGATAGATAGATAGATAGATAGATAGATAGAGGAAAGGCACTATATAATAGATAGATAGATAGATAGATAGATAGATAGATAGATAGATAGATAGATAGATAGATAGATAGATAGATGTGAAAGGCACTATATGATGGATAGATAGATAGATGTGAAAGGCACTATATGATAGATAGATAGATAGATAGATAGATAGATAGATAGATAGGAAAGGCACTATATAATAGATAGATAGATAGATAGATAGATAGATAGATAGATAGATAGATAGATAGATAGATAGATAGATAGATAGATAGGAAAGGCACTATATAATAGATAGATAGATAGATAGATAGATAGATAGATAGATAGATAGATAGATAGATAGATAGATAGATAGATAGATAGATAGATCCTGACACACTTCTGCTGAATGATTTGTTGGCTGAAGGTCCTCGTTCTTGGTTTGCCACAGAGAGGATGTGCAGCGTTGTTGATAACGCCACTCAGTTTTGTTAAAATTCTCTCCTTTGCTACGACCTCCTGGGGGTCCAGAGTGTGTCCCATAACTGAGGCTGCCCTTTAAGGCCACAGATATACTTAACGTTGCGCTTGAGAACACTAATTCTACGCAAGCATTGTACTGACTATACTTGCATGTGTACTTCAAGTAAATCTGGAGGATTCCACCAGGTGGCAATGTGAGGAATCACCACAGCTTTGCTGAGTTGTGAGTTGAAGGAAGAAAGATGCTAAAGCTAAAAATTGTTTGCACTCTGATAATATTGCAAAGTTGCAAAAAAAAAAAACAAAAGACGGAAACAGCAACACAGAAGACGGTATGTGAGACCTTTAAGCTATTGCGTCATTAAGGGTGAATATGCGGCACTTGTATTGCCTATGCGAGAAACGGATGAATAAAAGCACCATGAATACATTCACATGTCAATATTTAAGTCGCATGATTTGCTTCATGGCATCGAACCATTCATCAAACACTGAAGCACGCAGATTGATCCTGTTGGAGCAGCACTGCGGCTTGCCGTCACATGTTGATAGTAAACCACGATGCTGATGTCACGTACTAAAAATTGAACACACGCGTTTCATTAACTTTGGATGACACAGAAAATGCGTCAAAAGAACGCTGGGAACGTTTGGCAGCCATGAAGTGTGCATGTAAGTATAAACCTGCTCTTGCTTAGCTTGTTGATTCGGTGGACCTCCCATGATGCGATGTTACCAGCTTGTTTACAGTAATTAATGAATAGTAAACTCAGCCAACAGAAATGTCACAAAAATATGAATAATAACAATTTAAAATGAACAAAAACAACAATAAAACAGGATAACTACAATGAAGGGGACCAAACACTGACTGTAATGTAACAATAACAACAATCACAATGTTAATAACAATAACAATAATAATAATAATACATTTTATTTAATAGACACCTTTCTTAGCACTCAAGGTCACCTCACAATAAAATTAAACAACATTAGTAAAATAAAAACAAGAGAATGATAAATCACAAAGCAATAATTAGCAAACAAACAAAGATAACTGGCAGTAACAGTGCAAAATTCACAATTGGTATGCCAGTTTGAAAAGATAAGTTTTGCGGGCAGTTTTAAACTGTGTTATTGAATCGAGCTGACGGATATGAGAGGGAAGAGAATTCCAGAGTTGAGGAGCACAATGAGAGACGCTCGAGCTCCCATGGAACTGAGTTGCTTTTAAATAATATTAATAACATGCTACGAAACTAGACAAAACCTGTCCGAAACAAATCCATGTATAGGATTCATCACACGCTCACCCAGCATTTCCATTCCATGTTGTGAATGAGCTTTATGGAGAACAGGGTCTATGAAGAGGACTCATCCCCACTCTGCAGACACTGGGTACACATTGCATGGCATCACTGGTGGCACACTCTCCCTTACCCACATGGACATCAATCTTCTTGAAAGCTTTTGTCTAGTATGTTGAATGAAAGCAGAATCTGCGGAGGACCCCCCCATCTGTGAAGAGGTAGGCCGTGTAAAGGGCAACCAGATGTAGTCCAGCCAGAAATGAAACTTGAGGTCCTGACGCTTTGACGCTGACACCACTGTGCCACCCTGCTTCTAGACACAATGTGCAAATCCAAGGCTGCTTCTCATTCCTTTTTCTCTCAGACAACCCCCCACATCGGGCTGTTCTCCTCGTGATGGGATTTCAAGGGCAACATGGATTTAAGTGCATTCCTCCGAGCCGCCAACGAGTAGCTCTGTTAGAGCCTGTGCCAAATGAGTGAGGCCCCTCACGCAGAATGTAAATTTTCCTTAATAACAGAGTTGGGATTAGAAAGACGATACCAAAAACAAATGTGGGAAACCCTGTATTTTATTAATTTTTTTTTTTTGGGGGGGGGGGACACACCGTTTTTGGTTTCTAGGACAGAGACATAAAGAATAAGATATCTAGGCAGACAAGTATGATGCCGATTTCTTTAGGCCATTTTTTAAATAATTATGTTGAAGCAAATAAACATTGCATATTTAATCAAACTTGATAGTTGCGGATTAATACGGATGTCCTTGAGCTGCACAGACTGAAGGCTGATGTGGCGTCTACAGAAATTCTTCAGACCCCTTCACTTTTGTTTTTTGTTCTACTTTATGTTATGTTGCAGCCTTGTGCTAAAATCATTTAAATTCATTTTTTTTTTCCTCATCAAGTAACAGTCAATACCTCCGAACGTGAATGTGAAAACAAGACTTTAGGAACTTTTGCAAATTTATTAAAAATTAGCTGTCCCCCGCGGCTCCGCCCGCATCATAATTAAACAGGACAAACTTTAAAAGTCAATAAACAGAGGCAAGGTCCGCTCCAAAACATGGCCAGAGGTAGAGCGACTCGAACGGAGGCTGGCGCATGAGTGAAGAGGGTCATGCCCGGCTCCCCACTCCTGACGTCATGCTTCTCCCTCCCCTCAGCCCATTGCATATCTCTCAGATTCTCTTCCAAATAAATCGGTACCACAAGTGAACTATGACACTTAGCGCAATGAGAGAAGCCGCAAAATCAACCGGAATGTTCAAGCAAATTCTAGAAAAAAACCTGATCTAAATCCGTGAAGTAATTCTCTCGTTCGCTAGCTAAGCAGAGGTAAGGTACGCACCCCTAAGCTTGTGCGTGAGTGAGCCTCCCCTCGGCCCACAGTGTCTCCCTCAGCTTTTAAATCAGTACCGCAAATAAACTATGCTACTGAGAGCGATGAGAGAAGTCGTAAAATCAACCGGAATGTTCAAACGAAAAACCCGATCTAAATCCGTGAAGTAATTCTCTCGTTCGCTAGCTAAGCGGAGGTAAGGTACGCGCCCCAAAGCTTGTGCGTGAGTGAGTGTCCCCTCGGCCCGCAGTGTCTCCCTCAGATTTGCGCTTTTAAATCAGTACCGCAAGTAAACTATGATACTGAGAGTGATGAGAGAAGTCGTAAAATCAACCGGAATGTTCAAGCAAAACACCAGATCTAAATCCGTGAAGTTGTTCTCTCGTGAAAAGCAGACAGACCGACAGACAGACAAACGTTTTCGATTTTATATATAGAAAGATACAAAAACTGAAATATGCCCTTGACACAAGCATTCGGACCCATTCCGTCGATCCCCATTGAGATGTTTCTACACCTCTTTTGGGGGTCCACCTTCGGTCAATTCAATTGAGTGGACTGAATAGAAAAGGCTCAGAAGATGTCTAAAGAAAGAACTACAACTGATCAAAATCCAAGCCATGACGTCGAAGGAATGGCCTGCCGAGCTCAGAGATAGCACTGTGTGGAGACGCAGATCTGGAGAAGGCGACGAAAACTCCCAACAGCATCGAAGGTTCCCAAGAGCACAGTGGCCTCCATAATTCTTCATTGGAAGTAGTTGGGAACAAGCACAAGTCTTCCTAGAGCTGGTCACATGGAATAAATGAGCAATCTGACGGGTGAGTAGGGCCTTGGTAAGTGAGGCGACTAAGGGTGTACTCACACTGGCGATTAGTTCCGTGCCCAAGTACATTTGTCCGCTGTCCACCGAAGGTCTCCATCCAACCTGAGAGAGCTTGAGAGGATCAGCAGAGAAGAATGACAGAAAATCCCCAAATCCATGTGTGCGAAGCTTCAGACCTAAAAAGACTCTGGGGTAGAATTGCTGCCAAAGGGACTTCAACGAAGTCCTGAGTAAAGGGTCTGAATACTTGAGTCAATGGGATATTTCAGTTTTTTATTTTGAATACATTTCTGAAATCCTGCTTTTGTCTTTGTCATTCTAAGGTATTGAGCTTTGCTTTGATGAGGGAAATAATGAATTAAAATGCTTTTGACACAAGGCCGCAACATAACAAAATGTGAAAAAAAAAATGAAAGGCTCAGAGTACTTCCTGAAGGCGCAGTAACGAACGAGCACCTGTGCTTTGTACAGACTGGCACTGGGTGACCTGAAAATCCAGGCCTACATCTGGCTGCTAACAGCACTCACTTCTCTCTCTATGCCTTGAACGTCAAATTTATTCCTGATTTGCGCACCACACTACATTAGGAAAATGCTTTGTGTTAGTCTTCTGTACGAAAGTCACTATAAAAGCAAGGTGTTCTAGACCTCCACTGTTTGCTCACTTCCTAGGCTAATGACTATGAATATGACTTCTAGGCCAGGGGTCTTTACATAGGCCCCCTAGTTAATAATTATGAGTATGACTTCCATGCAGGGTGAGAGGCTTTGCACAGAACCCCTGGTCAACAACTGTGGGTAGGACATCCAACCAGGGTGAGAGGTTTTGTGTAACCCAAGTCAATAATTGTGGGTATGACCTCCATCTGGGCAAACAGTCTTTGTGTAGCCCCCCCATCCCCAGTCAATGACTTTCATCCAGTGTGATAAAGCTTTGTGAAGGTCCACCCTGGTCAATAATTGTGGGTATGAGTTCCATCCAGGCTGAGATGCTTTGTGCAGGTCCCCCTTGTCAACAGCTTTGGCAATGACTTCTACCTGGGCCAAGATTCTTGGTGTAGTCACCCTAGTCAATAACTACAGGTATGACTTCCACCCATGAGGAGAGTCTTTGTGTAAGCCCCCCTCGTCAACAATTGTGGGTAGGACTTCCATTAAGGGTGAGAGGCCTTGTGTAAGCCCCCTAGTTAACAACTGAGGGTATGACATCTATCCACAGTGAGAAGCTTTGTGTAGACCCTCTGGTCAACAAATGTGGGCATGACGTCTATAAACGGTGAGAAGCTTTGTGTAGACCCTCTGGTCAACAAATGTGGGTATGACTTCCAACCAGGGTGAGAGGTTTTGTGTAACTCGAGTCAATATTTGTAGTTATGATATCCATCTGGTCCAAGATACTTTGTGTAGGCCTCCTAATCAATAATTATAGTATAACTTCCATCCATGGTGAGAAGCTTTGTGTAGATCCCCTAGTCAACAACTGTGGATAGGACTTCCATTAATGGTGTGAGGCTTTGTGTAGCCCCCTGCCCCCTGTGGGTATGACATCTATCCACGGTGAGAAGCTTTGTGTAGACCCCCTGGTCAAATGTGGGCATGACTTCCAACAAGGGTGAAAGGTTTTGTGTAGGACCTCTCCCGCTCCCTACCCCTCAGTCAATACTTGTGGGTATGACCTCCATCTGGTCAGGGACACTTTGTGTAGGCCCTCCTAGTTAACAATTGTGGGTATGACGTCTATCTACGGTAAGAAGCTTTGTGTAGACCCCCTGGTCAACAAATGTGGTTATGACTACCAACCAGGGTGAGAAGATTTGTGTAAAACACCCCCTACCCTGGTCAATATTTGTAGGTATGACCTCCATCTGGTCCAAGATACTCTGTGTAGGCCCCTTGATCAATAATTACTGTATGACTTCCATCCATGGTGAGAAGCTTTGTGTAGACCCCCTACTCAACAACTGTGGGTAGGACTTCCATCAAGGGTGAGAGGCTTTGTGTAGCCCCCCCTAGTAAACAAATGTGGGTATGATGTCTATCCATGATAAGAAGCTTTGTGTAGACTGAGAATTTACTGTGTTGCTTTAGTTACAATGGATTTCTGGAATCCTTCCTAAACTAATGACTGATCTTACAGTTTATGGAGTTCTTAGCGTTACAGTTGTATGTACCTGGAAGGAAGGAGTGGCATCCTGGCTGGGATAAAGGAAGGAATATTGCTCATCCAGGAGGCCACAATGGATACTCTGGGTGAAAGGGCATACTGGGGGCAGCTCATTCCTCTACAGGACAGGTGGCAGTGTTCCTCAGGGCTGAACCCAATTAGGACACCCACAGGGTGGCATGGGAGTTGGAATCCAGAAATTCAATCCTGGCAGGGTCCTTGTGTACAACCAGAGGGTAATGCCACGTGAGGCCATATGGCCTGGCACCTGCAACATCTATCCATTTAATAACAACAACAATAATAATAACAATAGTAACAATAATAACAATAAAAATAATAATAATGATAATAATAATAAACACATTATGCGACTCAAATTTTCACATTTCACCTACCAAACATCCCATAAGTTGAAATGCTCTCCAGTGCCCCTCTCAGGTTGCAGCCTGGTTGGAAGCTCCCACCATTTGGATAAATGTCCACATGGCCCACGGGCTGTTGGATGCCAATGCTCAGCCCCAGATACCCCCGGGTGAAGGTGTGCAGCACATCCACAAAGTGGGCGTCATCTGGAGACAGGCGGCCGTGTGCATGTGCCCCCTCGAACACGGGCCCGGCTGGGTCAAGACCTGGAGGAGAGTCACCACTTGATTTATTTGGCTCAATCCCATAATCCCACTCCCCCTTCTCACATTAATGCAGATATCCTGCAGACAAGAAGACACGGGACACTCAATAGAGCCCTGCACGATCGTTATTCCGTTGAAAGATGTGAACATCTTTTTTAGATTAGAGACCAGAAAGGAGTCAGTCCTTCACTAAATCACTGGCTCACACGCTCATCACTTCTTCAAATGCTTACAACACTTCAAAGACTGAGGACACCAAGCAAAGAAGCATTTCAGGTGTTATTTTTGCCCCATTCTTCCTGCAAACACATCTTATGGTGTGCAACAGTATGGGGTCGTCGTTGTCACATTTATTGTTTCCAAATTCTCCACACATTCTCTACTAGTCAGGACTGTAAGCAGGCCAGTCCAGTACCCGGACCCCCTTCTTCTGCACCCATGCCTTTGTAATGTGTGCACAATGTGGTTTTGCATTGTTGTGTTGAAAAATGCATGGACGTTCTTGGAGTAGATGTCGTCTTGAAGGCAGCATATGTTGGTCTAAAACCTCAATGTACATTTCTAACCCTTAATGCTGCCATCCCAGAAGTATAAAAGACCTTTGCCAAGGGCGCTGACACAACCCCATGCCATTGCAGACCCTGGCTTTGGGACTTGTTGCTGATTACAGTCTGGCTGGTCCTTTTCATCTTTGGTCCACAGCACCCAGCATCCATTTCTTCCAATAAAGACCTGAAACACTGACTCGTCTGACCACAATACATGTTTCTGCTGTGTGATGGTCCATCCCAGATGCCTCTGAGCCCAGAGAAGTCGACGCCACTTCTGGACATGGCTAACACAAGGCTTCTTTTTTTGCAGAATAAAATGTGAAGTGCCATTTGTGAATGTAACTCCGTATCGTAGTGCCTGACAAAGGCTTGCCAAAGTCATCAGGCCTTGCCCATGTGGTGATATCAGCCATTGATGAGTGATGCTTCTCGATGCAGTGCCTGCCGTCTGAGGGATGGGACATCCCAGATGTTCAGCTTAGGCGTGTGCCCCTGCCCTTTACGCACTGAAATTCCACAGATTCCTTGAATCGTGTAATGATATTATGCTCTGCAGAGGAAGAAGAAATCTGCAAATCCCTTCCAATCTTTCTTTGAGGAACATTGCTTTGAAACATTTCAATCATTTTCTCACCCATCTTTTGACAAACTGGAGATCCTCTGCCCCTCTTTGCTCCTCAAAGACTCGGCCTGTCATGGATACCAAATCACAATTACAAGCACCTGTTTGACATCTGTTGTGGTGTGAAATTTTGTATATAAGTTGATAAATAAATATTAGTGTTATATCCAGGCCCTGAGTGGCTAATCGGGAGAAACTGGAAAATTCCCGGTGGGCCAGCTGGGTTTATGGGCCACGAGGGCTGGTGTTAAATCAGAATCAACATACATGTCACATACTATGCTGCACCTAATGCTTCTGCACTCACAGGTACAGCCAGCCAGCACTCACTGTGTAACCTGCTTTAATGTGTGCCATGTGACCACAACCAGCCAATCACACAGAGGCTGGTGTGTAGGGCTGACTGCCTGTTATCCAGAGCCTTACAGTAGAGAGGATCTGCAGTTACCGAGCTACGTTCCACTGAGAGACGCCTGAGAGCAGATGGATGGTAAAAAAAGCAAAGGTGGTGCCGAAAAGGCGAGAATAAAAAAACGGAAGGCACTTGAAAATGACGCAGCCAAATGTGCCAAACTGAGTGGCTTTTTAATTAAAAACACTCAGTTTGAGAGCAAAAGTCTAAGTGGAGATGGTGAAAAAAGCTACGAAATTGCAAAGCATTTGTTCGTATCACACAGACTACTACGTTATATGCCATAACGCCACATAATTAATTTGCATGATTCATAAACAGTAATTTGCAGGCAGTGCTGTATTTTGTTTAGAGCACTGCTTATTGTGACACTGATGCAACCTAAATGAGATACTTTTGTGGTCCTCTAGCCCCTCAGCAGTAGCCTCCATCCCAATTTGCTGCTGATGATACTGAAGAGCCAGAACCAAGCAGCAGCCATAAAGCCTTCATTTCAAACGGAGCGGGTAGGATTACTCTCTGAGTGAACATTGTGATAAAGTTTATTATGCATTATATGCTGTAATATTTGCCAATCTAAAAAGTGCCCAGAGGTTATGAATGATTTGGCATCACAAATAAACCTGCTTTGACCTGATCAGTGAACTTTCTAATTAAGGTCAAATTAGGCTAAAAATGTTTACAGTTGGGCGGCACGGTGGCGCAGTGGGTAGCGCTGCTGCCTCGCAGTTGGGTGATCTGGGGACCCGGGTTCACTTCCCGGGTCCTCCCTGCAGGGAGTTTGCATGTTCTCCCCGTGTCTGCGTGGGTTTCCTCCGGGCGCTCCGGTTTCCTCCCACAGTCCAAAGATATGCAGGTTAGGTGGATTGGCGATTCTAAATTGGCCCTAGTGTGTGCTTGGTGTGTGGGTGTGTTTGTGTGTGTCCTGCGGTGGGTTGGCACCCTGCCCAGGATTGTTTCCTGCCTTGTGCCCTGTGTTGGCTGGGATTGGCTCCAGCAGACCCCCGTGACCCTGTGTTTGGATTCAGCGGGTTGG
Source organism: Erpetoichthys calabaricus (assembly GCF_900747795.2). Taxonomy (NCBI): domain Eukaryota; kingdom Metazoa; phylum Chordata; class Cladistia; order Polypteriformes; family Polypteridae; genus Erpetoichthys; species Erpetoichthys calabaricus. Next base: position 147,304,530 of record NC_041405.2, on the reverse strand, counting down.
AAATGGATGGATGGATGGATGTTTACAGTTGGGCGGCATGGTGGCGCAGTGGGTAGCACTGCTGCCTCGCAGTTAGGAGACCCGGGTTCGCTTCCTGGGTCCACCCTGTGTGGAGTTTGCATGTTCTCCCTGTGTCTGCGTGGGTTTCCTCTGGGTACTCCGGTTTCCTCCCACAGTCTAAAGACATGCCGGTTAGGTGCATTGGCGATTCTAAATTGTGCTTGGTGTGTGTGTGTGTGTGCCCTGCGGTGGGCTGGCGCCCTGCCCAGGGTTTGTTTCCTGCCTTGCGCCCTGTGTTAGCTGAGATTGGCTCCAGCAGACCCCCGTGACCCTGTAGTTAGGATATAGAGGGTTGGAAAATGGATGGATGGATGTTTACAGTTTTTATGTGCCATCAGAAGCCGAGCCAGGAGGAGGTAGGCCTAGTGTGTCCACAAAAAGTGCTGCTGTCACTGTGAAGGGTGCAGGTGAGGAGCTCTTTATACAGTCATATGAAAAAGTTTGGGACCCCCTCTTAATTCTTTGGATTTTTGTTTCTCATTGGCTGAGCTTTCAAAGTAGCAACTTCCTTCTAATATATGACATGCCTTATGGTAACAGTACTATTTCAGCAGTGACATTAAGTTTATTGGATTAGCAGAAAATATGCAATATGCATCATAACAAAATTAGACAGGTGCATAAATTTGGGCACCCCAACAGAGATATGACATCAATACTTAGTTGTGCCTCCTTTTGTAATATAACAGCCTCTAGACGCTGTCCTCCTATAGCCTTTGATGAGTGTCTGGATTCTGGATGGAGGTATTTCTGACCTTCTTCATACAAAATCTCTCCAGTTAAATTTGATGTCTGCTGAGCATGGACAGCCTGCTTCAAGTCATCCCATAGATATTTCGATGATATTCAAGTCAGGGGACTGTGACGGCCATTCCAGAACATTGTACTTCTCCCTCTGCATGAATGCCTTTGTAGATTTCAAACTGAGTTTTGGGTCTTTGTCTTGTTGGAATATCCAATCCCTGAGTAACTTCAACTTTATGACTGATGCTTGAACATTATCATGAAGAATTTGTTGATATTGGGTTGAATTCATCCGACCCTCGACTTTAACAAGGGCCCCAGTCCCTGAACTAGCCACACAGCCCCACAGCATGATGGAACCTCCAACAAATTTGACAGAAGGTAGCGGATGTTTTTCTTGGAATGTGGTGTTCTTCTTCCACCATGCAAAGCGCTTTTTGTTCTGACCAAATAACTCAATTTGTGTCTCATCAGTCCAAAGCACTTTGTTCCAAAATGAATCTGGCTTGTCTAAATGAGCATTGGCATACAACAAGCGACTCTGTTTGTGGCGTGAGTACAGTAAGGGCATCTTACTCATCACCCTGCCATACAGATGTTCTTTGTGCATATTGCGCTGAATTGTAGAACGATGTACAGATACACCATCTGCAGCAAGATGTTCTTGCAGGTCTTTGGAGGTGATCTGTGAGTTGTCTGTAACCATTCTTACAATCCTGTTCATATGCCACTCCTGTATTTTTCTTGGCCTGCCAGACCTGCTGGGTTTAACAGCAACTGTGCCTGTGGCCTTCCATTTCCTGATTCCATTCCTATCAGTTGAAACTGACAGTTTAAACCTCTGAGATGGCTTTTTGTAGCCTTCCCCTAAACCAGGAGACTCAACAATCTTTGTTTTCAGATCTTTTGAGAGTTGCTTTTTAGGATCCCATGCTGTCCCTCTTCAGAGGAGAGTCAAAGGGAAGCATAACTTGCAATTGGCCACCTTAAATACCTTTGTATCTCATGATTGGACACACCTGTCTATGAAGTTCAAGGCTTAACAAGTTCATCCAACCAATTTGGTGTTACAAGTAATCAGCATTGAGCAGTGACAGGCTTTTCAGTGACCCCTGAAAAGGGGTGTGTGGCTCTTCTGATATCTCTGCAAAAGGATGAAAGTCCAAGTCTTTTGTTTTGCTATATGGTTGCGAGACATGGACGCTATCCAGTGACCTGAGACGAAGACTGGACTCCTTTGGTACTGTGTCTCTCCGGAAAATCCTTGGGTACCGCTGGTTTGACTTTGTGTTGCTCAGGGAGTCCCGAATGAGGCACATTACCTGCATTGTGAGGGAGCATCAGTTACAGCACTACGGCCATGTGGAGTGTTTCCCCGTGGGTGATCCGGCTCGTAAGATCCTCATTGTTGGGGACCTGAGTGGTTGGACCAGGCCAAGGGGTCGCCCACGTAACACCCGGCTGCGGCATATAGAGGGTCATTTCTGGAGGGTGGGACTGGACCGCGTGTCTGACTGAGGGGCTGCCAACCGGGATCCTGAGTTGTTTCGTCATGTAGTGGGTGCAGTAACACACTGTACCAGTGCATGCTCCCCAACTTGACTTGCATTTTCCATGCCATCCCAACCTTTTTTGTGGCCATGGGCTCCTGTTTGTTGATGCTGTGATGTCTCTAACAATTGATGCATGTCTGCGCATCCAATGATCTGTATGTGTCAGCCGATTTGCAAAAAGGCACCTTGCTTTAACGTTACCTCACGTGAAATGCTGCATAAATCTGCGTGCTACTCGCACATTGCAAGGACGTTCAGAGTTTGGTGGAAAAACCAACACTACTGCAAAGCTGCATTTTCACTGTGGCCAAAAAGCGTAACGTTACTAACACGTTCATACTGGCTGACAGCTCCATGGCTTCTTCGTGTTGATTTATCGATCACATAACGTACAAGGATATCATAAAGTTACAGTCTACCTGTGCTGGATTTATATTTTATTTACGAGTTCATTATTATCCAGTGTTTCCAAACCATTCAGCCTTTCTCAGGATGTGCAGGCTCATCAATGGCTGATATAACCACATAAACAAGGCCTGATGATGAAACACGTCATGGCCTGAATGCCATCTTGTGGCAGCTCCTAGTAAGTTAGGACAACACACAAGCTCTCCTATGTCCTAGTGAAGTTACGCGTAGCTTCCTAATTTAGTAAAATGGATGAAATGCTTTTATTTGTACTCCTAAGAGTAAAGCCAAGTCTGTGACACTCTTTGAGATTTTTGAGCCAGTTAGGACCGTTTGCCTACTCTGAGACACTTGATAAATACGGGCACTGAACATAAAATGGCAACACTTAAAACAACAAAAGGGATTGAGCTCTTTAACATTAAACTAGCAAATCGTGCTTGTGAAAATTTCGCAAGAATGAAAGCGTTAATGAAATGATGATGAGGGAGAGAAGAACATCACATGTTACAGTAAGAAAGGAGATTATTGTAATAAATTGTGACTTGTGAGAGGACTCCATATTAAAATAGTCACATGATTAGTAAGGGATGTTATTATAGTCACTTACAACAGCAGGAATATTTACAATACAAAGTGTCACATGAACAGATTAACATATGGAATAAGAGGGGAAATGCACAGCACATGTAAGTCAGTATGTGTGAAGTGTTGCCATCAGGTAACGTAGTATACCGACGTCTATAATAATTATCGGAAAACGCAATTTGTTGCATAAACATTATTGTCAGCGAAAATATTCCCCAGTGCGTAACCCGCAAGTACCTGTACGTTTAACTCGGGTTTCAATGTAACTCTGGAAAATGTTGTGTACAAAAGGCCATCGATAAAAACGGGGCCTGGCAAATAAACTTTGACGTTATTAAACATTTGTCCTCGTGACTTGGCTGATGCTAAACGAACGAGGAACTGCTTACACCGTAATATAAAGAGAATATCTTGTTCCGAGTTGTCAGTGTTATGGAATTCCTGTAGTTTTTCCGTTGTAAAGTTTGTTGTTGTCCGGCAGTTTGCTGCTGCTCTTCAGAAAGGTTGTGTTTGTGATTCATTTTTTCATTCACTGTCCAAGTGCAAGACTTGCTGCCGCTGATCTTCAGATAATGTTGCTCTGTGGTTTGTCATACGTTGTCTTTATTGTTCTAAGGCATCTTGGCTGTGCTGGTTGGTCTGGCGTGATGTCGATGTTTCTGCTTCTATGCGTTGGTGTGAGAATGTAGGCTGGCGAGATCGTTTCTGTTGGTCACTGCTAGGCTGTATGTGCCTTTTCATTTTATCGGGAGGCTTACGTTGAAGTGAAGGAAAGAACAGGTGTAAAATGGTAGTGTCATAATGTGGTTTTGATGAGTAACAAAGTACAGTATATACCGAATAAACAGTCAAATACCGCAGTCGATAATTGGTCACATTGAACAACTGAAGATAAACCTAAGACCAAAACTCTGCCAGGAACACTGATTCCTCTCTATTGTGTGGAGGGATAGAGTAGTTTATATCGAGCACAGATGGACAGAAGTGAAATAATATAAGGATTTACAATGAAAAGACTAATTTCCAATAGTGGAAATTTAACATCTCCTCCTTTCTCTGCAAGATCTACGTAATGTTAATTGAAAAGGACACCAAGAGAAACTGGGACTATGTGGTGTAAAGGTAATCGGGTTCAGGGATGATGCTGGAGCACAATCCGTACTGAACTGCCACTTGGAGACACTTGGCTAACATGAAGCTTCAACAAACAACACATGGAGTCACAGCGTAGGCTTAACTGCTTTGTACAGCGCAATGGTCAGTCAGAAAGGTTCTGCATAAAATATGGACTGCCACCAGCAAAAACGGACTGGCAGACACAGGTGGCACCAGCATCACACACATGGTCAAAGAAAAAGCCTTACCAGTTATTCTTCCCACTTTATTGGTGGTGTGACTTCCTGCAAACCCAGCTACATGTGCGCCCAGGCTGTACCCGATCAGATGAACATTCTGAAGAGGGATGTTTGCCGTTTCCTGTGGGTGAAACACGTCACTGAGGTTGGGACCGCTTATTGCCAATCATACCCACCAACAAGGGATCAACAGAATTTGATGTTTGGACTCACCCACCTCCATCCAGTCAATAAGCCAGGCAATGTCACACCCCACCAGCTTGGTGTTTTCAGCCGCAACGGAGTAATGCTGGTGGGCTCTGTTCAGCCAGTCCACCACAATCACATTGGCATCCCTTTCTCTTTCATAGAGAGCGGCCACCAATTTTGGGACCCAACTTTCAAACATGCCACTCACCTGTAAGAGAGACGAAAGAAAAAATACAAGAAAAAACAAATCCAGTTGTGGTTAACACCTTGTAAGGTTCATGGTGGGTCCCACAATCACTTTCACTTCACTGACATTCCTTCATCTGGTCTACCCCCAGCTCTGAATATGGCAGTCTCAGTCTACATGTCACTGAGGTCAGCTTTAGATAGATAGATGTGAAAGGCACTATTTATTGGATAGATAGATAGATAGATAGATAGATAGATAGATAGATAGATAGATAGATAGATAGATAGATAGATAGATAGATAGATAGATAGATAGATATTAAAGACACTATATAATAGATAGATAGATAGATAGATAGATAGATAGATAGATAGATAGATAGATAGATAGATAGATAGATAGATAGATAGATATTAAAGACACTATATAATAGATAGATAGATAGATAGATAGATAGATAGATAGATAGATAGATAGATAGATAGATAGATAGATAGATAGATAGATAGATATTAAAGACACTATATAATAGATAGATAGATAGATAGATAGATAGATAGATAGATAGATAGATAGATAGATAGATAGATAGATAGATAGATATTAAAGACTAGATATTAAAGACACTATATAATAGATAGATAGATAGATAGATAGATAGATAGATAGATAGATAGATAGATAGATAGATAGATAGATAGATAGACACAAGTTCCAGATGAAATGAAAAGTTTATTATGATTATAATTTATGTATTAATTTTATTTAATGCATTCATTTTTATTTAATTCTAAATTGGCCCTAGTGTGTGCTTGGTGTGTGGGTGTGTTTGTGTGTGTCCTGCGGTGGGTTGGCACCCTGCCCAGGATTGTTTCCTGCCTTGTGCCCTGTGTTGGCTGGGATTGGCTCCAGCAGACCCCCGTGACCCTGTGTTCGGATTCAGCGGGTTGGAAAATGGATGGATGGATGGATTTTTATTTAATTTTATTTATTTTTAATGATTAACTTATTAAAATGAAAGGTTTATTAGGTTTATTAAACCTTACAAAGGCATTCTTCTGATAGTGACACAAGTACAATTTTTTTATTCCTTCTTTCTTCTCCACATCTCCCTGGTGAGCTTTGTCCGTCCTCCACACTTGGCTCCAACTTACCTGGATGAGGTTGAGTAGCTTCTTTTATCTTGGACTCAGGAGGGTTTCCACTGCTAGTCTGTTGGAAACGCTTCTGGGTCAAACAGAAGCCCCACAAAGCAGGTATTGCTAATCCTGGCAGCCCACCACAGAACCCAAGAGGGCATGCCCTGCAGATATTCGTGTGGGAATCCTAGCCCAGGGATGCTGCCCTCTAGTGCATTGGGGGAGTCACTGATGTGAATAAATTGTCTCCCCATGTCCCTCCATTACACTGGCTGGGATAAGAGCATATTTGAGATTGACTCTTCCTACCAACCTCCTGGCAAAGACTGTGAATACCCTGCCTTTCTTCTCAGCCATTAAGTACACCGGCACCTCATCCAGGTAAGTAATCATGCACTATCCAGCCAGCCCATGTCTGTCGTCCATCACAATAGATAGATAGATAGATAGATAGATAGATAGATAGATAGATAGATAGATAGATAGATAGATAGATAGATAGATAGATAGATAGATAGATAGATAGATAGATAGATAGATAGATAGATAGATAGATAGATAGATAGATAGATAGATAGAATATTTTTATAGTCACACATTGATGTTAGTTAAATATTTCCGAATTTTCCTTCCAGGAGAAACTCTTACCGTCCATCCATGAATCACTATGAAGGTTTTGGAGGTCAAGTTAAAATTACAAGAGTGAAGACTATCTGGATTTCCTGGGATGATGTAGCAGACATCTTCCTCGGGCTCTGAAGGCTGTCGCAGGGAGAATCTTGTTAAAATTGATTTAGAATTATCTGGCAGTGCAAGCTTTGCCTCTGCAGTTGTGGGAGAACCTGTAAGGAGAGATGGTGGGTTAAGGATGAATTCAGGGCATCTGTGTAAGGCAGTTAACAAACCATCATCTCATAAAGCACCTTTCCAATTACACTTCACAAATGTACAGTATATAAAACTGGTTCAGCAAAAATTCACAAAGATGTTTTCCAATCTTGGCAGAAGGAGGAAGAAGACACCACAATTGATGTGTACACAGTAGTGCAATATGTATCTGTATAGAAGAGAGACGGTGGTAAAATATTCAATTAGATACACTTTTTAAATCAAATGGGGAAATTCAGATGCATACAGCAGCAGAAACATAAAAAAAGGATACAGACTCATAGGACAAATAAATACAGCCAATCAATCGATAAATAAATAAAATCTCTCTATTATATGAAAAAATCTTCCGACGCGCCAAGACTTTTTAGGAGACAAGACGTTTTGGAAAAGATTTTTTCAAGTCCCGCGAGATGAGAATATTGCCATGATATTTTTTTCAAGTCACACCCTCCTCTCAACCATTTTCAAAGAAGACCGCGGTCCTTTCACTTCTCATTCGTGTGAATACTTTTGTCAGATACAGCTCCTGCGCTCTCAGCTCTTATAAATCTTTACGTCTTCCTCACTTTAAGTTCCCAATAAAAGAAGACTTATTATGTCCAAATCTTATTGAAGAATTTCATCCTGAAGGGTTATCAACAGAAGAAATGAGTACACGGGCAATCCTAGCACCGAGAAGTCAAATGAACTTATGCCAATGTCGATCGGTTAAACGGCAAATTGGTTAAATGTGTATCAATAGACTCTGCTGAAACAGTTGGTGGTGATGGTGCGGAAGATGAAAACATCAACTTACAATATCACAAAGAATATCTACAACCGTTAACACCGTCAGGTCTTCCTCTGCACCAAGTACTGTAGAAAGAAGGACGTATCCAAGAAAGGTAATGTAGTTCATCTTTCGCAGATAACATTAGACATCAAAGGAGATCTTGATATGCCATTCGTATTAAAACATTAATAGTTTCCCATTAGAATAGCTTTTGAAAAGACAATTAACAAATCTCAGAGCCAAACATTCGAAAAAGTCATTTTATTTAATAGAAAGAAACGAAATTCAATAACGGGCAGTTATATGTTGCATAGATGCAAATGTAACACTTCATACGAAAATTAAAATCTGTTTAAATTGTACATCCGCATCCCCATATGCAAGCGGCTGAACCGCAAAGCGACCAGCGTGTAGCGCTGGCCAGGGGGTTGGCAAGCGAAGCGAGCAGGGGGCCAAGCCCCCTAGTAAATAAATAAATCCATAAATGTATATTGTGTTGATATTTCAAAATGAACTTAAAGACTACATCAGGTGGAAACATTGAATTGCCCGATAGCAATGGGCAGAAATGACCCTAAAAAACTAGAAAAATATCTGTTCATAACCAGGAAAAGAGACATCAAGTTAAAGCAGTGCCCACCGGTACAGGAATCCTAAACATCAGTGGCTCTGGAGTGGAATGCACCCGCCTTTGTACCGGCGCTCGAGATGACGTCACATGTCATGTACTCCCAAGTAATTCTGGGAAGAATCGTTATGGCGACAGTTGACATGATCATTAAAAAAAAGGTGACGGCCAACTTGTGCACAGAATGTCATCACGATAAAACATTATTAAGATTCAACTTTTTAAATAGATGTGAAAATCATATTCCTTGAGGTCAGAAATTCCATATTCCTCGTACAACATGTACTCAGATCTCATAGGGAAGGCATATACTGTATAATGACATGCTGTTGTCTGTCTGTGTGTGTGAGTCTGGTACCTCTGAACAATCTGATTGGTCAGTTTGGCTTTGGTGGCTCAGTGGTAGGGATAATGACAGAATACAGTAGGACATTGCGGTCTATGTGTGTGGATCCCAATGTCCCAGTGCAGTGACCTTAAAGAAGGACCTGGATGAGACATTAGGGACAGCTTAGCTAGCAGCTAAACAAACTGGCTTGATGGACTGAATGGTCTCCTCTCGTTTGTCAAGTTTCTTATGTCCTTATGCAGTGACAGAGGCATTGTGCTGTAAAATAATTACTGCCATCCTTTGGATCATGTGTAAGACTGGGGTCCTGACTCTCTGTGGTCATAAAAGATCCCTGGGCATCCTTCATAAAGAGTAGGGTGTACCCTGATATCCTGGCTAAATTGCCCACCATGGCCCCAACATCAGTATTTTAGTAAATGACAGCCAAATGACAGGCAAATTAAATGCACTGGGATTCAAAGTTGTAGAGCAAGAAAATGTGAGAACTTCCAAGGGGAGGAATGCTTTTAATGGGGACTCTATAGTGCCTCACACTAAATTGAGACACCCACTAGTGTCTTCAAGATATGGAATTAACCCACAGCATGTATGTGGAAATTCCTGATGGAAGTCACTCCCAGCTCCCTCCACTTCTGAGTTGGTTGCCATGTGCGTTGGAGCTGGGGAGTTCTCTACAGCGTATCTTCAACCTGAGCCTGGAACAGGGGAGAGTCCAGAGGCTTTGGAAAACATCTTGCATCACCCCAGTCCCAAAGGTATCACGTCCAGGTGAGCTGAATGACTTCAGGCCTGTCGCTCTGACATCACATGTGATGAAGACCATGGAGCGGCTGCTGCTTCACCACCTGAGACCACAGATCCACCACGCCCTCGACACTCTGCAGTGTGCATACCAGGAGAAGGTGGGAGCAGAGGATGCCACCATCTATATGCTACACCGATCCCTCTACCACTTGGAGAGAGGCAGTGGTGCTGTAAGAATTATGTTTCTGGACTTCTCTAGTGCCTTCAACACCATCCAACCTCTGCTCCTCAGGGACAACCTGACAGAGATGGGAGTAGATTCATACCTGGTGGCATGGATCGTGGACTATCTTACAGACAGACCTCAGTATGTGCATCTTGGGAACTGCAGGTTTGACATTGTGGTCAGCAGCACAGGACTGTCGCAGGGGACTGTACTTTCTCCGGTCCTGTTCAGCCTATATACATCGGACTTCCAATACAACTCGGAGTCCTGCCACGTGGAAAAGTTCGCTAACAACACTGCTATCGTGGGCTGCATCAGGAGAGGGCATTAGGAGGAGTATAGGAACCTCATCAAGGACTTTGTTAAATGGTGCGACTCAAACCACCAACAACTGAACACCAGCAAAACCAAGGAGCTGGTGGTGGATTTTAGGAGGCCCAGACCCCTCATGGACCCCGTGATCATCAGAGGTGACTGTGTGCAGAGGGTGCAGACCTATAAATACCTGGGAGTGCAGCTGGATGATAAACTGGACTGGACTGCCAATACTGATGCTCTGTGCAAGAAAGGACAGAGCCGACTATACTTCGTTAGAAGACTGGTGTCTAAGATGCTGCAGATGTTCTATCAGACGGTTGTGTTGAGCGCCATCTTCTACGCGGTAGTGTGCTGGGGAGGCAGCATAAAGAAGAGGGACGCTTCATGCCTGGACAAACTGGTGAGGAAGGCAGGCTCTATTGTAGGCACGGAGCTGGACAGTTTGACATCTGTGGCAGAGTGACGGGCACTGAGCAGGCTCCTGTCAATCATGGAGAATCCACTGCATCCACTGAACAGGATCATCTCCAGACAGAGGAGCAGCTTCAGCGACAGACTGCTGTAACCGTCCTGCTCCACTGACAGACTGAGGAGATTCGTTCCTCCACCACACTATGCGACTCTTCAATTCCACCGGGGGGGTATACGTTAACATTATACAAAGTTACTGTCTGTTATACCTGCATTTTTATCACTCTTTAATGTAATATTGTTTTTTATCAGTATGCTGGTGCTAGAGTATGTGAATTTCCCCTTGGGGATTAATAAAGTATCTATCTATCTATCTATCTATCTATCTATCTATCTATCTATCTATCTATCTATCTATCTATCTATCTATCTATCTATCTATCTATCTATCTATGTAATTGCTGAGCCGCTGTGCCCCTAACACATGTTCAGAATATTCAGTAAATAGCTTGAAGCAATACATTCAAATAGAAGGCTTCCCTTGTTTTCCTACTTTTCCAAACTTCAAGCAAGAAAGAAGAGCGCAGTAAGTGCCGTAGAGGCCTCAACAGACCCTACAAGTCTTTAACTTATTTGTATTTTTCACACTAACTCGGATATTCGAATGGGATTGCTTTTATCTGGCAAATTGTGAGGAAAAAAAATACTAAACGCTTCCAAAAAGGATTCCTTTTCAGCCTTTCCAAGCGTATAAATGCACGTCTGTGAACTTGACACTGAACGCTGCAGCTTTGAGGACCCTGTGAAGTGCAGGCGGTCATCTGAGGTTACTGGAGTTCATTCCACAAAACCCGATTGTCTGGGAAGGCATCCCGAATGAGAGGCCGGGAACGCGGCCCCCGCCTTTGTTCCATTCAAGCACGGCTTCGACGGAGCCTTTCTGCTTTCAGAGGCAGCCAGTGCACTGTGCAGCGGAGCGCGTTAGTCAAAGCCCCATTAGTATGCCGGGTGCCAACAACGACAACCACACACACCACTCTATAGGTCTGGCCGGGGTCCCAGTAGGTGATACGAGCCTCTACTGGGGCCTCTTGTGTCAGCTGGGGTGACCAAAGAGGTTTATGGGCTCTCTGTTATGATGTTAGACTTTGAGTTCTAACTAACAGGTGGACTTGTCAATTCAACTTTAAACATTAAGTAACAATGACATGAGAGGGAAACCAAGAAAACAACACAAAAGTGAAGGCATTGGATTAGAAAGGCGCCATTCATGTAAAGTCATCGAAAGGCGTAGTCGGGTCAAATGTCACACCTGGGAAAAACTGCCACAGTGGAGCAAACCCTGCATCCATAAAATCAAAACAAACAGATGGATATCTGCACTACATGCTGCCTCAGAGCGGGAGAACATTAAGAACTGCAGTGCTAACTCCTCTCTCTTTCCCTCCCTCTAGAAAAAGAATCAGGACCCCCCCACAAACGCATAAAGAAGATTCAGAGACAGGCAATAAGATGGCCGAATAAGCATCGACTAGCAGCACGGGCACCATTAACCCGTAGTGATGTACACTTACATATTGTAGACTTTCTTTCCACTGTACCAATATCTGACTCTACAGTGACCTTTATATTCATGTCACCTTATTTTTTATCATATTGTCACAAAATCTGTTATTTATTGCTTAACCAGTGCTGGACAGCCTGTATTTTGCACTACATGTCTTACGATTTCACTGACTGGACTACCAAGCCCAAGAACTGTCAGTTCTCTGTGAGCTGCGAACTGCTGGCACTGCTTTGGTTGATCTGATCTGCGCTTTATCCTCATTACTGAATCTCAGAACCGTCACTTTATGGCTTAATTCATAAGCTGCTCCACTAACTACAAGCCTTGTCACTTTATGTCTCACTTGTGTTTCCGAATGGATGAGTAGTAATATTCTCAAACTAAATAAAGAGAAAACTGAAGTTTTAGTGATTGGCAATAATGGATATAATGAGGTTATTAGAAATAAACTTGATGCATTAGGATTAAAAGTCAAGACGGAGGTAAAGAATTTAGGGGTAACTATTGACTCTGACCTGAATTTTAAATCTCATATTCATCAGATTACTAGGACAGCATTTTTTCACTTAAGAAATATAACAAAAGTTAGACCTTTTATAACGTTGCAAGATGCTGAGAAATGAGTTCACGCTTTTGTTTTCAGTCGGCTAGATTACTGTAACGCACTTCTCTCAGGACCACCAAAAAAACACAGCAATCAGTTGTAATGACAGAATGGAGCTGCTAGAATCTTAACTCGGAAACGAAAATCTGAGCACATTACCCCAGTTTTGATGTCACTGCACTGGTTACCGGTGTCATTTAGAATTAACTTTAAAATACTGCTTATGGTTTACAAAGCTTTAAATAATCTCGCTCCATCTTATATTTCGGAATGTCTGACACCTCACACTCCAAATCGTAACCTTAGATCTTCAAATGAGTGTCTGCTTAGAATTCTAAGAGCTAAACTTAAAAGAAGTGCTGAGGCGGCCTTCTGCTGTTATGAACCTCAAATCTGGAATAGCTGACTGATAGAAATTCAGCAGGCTGATACGGCGGAGCACTTTAAACAACTGCTGAAAACACCTTACCTTAACATGGCTTTCTCAGAGCTTCATCTTAGTTAAATCCTGATGCTCTATATATTCAATTAATTGTCATTATTATTCATGGGGGCTCCAAAATCCATACTAACCCCTACTTTCTCTTCTGTTCTTTTTCCGGTTTTCTGTGGTGGCGACCTGTGCCCCCACCACCTGATCAAAGCACTGTGATGTCCCTCCATTGATAGATTAAAGGCCAGAAGTCCACGTGACCATCATCATCAAGTTCTTCCATGAGAACCCTGAATACAATGACGGCTGATCATTGATGTTAGGTAGAATGCCTAGAGGGGGCTGGGTGGTCTCGTGACCTCGGAACCCCTGCAGATTTTATTTTATTTTTTCTCCAGCCGTCTGGAGTTTTTTTTTTTCTGTCCTCCCTGGCCAACGGACCTTACTTTTATTCTATGTTAATTAGTGTTCCCTAATTTTAATTATTTATTTTGTCATTTTTCTCTTTCTTCATCATGTAAAGAACTTTCACCTACATTGTTTGTATGAAAATGTGCTATATAAATAAATGTTGTTTATTCTACTGCCCTTCTTCTACCTCATTTGTATGACTCCAGGCTCCCTGTTCTTAGATACTGCAGAGTATTTTGTACAAGTACTCTGTAGTTGAATATTATTGTTCTGTATTGTTGCATTTCTGTACTGTCAATTGAACTGTTCAATGTTTGTATTCTGAGAGGTAGACAGTCAGATTATAATTACATTACACTTGTACACTGTACTCTGTATACAGTGATGTAAAACAGCAAGTACAACCCATGAAATGTTTCTTCTCTTTTTAACTGTAATTTAAACAATCAAAGGATAAATTTCTGTGTGTCCGTCCAGTCACTATTTCTCTGTCTTTCCAAACGGATGGCGCATCACAGATATTTTCAGTAATAAAATGTATTGCATTTCTCATTCCAACAGATGGCACATCACAAACATTTTCAGCAATAAAATGTATTGCATTATTCATTCCAGCAGATGGCGCATCACAAACATTTTCAGTAATAAAATGCATTGCATTTTTCATTCCAACAGATGGCGCATCACAAACATTTTCAGTAGCAAAATGCATTACATTTTTCATTCCAGCAGATGGCACATCACAAACATTTTCAGTAATAAAATGCATTGAATTTTTCATTCCAACATAGGATGCATCACATACATTTTCAATAATAAAATGCATTGCCCTGCGGTGGGCTGGCACCCTGCCCGGGGTTTGTATCCTGTCTTGCGCCCTGTGTTGGCTGGGATTGGCTCCAGAAGACTCCTGTGACCCTGTGTTCGGATTCAGCGGGTTGGAAAATGGATGGATGGAAATGCATTGCAGTTTTCATTTCAACAGGTGGCGAATCACACACATGAACACTGCTTTTACAAATCCCACGTCAAAAAGCCATATAACAGAGACATATGCATTGCATCTGTCAATTCCAAAGATGGCACATCACAAACTTTAACACCAATTTGACAAATCCCATACCAGATGCCATATAACAGAGACATATGCATTGCAATTGTCATTGCAACAGATGCATTAAAACCACTTTTACAAATTTCATACCAGATGACATTATGCGTTAAATTAAGGAGACCAGCGTTTGCATTCTGTGTCCTCGCAGTGTGGAGTTTGCATGTTCAAACTGTGTCTGCATGGGATTCATCTGGTGCTTGGATTTCCTTTCACAGTCCAAAGACATGCAGGTTGGGTGGATTGGAGATACTAAGTTGGACCAATTGTGTGGTTGCGGTGGATGTGTGTGTGTGTGTGAGCTTTGTATATTCTATATTTATCTTTATTTAGTATTAACAGTATGTAGATACTATTTGTATCCGGTGTTATATATGCCCTGCTGTTCTTTTTGAATTTCTGTGAAGAGATTTGAACATGGGAAAAGTGCTATTGTATATAAATAAAATGCATTATTATTATTATTATTATTATTTATTATTATTATTAAAAGGGGTGGCACAGTGGCAGCACTGCTGCCTCACAGTAAGGAGACCAGAGTGTATGTCCCCATGTCTGTGTAAGTTTCCTCCCACAGTGAAATCGGTAAATGGATTGAGAGAGCATGAGGGGTCATGATGTCGCTGCACATGTGTGTGTGGCGCTCCTGATATCTCTGGAAATGGATGAAGGTTCAAGTCTTTAGAGTCCTGGTGCTTCCTGTCTTGCTATAAGGTTGTGAGACATGGACGATATCCAGTGACCTGAGATGAAGACTGGACTTCTTTAGTGCTGTATCTCTTCGGAGAATCCTTGGGTTCTGCTGGTTTAATTTTGTGTTGCTCATGGAGTCCCGAATGAGGCACATTACCTGCATTGTGAGGGAGAGTCAGTTACGACATTTATGGCCATGTAGCGCGATTACCCGAGGGTGATCCTTATTGTTGAGGACCCGAGTAGCTGGACCAGGCTAAGGGGACGCTCACGTAACACCTGGCTGTGGCAGATAGGTGATCACTTCCAGGGGGTGGGACTGGACTGTGTGTCTGCCTGGGTGGTTGCCAACCAGGGTCCTGAGCTGTTTAATGGTGTGATGGGTGTAGCAATACGCTGTACCAGTGCAGGCTTCCCAACCTGACCTGACCTAATAATAATAAAAATTAAAAAAAAACACCAATAGTACTACTCTAATAATAGTAATAATATTCTACTTCTTCTACTACTAATAATAATATGCAGTATAAAATTTACTACTACTGCTACTAAAACTAATGTAAAATACCAAAACTACCGTATATACTCAAATATAATCCGAGTTTTTCAGCACCCAAAATGTGCTGAAAAATGTCACCCTTGGCTTATATTCGAGTCAGGTCCCGCTGCCCCCCGGTATACGAACAACAGTGATGGGTCGTTCTTGAACGATTCGTTCACGAATCTTTAATGTGACTCGGGAAGAACGAGTCGTCTCGTGGGAGTGATCTTCAAGAAACAGTAACAAAATCATAGTGACAGAAATTGACAGACCTTTTTTATTTATAAGAAAATGCGTTTTAGATGTTTTTGATAATTTTATGATAATTTCTAAATATGATCCAACATACAACAAATGGAATTTTACGTTAGTATTTGACTGAGGTACTGAGCCGGTAAGTGGTCACGTGACAAAAGAACGAACGACTCGAAAGACTCGAGGAATGAACTAATCAATTCTCTTTCCGGCTCAGACTGCATCGGTTAAGCTTATGGGGCTGTCACGTGATGAACGAACGACTCGAACCCAAAGACCCGAGAGATGAACTAATCAATTCTTTTTCCGGCTCAGACTGCCTTGGTTAGCTAATTGGGCTGTCACGTGATGAACGAACGACTCAAACCCGAAAACTTGCCAGATAAGAGGCAAGGTGAGCAAATCATAGACTAAAGACCCAGGTAAACAACGAATTAATATTTTCTGTTTCTTATAGCATTATAGTTTTGTCTTGTTTGTAGTGTGATCAACATTTGTGTAAGCAGTAGATGTGTTAGGGAGTTAACAGGTAACATTTTAATTATATTTTGCTAAAATGAACGAAATGACTCGAAAAAGGATTCGTTTATTTTGCTGAACGAGACTCAAAGGTCCGAGTTGGAAAAATGATCCGAACTTCCCATCACTAACGAACAAGCCAGTTTCCCTTTCGGTTTGTGCGCGCCGATGATTTCTGCACGTGTTCGGTCTCTCCCTGTGCAGCGAGCAAGAGAGAGCGCGAGAGACACACACACGTGTGAGAGAGACAGAGAGAGACACACACACACATGCGCGCACACACACGCCTGAGAGAGAAGCGAGTGTGAGAGAGAGAGACACCATATTGTTTTTGTTGACCCTCTTCTCCACTTACAGTGCTAGTTTACTGTTTTTCTTTGAAATAAATACTCAAAAATTTCCCATTGGGATTAATAAAGTATCTATCTATCTATCTATCTATCTATCTATCTATCTATCTATCTATCTATCTATCTATCTATCTATCTATCTAAAAACATTTAACCTACTGACGCCTTAATCAATGTACGGTAATTTTATTGGTATTTATTTTGATTATTTGAAACTTACCAGTAGCTGCTGCATTTCTCACCCTAGGCTTATACTCGAGTCAATAAGTTTTTCCAGTTTTTGTACATAAAATTAGGTACCTCGGCTTATACTCGAGTTGGCTTATACTCGAGTATATACGGTACTACTATTAATAATATAAAAAACAATAACTAATACTAAAACTACTACTATTAATACATTTAAAATACAAATACTATTAATACTGTTAATAATAATAAGATACAAACTGCTACGACTACTGCTACTGCCGAGTGTGCTTAATAACCTGACTTTGTGCAGTAAACGCCTGGTCGGAATGAAGTGGACTACTGAGATTTTGAGAGACTGAACATGTGACCACATCACCTACACTTGTGAATGGATCTAAACTCCATTTTAATCTTCATTTTGTTCTTTTAAAGATGGCAGACAGCGACGCAGCTTTAACTGAGTCAGTGATGTCAGCTGCTAATCTTGTGAGCCAACAGCTGAAGTTCACCTGAGCACGTTGCTCTTTCTGTTTTGTCCGAGTTGCTTTTCCCACAATCCCATCAATCACTAATCAGTAAGCAGGAGAGCCCAAGTGTGTCGGTGGCATTTACAAACGTGTCTTCAATGCAGCAGCACTCGGAGCACTTCATATGTTGACAAAGGTTAGCAGCCTGGAGAGGTCCTGAGGTCTATTTGGTGGTGATAAATAATCCTGAGCCACGTGTCAACTGAGCACTGTCACCTCAGATGTTATCTGTTAAATATTTGATATACAAAGTACTACACCTAGGGTGACTCCACTGTTACTCCAGTAAACCGCTGGCTTTAGTGTGGTGGCACTTGATGTAATGTTAGCTTACTGAATGTTGAACAAATTTAGATTTCTAAAACACACCTGTAAGTGCCACACAAGGTTCTTCTTCATACTTTTGTTTTTTTCTTTTCAGGGTTCCTGACTGGTGTGGACCTGAAGTCAACTGTCCACTTGTTACTGGAAAATGATCTGCCAATGACGTTTGATGATTCATGAAACAGCAGTAACACCTTTAGCCCACCCTTTGGTACTTTGATCATGCACAGTGCATGATGGCTGTATAGGAAGGGATGGCTCTGCCTCTGTGTGTGTACAGTATAAATGAATAAATACATACATACATACATACATACATACATACATACATACATACATACATACATACATACATACATACATACATACATACATACATAAATAAATAAAGGATCTCCATAATCACAAGTGCAAAAATCATGCAAATCCAGAGTTCTGGTCCCATGACTAAAGGCTGCAAAACTTCTAACAAACTTGACCAAATTCTACAGCAGCCATCATTGCACATGGGTGTTTGAGGGCTATGGAGACGAGTGCTCGACTATCTGGGCCAAAACCAACAGGCCAGCGACAGCACAAATGCAGTGCATCTTGCTTGAAGAACATCCATCCATCTATTATCCAACCCGCTATATCCTAACTACAGGGTCACGGTGTCTGGAGCCAATCCCAGCCTGCACAGGGTGCAAAGCAGGAAACAAACCCCGGGCAGGGCACCAGCCCACCGAAGGGCACACACATACACACCAAGCACACACTAGGGACAATTTAGAATCCTCACAGGTGGCGCAGTGGTAGTGCTGCTGCTTTGCAGTAAGGAGACTGTAGAAGATTGTGGGTTCGCTTCCCGGTTCCTCCCTGTGTGGATAGCGCTTTGAGTACTGAGAAAAGCGCTATATAAATGTAATGAATTATTATTATTATTAATCACCAATGCACCTAACCTGCATGTCTTTGGACTGTGGGAGGAAACCCACACAGACACGGGGAGAACATGCAAACTCCACGCAGGGAGGACCTGGGAAGTAAACCCGGGTCTCCTAACTGCGAGGCAGCAGCGCTACCACTGCACCACCGTGTGCTTGAAGAACACAGATCCGTTTTTTCAGACATTATTGGTGTACTTTTGACTCGGCATTCAGGGTGAATATCTCAGAGACCGCGGGTTGTAAATTATTCTGTCTTTGGTGGATGAGGTCATCACAGAGCTCCACACAATGTAAAAGCAACATCAATTTCTGCCGAAAACTGTAATGTCAAGACACGAAATTCAATTTCAATTTTTCACTCACATACACACACACATACACAGCCACCGGGCTAAAATCAACTATTCCTAACATTGTGAACTTCACAGAATCAGAATCTGAACATCAACTCATTAGCTAAGTTTTGACTCCCATCAGCAAACTTCCATTTACAGGGAATTAATACAGAATGGGAATGAAATTAAACTTTGTCAAAATAAATCTAAATCTCTATATAAATATCAAATCCAATATAGTTGGTATGTCTGTCCACTTTTCACGAGAGAACTACTCCAGATTTAGATCGGGTTGTTTTCTATAATTTGCTTGACCATTCCGGTTGAATTTGCGACTTCTCTCATCGTGCTAAGTACCATAGTTCACTTGAGGTACCGATTTATTTGCGCGAATCTGAGAGAAACGCAGCAGGCCGAGAGGAAGGTTTAGGGCCCTCCTCACTCACGCGTCACTCACGCTTAGCTAGCGAACGAGAGAACTACTTCATGGGTTTAGATCGGGTTTTTTTTCTATAATTTGCATGAACATTCCAGTTGATTTTGTGAATTCTCTCGTTGTACTAAGAATCATAGTTCGCTTGCAGGAGCAATATATTCGCACTAATCAGAGACAGAAGCTGTGGGCCGAGTGGAGGGGGAAGAGTGACATCAGGAGAAAAGAGCTGGGCAGGGCCCTCCTCACTGTTCTGTTTCACTAATACGCGGGCAAAGCCGCAGGGCATGGTTAATATATATATATATATATATATATATATATATATAGACATACTGGTCAAAGGTTTTAGCAGACATCAGTTTTTCTTCAAATTCCATCATTTGGAATGCAATGAACAACCTAAACTGTTGACAAGATAAGCAGTAAACTACCAGAGGTTTAAATGTAAAGTTTAGCTTAGCAAGAACTGAACAAAAAGGGACTTTTCAGAATATTACAAATCGGCCTTCATCAGGGAACAACTAATAGGTTACAACCTACAGATTTTTGGCAGCAATTAAAGTAAAGGAATCCTTATAGGCTGAAACAAACACTTTGCACAGGTGTCCCAAATTCTGTTGATTACTTAAAAACCCTCTGTGTGTCTTAAAGCAGAGTTACAACAGACTGTATTACTACAGCCTCTGACGTCCTACTGGACAACATTATACTGTACAAAATTGTAAATTCCAGTGATAATATCCAAAAAAAATGGCAATTAACAAATGAAATGAGACAGAGCAGTATTACACTTAGAAGTGTAGGCCTTTCATTAGAGAAATTGCAAAAAAAAAAATCAAAGAGTTAGTGAGTCCAGTGGTGTCCTACACAATCCAAAGGCAACTGGAAACTGAAAGAAACTCTGATAGGAAGAAATCTGAGAGAGCCAAAGACACCAGCCAATCAGAAGACACGTTTCTGAGGGTCACCAGCTGCGAGACTCTCCTGCTTATTAGTTAATGGCTGAACTGTGGAAAAGCACCAGGCATGCAACTCTGACAAACAAAAAGAGCAATGAACTCAGATGAACTTCAACTGTTGGTTCATTTTATTAGCAGCTAACCTCACTGATTTAGTTAAAGCCATATTGCTTCTTCTACCATTGGAAGAACAAAATGAAGTTTAAATCAATTCAGAAGTGTAGCTTATACAGTCACATGTTCACTTTTTAAATACCTAAATATTCAGCGTTATTTTGACCAGGTGTTTACTGATTTAAGTACGTTTATTAAGCACATTCAGAAGTAGTAGTTTTTATTTTCATCCATCCATCCATCCATTTTCCAACCCGCTGAATCCGAACACAGGGTCACGGGGGTCTGCTGGAGCCAATCCCAGCCAACACAGGGCACAAGGCAGGAAACAATCCTGGGCAGGGTGCCAACCCACCGCAGGACACACACAAACACACCAAGCACACACCAAGCACACACTAGGGCCAATTTAGAATCTCCAATCCACCTAACCTGCATGTCTTTGGAATGTGGGAGGAAACCGGAGCGCCCGGAGGAAACCCACGCAGACACGGGGAGAACATGCAAACTCCACGCAGGGAGGACCCGGGAAGCGAACCCAGGTCCCCAGATCTCCCAACTGCGAGGCAGCAGCGCTACCCACTGTGCCACCGTGCTGCCCTAGTTTTTATTTTTTTTGCATTATTATTATTATTAGTAGTAGTAGTAGTAGTAGTAGTAGTAGTAGTAGTAGTAGTAGTAGTAGTAGTATTTTATATATTTGTAGTAGTAGCTGTACTTTATATACTGTAATTATATTTATTATTATTATTACTAGTAGTATTTTATACATTTGTAGTAGTAGTAGTTGAACTTTATATTATTATATTTATTATTAGTAGTAGTAGTAGTATTTTTTATATTAGTAGTAGCAGTTGTACTTTATATAATTCTATTTATTATTAGTAGTAGTATTTGATATATTTGTAGTAGTAGTTGTACTTTATAATATTATATTTATTATTAGTATTAGTAGTTGTATTTTATATTTTTATCTTTATTATCATTAGTAGCAGTAGTAGTTGTATTTTATATCATCTTTATTATTATTATAAGCAGAAGTAGTAGTACTAGTAGTAGTAGTATTTTGTATATTGTACATTAGTAGTATATATATTATTCTATTTAGTAGTAGTATTTTTTATATTAGTAGTAGCAGTTGTACTTTATATAATTCTATTTATTATTAGTAGTAGTATTTTATATATTTGTAGTAGTAGTTGAACTTTATATTATTATATTTATCATTAGTATTAGTAGTTGCATTTTATACTATTATCTTTATTATTATTAGGAGCACTAGTAGTGGTATTTTATATTATCTTTATTATTATTATAAGTAGAAGTAGTAGTACTAGTAGTATTTTACATATTATTAGTAGTAGTAGTTGTATTTTATATTATCTTTATTATTATTGGTAGTAGTAGAATTAGAATCGTTTCTGTTGTTGTATCATATATCACAAGTGATACTGTTGGCTGTATCAAATAACAGCACAATGATACCCTAGACAAGCATTATTATTATTATTATTAATTAGGCCTTAATTTATAAAGGACTAAATCAATTGGCATATCATTGCCAGTGAAGTTCAAATCTTTGGTGTTGCCCCCCAGACTGCAGCAGCCCTCCCTGTCTCCAGATCTTCCAAACTTCAGCTCGTCACGCCGTTCCTGAGCTCATCCGTGGCACACAACACGTGAAAGTGAGCAGCGTGGCTCTCATCAGCATCCACCGAGACCCCGCACAGGATACGAGTCATGTGATGACCTCATAGAGGACGTGTTCTGTTGTGATGTGCAACAAAGAAACTGAAGACACCCCTAAACATTCACTGACAAGTTTTGATTATTTAAAAAAAAACAATTGTATTTGACGTTAAAAGTTATAGTTAAGTTTGTGATTTGTGCATCTTTGTTTATTTATTATTTATTGCTCAAATTAAAGCTATAATAAGAAATACTAATGCAGTAGATTCAGGGAGGGGTGGGTTGGGAGAGTCCACTTAGGGCCCCAGTTTGGTTAGGACACTTGCTGCACACAATAGCACAGTCTAAGTTCAGGTTCTCTTATTCTGTTAGTGTCCTGCTAGGTAGCCTACCATACATTAAAGATTTCTGTTTTATTAACATATATGGAGGATTTTCAAAGCACAAAGAACCACCTTCATATGAAAATAACCATGTCCCACAATGAAATGGTGCTTTGTCAAGCAATGGCTTTATGGGGAACCACACACTCCACTGAAGAGTCATAAAGTGCCATTAAAGAAGCAGCATTTTTAATAGCACACAGTTCAGTATCTTTGTTTTCTGATGGTGTATTCGTAGTAACAGCTGAACCCGCCTGCACTTCTGCTGATGTGACTCTCAAGTTCCACTCAATTGTGAAACGTTTACCAGTTCAATCAAGGCCTCTCATTAATCCCATTAACACGTTCCATGATTCACGTAAAACCTTTGTGTAACCAGCTGGCTGCCCTTAATGTATGGGCACAACGGGCACTGGCCGGGCCCCAGGATTATAGGGGCCCACAATGTTTATGATGCCTTTATATGTTTCAGTTTTGCTATCAAAACGGGCACTCAGTGGGGGTCTATGATGGTCGTGTTAAAATGTCTCTGGGCTGGACTAGCCTCAAGTATTTTTTTCTTGTAAGCCAGACACAACGACAATAAACTGAAGTGAATTTAGGGGTCCAAATCTATGCCTCGACCCCTTGAGCTGGCACACCTGGGCGACACTGACGGGGCCTGACAGCCAATGAATGAATGGAGCGCTCCCTTGGCGGCCCTGGTAACCGAGCCTACTCATTGACAAGGCGAATTTCCGTCTATTTTTACAACAAGAAAGGAGGGGCGCGTGCTGGGTCGTACGAGTGTCCAGTTACAGAATCCCAAGGTCACTTTCCAATCTGTCTAGTTTTCGCCCCTCCGCCCGAACACGTGCATTTAGGAGGTGGCGCTTTATGGTTAGTTAAAGCAACGAGAATCAAAAGTAGAAAGAAGTTTAACGTGAAGTCAAGGAGCAAAAGGTGCGTCCACATTACTCACCGGCAGAGGTGGCAGACGCGACCTCCTCGACAGTTGTGGCGCACAGCAGCTGGCAGCTGAAGAGAAACAAGAGCAGACGGGACAAAGTGTCGCTTTTCATGTCTTGCTGCAGAATGGCGGCTTTTCGGCAATTCGTGCTGGGAGCCCGGCGGTGCAGAAGGGGCTGTCTGCGGAGTGTGCACGGCGCTTCCTTTGAGGCAGAGGCTGGCAGAACTCATCTTAAATAGACTCTCCCGTCCAGTTTTACAAGTTTCCCATTGGTGCAGCGGAGGGCAGCACTACCGAGAAAAAAAAAAATCCACAAAGAAAAGTTTGTGCGCAGTCACTTCCACATTAGCACAGGGTCGGAGCTCCTCCCGATAATACTGCAGGCGTCTGCTGCTTTGTTTGAACTTGAGAGAGAGTAAAAGAAAAGGAAAAAAATATAAACAAAACAAAAAAAGGGTTAAAGGGAACATAAACGCGAGTGACATCTTTAACCGCCCGTGGCATCTGTTTAACTGGAAATTGGGCAATCAAGAAAATGTTGTCCTCTTGCCGAAACACGAATGTCGCTGTCACCTGCTTAAGGGTTACCAAGTTCATTTTTGCTCCTCACCTGAAAGGATGCGAAAGGGAAGCCGCTGAGCTTGCGTGTGGGGCTGCGAGTCCTCAAAGGGTACGAGCAGAGTCGGATTAAGACATTTAGAGACACTAAGAACTTAAAAGAATTGTGGTGCCCCTAAACCTCTATTGGTATTTTTATTATCGTGTATATATGTAACGGATCTCCACTGCTGCACCCCGGCCTTGGATCTGGTTAACGCTTGAAGCTTCTGCGTTGTGATTTGTAATGTGCCGTACAAACCGCCACGAATGAGTAATGCAACGGCAATGGATTCCTTTATTTTATTTTTGATGCTTTTTATTAACACGCTGAATTGAAATGTTAAAACAGAGAAAATAAAAAATGACTGTTCAAGATGTACTGATACAATTCCTCCTCCTCTCACGGTTAAACAACGGGATGTGATACTAAATTACAAAATGCATATCTTCATGCACTGCTCAAGTGTATTTATTTGTATATAGAAATACAAATAAATAAATAACATACCTGAAATGTTTAAACAGAGAAAAAACTTTCAAGCTGTACTGATACAATTCTTTCAATTAACAAAAAAAAAAAAACACGTGGTTGGTTGAACGCTCACATAAACAAAGTTAATGGAAAATCATTCAAAACATTTCAAAACAACAATTGTACACTACGAAGATCATATTATCGTTACTGTCACATACAAAAAAAAAATTAACTCAAACAATTTAACATAATTTAATTAATTCTACTATACAGAGTAATAGCGGCGTGCGCAGCTCGTCTCTCAGCAACACAACAAACACTGGGCGAGGCTCACACTGATGACGTAATATTTACCAACTAAACAGAGTAGGGAAATAAAACAGGAAAATACACATCATGAATGTTATCAGGATTTGGTGAAGCTCCAAATAACTAAATTTGATATTTTAGACACCTGTTACATATATATGTATATATTGTTTTCATCTGCGGTGGGTTGGCACCCTGCCCGGGATTGGTTCCTGCCATGTGCCCTGTGTTGGCTGGGACTGGCTCCAGCAGACCCCCGTGACCCTGTGTTTGGATTCAGCGGGTTGGGAAATGGATGGATGGATGGATATTGTTTTTAATTTAATGTGGGAGCCCTTTTTTGTGGAACCTGATTCAGCTGCACTATTTGTGCCCCCAACCCCTTCCTTAATGCTCTAAGCACATGGTTATTTTGCCTAACGGTTAATCCAGCCCTGGGTACAAGCAAAAAAAAAATTAGCCAATCACATAGAATGAGCAGTAGGGAGAGTCCCACAAATGTTCCAATATTAGGATATGAGGGTCCCTGAAGTTACATAAACACCACAGGCCGATTCCACAGACTCAAGTAGAAAGCCCATATGGGCCCCCAAATGTGCTTTATATGGGCCAGCTTATGGGTGACCCATCAAGTTGTGCACCCAATGCTCTTAAAAAAATTAAAGTGACAGAGTGGTTCTTCAGAGCAGTACCGTAGGTCAACCATTTTTGGTTCATAAAAGACCCTTCCAAATGAAGGTTCTAGAAAAAACATTTCTTTAATTATATCCGTAACAGGCTTCAGAAATAATCATGAACAATAGTAAGAGATTTGTGAAATACCATTGGGTCCTGATTTTAAAAGAATTCTCGCTGAACACAATAACAAGGACTACTTCCAGATTTTCTAGCATGGAGGTGTTTAGGAGAGATGGCAGTGGAGTTTTTAACCAGATTGTTTAATGGAATCTTGGAAAGTGAGAGGATGTCTGAGGAGTGGAGAAGAAGTGTACTGGTGCCGATATTTAAGAATAAGGGGGATGTGCAGGACTGTAGTAACTACAGGGGAATAAAATTGATGAGACACAGCATGAAGGTATGGGGAAGAGTAGTGGAAGCTCAGTTAAGAAGTGAGGTGATGATTAGTGAGCAGCAGTATGGTTTCATGCCAAGAAAGAGCACCACAGATGTGATGTTTGCTCTGAGGATGTTAATGGAGAAGTTTAGAGTAGGCCAGAAGGAGTTGCATTGCATCTTTGTGGACCTGGAGAAAGCATATGACAGGGTGACCAGAGAGGAGCTGTGGTATTGTATGAGGAAGTCAGGCGTGGCAGAGAAGTATGTAAGAGATGTACAGGATATGTACGAGGGAAGTGTGACAGTGGTGAGGTCTGCAGTGGGAGTGACGCTGGAGGTGGGATTACATCAGAGATCGGCTCTGAGCCCTTTTTTATTTGCAATGGTGATGGACAGGTTGACAGATGAGATTAGACAGGAGTCCTCGTGGACTATGATGTTTGCTGATGACATTTTGATCTGTAGAGATAGTAGGGAGCAGGTTGAGGAGACCCTGGAGAGGTGTAGATATGCTCTAGAGAGGAGAGGAATAAAGGTCAGTAGGACCACCACGATAAAATACATGTGTGTGAATGTGAGAAAGGTGAGTGGAATGGTGAGGGTGCAGGGAGTAGAGCTGGCGAAGGTGGATGAGTTTAAATACTTGGGATCAACTGTACAGAGTAATTGGAAGTATGGAAGAGAAGTGAAGAAGAGAGTGCAGGCAGGGTGGAGAAGAGTGCCAGGAGTGATTTGTGACAGACGGGTATCAGCAAGAGTGAAAGAGAAGGTCTACAGGACGGTAGTGAGACCAGCAATGTTATATGGGCTGGAGACATTGGCACTGATGAAAAAACAATAGACAGAGCTGGAGGTGGCAGAGTTAAAGATGCTAAGATTTGTATTGGGTGTAACGAGGATGGACAGGATTAGAAATGAGGACTTTAGAGGGTCAGCTCAGGTTGGGAGACAAAGTCAGAGAGGCGAGATTGTGTTGGTTTGGACATGTGCAGAGGAGAGATGCTGGGTATATTGGGAGAAGGATGCTAAGGATAGAGCTGCCAGTTAAGGGGAAAAGAGGAAGGCCTAAGAGAAGGTTTATGGATGTGGTGAGAGAGGACATGCAGGTGATGGGTGTGACAGAGCAAGATGATGAGGACAGAAAGATACGGAAGAAGATGATCCACTGTGAAGAAGAAGAAGAAGATTTGATAATTGACTAATGTGGCTCATTCTTCTTCTACCTCAGGAGGTGTTGACATGTAGCCCATTCAGGGGAGTGCAGCTTGTGAGTGGAGTGGCGTCTTGGCCCTGCTAAGATTTTGAAGCCATGTTGCTCTCTTTGATTTGTTCAGCCTTTTCAAAAGGTAGCCATCTGGGATGATGGCTCTTGAAGCAGCTCTTGGCCTTTGCTAAGGTTTTCTGAAGTTGCTTTGTATTTGCAGGCCTTTGGCTGCTGTTGTGTCTGCAATGTGATTGATGACTGCGGGGTGTACATGTAAATCAAGGCTAATCATTTCGGCATTTCCAATATTAACTTGTCCGCCAATATACAAAGAACCTTAGAAGTTAAAGTAAGTTTCATCCAGTTGGGGGCTACTGGGACCTTAGCACAGGGTCTCGAGCATTTATCAGGGCCATCTTAACAGCATCATGGGCCCCCAGGTAAAGTAGTGCCCTGAGACCCCTGTTTTGATTGCAACATTGTGGGCCCCCGTGCTCCTGGGGTCCCCAGCCAGTGCCCATTGTGCCCCTACGTTAAGATGGTCCTGAGTTTAGCCCCTGATCAATCGGAAGTCTTTGTCCAATCTGTCTAATGAACATATCCTTATAGCCCTTGATCTTCAAGACCCCAGCTCTTGCTCCTTCCATTTAGCATTCTGATCCCAGTCGTCATCAGCAATGAAAACTCCACAGGATACCCGCTTTTCCATTTAACTATTATGATGAGGTAATGGGTTTATCACAGAGGGGTCTAAGCCTCTAATAGATGCTGAAGCTAGTGATGCCCCTGCCTTCTTGGACACTTTCCCACCACAAATGAATGTAGAATGGAGAAAAAGAAGCTAATGATATAATAGCAGGCGATGGCGACCAGAAGTGTACAGTGGCAAACGATGTGAAAAATTATGTTGCATTATTCATTTGTCTGTTTTCTAGACATCAAAACATTCAAAATATTGTTGCTAAAGTATTGTTGTGCACTTACTTCCTGAATTATCAGCACACAGGTTAAACAAAAACCTAAAGCCTCATGGGAAAGCCCTTTTGAGTTGAAGACCCGCCTCTCCCCATATTTCATTGGTCAGAAGTCCTGCCTTCAATTCAACCAGTCTATTACATTTCTTTTCCTACAGCCTTATTTTCTATTTGTTTTATGCACAAAGAGCCACGGACACTGGGACTAGGAGCAGAAATGACAGTTAAGGAAAATTTGGAGCACCAATCGGGTTGTCCCTTTTATTGTCCATGCACAACAAAGTGAAAAGATACAAAAGAAACAACACCCTGTGGGACCGGTAGCCAGTAAGTGACATCTCCTTTCGGGACACTCGGGACACCCTGGACCGGAAGAAGCGGGGTCAAAAGCCTTCATTGGGCAGTCTCTCAGTGCTGAGGGGCAAAAAAGAGAAGACAAAGTGAGCACTAGCGCCCCCTCTTGTCCTGGTGGGGTACTACATACCCCAAATGAGCCTTGGATGAGGTCCGCCAACGCGCACAAGGAATACATGAACACGTAGTGTAACTTGATAGTAGGACTTTTGGGACGGCCTTATGTTATTTTGGACAATCTGGTCTGTCCTTGTCACAATTGTCCTAACGTTATAAAATAAGAGCGGTATGGACAGACAGACTGACTGATCGATGTCACACTGTACTCCCGCATCCTCGCAGTGCAATCCTCCAAGGATCCCATGTCCTTCATTGAACAAAACTCTCTGACGCTGATAAGCCTGAGAAGTGAGCACACAATAGACGGGGGGGCACAGACGGCGTCATCAAGGAGACGTGGCCTCAGGGCAGTTGGGACACAAGGGCTCCTTTAAGGAAGTCACTACAATGGCCCTTTCTGACTACAACCTTCTGTGAGGCTCGAGAAATAATATTCACACGCCAAGTGGTGGGCTTTTTTCCCCAGAGAACTCCTTTGACGGCCATTATATGGAATAGACTTATTTCAGTTGAAACAGTTTGAATAGACATTTCGAGAAATGCCTTGAAGGGTCAAATTTTTGAAGCAGATCTTCTGGAAGGGCCTACAAACTGCCACATAACTCCACCCTATGATGTACAGTGTGCAGCCCTCAAAGGAGGAAAAACGGTGATGCATAGCAGCGCGCTACAAACGCAGAGATGTGCTGGGCCACACGGGGGCAACATCTCCCAATTCATTCGTACATTTTTACAAAGAGAGATCAAAAAGTTTAGCGGCTGACCCTTAAAGGGACATTGCATTTTAGGCACTTCTGTGTCCTCAGATCTGTGAATGACATGTTTCCAGACTTTATGGTTTTTTCTCATTTTGTTATTGTTTCAGATTCAAGGCAACGGGAAGTTGAAAAACACCAAACCAAATATTGACCAATCGTTGAGGTTCTAATGCAACCCAACAATTCGCCGTTACATCGATGTCACATTACACGGCTTGTGGTCGGAGGGAACGTCAAATTTATCGATTCCAGCCGTTGCTGATCTCCTCACCTTAAGGCTGTCAGACTGCACAACTAGAAACCGCAGAGGATGAATAATTACAGTAGCTGACCCTGAGGCAATTTTCCGGCACAGTTTCACATTTCCAAAGTATCTCAAGCTCTCCACTGTCTGACAGCCAGTAATGTCTGGTCTGCCAGAGCTGGTGCTGTACAAATGCTTTCCAGGTGTATTGAGCCCTTTTGATTCCTTTTTTTGCTTTCTGTCTTGGTATGTCAAACACGAGCCTCTCTTCTGCTTAAGGGGTCCAAAACACCCACGTTACTTATTCCTTGTGCCCACATTGTACTTCTGGGTGAACTCTGGTTAGTTGTCAGCTGTCATGCACACAGAGTGCCCACCTCTATGGCTTAGGGCAAAATTAAACATGTCATGTTGGGCTTCAGACTGGCTGGAGTGATGGAGTCACTGGCTGTGTCAAACTACATCACTGGAGGTCACGGGAGTGCAACATGACTGCCACCAACTCACTAAAGTTATATAAATGAAGTCTGTGACTGATAATCAGTGTACAAACATTTTGTTGTGGTGGGGTCCTAGGATGCCCGTTTTACCATTCATACTCTTTATTATGAGACCTGAACAGAATGCCCAAATCCCTGCTGTAGTCCTCATTATACTACCGTTAATGACTGTGACCTCAGGCAACAAGTTGGAGTACTAAACAGGCAGAAGATAAAGTTACAATTGAATATATTACTAGCTATGCTACCCCACTAAGACGGGTTTATATACAAACTAATCAACATAGACTTTAACGTATCACTCACATTTGAAGTACACTGTGCAATGCATATGTCTGTGTTATATGCCATTTGGTATGGGATTCGTAAACGCAGTGTTAATGTTTGTGATACGTCTTCTACTGGAATGACAAATGTAATGCATTGGTAGGTCTCTGTTATATGCCATTTGGTATGGAAATCATAACAGCAGTGTTAATGTTTGTGATGTGCCATCTGTTGGAATGACAAATGCAATGCATATGTCAATCTTATATGCCATTTGGAATGGGATTCATAAAATCAGTGTTAATGATTGTGATGCACCATCTGTTGGAGTGACAAATACAATTCATATGTTTCTGTTATATGCCATTTGGTATGGGATTCGTAAATGCAGCGTTAATGTTTGTGATGCATCTTCTACTGGAATGACAAATGCAATGCATTTGTAGGTCTCTGTTATATGCCATTTGGTATGGAAATCATAAAAGCAGTGTTAATGTTTGTGATGTGCCATCTGTTGGAATGACAAATGCAATGCATATGTCAATCTTATATGCCATTTGGAATGGGATTCATAAAATCAGTGTTAATGATTGTGATGCACCATCTGTTGGAGTGACAAATACAATTAATATGTTTCTGTTATATGCCATTTGGTATGGGATTCATAAAAGCGGTGTTAATGATTGTAATGCACCATTTGTTGGAATGACAAATGCAATGTATATGTCTCTGTTATATGCCATTTGGTATGGGATTCGTAAACATGGTGTTAATGATTGTGATGCGCCATCTACTGGAATGACAAATGTAATGCTTATGTAGGTCTCTGTTATATGCCATTTGGTATGGGATTCGTAAATGCGGTGTTAATGATTGTGATGTGCCATCTACTGGAATGACAAATGTAATGCTTATGTAGGTCTCTTTTATATGCCATTTGGTATGGAAATCATAAAAGCAGTGTTAATGTTTGTGATGCACCGTCTGTTGGAATAATAATAATAATAATAATAATAATAATAATTCATTACATTTATATAGCGCTTTTCTCAGTACTCAGAATGACAAATACAATACATATATTTCTTGTTATGTGCCATTTGCTATGGGATTCATAAAAGGAGTGTTAATGTTTCTGTAGGAATGACAAATGCAATTTGTTTTATTACTAAAATTGTTTCTGATGCACAACCTTTTGAATTGACAGAGA
Source organism: Erpetoichthys calabaricus (assembly GCF_900747795.2). Classification (NCBI taxonomy): domain Eukaryota; kingdom Metazoa; phylum Chordata; class Cladistia; order Polypteriformes; family Polypteridae; genus Erpetoichthys; species Erpetoichthys calabaricus. The sequence goes on along the minus strand of NC_041405.2, from coordinate 147,272,570 downwards.
CATAGCAACATGAAGGACGCACAGACAGACATGCAGACACTTATCCAATTATTAAGGTGGACTAGTAAAACATGCAGCCCTATTGTCCTAAGGACGTAAAAGCAGTGCTTACATATGGTTGGAAGTTTTGGGTATTTGACAATTTTCTCATTTGTGGACTGCATTAGTTTCTTGTTCTTCCATGCTGTATCCTGAACTTTGTTTTTGCATGCTTGTGATTTGCATGATTTGTTCAGGAGATATTGTTGTTGTTCTTCTTCTTTGTCTTCCTATTATTGTAGGGGTTAACAGTTTGTTTCACTATGACTTTACTATAAACAAAGCAGCACAGGTCTCTTTGCTCTCATTTCTGCATGCTTTATAACGTGAAATGATTGCTGTTCAATAAATATGTTAGGATGCTGTTTTGATAAGCACACTTTTTTTAGATTGTAAAGAAAGGAGCCTTTTGACTAAGAGATGGGGTGGTGTTTCTCAACCAATGACTACAAATAAAACAGCTCTTTACACACATAAGGACTCTCACATTATTATGACTTCCGAACACATATTTGGCAAGCTTCTTGCCGTGCATTTCTTCGTCTTTCTCGTTCTTGCATTTCACATCCTGCACTTGACGCTCAGTACATTTTGGTGCGCTTCCTCTTTTTTTTCTTATTATGGTATTGCTCATCACATAAAGAGGTCTGTGAATTCACTTGACTCTCAGCAGATGTCGCTTCTCTTCTTTTTCTTTCTGCCCCACCACTTGGTTTAGTGCTCACTTCGCTGTACTAAACCCACGATTGCAGATCACTTTGCAGAGGCTGCCACTACCTAAACTGTGTTGAATTTCCAGAATGGATCAGGCCATACGCTTTTGAATAAGACCAAGATCATGGTTCTAGCTCTAGCAGTTCAAGATTAGTTACATGACAGATGGGCAGACCTTTGAATTTTATTAGGCATGATAAACGAACTTAGTTTCTAATTATTCCTTAAATGTTAAGTGACAAAAATACCATTGCAACCTATGCAGCAGTTCACCTTGTGTTCATATGCTTACTGTCAGGTGGCTCTCTGTGTCTTTCAGTATTTCAGTCAGTCATTTTCTAAATTGCTTAGTCCTGAACAGGTTTGTGGGGGTCTGCTGGAGCCCCTCTCAGGTGGCATAGGGTGCAACGGCAGAACAAACCCGGGACAGTGAGCCAGTCCATCACAGGGCGAACACACACACACACACACACGCACGCACACACACACAGGCACACACACATGCACACACACTCACACACGCACGCACACACACATGCACATGCACACACGCCCGCACACACACTCACACACACACACACACATACACACACACACAAACACACAAGCATGCTCACACATGCACACAAACGCATACACACACCCACACATGCACACATGCACTCACACACACAGAGGCGCACACACACGCACATGCGCTCACACACAAACACACACACACGCTCGCACAGGCACTCACACACGCATGCACACACACATGTGCTCACACACGCACTGATACACATGCACACGCACACACATGCACATGCACACACACTCACACACACCCACACATGCGCTCGCACACACACACACACACAAACACACACGCACACAAACACATACACACACCCACACATGCACACACGCACACACACCCTCACACACACAGAGGAGTGTTTTGCTGTATAGCAGATTGATGCTGTCACTGTACATACTGATTTTTATTGTTTATTATCTTTTATATTCCTCTTCTAATTCACAGCCTTGGAATTTACCAATTGAGCTATTCATTACAAAGTGTAAAGTGTACTGTGTATATAATTGTATGTGACAAATGACATTTGCTTTGACTTGATTTGTTACATACTGTGCCAAATAACTTTAAGATAATACTTCATAGTTATAAATTCCATTCCTCCATCTGTTCCATGATGCGACATTTTCCATTAGAGTATCACAGGCAGATGAATCACAGATAAAACTGAGAGATGTTAATTATTGGAGGGAATGCTGCTGATTTCTATAATATTTAGTCAGTAACTAACTCAGCTGGAGTCACCATTAGTTTTACTGAATCAGCCCACAATCTCGGTGTTTTCTTTGACCCTAGCATGTTGTTTACAAAACTATCCAAAACATTTTTTTACATCATAAAAACGTTGGAAATTTAAGTTGTTTTCTAAACATGCAGGAAACTGAGAACTTAATTGATGCATTTATTTCTGGTAGGATTAACTACTGCAATGAGGTGTTCTCTGCCTGTTCAAATTGTTCTTTACGCAGCTTTCAGTTAATTCAAAATGCTGCTGGAGGAATCATTACAAGAACTAGAAAATAGAAACTCATCACTCCAGTTCTTAAATCCTTACACTGGCTGCCAGTTAAGTTTAGGGCAGATTTCAAAATCCTCCTTTTAACATATAAAGCCTTAAATGGCCAAGGACCTGCTTACTTATTTGAACTTATTATGACTTACAAACCAGAACACATACATTAAGATCTCAAGATGCCGGTCTGCTTAGGATTTCAAGGATTAATAAAACAACAGTGGGGGGTCGAGCTTTTAGTTACAGGGCCCCTAAACTGTGGAGTGGTCTGCCTGCTACTATAAGAGATGCTCCTTCAGTGTCAGCTTTCAATCCCAGCTGAAGACTCATTATTTCAGTTTAGCACACCCTGACTAGAGCTGCTGATTAACTGTGCAGACTGCATCTCTGTTGTTAGTCATTAGCACTAAAATATAAGTAACATGATAGTTATAATCTGTTGCTAACTCTCACCTGTTCAGTTTCTCTTCTCAGTATCCTCATGTGACACTCGGTGCCACTGCTGTACTGCCAAGTTGTTTGCCTTCCGTGAAAAGTCACCTCAGATAAAGGAGCACTGGAATCATTGGAATCATCTGATTGGCTGGCCCAGCACTGACTCAGCTGTAGAATGGCCAAAAGGGGGGGGGGGGGGGGCAGCTTGTTGGCTGACGTCTTCAGGACTCTGACTGTGTCTGCTTGTCTGACTCCTTGTCTACAATCTGCCGGTGGTTCTCCAGTCAGCTGATGGTCACATGTTGTTGTTTCTCATTTATGTTAATTGGTTTCTGTTTTGTTTTTGATGTATTTGAGTAAATCTGTGTCCTCACGTGTGGTAGTTCTGTTTTTAGAGAGTGGTATCATCTATTCTTGCAGTTTGCCTTGAGAGTTGCCATGGCGGTCCGTGCCTCCACTTGGCGACGCCACTGAGCAAGAACAAAGTCACTTGTATTGTTGTGTTGTATTTCTGAGGTGGCCATGACGGATTGACCATCGGGCTCTGTGAATGGATCACTTGTGTTGTATTTACCCCATTTTTTTTGATGCCCATTGAGCTCCCATCATACCTGGAATTGGGTCTCTCTCTGAATTGCCTTTCCGGAGATTTCTCCATTTTTTTCCCAACAATGGTTTCTTTTGGGGGAGTTTTTTCTTGTTTTCTTAGGGGCTGTCAAAAACAGGGCATGTTAAAGCCAATTGTTTTATTCCTTGTGTGATTTTGATCTATACAAGAAATAAATTGTTGTTGGTGTCCTTGTTTAAGAAGAATCCTGCACCTTTACCTGGCCATGAGGCCATGGGAGACAGATAGCTAGGAAGCTGTGATATTCCCCTGCTGTGCCAGGACAGGGCCACAGGAAGAGGCTGCAGCAACAGCTATAGAGGAGTTGGCATCCCAGCAACCTCAGAAGGACACTTTGATTGGGCTAGGGCTCCTGGAATGCCAGGACAGTGGGTGACTATCTGCTATGTGCAGAACGTTCCCCCCTACACTGGATGGTTGCATCCCGTCTGGCAAGCCCTGGTATGGACACCCACAGGCTAGCATGGGAGTTGTAGTCCCAAGGACCTGCCCTGCCAGGTTCTGTGGGGGCCGCCAGGGAGAACTGTTGGATACTGACGACACAAGAACCATTTGGGTTCCTGCCCGACTTGGAAGTGCTTCCTGGGGGGGCAATAGATTAAGCACCGGGTCTGCAGTTAAAAGCGAGTTGGAGTCGGATGTAGAGGAGGGCATGGAGATGTAGAGAAAGAAAAGAAGGAGGTACGGTGTATTGCTGAGTTGTGCAGAAGGTGTTGTTTAAATTAAAAACACTTCAATTGAACTGGGAGAGTTGTGGTGTAATCGTACCTGGGGGGTAGTGGTGCCCCCTAGTAGCCACAAAGTCTATTCTTGCAGCACCAAGCATACATCATCACAGGATCAGAAGGCGCATTCACTCACAATACAACAAATGGAGACCCATGAATAGAAATAATGAATAAATCTCTGGAATATCCAGGGTGAAAACCCACAGGAGCACAGCAGAGAAAAGGCAAACTCCACACGGGCAGTCATCAGGCCAGGACTTGCACCCGGGTCTCTGCCAGCTACACAGCAGCAGTTTGAATCCACATGCCAGTACAACGTCTATGTGCTAATCGTCATCCTCATTTTCACTGTCCTTTCCAAGATGAGGGTCACCGTGGCAAAATGGACTGAGCAGGCAGGCCTCCCTGGCCCCACAGCAACTTCCTCCAGCTCCCCCTGGGCTAATTATTCACAGGGCTAGGAAGTGACCCATCAAGAAGGACTGAAGCGGATGAGATGTTTAGATAGTTTATCTTTGGATTTGACAGTCCTAGGAAGAGCACAGGACATTACGGCCCTGGTATTGCAATTGCCAGGAAATAAGTTAAGAGATAAAGCATTTATCATAATGTTCTCATACTGATTTCAAGATGCCATCTCATAGAAACAAGATGCTTATATCGTAAACATAGGATGATACTCTTTTGGGTATTTATACCCCATCTATAATAGGAACTGTGGTGTTTAGCGGCTAAGGCTTTGGACATCAAACTCTGCAGCTGTGGGTTCGAATGCCACTACTGATGCTGTGTGACCACCAGTGAGGCACTTCACCTGCCTGGGCTCCAATGGGGAAAAAATGCAAATGTAATCAACTGTATCTCAAAGTTGCCATAGATTAGGGAGTCAGTCACGTAATCATTTAAAATAATGATAATAACAACTAGGGGGCTCTGCCTCCTGCTCGCTTCACTTGCCAACTCCCTGGGCAGGCGCTGGGTGTCAGCTACGTTGCAGCTGAGCTGCTCAAAGGGCATCGGGGTGGCCCTCAGTTAGAGAAAGAGATTGGTATATAGAAGAGTATGCTGGACGTGGGAGGAAGACGGCTTGGTCCTTAGTTATTATAGATAGAAAATCAGTTACTTCAGTATTTCTCTACAACTGTCTATTTTAAAAATCAATAAGTAATAAAATGTAGTAAAAAGTAAAAGTAGATGTAAAAATTTGCATGTGAGCGTCAGTAAGCTTTAGGAACCAAGTTACCCAAACTATTCTCTAACATTTCAGTAATTATTTACCGCACTGATGCTGATCTTTCTGATCATAAAATATGTCATTATGATAGCAACTGATGAGAAGAATTTATACTTAAGTGCAGAATTACTGTATTTTCTGACATGATTTAGCTCAAAAATTAATCAGCACACTGTCATCTCATAACAGGCTTAAGTTTTGACTTTGGTATGTTTCCATCCAGCCGTTTTAACTCGAAATCGTCCTCAAGAAACTGTGACACACATAGACACACACGGACACACGCTATTACTGAGATATTGATGTTTTTCGGTATCGGGGGACGCTAACACGTCGAAATCCATTAAAAATCGGAGATCGAAATTTTTGACAAATCTAAAGATTTCGCTCCTCCACCATAGACGATAGATAGATAGATAGATAGATAGATAGATAGATAGATAGATAGATAGATCTATCTATCTATTATTATATACTGCCTTTCCCATCTATCTATCGATCTACCATATAGTGCCTTTCATATCTATCTATCTATCTTATAGTGCCTTTCACATCTATCTATCTATCTATCTATCTATCTATCTATCTATCTATCTTATAGTGCCTTTCACATCTATCTATCTATCTATCTATCTTATAGATATCATACACTATAATATAGTGTCTTTCATATATAATATTGTTATATAGTGCCTTCTATCTATCTATCGATCTATCTACCATATAGTGCCTTTCATATCTATCTATCTATCTTTCTATCTATCATATAGTGTCGTTCATATATATTGTAATATAGTGCCTTCTATCTGTCTATCTATCTATCTATTATATAGGCCTTTCACATCTATCTATCTATCTATCTATTATATAGTGCCTTTCACATCTATCTGTTATATAGTGCCTTTCACATCTATCTATCTATCATATAGTGCCTTTCACATCTATCTATCTATCTATCATATAGTGCCTTTCACATCTATCTATCTATTATATAGTGCCTTTCACATGCTGATACACTGCACAACAATTTTTTTGAAAAGTCTTGCTTCCTGAAACAGATTGTGACAGGTACCTACTGGGTATGCACAAATATCATTTTGGTTTTACTGCATCACGTAGGAACTCTGAGAAATAGACATTTATATGTTTACTGACAATTACTGACTAACGTATTTAGTCACGTTTATATTTCCATCCATCCATCCATTATCCAACCCGCTGAATCCGAACACAGGGTCACGGGGGTCTGCTGGAGCCAATCCCAGCCAACACAGGGCACAAGGCAGGAAACAATCCTGGGCAGGGTGCCAACCCACCGCAGGACACACACAAACACACCCACACACCAAGGCCAATTTAGAATCGCCAATCCACCTAACCTGTATGTCTTTGGAATGTGGGAGGAAACCGGAGCGCCCGGAGGAAACCCACGCAGACACGGGGAGAACATGCAAACTCCACGCAGGGAGGACCCGGGAATCGAACCCAGGTCCCCAGATCTCCCAACTGCGAGGCAGCAGCGCTACCCACTGTGCCACCGTGCCGCCCCAACGTTTATATTTCGCATAAGCTAATAAATTCAACAGAATTAAAAGTGTTTTGCTCCTGATTTTGTTTTGTATTCAATGTCTGGTGCATGGACGGCACGGTGGCGCAGTGGTAGCGCTGCTGCCTCACAGTTAGGAGACCCAGGTTTGCTTCCCGGGTCCTCCCTGTGTGGAGTTTGCATGTTCTCCCCTTGTCTGCGTGGGTTTCCTTCCACAGTCCAAAGACATGCAGGTTAGGTGCATTGGCGATTCTAAATTGTCCCTAGTGTGTGCTTGGTGTGTGTGTGTGTGTTTGCCCTGCGGTGGGCTGGCGCCCTGCCCGGGGTGTGTTTCCTGCCTTGCACCGTGTGTTGGCTGGGATTGGCTCCAGCAGACCCCCTGTGACCCTGTAGTTAGGATAAGCATCAGCAAGCACTGACAGATTCCAGGTGCCCTGGTATCGTCTCTCCATCGTAGCAATGGCCTGGTAAAACCTTTCACCGTGTTCGTCACTGACAGCACTGAGATTTGCGGGGATGAAGTCCAAGTGTGAGTGGAGGAAATGAATCTTGAGTGACATGTTGCACTTCATTGTCTTGTATACTTTGAGAAGTTTGTCTACCAGCTGAATGTAGTTTAGGGCTCTGTAATTGCCCAGAAAATTGTCAACAATGTCTTTGAAGGCTTTCCACAGTCCATGCTGATAATGAAACTTGGTATTGAACTGTTTAGCTTGTCAATGCTTGCATTCAAGAGCAATTTGAATTGCACTGTAGAGTTTCCTTCTCTGAGACCAAAATCCAAGTGTTTTGTGGACCAGAATAGATTTAAACTTAGTGCTCCTTCCAATTCTCCTCTCATTCATTTCTAAACATTTTTTATCACAGATACTTCATGGTAAGCATGTGAGCTGGAGAGCTGCTGGTTTATTGGTTATCTGCATCTCATTATTAATTAAAAGTTAAATGCAGCTGCTAGAATCTAAAATAGGCAATTAAGGGTTCTGAATGGTAACAGGCAAGAGAACTAAAATTAAGCCCAAAAAACATATTGCTTTAGTAGTAAATAAAAGGGTTCTAATTAAGAACTTGGTTAAAGTGAAAACCTGCAGCCACAGCAGACCTCCAGGCCAGTAATTGAGGACCTCTGATCTATAAAGTGACTCAGATTTGTCTTTGATGAATAAAGGCACTAACAAGGCATAGAGTTAAACAGCAGCTTTCATTATCAGCAAGGCCCGAGTTCTAATTAGGACGCTGGCTGGAATGAAAACCCGTAGCCACTGCGGCCCTCCAGGACCGTGACTGAGGACCCCTGCTTTAAACTGTGGAGCAGAGAGGCAAATCAATCCCATACATTATGGAGGGCACTGTGTCTCAAATGATCCAAGTCACCATGGATGAAGGTGTCTGTCGCGTAATAAAGCACATTTTGTTTTTTAAAATGATACCCATTATGTAACAGGAAGGCATATTGAAAACAAATAACAAGAAAGCAGACATTTTTTTGGTCACAGTGCATTTATTTCATAAACAGTTTGAACAGACAAAACATTTGCTTAGAACAGCAAAGCTTACCAACCCAGAACATGGAAGCTCCATTTGTGCTAAAACTCGCCCCACAAAGCACAGCCCGTCTTCAGTAATAAGAGTTCACAGTATGGAGCAAATTTGTCCCATATATTTCCACATAAATATATATATATATATATATATATATATATATATATATATATATATATATATATATATATATATATATATATATCTAAGTAACAGACTGATCCAAAAGTCTATATGGGGTGCTGAGTAAAGAAAAGATCAATCCATCCATCCATTTTCCAACCCGCTGAATCCGAACACAGGGTCACGGGGGTCCGCTGGAGCCAATCCCAGCCAACACAGGGCACAAGGCAGGAACCAGTCCTGGGCAGGGTGCCAACCCACCACAGGACTAAAGAAAAGATAACAAGAAAATAAAAAAGAGGACAATTCAAAGCCCTGCTCGGGTATTTCTCGAATGTTCACACCACCTAAGTAACTGAAGAGGGCCTGCTTGGAGCTCCCAGACAGCCTGCTTGTTGTGTTTCAAAATCAAACAAGTCGTAGGGTGGGCTCTAACGACTAATGAGCACTCGCACGGAAGTACAAGGCATATAACGTGGCAGCGAGGAAGAAGGAACACGGGGGATTTGGACTTCGCAAAACAGAAAAGAGACTCGACTGTCTGATGAGTTGTGTTTTACATACCACGGCAGAATGAAAAAAGCAGGAATAAGGAGGGCAGAGACTGTGACTGAACCCATCGTACCCGTTTGATCCAGCAGCATGTTATTAGCTGTCAGAAAAAGGGACAAACTCGCCATGCTTTGGAAACATAAAACTGTGCCGGAAAGTCTTCGCGCAGTTGTCTCATTTGACATACCCCGCTATTTCGATCCGAGTAATTTGACACAGTCTGGCAGTCGTGTAACGTGACATTGGCTTAGCACCCAGAAGAATGCTGCTTGCCTTGAATCGGGATGTGCTGTGAGTTGACCACCATCTTGTGACATCCTTCAAGAAGACAGAAATACTTTTACAAGATACTGTGCAAAAAAATCATGAGAAATGATCGTCGAACCCTAATCCAGTCCTGACCCTAACCACTTCTGACGCAGCAATGCTGTGTCCACCAGGCGTCGATACGAATGCTCAGATGTTGGCATGGCTGCTCTGCAGAGTCCTATGTCCACGCGGAGGCCACGTTTTCTGTGGTGCCGTGTGAAATTTCTTCACATACCCCCAGTTACCACGTAATCCTAAATCACAAGAATTGGCCGTTTAGCAAAACTTTATAGGTGGGCAATTATAAGCGAGTGTGCCCTCCGATGGATTGACGGGCTGGACAAGAGATTTCACTACACCCATTTGCCAGCTAAATCTCTGTGATTTGATAATAGAATTAAAGCATTTCAAAAATGGATGAATGTTTCTGGGAAAACGGAAAAACGACTTCTGCTGGATTTTGCTTTTATGAAACATTTATGACGCTTTTAATTTTTAAACATAAAAACGCTGGAGAGTGCACTAGGCAAGTTAAAAAATGCCAGTTTCTAAAGCAGTGTCGTCCATTGTGTGTGTTCTGATGTTTTAAGAGGAAGTGGTGTCGTTGCCATCGAACACTAAAGATTCACGTGTGGAAGTGCTGCCTGTGAACCAACTAAACACTCAGTGGATACTAAAAGAACACACTGGGGACGGTGGACTTTTCTGGAACTGCTGGCGGTGTTGCAGATTCTCACACCTGGAGTGTACAATTAAGGTGAATTCACGTCACTAATATTTAACATCAATTTGAAAATACTGCTGTAAGTATATAAATGAAATCTGAGGAAACAACATCACCACCATACAAGTATAAAATGATCAACATATTCATGTTTGTCCTTCTAAATATATATTAAAATTAATACTAGCGATTCGAAAGTTAAAAATTAAAATTAAAAAATTAAATTAAAACCCAGCTCCTTAACTCAACTTTGCATACACCAGATTGGCTTTGATTAAATTCACAGCATTTCTACATGACACAACGGAGTGGCACGAGACCACCAAAATATAAAAAATGAAAAATACAAAATGGCAGAAGAATAAATAGAGAAAATATGCAAGTCATTCTTTTGCAATTTATCAAGTTTGCTGGTGGCATGAGAAGATTGATTTCGATTAAAACGTAATTGCATTTGTACAATTTTCCACGATAGGTTAGGAAATAAAATCAAAACTGGAATATACTGTCATTTGGTTAGAGCGTTCTGAGCAGTCAAATAGAAGGAGTAAAGAGAATCGCAATTGGATTGAAAAAGTGCAGACCCAGGGGTAAAAAAAAAAACAAGTTATTGTCAGTGTGTCTAAAAGAAACATAAATAAATAAATGACCTTCATAACATATTTGTCATTGTTAAATTGTTAGATTAACATTTAAAAGTATATACAGTATAGGGAATAGTGTTTTCATATTTATATACAGTATACTAGATATATAACATATATGTATTGTCACATGTGTGCGGTTGGAAGACAGCTAAAGGGCTCTAGTAAATGTAATTACCCATTGAGCCAGGGGTTGGCGCTGTTCTCTGATCCCTTTTCTCTTTCTCCCTCTGCAGACCTGGTGATTGGCTGCCCTACCATCACTGATGTCATCTCTGGTGTCCGTCCTCCTGGACCCGCCCCTTCCTACCTTCATAAACCGGCAAACCAGTTACTTACGTCAGCTCTGTTTGGACTCGTGTCTGTAAAGACATTCCCGCAACTATCTGTGTGTCGATTTACACAAAAAACTGTCAAGATTATACGGGGTTACCAAGGTGGTACCCAAGCTCTTTATCTGTGCTCTGTGTGTCATTTTACATTATATATAGTATACTGCATATAATATATATATATATATATATATATATATATATATATATATATATAGTCAAGTGCCAATTATTGCCAACTGATTTGAGCTGATTCATACTTATGGCCAAGGGCCATATGAAAACAAAAGGGTAATAATGCTCTAGAAATTGCCAAAACCAGCCGCACTATTTATCATAATTATTATTATTATTTCACAGGGTCTCCTATGTTTTCTGACTCTTAGAGGGTCCTTTAAGGTTTGTTTTGCTCCATGAGGCTAATTTGTAGGCATTCAGTCCACATCATCTTCCTTACATCAGTGTTTCTCAACCTTTATGGTCCTGCACCCCAGTTTTGCCTTTTTAAATTCATTGACAACCCACTAGCAGCAAATGTGAACTGCCCCCTTGGTGAAATAAATGCAATTGGGGCTCTTCCTTGGTGTAACAAACTCTCATAGAAACACTAAAATATATGGCACATCGCTGTCAATTATTTAGGCAACCCACCATGAGCCACACATGGTCCACTGTAACTTACTTTTGAACCAGTGATTGCAACCTGTGACAGCCCAGTGCTTGAAAAACACTTCCTTACAACAGGGCCATCTTAACGCATGGGCACACTGGGCAGTTGCCGGTGGCCTATAATGCTGTTAAAAGGGGCCCTGCCTTACAAGGACCTGACGTGCAGACAGTTAGACATGAAGAGTGGTTTGTGTTCTCCATACCAGCAAAGTATGCGTATCAGTGACCTACAGAACGTTAATTGGAATGACCTGAACGACATACCGCCAATTTGACAAATGAACACATGGCCAGTACCAAGTGGAGCTGTAAAGTGGCATGTGACTGTATGTGTATGTGTATTATATACTGAACAGTATACACACTAGGGGGCTTTGCCCCCTGCTCCCTTCACTCACCAACCCCCCTCCCCGGCCTGTGCTACATGCCAGCCACTTCATGTCTCTGCTGCTCACGTTGTGAAGAGGGGAGTTGAACGCACCCCAAGGAAACACTGCGGTGTTTTTTTTTTTACCTCCTCTTTGCTCGATCAGCTGCTGGCTTGCTGCTGCTGCCGTGCCGCGTGATCTGCATCTTGCATGGCGCTTTGAACATTTACTGTAAAAGCCTGTCTTGTCTCTCTCTTGTCTTGCCTCTCTTCTCCCCCAAATATCCTCTGCTCCTGTGGGGGGTCCCGCTCCCGAGGCGCGCCCCTATGAAGAGGAAGATTTTCTATTCCTTTGAGAGACGGAACTGTCCCCTCCGACTACACACTGAGCTCAATTCACTACTGAAAGAGACTTATGTTTGTTTGAAGTGGCTGAATAACGATTCTGTCTCTAAAATATCCTGTGGGTCTGTGCAACTCTGTGACTCAAGCGTGACAGCGTATGTGGATTTCACTTTCACCAAACAACAAATCTTTCAATTCTCATGGATACTCCCCTTCATTGGGAAAAAACAGTACGTTTCCCTGATGGCAACATGAATTAGACGATCTACAAATCTCTAACTTAAAGTTTAAATCCAAACAATATATTAATCTCTTTTCACTGTTCTGTTATTTCACCGAGTAATAATTTCCATTTGTTTGCGCTAATGTGATCTTTACTATCATTTCTCTGAGACTTTCAAATTTTAGTACTTTCATAATCTCTAACCTGCTCTGCATGTAAGTCGCGCCAACATTTTTGGAATTGTTACGACGTTCTACTTTGTCATCTACTCTTTGTCTTTTATTTCCGGCCCTGGGCGTGGTTAAATCTCTTGGCACAAAGTCTCGTCTCGCGGGATGTGAAAGCGTCTCTCTGAGAAAATCACATCTCGTCTCTCCTCCCAAGATTTTTTCATTATAATAGAGAGATATACTGTACAGTATATATATATATATATATATATATATATCTCCATAGGTCTGAATTGCAGTCTTATTTGGCTGGTCACGTAACAGATAATGCTTGTGGTCTGCCAGGTCCTCCCAGTTGCATCAAGCAAATCATATATATACTGTATATACCGTACATATACACATATATATATATATATATATTATACTGTACATATACACACACACACACTATACACATTATGTATATACTTTAAAATGTTAATGTGCTATGGTAAATAGCACCCTAAGCCATGAAGCTGCACTCACATCTTACAAAGGAAGGACGGCCATCACCCTGCTGTTACTCAGTTTATGGCAGAGTCCCGTAAGTCAACTTCTGTCAAATAGAAATTAATTCAAAAAGGCAGCTGAGCCTGGATAACAAGTTGGGGATCCCAGACTCAAGAAAACAGAAACCACAGAGGAACGCTGCTGAGCATCTGTCCAAGCTAATGATGGGTCTTCTTCTTGAAACATTATCCCGGTGTATATCATCCTCAAAAAAATATGTTGGAAATTGTTAAAAACAGGATGCCAAGATGCCTACCAGCCTGGCAGCCTCCAGTTGCTGAAGTGAAGGCCATGTTGACCTTGGCCCAACACAGTATGAGACAAAGGATGGAAGTAGATACAGTTCACCAAGATGAATATCAGAAACCAACCAAAAGAACTGAGCTGAGCTGATGTCTTCGCTAGGTGACAAGTGCTAGAAGAGGTTTTTATCCCAAATATGGATTTCCAAGTTGATCCTTGAAGTCTGGGATGCATATACAAGCACTGGGCAGGCATGTATATAAATATAAATATACTGTGTCATTGTCCATCGACGACAGTCTGTATTTGTTCTTCAGTCACTGTTTGACTTCCAAGGGTTTTTAGATCTTCGGTGTCCATGTCGTCTACAAGAGAATAAAGAGAAAGCTGACTATTGAATTAAGAATGGAAAACTCATTATGTCAGTAGACCATTTAATCAGAATAAGACAAAAAGGAAGAGTCTGAAACAATCAAAGAAACATCTTTACATTATATGGCACCCTTGTGCAAGGATTGCCATCCCAAGACACTTAACGCTACAGTGCCACTCATTTGTGTTTCTACCATTAGACTCTTAGTAAATTCAGTGACTCCATAAGGGTCCAAACTTTCACTAACCTGCCAAACTTTGCAGGTTAAGTGACTCAGCGTCACACAGTTAAGTTAGAAATGGGGGCCACTTGCAACTGTAAATGGTGCCTCCCTATAGAGAACACAATGCCAACTCACTTCTGTTATTTAACAGAATTTAACATCGCAGGTATATAAACACAATGGCAGTATAACCAGGTACTTGTATAATCCTCCTAGGACTAATGTCTGTTTATGAAAGGCACTATATACTGTATAATTAAGGGGGTGTGCTTGATTCACTGTTGGGGCCTTGGGCAACTCACTTACCATAATTGTATTCCAATTTTAAAACATTATACAGTAAAATATGCATTATAGCTCTGCACTTTGGATATAGTTGATCATAAAAAGGCACTATATAAAATCAATGTCGCTTATTTGGGTGGCCCCCTAGTGGCTGATGTGTTGGACTGTGGAGCACAAGTTAGCCGGTTCAGTCCTCACTGATTCTAATGTGTGACTCATTTAGCCACCTGATGAATGTAGAATTACTGCATACAACAAATTCCTTTTATCCGAATACAACATCAGCTAAATCCATAAAATGTGACGTTGTGAACCTGCGAAAGTCAACGGCCACTTTCTTAGCAGACGTACCTTGCGTGTCTTTTGCTTGCTTGGTCTTCTTTAGATTTCACAAAATCCACAAATTCACCTCCTCTTACTAAGGCGGCCATCTCGCCATCCTTGGCGCTGAATGTCATCCTGTAAGGAAGAACACAAAGGGTTTAGTGTGCCTGTCATGAGTGAGAACAGAGGCTCTACGGTGGGTAAGGGGTACGCACTTGGCCTGGGTCTCTCCAGCTTTCACTCTGATCTTGCGAATGTTGAACTTGTAACCCTTCCACCAGTCAGTCCAGCTGAAATAGGAGTCCTTCTCCCACATGAGCTTTACCATCAGAAGGTCTCCGATGTTGATGTCAGTAGTCACCAGGAAGGAGAAGGTCTTGTTGGCTGAGAGTTTTGGTCTGTGAAGCAGAAAAAGAAAATGGATGTTGATTCTCAATCAACTCCAGTGGGTCTCTCTCTATGATTTATATGATTACATCTTTGGCAGGCCTGGTGGTCTTAGGGTCAACACTGCTGCTTCACATCTCCATTGACCAAAATCACATTCTGTATAGAGTTTGAACGTTGGGTTTACTCCCACTTGCCAAAAGCGTGCATGTTAGTTAATGGCGGGCTGGTGAGTGTGCCCCACGTATAAGTCAGTGTGAATGTGTGAGAGTGTACTGGACTGGCCTTCATGAGTACGTATTTGTAACTGTGTGCCATGTTCTGGATTGGTGTGAGTAAATGTGAGTTTGCCCAGTGACAGAGTGGGCCTGAGTGACACCATGGTGGACTGATGTGCAATGGTGTGGTTGTGGGTTAGGGTGTGCCCTGTGCTGGACAGTCATTTATAAATAATGGATTTGTGTGTTGTGTTGTGTTGTTGTGATTCAAGATTCAAGATGGAGTTAGTTAGTGTGAGTGTGTCTTTAAGTGTGCTACTGATGTGAGTGTGAGTGTGCACTGTGATTTGATGGATTGAGTTGATTCAGATCTGTGTGTGAGTGCCCTGTGATGGGCTGGTGTGAGTTTTATGTAGGTGCTCTATGATGGAGAGAGAGTGTGATTCAGAGTTTGGACTGTGATGGCCTGGTGTGAGTGAGTGTGATTGTAACCTATGAGAGATGGAGTGAGGTGGGGCAAGTATACCCTGCGTTAGGCTAGTGTGAGAAGATGCATGTGAATCCACTCTATGATGGAGGAAGTGATTCAGAGTGGGAAGTTGGGTTGTGACGGATTGGTGTAATTGAGTGTGATTGTGAACTCTGATGATTGGCGTCCGGAAGTGTGGATAGACTGGAGTAAATGGATGAGTGCAAGTGCATTGTATAAGGTGTCACACACGTGAGCATGGAAGGCAGCTAAAGGGCTTGAGTGAGGGCAATTCCAAATCTGACCGGGACGTGGCAGAGTGCACTGATTCTTTTTTCTTGCTTTCCTGCAGACCATTCACGGGAAATTCCACCTGGCCCTGTTGATGTCACTTCCAGGTCTGAACCTATAGATGAAGATCTTTCTGCTTCCGGCCCCCTTGATGTCATGTCCAGGTTAGAGCCTATGGATGAAGACCCTTCCGATCCCGGCCCCTCTGATGTCACTTCCTATCCTGACCTTTAAAACCCTTCACCTTTCCCCTATTCACTCAGTTCTGTTTTGGACTACTAGTTCGCATAAGTGCTGTCATTTATTTACAATTTGCAGCCAGGAAATTAATAGACGAGTGGCTTCTCCAAACCTTTCTACGGCTCTGTGTGGAGTTTGTCACAATGAGAAATAGTGATTTGGAGTGTGTGTGCATGTGTGCTTTGGTGGGCTTTGATAGACTGGTGTAATTGAGTGTGACTGTGAAGTAAGGAGTAAGGAGGTCTGTGATAGGCTAGTGTAAGTGGATGAGTGTGAGTGTGAGCACATCGTATAATGGAAACAGTGATTTGGAGTGTGTGTGTGTGCTTTTGTGGGCTTTGGTGGGCTTTGATGGACTGTAACCGAGTGTGATTGTGAAGTAAGGAGTAAGGAGGTGCAAGTAAATTCTGTGATGAGTTGGTGAAAGTGGATGAGTGTGAGTGCGAGTGTGATAGCGTTGTACAATGGAAACAGTGATTTGGAGTGTGTGTGTGTGTGTGTTTTGGGGAGCTGTGATGGACTATAACTGAGTGTGATTGTCCATTCTGATGGATGGAGTAAGGAGGTGCAAGTACATTCTGTGATAGACTGGTGACAGTGGAGAAATGTGAGTGTGTTGTATAATGGATTGTGTGATTTAGAGTGTGTGTGTGTGGGTGTTTTGGTGGGCTGTGACAGACTGGTGTAATTGAGTGTGACTGCGAACTCAGATGGATGGAGTAAGGAGGTGTGAGTAAATCCTGAAATACACCGGTGTAAGTGGACGAGTGTGAATGTGTCGTAGGATGGATATTATGATTTGGTGTGTGTGTGTGTGGTTGGGTGCTTTGGTGGTCTTTGATGGACTGGTGTAATTCAGTGTGATTGTGAACTCTGATGGATGGAGTAAGGCAGCGTGAGTAAATCCTCAAATACACCGGTGTAACTGGATAAGTGTGTGTGTGAGCTTTGCATAATGGAAACAGTGATTTGGAGTGTGTGTGTGTTTTGGTGGACTTTGGTGGACTGTAAATGAGTGTGATTGTGAAGTAAGGAGTAAGGAGGTGCAAGTAAATTCTGTGATGGGTTGGTGAAAATGGATGAGTGTGAGTGCGAGTGTGATAGCATTGTACAATGGAAACAGTGACTTGGAGTGTGTGTGTGTGTGTTTTGGGGAGCTGTGATGGACTGTAACTGAGTGTGATTGTGAAGTAAGGAGTGAGGAGGTGCAAGTAAATTCTGTGATGGGTTGGTGAAAATGGATGAGTGTGAGTGCGAGTGTGATAGCATTGTACAATGGAAACAGTGACTTGGAGTGTGTGTGTGTGTGTTTTGGGGAGCTGTGATGGACTGTAACTGAGTGTGATTGTCCATTCTGATGGATGGAGTAAGGAGGTGCAAGTACATCCTGTGACAGACTGGTGTCAGTGGAGAAATGTGAGTGTGTTGTATAATGGATTGTGTGATTTAGAGTGTGTGTGTGTGTGTGGGTGTTTTGGTGGGCTGTGACAGACTGATGTAATTGAGTGTGACTGCGAACTCAGATGGATGGAGTAAGGAGGTGTGAGTAAATCCTGAAATACACCGGTGTAAGTGGACGAGTGTGAATGTGTCGTAGGATGGATATTATGATTTGGAGTGTGTGTGTGGGTGGGTGCTTTGGTGGTCTTTGATGGACTGGTGTAATTCAGTGTGATTGTGAACTCTGATGGATGGAGTAAGGCGGCGTGAGTAAATCCTCAAATACACCGGTGTAACTGGATAAGTGTGTGTGTGAGTTTTGCATAATGGAAACAGTGATTTGGAGTGTGTGTGTGTGTTTTGTTGGACTTTGGTGGACTGGTGTAATTGAATGATTGTGAAGTAAGGAGAAAGGGAGTGTGAGGACACCTTGTGATAGGCTGGTATAAGTAGAAGAGTGTGTCACAGGATGAATATTGTGATCTGCAGTGTGGGTGGCTGCTTTGGTGGGCTGTGATGGACTGGTGTAAACTCAGATAGACTGGTGTGAGTAGATGTGTGTGTTTTTCTGCTCTGTGATGGATGGAGTGAGTTGCTGTGAGTGTGTATTTAAGTGTGCCACTGATACAAGTATGACTGGATGACTATGAGCATCAGGGCCATCTTAACAGAATCATAGCCCCCGGGGCAAAGTAGAGCACCTGGGCCCCTGTTTTGATATCAAAACAGAAACATACATAGGCATCAGAAACAACGTGGGCCCCTATGCTTGTGGTGCCCCCGGGCAACTGCCCAGCGTACCCATGCGTTAAGACGAACCTGATGAGCGTGCACTCTGATAGACTTGTGTGAATGGATGGCTGTACCCTGTGATGGATGGAGTAATTTTTAGGGGGGGGGGGGCTCCTCTGGGATGGACTTGTCTAAGTGAGCTATCATGAATGGAGTGAGCTGGTGTGTGTTTGTGTGTGTGTGTCTCCTGATGGACTGATGTAAGTGGGTGTACAGTATGTGAATTTCCTCTGTGAAGCTAATTTAAGATCAACTTTACTGTAATGTGTAACTGCATGTCTCCTCAGAAGAGTGACAATAGTGCATTAGCTGGTGTGAGTGTGCCCAGTGATTGAGAGTGTCACACAGGTATGCTTGGGAGGCAGTCAAAGGGTTCAAATCAGGATATCAACAAGTCGGACCGAGGATTGGCACTGTGTATTAATGCCTCTTCTTCTCTCCCCACAGACCCTCTGAGGAGAAGTCCAACTAAATATCTTACTTCCGCCTGTCCATGACCTCACTCCCGGCATCCACAGATGACCTCACTCCACTTCCTGTCCTGTAAATACGCCCTTCCTGTGTTCCTGCTATAAATTCAATCAGTAAAACTTATTTGCTCAGTCCAGTCATATGGTACTTGTCTCAGTCCTTAGAGATTGCTCAACTTCTTCTTCCATATACGGGGTAGTTCCCCAACTCTTTCCGATTTCTCTTGTGCTTTATTAAAATCAAAAGTGAGTGTGTGTGGGTGTTTGTGTGTGTGTGTGAATGCACCCTGTAATGGCCAGTGTGGCCGGTTGTATGTGAATGTGAGTCTGCCCTTTGATGGACCAGTAGATCCCTCCAGGCCCGATTTCTCACTTGCTGGTGTCGGCTGTCATTCTTTAAGCCACCATACCAGACACCACAACATGGATGGGCGCCATTTCACCTAAATTACACCTTCTCACATTTTAATCATAAGAGCGTCAGTGTCCAAAACCCCGACCGGACTCTTGAGCAATACTCACAGGACAAGCGCGATGTTCTGGGCCTCATCATGGGTGCCATACAGGGACACTTGAACCGGCTGGTCTGTGAAGGTGATGTTCTCTTGACTGAAGAAGTGGACCTTCAACTGATAATGGAAAACTGTGGAGAGACACAGAAAGGGGCGTCACCTCAGGAGTCGGTGCCCAGCGGACCCGTCTACTTTGGTCGTGCCAGCCCACCGCTCACCTTTGTAAGGCATCACCTCGCGGGTCTTCAGATACATGCGGCTGCTGCGCTTGCTGCGCACTTTGTTGATCTCGTAGCCCAGAGTGTTGCAGCGGTTTTTACGGCAGCTGAGGCACAAGCCCTTCTCGAAAGTCTCCTTGGCGTTGCAGCGGTATGCCATGCTTTGCTTTTCCTCGTTCAGGAGCGAGTCGATGAACAGGTGAATGGAGCGTTCATGAGAGCACTTGACAATCTGGTCCATTTCTGTCAAGAGATCACAGGCAATTGGAATAGTCTGAGCTTGCTACGGGGTCTCCTCCCACCTTGCACTCAGTGCTGTGGAGGTAAGCTGCAGCCTCCATCACCCCTCACATTGAATTATGCAGGTCTAAGAATGTTTTGTAATGATCAATCAGCTGTGATGGACAGGTCGCCCATCCAGGGATGATGGCTGCCTTACATACTGTAGAGTACTGCTGGGGTAGGCGCCAGCCCCCCATGACTCTGAAGTGAGTTAAGCTGATCTGTGAATGTTATTTTATGTTATAATCAATAGCTCTGCTGAACTGGGGTCCTATCCAGAGATGGTTTCTGCCCTGAACCCAGTCCTGTTGGGAGTGGCTCCAGCCCCCCAGGACCCCATGAATCTGAATTAGATTAAGCAGGGTGTTTTTTAATATTTTAACATGTAGCTGTGATGGACTGGTCACCTGTCCAGGGCTGATGGCTGTCTTGCACAGAGTACTGCTGGGGTAGGCTCCAGCCCCCCATGACTCTGAATGGAGTTAAGCTGGTTTGAGATGTTATCTTATTTTATAATCAATGGCTCTGCTGAACTGGGGTCCTGTCCAGTGTTGGTTCCTGGTTGCACCCAGTCCTGTTGGGATAGGCTCTAGCCCCCCATGACCCCATGAATCTGAATTAGATTAAGCAGGGTGTTATTTTCTACTTTAACATGTAGCTGTGATGCACTCACTCACCTGCAAAACCATTGGCGGCAATCATGAGCATAGCCTTGTGCAAGTCGCAGCCAGGCTGGAAGCTTCCTCCATTGGGGTAGATGTCCACATGGCCCACGGGTTTCTGGATGCCAATGCTGCGATCTGGAGAGCCACGGGTGTAGGTATGGAGCACGTCCACGAAGTTTGCATCATCAGGTGAGAGACGCACCTTCTCCTCTGCATATTCAAAATTGGGGCCGGCAGGGTCCAGACCTAAAATGAGAAGTGCACTGTGGTGGCGATTTGGATTGATAGCACCTTTCAGAGGCGCAGGCTTGTTTTTTGATCATTGCTCCCAATATGTGTGAGCGGAGTATGAATTCAGAGGGGGTGAAAGTGCTGGAGCCGAGGTTCTGTAGTACTTTATTGTACTATTTACTTTAGATACATTGATATTGAGAAAGAAGAAAAAACATTATTAACTGTAATGATTATTAGTATTCATCCATCCATCCATTTTCCAACCCGCTGAATCCGAACACAGGATCACGGTGGTCTGCTGGAACCAATCCCAGCCAACACAGGGTACACGGCAGGGACCAATCCCGGGCAGGGTGCCAACCCACTGCAGGACACACACAAACACACCCACACACCAAGCACACACTAGGGCCAATTTAGAATCGCCAATCCACCTAACCTGCATGTCTTTGGACTGTGGGAGGAAACCGGAGCGCCCGGAGGAAACCCACGCAGACACGGGGAGAACATGCAAACTCCACGCAGGGAGGACCCGGGAATCGAACCCAGGTCCCCAGATCTCCCAACTGCGAGGCAACAGCGCTACCCACTGCGCCACCGTGCCGCCCCTCCATCCATTATCCAACCTGCTATATCCTAACTACAGGGTTACGGAGGTCTGCTGGACCCAATCCCAGCCAACACAGGGTGCAAGGCAGGAAGCAGACCCCGGGCAGGGCACCAGCCCACCGCAGATGATTATAAGTATTTAATTCACAAATACCAATGACTGTATTTTGTATTGATCATGCGGCAGAGAGCTATATGATTTATTACTTTTATATGAATTTGTTCTTCATTTAGATAGAAAAAGAATTAAGCTTATGCACAGAATTATATGATTAACTTACATTCTTCTATGAGAAAATGCTGACCTCTTGATACTAACAGAACACCCTGTGATATTATAAATCAATGTCATCGTTTCTTTACTCTTGTTTAATATTATAAGAAAACATGTCACTTATGAATTAATAAATAAGGATTATTAATCTCTGCGGTGGGTTGGCACCCTACCCAGGATTGGTTCCTGCCTTGTGCCCTGTGTTGGCTGGGATTGGCTCCAGCAGACCCCCGTGACCCTGTGTTCGGATTCAGCGGGTTAGAAAATGGATGGATAGATGGATGGATGGATGGATTATTAATCTAACCAAACAAATATAATCTAATGAAGATATTAAAACTAGAAGAATGTAATCTCTTTATAACTAATGTAATGAAATATAAGAAACTGCTTAAATTGGTGTTGTGTGTGTATACTGAGAAGGGCATATTCCTTAGGAATGCAAGTGCCTGATAGCTCTTTGTTTTGGTATACTCCTGTATGTCATAAATTAAGATGTAACCGTAATACTGTATATTACTACTTAATACTGTATATGTTTTTTATATCTTGTGTACTGCACCTTTTGACTCTGGAGGACGATATTTCGTCCCACTGTGTACTGTAAGTATATTGTTAGGATGACAATAAAGCTCGACTTGACTTGACTAATCTATGTATGACCTCAGAATGAACTGCTAAGTTTTTTTCTGTTCTCTCTTTGGCTAATGAATAAGCTAGGTGATAAAAGAGAGAACATTTTTTTCTTTTAAGTTAGTCTGTCTGAACCCAAATCAGTTGACTGACCTGGGGGGGGGGGCAGTCTCGCAGTCTTTTTAACTCACCAAGAATAAAGAAATTGCTTTTATTTTTAAATTGATGTTTTTCCCGTTTTTTTTTCGACTTCAACGTTCACAATATGAAAGGCACTATATAATAGATAGATAGATAGATAGATAGATAGATAGATAGATAGATAGATAGATAGATAGATAGATAGATAGGAAAGGCAATAATACAAAGATATGAAAGATGCTATAAAAACAGATATGAAAAGGTCTATAAATTATACAAATATGGAAGGTTTTATCAAATATATAAATATAAAATGATTTATCTAGATAGAGAAATATGAAAGGCACTATAAAAAGACATGGACAGGTAGGTCTAAGTTCAGCCATTTCAGACTTGCTGCTCACCTGTAATTCGGCTGACTTTGTTGTTGGTCAGGCTTCCAGCGATGCCCGCCACATGAGCACCCAGGCTGTACCCAAGCAGATGCAAGTTGTTTAAGGTGTAATTTCCCTCTACCTGAATGAGGCAAATGAAGAACAGAGCGAGACAATAAACATTACATTTAAAATTAGTCAGCATTGGAGAGCAGCAGTTCAAGTTGGACAGGTGATGAGCTTTGACATACAGCCATATTATTATTATTATTATATAGTCTCCAGTAGCAAACACTGGCAGTAAAGCGGGTCATACTGAAGAGCTCAGTGACTTTAAACTTGGCACTGTCATAGGATGTCACCTTTGCCACAGGTCAGTATGTACAATTTCTGTTCTTCCCCAGTCAATGCTATTGTTGTGAAGTGGAAGAGCATCGATGAGCAACAACAGATCAGCCATGAAGTGGTAAACCACCCAAAATCACAAAGTGGCATCACTCACAGAAGAGTTCCAAACTGCCTCTGGAAGTAACATCAGCACAGGAAAACTGCTCGTCAGAAGCTTCTTGAAGTGAGCTTCCATGGCCAAGCAGCTGCCCACAAGCCTATGTGAGGAGCTCTTGGCTGTTCAGTGTTACACAGTGACTGTAGAGTCAGGGAGATCCATTTGGATCTGGAATCGTCATCAGCAGGCAGTTCCTAATGACAATTACCAGACTAATGAACTAATGAGTTCTGAGGCTTTACATCTGAATGGATGTCCAATCTTTTACAAATGCCACATTTACTCAATTTTTTTAATTTTCTTTTCAGTCCGGCAGAGTGTCTGAGTGGGGTGTCAGGCCCCTCTAATGGGTGACCCCTTGCTGGTACTCCAGCCCCCACAGTTCTCCTAATCCTAGCCTAGTTTAACTTTGGAGGGATTTCTGACCCTAAGGAAGCTTGGGGGTAAGGGGATTGATCTGAGTGAAGTGTCAAACGACAAGGCTCATCCCCCTCTAATAGACACCCCCCCCCCCCCGCCCCCCTCACCAGGACCCCTGCCATCGTGGTTCTCCTAACACTAGGACCCCTGAATGTTTGAGGCTGTTTTGCAGGTCTGAGTGGGGTGTCGGAGGATGGAGCTCCACCACTTCTACCGGACACACCCCACTCCCCTTCAGCAGAGGAAGAGCAGCTAAATTCGGTTAAAATGCAACCCAGGCTGGTGGCAGCCAAAAGCGGCAATTGCTCTAATAGAACAGGTTCAGGCCTTTGCAGCAGACCCTCCCGTTACCATCCTCTGCCGAGTCTGAAGGTCACCCCAGCATCCTTCCCAAAAGTCTGGTCCCAGCTGATATGTTCCTGGATACTATGGCACCTTCAAACACAGGGTGAAGGCTTGTAGGTCCTAAGGGACCAAAACTGGGGGCAAACTGAGGAACCTGTGAAGTTAAACAATTCTTCTTCTTCTTTTGGCTGCTGCCATTAGGGGTCACCACACCGGATCATCTTCTTCCATATCTTCATGTCCTCTGCATTTTGTTCTGTCACACCCACCACCTGCATGTCCTCTCTCACCACATCCATAAACCTTCTCTTAGGCTTTCCTCTTTTCCTCTTGCCTGGCAGCTCTATCCTTAGCACCCTTCTCTCAATATACCCAACAATTAAGTCCCAAAAATGTAACCTTAGTGGCACAGTGGTGAGCGCTGCTTCCTCACAGTTTCCATTAACCTGGCCTGGTCACTGTCCATGTGGAGATCCCCATTGATCCTTGTGTTTTCTAACGCAACTATATTGGCATGGTGTGGCTGAGTGTGCCCTTCAATGTACTGGCATCCCTTCCAGGGTTGGCTCATGCCAATAGCCAGGATAGATACACAGCTCTAAACTGGAATGAGGGGATGGATAGATGGAAGGTTTAACCAAAGTGTTAACCATTCCTCAAGATACGGTATCAGTTTGGTTTTCTTGTGGTCCTTCCTCCTGTCCCATGATGGCCTTCGCTTTCTCTACAGCCATCTCCCCTCACCTGGGTACTCAAATGGTTGATCCAGCAGCCCGCACATTTTTTTTTTGTCTTTAGTCAGGACCCATCCATCCATCCATTTTCCAACCCGCTGAATCCGAACACAGGGTCACGGGGGTCTGCTGGAGCCAATCCCAGCCAACACAGGGCACAAGGCAGGGACCAATCCCTGGCAGTATGCCAACCCACCGCAGGACACACACAAACACTAGGGCCAATGTAGAATCGCCAATCCACCTAACCTGCATGTCTTTGGACTGTGGGAGGAAACCGGAGCGCCCGGAGGAAACCCACGCAGACACGGGGAGAACATGCAAACTCCACGCAGGGAGGACCCGGGAAGTGAACCCAGGTCCCCAGGTCTCCCAACTGCGAGGCAGCAGCGCTACCCACTGCGCCACCGTGCCGCCCTTTAGTCAGGACCTCCCCATTCATTTCAACCAGTAATGGCGAAGCAATGAAGCACGGGATGTATTTCAGGTTTGGTGGCTCCTATCTTTTAAATTGTATATATTATACCATTTCTATTTTTTAAAGTTAAAAATTGGCAAGTCTACCAGAAAATGAGACTCATTCCAGATCGGATGCCAGCTGGGTTTGCCATGCCCTGTCCGTTATCGGCTAACACCTGAACCCGCTCTCTTAAAGTCCCATGCCAGCAGTTTGTACCTACCTCAATCCAGTTCATGAACTTGGCGAGGTCCTGCCCGACCAGCTTGGTGTAGGCCGCTGACGTGGGATAATGCTGCTGGGCTCTGTACAGCCAGTCCACCACGATCACGTTGGCGCTAGGCTCCCGCTCAAACAGAGCTGTCACCAGCTTCGCAATCCAGCTTTCATACAGGCCAGTCACCTGGAAGAAGACCGTTTCACTTGTTTAGTTCAACTAAATCGGCAAACATAGAGAGAGCAGAACGTGTCAGCCATGATGCATTAAGCAGGCTTACCGTCCACCCATGAATGACGACAAAGGTTTTTGAGGTCCGCTTAAAGTTGCACTCTTCAATGGTGTTAATCTGTCCAGGAACCAGGTAGCAGAGATCATCATCTGGGACCTCGGGACTGCGGAGGGAAAATTTCGACTCAATGCTGGTATAGTCGGCAAGCCACTCTGTGCTGTTTCCTGGAGAAGAAAAAACAACCAAGCATTTTAATAGGCAAACAATTTAAGCAAAGGCCCACTGACTGACTCTAGACAACCTTCTTGATGGACATTGTAACAATATGCTTGGTTCAAAGTGGAGTTCAGGTATTGTATATCAGCAATGAACATTCCAAAAATGGTCAGAAATCATCAATGTTCTAAAGGTATCTTTTCACAGGGAGCTGATGTTTAGGACATAAGACAGGACAACTGGTTCATCACAGCACCTACGCCTACCCTTCTACCCGTTGATGCACCAAAGCTCAAGAGAATTATGAGATCTCCATTAACCAGGTGATAGTTAGATGTGGTTAAACCAGGCAAGGGTCAAAGCTGTGAAACTGTGCCAAAATAAGCAAATTGAGAATCTTACGTCAAGAACAAAAGGAAGTCGAAACCTAAATCATAAACCGAGCACCAGGGCCTACTTGAATTCAGAAACTGACTACACAACCGCGAAACACTGAAAGTAGTGTAGCCACTGAGGGATAATTCAAGGAGAGATCATCGTAATTAAACATCGTCAGAGTTGTGACATTATCCACATGAGACTTGAGGTCATGTGACACCTTCATGAGGTGACGCAAAAAATAAATAATACAAGATGTCAACCAAAATAAACTCTGTCAATTAGCATCAAAATAAAAAATGAACCCACAAAAACTACTCAACATTATACAGTATGTATAACCACATTTTAAGATGGCACTACTATTTTAGGGTTACTGATTAGCCTGACACACAGCTATTGTCGTGAGTGCTCTGCCGGCCAAAATAAGTAAAGGGGTGAGGCCCCCAAGATATCCCACAAAACAAGTTTAACTTCAAGGCAAGCCTGGCCCCAGGAAAACAGGAGGCTTCAGGCCTGACTAGGCCTAAGAAGGGAGGTCAAACTTTTATATTCAAAATAAACGAAAACTATTCAATTCAATTCAATTCTTTATTGTCATATGTACAAGTACATATGCAGACAGTGAACATAGACAAAAAAAACACACAATAAATAAATGAATATAAATATGTACATAAATAAAACCAGAATCCTAGGAATAAACACTAATCATATTTCTTGAAAAATCCAAACAATCAGAACCAATATTTTCCATTAGTCGCTCCTGCACAATCTCTGTCCTCTGTTGACTATCTGGACTTTCAAATCTTACACTCATTCTACCATTCCCCTTGTTATCCACTAAAAAACCCACCTAAATCAAAAGGAAAGGTATTACTCTATCCCGTTCTCTCATCTCATCCTCTGAACTAAACACCTGAACATCAACTTCAAGCCCTCTCTCATAGATTTTAACTTCAGGATTTAGGGAGGGGTTGTCCATATCCAGTTCAGAAGATAAATCCATATTTGAGAGTTGGATATTAACATTAGGGCAAGTGATCAGTTCTTTATCAGGGATGAAAGGAGCTACATTAACCTCAGTGCATCTGAAATTATTAACATCAGGACCAGTGAGACACTGATTAACCTCAGGGACCCAAATATACTGATTAACATCAGGTTTAGAAATATATTGATTAACATCAGGGACTGTACAATAATTAACCTTAGGGATCCCAAATATTTTTTCTGCCTCTAGAATATACAGTTAGGTCCATAAATATTTGGACAAAGAACTTTTTTCTAATTTTGGTTCTGTACATTACCACAATGAATTTTAAATGAAACAACTCAGATGCAGTTGAAGTGCAGACTTTCAGCTTTAATTCAGTGGGGTGAACAAAACGATTGCATAAAAATGTGAGGCAACTAAAGCATTTTATTAACACAATCCCTTCATTTCAGGGGCTCAAAAGTAATTAGACAAATTAAATAACTGGAAATAAAATGTTCATTTCTAATACTTGGTTGAAAACCCTTTGCTGGCAATGACAGCCTGAAGTCTTGAACTCCTGGACATCACCAGATGCTGGGTTTCCTCCTTTTTAATGCTCTGCCAGGCCTTTACTGCAGCGGCTTTCAGTTGCTGTTTGTTTGTGGGCCTTTCTGTCTGAAGTTTACTCTTCAACAAGTGAACTGCCTGCTCAATTGGGTTAAGATCAGGTGACTGACTTGGCCATTCAAGAATTTTCCACTTCTTTGCTTTAATCAACTCCTGGGTTGCTTTGGCTGTATGTTTTGGGTCATTGTCCATCTGTATCATGAAACGCCACCCAATCAATTTGACTGCATTTAGCTGGATTTGAGCAGACAGTATGTCTCTAAACACCTCAGAATTCATTCGGCTGCTTCTGTCCTGTGTCACATCATCAATAAACACTAGTGTCCCAGTGCCACTGGCAGCCATGCACGCCCAAGCCATCACACTGCCTCCCTCCACCGTGTTTTACAGATGATGTGCTATGCTTTGGATAATGAGCTGTTCCACACCTTCATCTTGCCATCATTCTGGTAGAGGTTGATCTTGGTTTCATCTGTCCAAAGAATGTTTTTCCAGAACTGTGTTGGCTTTTTTAGATGTTCTTTAGCAAAGTCCAATCTAGCCTTTCTATTCTTGAGGCTTATGAGTGGCTTGCACCTTGCAGTGCACCCTCTGTATTTACTTTCATGCAGTCTTCTCTTTATGGTAGACTTGGATATCGATACGCTTACCCCCTGGAGAGTGTTGTTCACTTGGTTGGCTGTTGTGAAGGGGTTTCTCTTCACCATGGAAATGATTCTGCGATGATCCACCACTGTTGTCTTCCGTGGACGTCCAGGTCTTTTTGCGTTGCTGAGTTCACCAGTGCTTGCTTTCTTTCTCAGGATGTACCAAACTGTAGATTTTGCCACTCGTAATATTGGAGCAATTTCTCGGATGGGTTTTTTCTGTTTTCGCAGCTTAAGGATGGCTTCTTTCACCTGCATGGAGAGCTCCTCTGACCGCATGTTGTCTGTTCACAGCAAAATCTTCCACATGCAAGCACCACACCTCAAATCAACTCCAGGCCTTTTATCTGCTTAATTGATAAGGACATAATGACGGACTTGCCCACACCTGCCCATGAAATAGCCTTTGAGTCAATTGTCCAATTACTTTTGAGCCCCTGAAATGAAGGGATTGTGTTAATAAAATGCTTTAGTTGTCTCACATTTTTATGCAATCGTTTTGTTCACCCCACTGAATTAAAGCTGAAAGTCTGCACTTCAACTGCATCTGAGTTGTTTCATTTCAAATTCATTGTGGTAATGTACAGAACCAAAATAAGAAAAAAGTTGTCTCTGTCCAAATATTTATGGACCTAACTGTAATATTGTTCCCCACTGTTAACATCAGGGACCCAGTTCACTAGCAATACTCCCCTGAGAGGTGTTTTGAAAGGGTTACAAAAAGCCCTTATCCCTAAGATTTTAAGTTTAAACGAGTCCCAAAAAACATTGAAATGTGTCTCTCTGGAGGGAGAACCACGCAACATCCGGCTGGAGCAAAGATCAGTCCACAAAAAGGGATTTGTATGTACATAAAAGGCATAACTCAGCAAAAAAAAAAAAAAAAAGAAGTTGCCAAAGGCAATCCTGATAAACAAAATCCCAAAAATCACTCATCTGAAAGAGTATCCTTATTCCAGAGTCACAAAACGTTTCAAAACCAAATAGAAAAAAAAAAAAATCACAAAGAGCACAACATTTTCAATTTCACTGAACACCGGGAGCACATTCAAAATGAACTGAACTGTAGAACTGGGATGGGGGGCGGGCCCTTAACAATGATGGATGGGTGGCCCCGCCTCTTGTGGAACCACCCACAAAATACAAGGGACATGATATGACATATTCTAACAGAGAGAAACTAAATAAGGAAAAAAGAAATTAAAATTGACATAAACTGCATCACAGTGGTGCAGTGGTAGCGCTGCTGCCTCGCAGTAAGGGTTCGCTTCCCGGGTCCTCCCTGTGTGGAGTTTGCATGTTCTCCCCGTGTCTACATGGGTTTCCTCCCACAGTCCAAAGACATGCAGGTTAGGTGCATTGGCGATCCTAAATTGTCCCGTGTGTGTGCCCTGCGGTGGGCTGGCGCCCTGCCCGAGATTTGTTCCTTCCTTGCACCCTGTGTTGGCTGGGATTGGCTCCAGCAGACCCCCGTGACCCTGTAGTTAGGATATAGCAGGTTGGATAAAATGCATCACTTAATAATTAGAAAAACAGAAAAAACAATAGAAAACAATGAACGATAATAAAAAGAGCACAAAGAAGACGAGATTTGACCATATCACCTATTTGGAATGGAGGTGGAACCCAAAACCTCCCCAGTTCACTTGGAGAATGTGCAAATTTCAATATCTGAACACCGAGTCTCTGGGAGTGTGAGGTACCCAGAGGGTGCGGATTGCACCAGATGACACCAATAGACAAGGGTGACCCCAAGATGACTGATTATAAAACTTCGGTGCCGTGTTCGAGCTGCACACACTGTTGTTTTTATTGCTGCTGGGCTTTTTATCGTAACTGATTTGGGCAATTATTCTGGTTTAGCTACAATATTGTGGTAATTATTATTTAGGAATCTAAGTTGGTAACTTTTATGAGCCTTTTATAGAAATACCAAGGCTGAGAAGGCTCCTGAGAAGCCAACGACCGAGCAGCATTAGACAGTTTTGACATTTATGGCTGAAAGGGACTTTGTAGAATGTCTGCCCATGATTTCACTAATCCTAAAATGACTTCTGACAATCGTTGTGTGTGTCTGTGGCTTCATGTGAGAAGAGCTCTTCAGAGATGAAACTTCATGGGACAGTCAAGGCTTCCCGATCTTGTGAAATTATCAGTTGAAAGTGAGATGGCGAAAGGCGTTGCTTTCGAGGTAGCGATTCACAAGTTCGCAGCTTTATAGGCCCAGAAAGGAAAATTCCGCTTTAAGTGAGATGTTCACTAAGTGCTGAAATGCTTGAGTATTTGTTCCTGTTAATTTTTGCTTTGTGCCCCCCCCCCCCCACCATAACCTATCATATATGGGGGAACAGCGAAAGCTTTAGATTCTTGAAAAATTTTGATCTCAGGTTTTCATCGTTTTAGGGTCCCCTGATACCGAAAACATCAAAATCTCAATTATGAGTGTGTGTCTGCCTCTGTGTCACAGTTTTTTGAGGACGATCTTGAGCTAAAACGGCTGGATGGCAAAATACAAACTTGAAACTTAAGCCTGTTATGAGATGACGATGTGCTGATTAGTGTTTGAGCCAAATCGTGCAAAA
This sequence comes from Erpetoichthys calabaricus, assembly GCF_900747795.2. NCBI lineage: Eukaryota > Metazoa > Chordata > Cladistia > Polypteriformes > Polypteridae > Erpetoichthys > Erpetoichthys calabaricus. The sequence goes on along the minus strand of NC_041405.2, from coordinate 147,241,069 downwards.
GAAAGAGGCGCTCAAGAGGAACCCTGAAATACCGTAATCCTGCAATGAATTCTGAATTCTTTTCGTCAGTTGCTATCATGATGACTTATTTTATGATCTGAAAGATCTGCCTCAGAGCGGTAAATAATTGCTGAAATGTTAGAGAATAGTTGGGGTAATTTAGTTTCTAGGGCGCAAAGCCTACTGACGTTTGTGTATGAATTTTTTATGATATTACTTCATTTATTAATTTATTTCATTTCATTACCTGGGCCACTATAGATTATGTAAACTGGATCCATTAATGTATCTCATGTAATGGTAACATTTAACATGAAAAACAACATAATTTTAATGTAGTCCATAAACATTTTAACTTAAATTCTATCGTTTTCTTCCCTCGTTTTGATTTTAACCACATGAAACAACATCAATGTAAATACATTTAGACTGTGTGTGGCATAAAGGGTCATGAGGACCAAAAAGCTATTTAGGCAGCAGAGTTCAGGGAGGCAAACTTCATACTGGATAGGATACCCTTCATCAAAGACCACTTTCACAGATACACACACACACACACACACACACACTCATTAACACACAGCGGCCCAGCTAAAGAAGTATGTCTTGACTGCAAGATCAATCTGGAGACCCCAGAAGAAGGCCACATGAGCACAGCTTGGTGCAAATGACGCACAACTCTTAATGTGTCTCCAGGCTGTGAGGACTTCTACAGTAGGTGGCAGTTAAATGACAACATTGATAAGCCTGTAGGAGAGGGGCTCATTGTGACTGGAGCTGTCGGAATTGAATCTCCATTACTGTCTCGAAGGATTACAGATTACAGATAATTCACATCCTCATTATAAATACATACACTCAATGAAACTAGATGTGAAAGGCACTTTATAACAAGTAGGTAGATAGATAGATAGATAGATAGATAGATAGATAGATAGATAGATAGATAGATAGATAGATAGATAGATAGATAGATAGATAGATAGATAGATAGATAGCGGCACGGTGGCGCAGTGGGTAGCGCTGCTGCCTCGCAGTTGGGAGATCTGGGGACCCGGGTTCACTTCCCGGGTCCTCCCTGCGTGGAGTTTGCATGTTCTCCCCGTGTCTGCGTGGGTTTCCTCCGGGCGCTCCGGTTTCCTCCCACAGTCCAAAGACATGCAGGTTAGGTGGATTGGCGATTCTAAATTGGCCCTAGTGTGTGCTTGGTGTGTGGGTGTGTTTGTGTGTGTCCTGCGGTGGGTTGGCACCCTGCCCGGGATTGGTTCCCTGCCTTGTGCCCTGTGTTGGCTGGGATTGGCTCCAGCAGACCCCCGTGACCCTGTGTTCAGATTCAGCGGGTTGGATAATGGATGGATAGATAGATAGATAGATAGATAGATAGATAGATAGATAGATAGATAGATAGATAGATAGATAGATAGATAGATAGAAAAAGCACTACATAATAGACAGCTAGAGAAATAGATGAGAAAGTCACTATATAAAAATAATGCACATGCCATACCTATAAAAAGTATTCACTCCCATGGACGTTCTCACATTTTATTGTTATACAACTTTGAATCTCAGCTGATTTAATTTGTTTTTTCTGAGACTGACAACAGAGCCAATGAGGTTCTGCCCCTTTTGGTCCACTCAGTATAAAGGATAGACGCTCCCAGGAAGTGGTGTCTCAAATTGGACCTGATCGGCCACAGGCAAGGTCATTACAGATGCTTCATGCATTTATAAACGATGGCACCAACGAGTGCTTTTATTTTTGTTAAAAGATTTGCTTTATTTTTGTGGTATCAAATTAAATGAGGTTTTGCCCAGTTGGCACCCCACCTATTTTTGCTTTCCCTCTGTGCCATTCCTCATCCCGCTACATTAGATAGATAGATAGATAGATAGATAGATAGATAGATAGATAGATAGATAGATAGATAGATAGATAGATAGATAGATAGATAGATATTTGAAAGGAACTATATAATATATAGTGTGAAGTTTACTTTTTAAAAATCAACACTCCATTGTGAGGTTTGAGGCTGTGCCAGTCAGTGTAACTATTTGTTAATTGCTGGTTTGGGTGGCAGTCAGGATGTCAGTACCATTCATAACCCATGCTGACAACACACCCTTTTCAAACTCTGTAGCAAGCTGACATAGCACAGGAACAGAGAGGAGGAACATTCCTAAATTAAAATAAACAGAGGAAGTAACCGCAGGATCAAACAGAGCAGCCTCCCCACCCACACCCTGCGCCACACCTGCCCCCAGAGGTGACTTCAGCTGCTGTAGCTTAGCAAAGCCTCACGTCAACTATACTTGTGCAAAAGGAGTAATTTTGACCCCTCAGATCCCCCATGGAAGTGAACCCCTAGGGTCATCTTATATGGCCTCCTTAACTTCAAGTCCTTGTGATGATTTTTGCTGAAGACACCCATTGGGTTACTCTTTTTTTTATAATGGTGTCGTTTCCTGTGCAGAATATGGCCCAGAATGGCCTAAAACCGAGGTGTTTGGGGCATCTAGAGGGCAAAAAAATGACGTCTTGCAGAACTAGACATTGAATGGTGTATCATATTGTGGGAGTTTTCTCATACCAGTTAAGGAGACGCCAGAAAATAAATTAAAAATAAAACCTGAAGTGTTTTCTAAGTAATTCTTATGAGCTCAAAATGACAACAAACCTGAATTGTATGTGTGACATACTTATTAATTAATTGACATACCCTGTATGTATTCATTTAATTTCTAACAAGTGAGCAGAATATGATAGGGGTTAAACATAGCTTTGCTGTACCCCAAAGCCTGCGACCCCCCCTCCCCCGGGATGGCTGTCTGTCCAAATTCTAGCACATAAGCCACTCTCCACGCCCCCTGCTGAGCCCCATAAGGGGTAGGACCTGCCTGCACATGCCGCTGTGACCTCCGCTTCGGGATTACTGCCCAGCCTGTGACCAATCGAATGACTCTCGAGCTTTCTGATTGGCCAGAATTAAGACACGATTTACATAAATTCCATACACGCGTAATTCTAAACTGCCGATTTGCAAGCCGGCTGGGAAGTTTTTTTTTTTTTTTTTGGAGACGGCGCACTTTTTATGCCGGATAAAGAAAATGAATTTCCACTTTAATGACTTTCAAAATTGCAAAAAATTTCCGCACACGATCACAACACCATTCTTATCAGTAAATCAAACAGTCAGCCGCAACCCCTCAAAAAGAAACACGCCGGTTAATTATTGACTTCATTTGGCTGTCTTTCGGCCAGGTGTAAGATTTCTCAAACGATTGGAAAAGCCGGGAGAGGAATCCGCGTTTATTTAGAGCTGACTGAGCGCCCGCCGAAGTGTTAAACGGTACCGACGGGAAATGCGAGGAGCCAAATGAAGTGGTTCACTAACGCCCGCAGTTACGGGAATGTCGACCGCCACGTCACAGTTCTCCGACTGGAGAAAAAAATATGACACGGAAAACAATTTATGCAATGAATTTAAATTGGTGGATTTTTATTTGTTGGATTAAACGGGTTTGAAACTTGATTTGTATAAGGGGGAATGTATATGCTAGTCTGTGGGTACTTTACACTATCTGAACTAGAATATTAAATATATGAATAGAGTCTGCTGCCCTGTTGGTACACAAATACACACTGGTAGTGTGACAGGCCCGCTATGAGGGTTGGAGTGGCGCCGTTCTGCGACCGGTTTCCGCTTAACGGTCCCGAAAAGCGCTCACGCTGCAAGCACCGGTATTAGAGAATGAATGAAAGAATGAATGAATGAGGTCATGAAGGTCTGGGGTTTATAAAAGAGCCTCAGATATTTTGCTAAGAACGATGGTTAGCGGGTCTGTCAACCTGCGTTCGAATCCGCGTGGAGTTTCCACCTCCACAAAGCCATGCAGGTTGCAAGTGAATGAGCACCAGCGTGGGTGACCGTGCTAGTTTCATGCCCAGCGCTCGATGCCACTTTGATCAGATCTTGAACTGTCAAATGGAATAGACTTGTTAAGAGAATGAATGGAGGGATACATTTGGGGATTTCTGAACCTGCTATGGCGCATCCATAGGCACTTAGAGCTGAGAATGACAAGTGAAGTCATTAGCTATTAGTAAACACCAGGGGGGCTCATACATAACACCGTGTGTAGAATTCACACAAAAACATGGGGTAAGGATAAAAGTAGAAATGTGTGTATGCACCGTTTATACTTGAGGCCCCAGGTGTTGTAATTCTTACTAAGACTGAACAAAGTGTTAACATCGTAGACAATTCTGACAAGAACAGATCATTGAGCTCAACTGGTTCCTTAATGGCTGGCGTTTGTGGTACCTTGTAGCTCAATTGTTTGACAAAGAACCACTTCATTGTTGAAAGGATTCTTTGCCTTTGAAGTTGATTTTTTTGAGCTTTGAGAAGATTCCTAATATGTTCACAAAACAGAAACCTTTAATGTCTGGTAGGTGCCCTCGTAGGATACAAACGGAGCTTAGTCGGTGTTATTGTTCGAAGGAAGAGTCCTTTAAAATTGTCTCTTCCCAAATCTCTTATAATTATTCATGGTTATTTATGGAGTCTATTATGGATCAAAAGAAAAGGTATGTTCTGTGACCTTCATATGGATGGTTCCTCTATATGCTATTGCCCTGAAGAAACGCTTCGGGTGCCTTTATTGAGTGGAGCTTGTCCATCCCGTTCACCTAAATTGTCCAAAATAACATTAAGTCGGAGTTTGAAGGTTCCTAAAGTCCTCTTCACTTATTCCATGTGTCTGTGAAGGGAAAAACTTCTGCCAAAATCTGCCCTTAAAAGTTTCCTGCCCCATGTTTTGTTGCGTATTGATGTGTAATTAATAGACGCTCAATAAGTAGCTCTTATCTAAGATATTAACGTTGGTGCTTTAGGCCCTATAAGGACAGGCCTGCTGCCTCATAGAAGTAGCTGGCTAACAGAAGCCCCCACCTTGAAATGTTGGCCCAAAAACATTCATAAGCCCGCATTATTCAAGTTCTTGTCCTTCAATGACATGGATGTGTATGTTCACTGCTTCAAAGGACCAAAGCCCTGGCTACAGACTAAAATTTTAAGGGTGGTGGGTGTCTGAAATACTGGTGGGGGGAAGAGGGTCATGATATGATAAATCCCCAAAAATCCTGCCAGTTCCATCATGCCATGACATGATATTGGGGGGGGGGGGGGGTAACCAAGCTAAAGGACCCCCTGGATGGCAGAAGATTCACTGCATGCAAAGATGACAGACGCAGAGGAAACAGGTTCACCATCCAACACTCTTAAAAAATCAAGGTGCCAGAGCGGTTCTTCAGAGCGATGTCACAGGGGAACCATTTTTGGTTCCCAAAGACCCATCCACGTGAAGGTTCCAGAAAGAGCAGTTTATTTATTTAGAATTGTAACAGGCTTCAGAAATTAGGATGAATAATGATAACAGATTTGTGAAATCCCAATGGGTTCCTGATTTTAAAAGGACCCTCGCAGTATACAATCACACACGCTAAGTGCAGGTTTTCTTAATCTGTTAGTGTCCCACTTAGGTTACCCGCCATACAATTAAGAATTCAGTTTTATTTTTTTTTCCCACATATTAGGAAAGTTTCAAAGCACAAAGAACGGACTACATACCCAAAGAACCCATCCCAGAATGAAATGGCCATAAAGTGCCATTAAAGAGCCAGCATTTTTGGTTGCTTTCTATCTTGCAAAAGACAGAAGACAGTCACAAGTAGAAAATCCATCCATCCATTGTCCAACCCGCTGAATCCGAACACAGGGTCACGGGGGTCTGCTGGAGCCAATTCCAGCCAACACAGGGCACAAGACAGGAACCAATCCCGGGCAGGGTGCCAACCCACCGCAGGACACACACAAACACACCAAGCACACACAAGGGCCAATTTAGAATCGCCAATCTACCTAACTTGCATGTCTTTGGACTGTGGGAGGAAACCGGAGCACCCGGAGGAAACCCACGGGGAGAACATGCAAACGCAGGGAGGACCCGGGAAGCGAACCCAGGTACCCAGGTCTCCCAACTGCGAGGCAGCAGCGCTACCCACTGCGCCACCGTGCTGCCCAAGTGGAAAATGCACCAAACAATACATCAAAAATGCAGGTGTCATATTATGGTACCAATAATGTAAAGTTTAGGACCTGGAAAGTGCTAAACACTAAAGTTATTTGCAAAACGACAAAAAAAAAGGAACAGCAATAACAAACTAAAATTTGATTAATCTGGTCGTTAAAATCCTGAGCCGATATTCGGAATAAAAATCTCACACCCGAACAAACTCGTCGGAGTAGTGCTCTACTGCCATCTACTGGTTGAAAAAATACATTTCAAAAATAAGGCGCTCTAGCTACACACTTCAACGATATTCGGCAAACACAAGCTGACGGCCTTTTTTTTTGTATTTAATTTTACTAACTTCTGGAACTAATTGTAATTATTGTAGTTGTGTTACTGGCTATATATAATATATATTTCAATTCTTGGATCATCTACTAATGTTGAGCTGTGGGAATTTTGTATTATGTTTTGTGGCAACGCCGCTATTTCTGTATTGAGTTTTTTTGGGCGAGTTACCATTTAACACGCACAAAATAATAATAAATGGGCGAGTTACCACTTAACACGCACAAAATAATAATAAAAATAAAAGTAGCGTCTGTATTGCAGTACATGTTCTCATTCAATTTTATAATAAATAAAATATTATTTTCAAACAAAACGCACAAAGATCCCGCGCTACGGCAATTCATAATAATCGTGCTACACTCTTAAAAATAAACGTGCCAGGGCGGTTCTTCAGAGTGATGCCACAGGGGACTATTTTTGGTTGAACTATCCATATACATGTTCCAGAAAGAACCTTTTATTTATTTAGATTTTATTTTCTTTATTAAGAAGCGCCTTGGGCACTGGAACGGAGCTATATAAAACAAAAATAATAATTATTATTATTAATATCCATAACAGGATCTATACATGAAGAGACCGGAACAGATTTCTGGAATCCCAATGGCCATGATTTTCAAAGGACTCTCACTGCTTACAATAACTCAGACTAAGTTCAGGTTTTCTTACCATAACATTAAAGATTGTTTTCTACGTTTTTCAAAGCTCAAAGAACCAACTTTACATTCAGAGAACACGTCACAGAATGAAATTGTGCTTGGTCAAGCAATACTTCTAGGAGGAACCACACAACCCAGTAAAGAGCCATTAAAAGACCAGCATTTCTAAGAGTGTGTGGTGTCATTATGAAAAGATTCCGTTACACATAAAAGGTTTCCACAGACACGCATCTTACATGTTTAGGCATAAAAGCCTTAAACTGTAATACAGTCAGGTTCCTGAACCTAACTGAAAAATAACATTTTTTGTTTTGTTATTATACATTTGGAAACAAATCCCAAGTAGAACTCTTCACCTATGTGTTTAATACATTTTCTTTTCTGATAACATTGCCCGTCTCATTGCATTTATGACAAAGAATCGACATGAAATCACAGAAATTATTAGCAATATACAAGATAACCTTGGGCCAATTTGCGACAGAGGGTTTATCTTTCCGTTTCTTCCAAGTCAATGCCAGTTTGCTTTTTTGGCTCACATGCCACTGCTGTGCATATTAAAAGTAAACGAGCAAGTCGCTCAGGAGGCGTGATGAGATTTTTCTTAGAAGACAATCATCAAGTCTACAATGACTCATTCTTTTTCTTCCCAGACCTGCCGCGCTGGGTTACTTTCGGTCAGCTCAAGCTCACTCAAGCTTTTCCCAAGCACCAGATTGGAAGAAAAAAAAAATTAACGAACACTTTTAAAAGTTCACAATAATAAAAACTCACACGTAGTTCAGTGTTTCAGATTTTACGATCGCGGGCGCGTGGGTCCTAAAAGGCTATAAACACAATCAAAAGCCCCTTTCGCTTTAATCAGGTTTAGAATCCCCCCCTGAGCAGTTACAGTTGTGGTCACTCACCTAACGGAGTCTCCTCTGTGGTCGCAATAAAATCAGCGCGTGTTTCCAGTGCGTAAAACAACACCACGAACAATAAAGTACTTGGTCGTCCCATAATAGAAGTGGTTGGATTAAAAGTTCCAAATAAATAAATAGTTGATAAACAAAATATTAAATACTTCTGCTTCACAATTAAATGATGCTCTCAATGCAGGGATGTGCCTGCACGGACTAAAGTGCTTTTTTTGCAGTACAAAAAGTGCAGTTTCTTCCCTACGGCCAGGACTTCAAGGCTCCTTGCGCCTTTTTACTTGTTCACCCCCCTTCGGCGTCTTCGCTTTCTTTCATGATATGCTGGTATGCAAATCGTGTGTCTCCTTATTGGGCAGACGCGGGAGGCGGAGCCCTAACAGATTTTTCTCAAACTGGAATCACACAAGTAGTTCGTGTTCGTGGTGCTTAGACCGAGGGACCTCATACTTGGGGATTGGTGGGGGTTTTGGGGTGTGTGTAAGGGGCGGGGCCGTGGTGGTTTGGGGCTAAGCGTGCGCTTGATTGAAAGTAAACAAACATCTTTAGGCTGATAAGTTTGCTTACGGATCACTCGATTGCATTTTGAGATTCCCAGGAGTTTCATTTCTAACGACTCTGTAATGACTTTCTGAATTCATTTAGCAGATTCTGCTTAAACCTGACATATGCATATCATTTTATACCATTTTAAATCGCAAGGGCTCAAACCTGTCTTTGTAAGGTGGAACCCATTCCTGGACTTGGAGACCGCTCGCCGCAGCGCTGTAAAGTCGATTCGGGTGGTTTCAAAGCTTGTAGATGCATCCGTGTTTATTTTATTATTGATTTCCAAGACAAGATGCAACAATTCGTTAATCCGACCGTGGTCTAGGCACTTTTTATGGCAGTATGGTGTAGCGGGACTGTAATTTCGGAAGCGAACGAACTCTCTTTCTCATTGGTCAGTTTAAAACTCCTCAGTTCACCGGATAAGATGTGGTGGTGGTGTTAGAAAAAAACAGGGGACTCATAACGGGCAGAAAATTTAAAAATGATTAAAAGTGCACACAGATTCGAATTAATAATCAAGCGAAGTGCGCGGTGGGTCGTAATCTGCATTGCCTGACTCAAATAAATCCGTGTTTAACTGATAAAATGCTAAAATAAATAATGATAATAACTTAAAAAACGTAAAAAAAGCGGATTCCAAAAATGACTAAGGTGGCTTTTGTAACGTCTTTTCTGGTCAAAACCCACTAAGCGTTTTATTTTAGCAGCTCGTGTCTGTATCGCAAATAAAGCTTTAAAAATGCAGAGTGAGTGACTTACGCGGCATGTTTGCGAATGGTGGGTGCACTTCTGCTTCAATAAATTGTAACGAAACCCTTAGTTAAATAAGCCTTATATTGATTAATAGGTTGGTTAATAGGTGTGGAGCCCCTTCAGCTGGGTGTGCATTACTTCGTTAAGTGACATTGAGGCCCTATTTTTGCAGTTGTCGCTACTTTTCCAGTGTGTCATCAAACCGTGTTGTTACACTTGTCGGGTGTGCCCCAGTTGTTTCATTTCAAAAGGCAGTCAGCCTCCGCACTAATCACACACACACACGCGCGCGCACACCCTCTAAATCACACAAGCACATTGTGTGCAACAAGAAGTGAATTCGGATAACGGTGCGTGCCTCCTCACGTAAGGAGCGGATGGGGGAAGGGGAGGGGCGGGGAAGGGGTGTGTACGGACAGCGCTCGTCGTGATTGGACAGCGGTGGAGTCTCCTGTTACTTTGAGCGGTTAGGCAGGCAGACAAACGTCTCCCGGCTGCTTTTTTTTTTCAGTCTGCATAGGCTGCGTCTGGCCGCAGTCGCTCAGGTGACAACGCTTTCTGACTACAGTGACTCGAGCAACACCCTAACTCATTATTACTAAAAGGTTGCATGTATGTTTTTGCGCCATAGTAGCTTATTTCCATAAGGTCTCTTTTACAATGTGTGAGTTAAAAATACAAAAGTCCGTACAACAGTCCTAAGTAATGCATACTCAGTGAAAGCTGAAACAGGATAATAAAATAAGAAGCTACGAAATGGCAGTATAACTTGCATGTTACAAAACAGAGAGAAACACTGCGTATACTGTAAGTCTTGGTACCTGAATGTCCAACAACAATAACTCTTTTTTTGTTAGGTGACTGTTCGTGACAGGAGTGGCATCGCTAGCTGCAGCATTTATTAAGGGCTTAACGCCCGTCTCTGATAAAGCGAATGGAAAAGTGGGGTGGATTTGCACGGTCAACACCCAGGGAAGGAGAATTAGGGGTATATGGTCCCCATTGTAGTTTTCGTGTCGTTGAGAAGCATGGGGATTTGGGTGGGCCACAACCCACCTGGAAGTTCCCCCATTGAAAGAACAAGGGTCGGGCTTGTGAATATGGGGTGGAGGTGAGGGGAGAGGGAGGTTGTTATTGATCAGGGGGCTGGATGTCTGAGATCAGGGGATAAAACCCCTGAAGCAAAAACAACGCCACTTCTGCTTCATGGATCCAGTCAGTGCCAGTCGAAGCCCATTTGGAACCCTAGGATTGGGTGTTGTGCGGCTCCCTGCTGTGCCCACAGTGGGTAGTCAGTTTTAGATTTCAATGAGCAGGGGATCCCCCTCTGTGTTTGGAGTGAGCACCCCTTCATTTACATACTTGGCGCCCCTCTCTGTACATAACACATACTTTACAGAACGCATGCCCCTTGGTGTCCAGAGCACATGCCACTTACTTTAACTTTCATCAGTGGCACCCATAATGGATTGGCTGTAATGAACATTCTGAAATTTTTGGTGTGGACACCTCATGACACCCCCAGTAATGCGCTGGCTATGGTGCCCCTCTGGGGGAGGTTTGGGGTGAACAGTTTTGGCCCTTCCTGGAGAAAGGTTGTGGTGAAAATGTATGCAGTGGTGCTTTGGCCCCCCCTGGAGAAGGGTGGGAGTGAATACTTTCGCCATTGGCAACTCATTTTACTTGTGGGGTGGGGTGAGAACTTTTGAAAACCCTTCTTGACCCCTCTTGGGAGCCCGGGTAGGGGTGAAGACTTTTGCAGTGATATTTTGGCTGCTACAGAGAAGGGTGGAGGGGGGTGAAAACTTTCACAACCACATCTTCATCCCCTCTGGGGAGGACTGGGGGTGAATAATTTTGAAAATCCATCAAAGGAAGTTTAGGGATGAACACTTTTGCAATTACACTTTGCCCACCCACCCCCCCGGGAGATGTTGGGGGGGGGGGATACTTTCGCAGCAGAAACTCATCCCCTCTTGGCAGGGGTGGGGATGAATAATTTTGGAATCCCAGCTCAGCCCATTCTGTGGAGGTTTTGGGGTGAACACTTTTACAATAGAACTTCAGTCACTCCAGAGAAAGGTGTGTGTTTGGGGGAGAACTCTTGTAAAACCCTTGTCGCCCCCTTCTTGGCCTCTTCTGTAGCAGTGCTTTGGCCCCTCTGCGTGTGACATTTCTTTTGGGTACACCAGACTGCTCTGCAGCACATAAAGAGATGTGCAGGTTAGGTAAAGTTGTGATTCCAAAATCACCCTGGTGGGCTTGACCCAGCGCTGTACACTTTTTCAGAAATTAATGTGCCAAAGTGGCGATGCCATAGGGGAACCATTTTTGGATCTTGTGAGCAGCACCACGTGTAAGAGTTGAAATGCAGTCCCCAGTTTAATAACCAATAATAATACGTTTTACTGTATTTATATAGCACCTTTGCCATGATCAAGGCGCTTTTGGGGTCCTCCTTTATCTGTGGGGTCCCATCTGTCAAGCAGGTAGTGCGTCCAGAGCTCAGTGTGTCCTTTCAGCGAGTGCTTGCTGTATGAACAGTGAAGCATATGAGGAGCTCACAGTGCCATCAGCGCGACATGTCGAACACCACGTGCATACACACAGTGTCTTGATGGGTGTGTGTCAGGTGTCCCGGGGTCTGTGAGTCAAACACCCACTCTGTCGATTCCTCTTTCTATCCATAGCACATTACATCCACACATCATAGGCAGCACTTTGTGTGGACGTGTTGAAGCAGATTAGGCATCACGGGCACCCTCAGCCTCAATGAAGGCACTCGGAGTCTCGGGACAGGCAGCAGAATCAGGATTTATTGTATGGCGCACATACAGACTTAACTCAGCCCAGCAGTGGGCACCTTTTACTTTTATTACAATTCTTATTATTTCAGCCATTATTCTTCCTCATCTGACACATGATGTGACACAGGACAGAAGCAGCCGAATGAATTCTGAGGTGTTCAAAGACATGCTGTCTGCTCAAATCCAGCTAAATGCAGTCAAATTGATTGGGCGGCGTTTCATGATACAGATGGACAATGACCCAAAACATACAGCCAAAGCAACCCAGGAGTTTATTAAAGCAAAGAAGTGGAAAATTCTTGAATGGCCAAGTCAGTCACCTGATCTTAACCCAATTGAGCAGGCACTTCTCTTGTTGAAGACTAAACTTCAGACAGAAAGGCCCACAAACAAACAGCAACTGAAAGCCGCTGCAGTGAAGGCCTGGCAGAGCATTAAAAAGGAGGAAACCCAACATCTGGTGATGTCCAGGAGTTCAAGACTTCAGGCTGTCATTGCCAGCAAAGGGTTTTCAACCAAGTATTAGAAAAATACATTTTATTTCCAGTTATTTAATTTGTCCAATTACTTTTGAGCCCCTGAAATGAAGGGATTGTGTTCAGAAAATGCTTTAGTTGCCTCACATTTTTATGCAATCGTTTTGTTCACCCCACTGAATTAAAGCTGAAAGTCTGCACTTCAACTGCATCTGAGTTGTTTCATTTCAAATTCATTGTGGTAATGTACAGAACCAAAATTAGAAAAAAGTTGTCTCTGTCCAAATATTTATGGACCTAACTGTATATAGCCCTTAAGCTCAGCCTTCTGTGAAAAGGCAATGGCAAATGCACAGGGGAAAATAGAAGAATTTCTGCGAATACCAAGTGGAGGTACCTATTTGTTGGTTTAAACAGTGGTATAAACAACAAAAGGAAGTTGATCGAGTGACAGAGTGTCAGAGAAGCTCGAAAGCTCACATTCACAAAGTCGCACAGTACCCGAAATAAAAAAAGAGTTGTTAGATATTAAAGTTGCCGTGAAAAGGTGAGTTGTAGCCCACTGTCTGAGTGTCATATGTCATAGGGTACAGAGGAAAAAAAAAATAGAGACACAGTGGGGAAAAAAGCTTGAAATGTCAACTTTAATATCGAGATTTCCACTTTAATCACGTAGTTTATTTTGTCATTAAAGGAGAACATCATAAACTTCATCTTAAAATCGTTTAATTTACTAATTTCTCAAATCCCATCGTAACTAAAGTAGCATGTTAAATGCTTTGTATTGTATTTGATCTTCTTTGTGCTCTGTGTGTGAATCACTATGTGCTCTCCGACAGATCACAGAATCCATTACATTCGTGATATTACAGATCTCTGAATAATTAAAATACTGAGATGTATACTTGATATCATTTTCATGATGATAGGAGTTAAAGCATGTTATTAAACATGGGAACACGGTGGCGCAGTGATTGTTCCTGCCTCACGCAAGATGCTTACAGCGCCCTCCGTGACCTTCGATGAAATACTTTATTCTAGCAGTACTCTCTCTTTCAAACGTACTAACCTCCAATTCCTGTCCTTACTTTTCTTTTTCCAAGTAACCAATCGCCACACAATCAGCTCTGTAATAGACGTTAAGCCATCTGTAAGCTTAGAACGCCGATTCTTCAAAACTTTTAAGGAACATTGAAATATCTTCATAGTACGTGTTTAATTATTCTGTCCATCTGTCCTTCCTAGTGTCACTTCTGCACCAGCAAGAATACAGCGCGAGACAGGAGAACAATCCCTGAAAGGAGCGCCAGATCCTCGCTAGTGCTGCGACACCGTGTCCTCACATGTTTAATTATTAACAATATAGATTATTTAAATGAAGTTAAAGTTTTATCTGTATAATATAATAAACCCATTTTCCTGCATTTCATCTTAAAATGATATCGTCATCATATGTAAATATGCACTTTATAAAGTGGCTCAGGTTTTGTAATATTATAAATGTATCGCAAGTTTACAGTGAGGTAAATGTACTAATAGGTACAAACAGTTCTACAAGGAGCAGTTGATGGACTGATTGAGTGCGTTTAGAGTTCTTGAGATGAAACTGTTTGTGAACCGCAAGGTCCGCACAGGAAAGGCTCTGAAGCGTTGGTCGTATGAGAGCAGTTCGATAGACAGCATGGCTGAGGCAGCGTGTGCTTGATTCTGTATCCCGATAATTCTCTTTCTGATCAGCTGCTGTAGAGCTGTGATTCCCCACTCAGATACAGTGATATAAATACTCCGAGTGGTACAGTGAGAGTAATATGGAAAAAGATGATCCTCTGTGGCAACCCTTAACGGGAGCAGCTGAAAGGAGAAGAAGAAGGTGCAGTGAAAGTAACAACGCTAAAGCAGCTATGGTATTTAAAATAGTTTGATCATTTTGTGGACCATTCTATTGTTACAGATTAATTACAATCAGATGCATTAAACTAATAAACAGTATGCGGTTAATTTCAGTGTATTTATAAAGCCGCGTCAGGGATGTGGATCTAAAAAAGAAAGGGTAACCACACAGGAACAGTGGCACTGCTTTGATGCTGGGTGCCTCCAGTTTGCAAAACCGAGTGCAGAAATTGCGTACGCCAGGGTTGGAGCTTCCGTGGAAATGTGCATGGCTTTATGCCAAGTTTAGGTTTTATACATCGCGATTTGAGTATGGAAACGGGCTTACGCAACATTTATGTGCATACACACCGTTTATACATGAGCCCTCTGGTATTTGCCCTTTTATCTAAACAGGGTTTACCCCCCTCTAGTGTACATTTCAAAGAACTGTGGCACTCTTTAGTGCTTTGAACTCCAATTTCATAACAGCGACGCTGGATGTTTCTTACATCTCGGCCATTCCAAGTCTTGTTTTATGTCCTTTTCAGATATGTCTGCACCTATTACAGAAGCCCCTGTCTGTCTGTCTGTTTCTCCATCTGTCCATCTTTTTAGGTGGCACACCTGTGCTTCAAAGAAATTTTTGTTTTGATATCTTTATCAGATTGCGCTGAACGAACTTTTAAAATTTCAAAATTTCCTACTGAAAAGCACTGGCAAATTCATGTACTTGTCCATCTTAAAAATTTAAACTAGGAATGAGTTTACTTTTTCAGTTTCAGCTTGAGAGCAGTTCCTTGAATTTGTTTATTTTATAGATTTTCTTCTTTTACTTGTCTGACAGCCACATCGCTGCCCAATGCCAGTAAGTCAAACGCCGGGCAGACTATGCGGGCACAAACAGCTGACACAGCAGCACCCCCTCCTGCTGCTTTAGGTAAGTTAACAGAGTACACAAAAGTCACATCTCTGGAAGTAAATGAAAGGGATAAGCAATTATGTATGTAATTATGTAATGTGTAATTAATTGAAGAATATTATCTGCAGGTTATTATTTTAAATGTGCAGCTAGATGGTGTTTGAAGTCATTAATAACATAGGAAAGGCGCAGCTGCCATAACTGATATAAACATAGGGCAGGTTTAGAAATGAACAGCAGCATCGGGAGGTGGGGGGCTTCAGTGACTTACTGTAAGCCCCTGATCGCTGGCACCTACCACCTGATCTTTCAGTCCCAGATATGCACAAGCAGTCGCCGAACGCACCTGACTGTCCTGCCTTGTCTAACATGTTTGTTGTGCCATTCATTTATATTAATGTCAGCTCTGTTAATTATCTTCTGTATTTTCTTTGCCTGCATTACGTTCCATTGTGTTTTGTGGGTGGTCCTCCAAGAGGTGAGGCCGCCTGCCAATCACTGTCAGGAACTGCCCTCCGTCCTATAAATCCACTGCACACTTCCTGGCAGTAAATTTCAAATGCACTTGAGACTGGCGAGTTCTTGTGTTTTCTGTAAATTCAATGTGCTTTGTGATTTTTCTACCATCTTCTCTGTGTTGTGACCTTGCTATTGGAATCTGAATTATTTGATTTGGACTTCCTTCTTGCTGCAGTCAATTCCATTTTGCCGTTGTGCTCCACGGGGCTTCAGTGTTATTGGAGAGCATTTCTCATGAAGAATCCATCTTTAATTTTGTGAAGATTCTACAAGGCCCTTTTTGTGTCTCACCTGGGTTTTTGACAGGATGTTCCCCCTCTGTTGGTCATTTTTTGAAGTGCTTTTGAGATTTACTTACTGTGGGGAACAGCCCAGACACAGACAGGTAGACAAGATAGTTTCACCACACACACATTTATTATTCATATTTACAATTACTGAAGTGCACAATCCCAGTGCCGCAGCACCAATCACCCCTCAAGCCCTTGGCCACAACACAATGCCTTCTCAGTCTCTGGACCGCCTCCACTCCTCTCTACCAAGCTTCGTCCTTCTTTCACCCGACTCTTGCCCCTGACTGGAGGGAGGCGGCCCCTCTTATACACCCCGGATGGACTCCAGGTGCATCCCAATGAGCTTCTGTGGCCACACCCCTGTGTGGCGAAAGCTCTGGCGGTGTATCCGGAAGTCCTCCGGGTGTCCCCAATACTCTTCCCCCCAGCACTTTCGGGTGTAGAGGAAGTACTAAGGTCCAGGGCTCCCAAGGCATCGGGGCGCCCCCTGGTGGTGACCATAAGCCCCCTACAGGGTAGAATTTCCAAGCTCTGTACCCGTGGCCCCCAAAGCAACCAGGGCAGACGCCCCCTCGTGTTCTGGAGGAGGCATGAGCCCTCCTCCAATCCTCCTGGGCATCCCGGCCGGGCGAAAACCCCAGCCGGGTGCCACAGTACTTTGGGACTCCTAGTTCTTGACAATGTTCCATACTTATTAGTTTTCTGAAAAATATGTAACATTTTTAAACATCTTCAATCCAATTCAAGGCTGAGAGAGGCTCCTAGGAGAACTGGGATGCAACACAAGAACCAACACTTTGGTGGATTCCTGGCCGTCACAGAGCACATTCAGGCTCACATCCACAGGGTCAGTTGAAATTCAGCCTAACCAGAGTCTGGGAGTAAAACCTGAGCATCTGGAGGACAATCCCAGCAGACACCAACAGAACATTGAAACTCCACAAGGACCATGCCTACACATTGGATTCATGTCCAGGACAATGAAACTGTGAAGCAACAGTGCTAATCACGTTGCTAGTGTAATAACATTTCTCAAAAATAACAAAGATGAAAGTAAGTACATTTATTTAAATTAAACACCAGTTTAATTCAAAGTGATCTCAAGTAAATCAGAGCCATTTTGACAAAAACAGGCCATTCATCCCAGCAATCTCACCAATCCTATTCACCCGATTTCTCCAAAATAACATCAAGTTTGTTATGAAGTGGAATTTCCTCCAAGGTAAAATAGATGTAAGGCCTTCGAAAACAGGCCTGGGAGCAGGCCAGAATCTTACCTGGTCTGCCCAGCAGGGGTTCACCTGCCTCCAGCCAGGCCTCTAAAGCTACCTCTTGGCTTCCATTGGAACAGGTCCAGAAATAGATAACTGGCTAAATATTTCTAAATATAACAAAAACCCTACATGAGGAGGGATAACTGTAAACCCTAGGCTTAAGGGTAGATCAAGATCTTTTTATTAGTCAAGATCTATTTTTAAGAGAAGCTTAAAAGTAAAAAAAACGGGCACAATGGGGTTGCATAAAATACAATTCTAAGCAAATAATTCCCAAAACATAATCAAATAAATCAGAATTCTTTGAACAGAACACAATAAATCAAGAAACCAGAAACTCCAACACAGAAAGTGCAATACTAGAAATTCCACCTAAAGAATGCTTCCCATGCTGTTCGCCCAATCATGACTCTGATTGCGCCCATCCTCTCTCTGCCCCGCCCCCTGATTCTCTCCATCCTGCTAACTTGCCCGTCAATGCAGTCGGCTATAATGGCGAGGTAGAAAAGCAAATGATCTGTTCAAGAACGTTGAATTTTAGATCACGGAAGAAAAAGAGCGGCAAGAGCTGATAATAAACGTCGAAAAAAAAGAAAAATTAACAAAATATGTGCTATGGTCAAGCTAGGGTACCTCCCCGGGGTCATCTTCAGGTGATTCATTGTTAAACAGTGCGTAAAATCAGGAGTGAACACCTTGTGCATTCTACCCACATTTGAAAGCTGCTCACATATACAAGAAATATTCTACAGAAATGTCAAGATCACGGTCTGGGGGTGTTTGAATGTAATCTGTCCCTTTATTAAAACTGACAGCCGTCATTGTTAGTGTTACTTGAAATATTAAAGAAATGTGTCATCTCTAACTTGATGTCTTTTGGTGATCAGTTCTTCTACTGCACACTTAACTATTCACAGTGACAGACATTTTAAGCAAGGGGGCCCAGACTTTTGCATGCCACTGTATGCGCGTAAGTTATGGAATTGAAAGCAGCTTATACCTTTGCGTCACGCCGTGCCACAGGCATTTGCCTGAACGTTAACATGTTTTATAGAAAAAACAAACGATCCTTTAAAATACAGGCAGTTTTTGCTCTCCAGGATCACCGCTACACGTTTTCTTCCGTCGGTGGACATATTTGTTTCTCACATTTTTCCACTTCTTAACTTCCAGTCCGAAAAGCGAACGCAAATGCATTTCAGGAAAAACGTTTGTGGCAGGTGGCCGGGTGTGGTCATCAGCCACCTGCCTATTTAAGGGGCCGCCTCCCTTCAATCAAGGCTGGAGTCGGGTGAGGAGGTGGACGAGGTCGGAGAGGAGGAGGTGGCGAGGAGAGGCCTGGAGTGTGAGAGGAGAGTGAGAAAGAGAAAGAGAGGTGGCTATGTGAAGCCTGGACTTTGGAAGACTGTGGGGGTTTGTGTGTGGCGGTGCACTTAAGACTTTGTATATAATATTAGTGTAAATAAACGTGTGGTGATGGCTGGAAATGTGTCTGCCTGTCTGTGTCCGGGCCGCACTAATTCACACGTTCCAAGAGCTAAACTTAAAAGAAGTGCTGAGGCGGCCTTCTGTTGTTATGCACCTAAAATCTGGAATACCTGACCGACAAAAATTCGCCAGGCTGATACGGTGGAGCACTTTAAACAACTGATAAAAACACATTACTTTAACATGGCTTTCTCATAGCTTCATTTTAGTTTAACTCTGATATTCTGCATATGCATTGAATTATTTTTTCATTTATCATGGCTCCACAATCCGTTGTGATGAGATGGCCGGGTCCCATGCCTGGCCGGGACGCCCCTGCTGCTTATGTTCCGGGGGAGCAACCATGGGCAGCTCAATACCTCCCCTTGGTGCCTCCCTGGCAGTTGGTGATTCCCCAACCTCCCGCTGGGCTCCATGGGAGATGGAGTCCTCCACAGCCTGGTTGGGACCCTAGGTGGCCGCTAGGGGGGGCTGTCTGGATTCAACAGCCGGGCTGGACGAGTCTTCAGCCCCACCCGGAAGTGCAATTGGGACCAGGTGGTCAAACACCTGGAACACTTCTGGGTGGGCTATAAAAGGGGCCAGCCACCAACACTTGAGAGCCAGAGTCCGGAGGAGGAGGACTAAGCTTGAGGAGGAGTGGAGGTAAAAGAGAGAAAACTGTGTTGTGGGCCTTTTGTGGTGTTTGGGACTGTGTAGAAGACATGCGCCCACGGGTGAAGAAAAATAAAAGTCTTTATTTGTTTTATACGTGCCTCCGTGTCCATCTGTGTCGGGTCAGGCGCCTATATAGCGCCTTTGTTATACCATAATAACCCCTACTTTCTCTGCTGTTCTTTTTCCAGTTTTCTGTGGTGCTGATCTGCGCCCCCACCACCCTATCAAAGCACCATGCTGTCCCTACATTGATGGATTGAAGGCCAGAGGTCCACATGACCGTCATCATCAAGTTCTCCCACGTGAAGCCTGAAAGCCATGAGGACTGATTATGGGCTCATTTATGTTAGGTAGAATGCCTAGAGGGGGCTGGGTGGTCTCGTGGCTTCGGAAAACCTGCAGATTCTGTTTTTTTTTTTTTTCTCCAGCCGTCTGGAGTTTTTTTTTTTGTTTGTTTTTTCTGTCCTCCCTGGCCATCAGACCTTACTTTTATTCTATGTTAATTAGTATGGCCTAATTTCATCCATCCATCCATCCATCCATCCATTCTCTTCTGCTTATCCGAGGTCGGGTCACAGGGTCAGCAGCTTGAGCAGAGATACACAGACTTCCCTCTCTCCGGCCACTTCTTCTAGCTCTTCCGGGGGAATCCCAAGGCGTTCCCAGGCCAGTCTAGAGACATAGTCCCTCCAGTGTGTCCTGGGTCTTCCCCGGGGCCTCCTCCCGGTTGGACGTGCCCAGAACACCTCACCAGGGAGGTGTCCAGGAGGCATCCTGATCAGATGCCCGAGCCACCTCATCTGACTCCTCTCGATGCGGAGGAGCAGCGGCTCTACTCTGAGCCCCTCCCGGATGATTGAGCTTCTCACCCTATCTTTAAGGGAGAGCTCAGACACTCTGCGGAGAAAACTCATTTCAGCCGCTTGTATTCGCGATCTCGTTCTTTCGGTCACTACCCATAGCTCATGACCATAGGTGAGGGTAGGAACATAGATCGACTGGTAAATTGAGAGCTTTGCCTTACGGCTCAGCTCCTTTTTCACCACGACAGACCAATGCAGAGCCCGTATCACTGCGGACGCCGCACTGATCCGCCTGTTGATCTCACGCTCCATTCTTCCCACAGATCCCGAGATACTTGAACTCCTCCACTTGGGGCAGGATCTTGCTCCCAACCCTGAGAGGGCACTCCACCCTTTTCCGGCTGAGGACCATGGTCTCGGATTTGGAGGTGCTGATTCCCATCCCAGCCGCTTTACACTCAGCTGCGAACCAATCCAGAGAGAGCTGAAGATCACGGCCTGATGAAGCAAACAGGACAACATCATCTGCAAAAAGCAGTGACCCAATCCTGAGTCCACCAAAACCGGACTTTTTATATTTTTTCTTATTTCTTTCTTCATCCTGTAAAGCACTTTGAGCTACATAATAAATGTTGTTGTTGTACTTACCAAACTGGCCAATCAGAGTTATCTGGGTAGGATTCACGTCGACACGACGCACAGTCCCATTTTTGAGGAGATGTGTATCAGGACATGTGGCTGACCCCATACCTTCAGAAGTGTAAATCAGCCTCAACAGAAGAGGCCCACAATCACATTGAAGGACTTACAGATTTCAGTAACTGAGACTGGAGGAATGGTGTGCCAGTCAGCCATATACAACGCAGTTTATTTTTGTATACCCCAAAATCACATAAGGAGTGCCACAATAACAGGCCCTGACCTTTTGACTGACCCCCAGCATTGACTCTCTATGAAGACAAGGAAAAACTATCAAAAAATAAGCGGAAGAAACCTTGGGAAAGGCAGTTCAAAGAGAGACCCCTTTTCAGGTAGGTTGGGTGTTCAGTGGGTGTCAAAAAAAAGGGGGGTCAATACAATAAAATATACAGAACAGAACAAAACACAAGTAATCCTCAACATACATGGATATATCAAGATTTGATCTTCATTTAAGTAATATCTTTCAATTACGGTGAAATTTGACCTTATGATAATTTATTCCTTGGAAAATGATTGGGTATGCCATTTGCGTCTATGAAAAAAGTTTTGGCTCTAATATGTGGCATTGCCCCTCATGCAGCCATGCCCGGTAACTGCCTAGTAATCTCTGGCCTCAACTGAAAGAATGTTTATCCCCGCTCGTCCATGCAGACAGTGTGGTGTAGTAGTTAAGGCCTTGTAATAATAATAATAATAATAAATTTTATTTATATTGCACTTTATATTTTAGCAATCCCAAAGTGCTTGTACTTCAAACCCCTAATACAATACACAGAACAGAACACAAGTAATCCTCAATACAATAGAATAGTGCAATAGAAATATTACAAGTAGAGAGCAGAATTCAAGAATAGATGATATCACAGAATAGGATTTGGATTTGTTCAGAGTGTATCTGCATAACACTAGTCTGGATGTTCAGGGAGAACAGAAAAAAACTTTACTCCAAAAGAAATCATAGAGTTGCCCCAAAAACATGAAAGTCATCTGATTGTAGGAAAGCCATTTTGTGGTCAGATGGGCCCCAGGGTGGCGCTTTTCTTAAAACTTTCAAAGAGCTAGCATGGCACAAAATTATAAGTTGTGGAATGATCAGCCTCGACACAGACAGACGCCGACTCACAATGTCCCAAAACACACATGTTTATGAATTCTTCACTGCGCACAGCACAATGCACCATAAACAATTCACAATTTCTCTGTCCTTTTCTTTCCTTCTGCCGCCTCCACTCCTCTCTCGCAAGCTCCGTCCTCTTCCACCCGACTCCGGCTCCCTGTTTGGAGTGAGGCGGCCCCTTTTATAGTGCACCCAGATGTGCTCCAGGCACTCCCTCGTGACTATCCTGCCGCTTTTCCTGGTGTGGTGGAAGTTCTGCATGGGAACCCCGAAAGCACTCCGGGTGTACCTGGTTTCTGTTCCGGCAGCACTTCCTAGTGTGGCAGAAGTGCTGCAGTCCACTCTGGAACCATCCAGGTGCCCCCTGCAGGGTTGAGATTCCAAGCTCCGTATCTGTGGCCCTAATGCAATCCCGGGGAAGATATTGCCCCTCTCCTGGTACTTCCCTTCTTCAGGCGTCCCGTTGGGGCAAGGTGCCCGGTCGTCTGCCACAAAGGCTGCCCACACCTCCCAAATCCAAGATCTACAGGGGACATATGTTGATAAAATAATGGTCAAGAGGTGGGCATCTGAGTAAAAGAAAAAGAAGAATGGAATATAGAAAATACAAGCAAGTACTACAAAAGAGTTTGTTTGAGTCTACCTGTAAGCAAAAGCTTGGGTGAAAGTTCGCCTTTTCAGCAGGACAATGATCCCAAAAACACACAAGGCCAATTAGCAAGAAGTGGAAACTACGTCAGACCACCCACACGCTGCCCGGAAAGGGACATTTCAAGGACAGTAAGGTGAATGTCCTGCAGTGGCCCAGTCAGAGTTCTGAATCTGTGGGACAATTTGAACATTCCAGAGCACAAGCAGCCATCGGACTGGCCTAAATAACGTGAGGCAAATCTACGTGGAAAAATTGAACAAAATCCCTTGAGGACAAAAGAGGGCAATATGGTGACCCCGATAATTTCACTTTAAAAATTAAAGTAGCTTCAATATTTTGAAATAAAATGAAAGGACAAAATTCCACAGTAGGATTTATTATTTACTAAAATTACAGAGCTGACTGGGGAGGGGGTGGGGGGGGCGGGGGGGTCTGAATACTTTGGCTTGGCTTTGCATTTTCTCAGAACTAAAACCTGAGAGGTGGAGAGGTGGGTGAAGTGGGACTGCTCACTGGCACAAAGGGGTCGTTGCTCATTTAGGTGTCCAGGTGGGATGGCAATGGTGGGCTTGGTCTATAATTGATTTATTTCATATACAGGGGACTCTAAAAGTATGGAGACGCGTTCGCTTTCTGCACACTTTCCTGTGTTGTAGATTTAATTCAAAAACAGAAAATAAATGACAATTTTTGCCCATGAATCTACAATCAATAACTCTTAATGACAACATGAAAATGTTTACAGAAAGGTTTGCAGATTTATTTAAAAAAAATCAAAAACTGAAATCTCTCAATCATGGAAGTATTCAGACTCTTAATTCCACACACCTTTGGCAGCAATTCCAGCTTTAAGTCTTCTTGGGTAAGTCTTTACAAGCTTTGCACCCTTTGGTTTGGGCAGTTTCTGCCATTCTTGCTGGCAGATCCAAACTCTATTATTTTAATAATAATAATAATAACTTTATTTCTATGGCACAGGTCAGGTCAGGTTGGTGAGCCTGCACCCATTACACGATAAAACAGCTTGGGATCCCGGTTGGCAAACCCCCCAAGGCAGACACACGGTCCAGTCCCAATCTCCTTAAATGACCCACTATCTGCTGCAGCCAGGAATTACGTGGGCATCCCCTTGGCCTGGTCCAGCCACTCGGGTCCTCAACAGTGAGCTGGATCACCCTCAGGGAATCGCGCCACATGGCCGCAATGCCGTAACTGACACTCCCTCACGATGAAGGTAATGTGCCTCATTCGGGACTCTACATGAAGTCAAACCAGCGGTACCCAATATAGCGCCTTATCATACATTTACATGCAACTCAAGGTGTTTTCCAAAGAGTAATGTGGAACTTGACCCGGACACAGACAGGCAGACACATTAGTATTACCCCACACACCTTTATTTTGGTGCTCCGTAATACAAAATATCACTCACAGATCCCCAATACCCCACAGTCCAGGCCAACACAATGCCTTCTCTCTCTCTTCTTCAGACCGCCTCCTTCTCTCCTCCAGAGACCTTGTCCATCTTCCACCCGACTCAAGTCCATCTCTGAAGGGAGGCGGCCCCTTTAAATAAGCACCCGGATGTGCTCCAGGTGTGTTCCCGGTAATCTCCCACCGACACGGCCCAGTGTGGCGGAAGTGCTGGCTGTCTCCTGTTCCTCTTCCCCCCAGTACTTCCTGGTGTGGCAGAGGTGCTGAGGTCTAGGGTCCTCCAGGTATTGGTGTCCCCCTGGCCGGTGACCACGGGCCCCTACAGGGTCGAGCTTCCCAGCTCTGTACCCACGACCCCCAGGGTGGTCGCCCCCTCGAGGTCTGGAGGAGGCACAAGCCCTCCTCCAATGTTCTCGGGCGTCCTGGCTGGGTACCACCCCCATTCAGGTACCACAGTAATCAATATAAACAATAAATATATCCCATAGTTACTTCAATTTTATCATTGATTAATATTGCAATAATTTCTAATAAATGTCTCTCTATTATATAAAAAAATCCTGCAACGAGACGTGACTTTTTATCCTGCAACGAGACGTGACATTTTATCCTGGGACGAGATGTGACTTTTTATCCTGCAACGAGACGTGACATTTTATCCTGGGACGAGATGTGACTTTTTATCCTGCAACGAGACGTGACATTTTATCCTGGGACGAGACGTGACATTTTATCCTGGGACGAGATGTGACTTTTTCAGATAGATACTTTCACGTCCCGTGAGACGAGACTTTGTGCCAAGAGATTTAAGCACACCTGGGAGCGGAAAAAAAAAGACAAAGAGTAGATGACAAAGAAGAATGTCTTAAAGAGGTTCAAAAATGTTGGCACAATACACATGCAGAGCAGGTTAGAGATAATAGAAGTAAGAAAATTAGAAAATCTCAAAAAACTGATAGTAAAGATCGCATTAGCGCAAACAAAATGAAATTATTACTTGGTGAAATAACGGAACAGTGAAAAGAGATTGAATATATTTGTTCAGATTTAAACTTTTAAGTCGGAGACTTATAGATCGTCTAATTCGCGTTGCCATCATTTATAAGTAGTGTTTCTTCCCAATGAAGAGTCGTATCCGCAAGAATGAAAAGGTTTGTTGTTTGGTGAAAGTGAAATTCACATGTGCGAAACGGGAAGTGGCTGGCGTGTAGTGCAGGCTGGGGGGTTGGCGAGAGAAGTGAGCAGGGGCAAAGCACCCTAGTATGCTAAATCGAAAATCAACCTGGGCATTGGTAAACAAAATTTAAACACTAACAAGCAAAACAAACCTTCACTCTTAACAGAAACAGGTTCTTATTGTTTTCTAATTAAAAGCCTTACGCATTAAGATGGCAAAAGAACAACCAGAACTAATTTCCATATATACTGTATACAATTACCAGCTGCATGTGGTCTTCAGGACAAAAAACAACCCAAAGACTCCCTAGCAGTTTTACTCTAGTCGTGAACTTGGAAAGGCATCAGGTAACTCTTAAGAATTACCACCCAGGGCAGAAGACATGGACCCACCTGTGCTTGCTGCCCCACTGGTTTTTGTAAGAAGACACTGGCGATGCCATATCTTAGCCGTATCACTGGCGTATGAGGTTTTCTATTAATCTTTGTCTCAAGAAAATACCTCCAGATAGACAATGATTTTAGTGTAAACTTCAAGCCTTGACCTCCGTTGCCGAGGTGTTTCATTTTCACATTGTTGAGCCGCGGCATTTGCTTTATTTCGACATTGTGTCTCTCCAGTTGTGCCATTAGCACAACGTCATAGTTTGATGCACACGGGTCTTTCATGTTGAGAAGAGAGGTGCATGCAGGTGAAAAGTACATACATGCGCCATCTAGTGGCTGTGGTTATGTGTGGGCGCAGCAGACTGCTCCATACACACACACACACACACACACAGGTCTTTTGATTATATATTAGTTGTGTGGGGTCTTCAGGACAAAATACAACTGAAGACCCCCTAGCAGTTTATTATATTGGTGAACTTGCAGAGGAGTCTGCTAAGTGGACCAGGAAAGATGGAAGTGCAGTCGAGTGCAGCCAAGGCAAAAATTGAGAGGTTCAGACTGGCACCTGTCTCGGGCAAACGTATGGTAGCTCATTGTGTGAACATACAAAGCGCAAGTGCCACAAAGCTGAGTTTGTCTGCTTGGGTTGAACGAGAAGTGAGGTGCATGCAAGCGCCGAAAAAATGTAAAAGTGCGTTCATGTGCCATCTCACCAAGTGTAAGTCACACATGTATGAGCTTCAACATCTTCCATAGAATTCACACCAACTCATGTGACTGTGGTTGAGCGTGAGCAGGGAGGACAACTCCATACACACACACATACACACTTCTTTTATGGTGAGAACTGAGGTGCACACAAGCACCGAAAAAATTTAAAAGTGCATGCATGCTCCATCTAGGGGCTGTGGTTGAGTGTGAGCAGAGGTCTTTTGTTTATATACGTCTAACACACAGATTGGATGGAAAAGCATCTGTAAGCTGCCATCTTCAGGTCTCTCCACACACATTCAATGGGGTTTAAGTCTGGGCCACTCAAGGACCCTCAGACTTGTCCTGAAGTCACTTCAACATTGTCTTGGCTGTATGCTTCAACTCATTGTCTTGATGAAAGTGAATCATCGTCTCAGTCTGAGATGGTCTGCACTCTGGAGTAGGTTTTCTTCTCTGTAATCATCCCTCCATTCTGACCAGTCTCCCTGCCCCTGCACCCCCCCACAGCATGAGGCTGCCACCGCTGTGCTTCACCCTAGGGATGGCATTAGGCAGGTGACAGGCAGTGCCTGGTCTTCGTCAGACATAGTGCTTGAAGTTCTACAGATAATAAGTTCAACAACTGTTGCACTCTCATTGTTTCTCAGACTCACTGAGGAAGGAGAACCTTGAAGAATCATAACATGTTGTAATGGATGGCATGCAGAGACTGGCATCCTGGCTGGGATTGAACTGGGATCCTTACCCGGTCAGGAAGACAGTATAACAGAAGGACTGGGATAAACAATTGATTCGCAACATTTTCTTCCCCAATACATTAGGTGGCAGCCTCCTTGGATTAGGGTCTCCATGCAGATATCCGCAGCGCATGCTGGGACCTGTAGTCCAGTGAGGCAGCCCTGTTGGGTTCTGTGAGTGCCACCAGAGGGAGCTGAATTAATTAACAATCCCTGTTTTGTGGGACTTCTGATTGACCCAGAAGTACTTCCATTGGGTTATGCCCTAACACCAGAGCCATTCCCGGGTCCAAAAATAGACCACTCGACCTCCTGCAGGCGAGTTCGAGTTGGGTGGAAGGAGGACAAAGCTCACCTGGGAGGTATGAGAGAGAGAGAGAGGTTAGGAGCAGGCACTGATACACCCACCACATGACAAACCACCTCAAGATCCCAGATTAGGACCATGCGACGAGTGACACTTCAGCACCACACTAGTTCAGAAGGAATGGAACCAGTGTGAGGTTTTTTTATGGTGGCTGGAGTCACTTTTGGTGTTTATGGGATTCGAACTAGCCTCAGAGCCACCACTCCACCCAGTGAATGACGGAGTCTTAATATTTCCAAAATTCAATGTAATGGCATTATTTTTCATATTTTTAGCTTCTCTGCATTGACATGGGCTGTGGAGTGAACACCCTGTGTATTTTACACACACCTGAATGATGCTCATATATACGAGAACGCTTCAGAAACGTCAAGATCGCTTTCTAGGGGTTTGAAAGTCGTCTGTCCCTTCATTAAAACGGACAGCCGTCATGTTGTTAGTGTACTGTGGGGCTGCACCAGCCTGCATCTGCAAAGGAAAAAGGCTGAAGGTTATTTCCACCCTGAAAAGGAAAGAAGGTTAAGGACGCAACGTTTCAGCTGTAAAACCTTCATCAGTTATAATTATTTCATTAATTCATCACTAACAAATTTTCCGCTGGAATAATGAAGTCTGCGTAACCTAACCTATTTTTGTTTATGATCCGCATTTTTCAGTTGTTAACAGCAGCCTTGGTCTGATGTCACCTCATCCTATTCCTGTGTGTGTGTGTGTGTGTGTGTGTGTGTGTATGTGTGATGTCTTCACTTTACCATTATATAAGATTGCAGTGCACATTTCACTTTATTTTATTGTTGGATTCTTTTCCGTCTTCCAATTTTTTTTGCTAGTATTATGATTCTAAGGTTCTAATTTTAATTTTTTGCCGATTTCATTTATTTTTTTGAGTTATTAAAATTTTTTAGCCCTGTCCTGGCAGCACCATTTCGTGCTCTGACTATTTCCGCCATTTTGTGATCAGTTTTTACAACCTGTTTGGATGTTAGTCTTGCTGCTTGTCTTGTGAGAAATAGCATCACTGCTCCGCACCTATAGAAGATGGTGGCACAAAAATGTGTTCAGTAACCAAGCTTCCCAAAGGAAAATGTTACTGCTCAAAGGCTGATCTTTGATGGTTCGTGAGACTTAAAAAGATTCTCATTTATGTTTCGTTTAAGAGTCAACTTTGCCACTGATGTTTCTCCTAAAATTCCTTAGGAAAAAGAACTTTTGACAAAAAGATACAACTGAGATAAAAGCAGTCAAAACTGAGAAATTTGATTAAAAAGCATGGCATATTTTGTGAGAGCTTTTTCTATTCTTGCTTTAATATCTTTTGAGATTTCATATTTTTTTTACTTATTACTGGACTGATGCCTTACAACATTTGAGATACAATCAGATACATTTCTTTTGTTTTTGTAATTGGCGCACAGGCAGATGAAGTGAGTTGCTCAGAGCCACTTGGTGGAGTCAGTAGAGGGATTTGAACCCAAAACCTCTCTAGTCGGAAATCCAAACTCTTAAACACTATGCCACAGTGCCTGCCTTTACCTAATTGGAGCCAAATATACCATATATACTCACATATAAGTCAGGTCTTGAAACCCAAAAAATCGATCATAAAATCAGACGCCCGTTCAAAAATATGACACATTTTTTTTACGTCTTCTTGCCTCCTCCAACCTCGCACCAGTTTCTCAGACACATCGAATTTTGTTGCAGCGGTGCAGTTACCAATTTCTTTCGCTACTTCAATGACGTTTAATTTAAAACCAGCTTCATATGTTCTTCTGATCGAACGCTCCATCGTAGATAAGGGATGATTTTATAATAAACATGTACGAGGGTGTGAGATACAAAAAACACAAAACGGTGCAAACGTCGCTTTGGAATAGTGCGGGTATTACCATGTGGTCACGTAGGCACAAATACATAGAAAACTAAAGACAGTGTGCTTTGTCGTTACTCTCTCAGGTGGGCGTTAGCATATCATAATCTCTTGGAAATTCCGGAAATTATACGGTAAAATCAAGTCCCGACTTATCCGTGGGAGAACTTAAACGTGAGTATATATGGTAAATTCGAGCAACTGTTAATATTATTCAGAAGCAACAACTACAGCTTTGTAATCCTAGTAAAGTGTTTATTACCACATACAAACTTCCATACATTTCATTCTGTATTACAGAACACTCAATGCAAATACTTTCAAACTGCAAAAAAATTGGCATGGCACTATTCAGAAAATCTGAGCCCACTGTATGACTCTGCTGAGATCTACTGTATATATATACTTTTTTTTCTCAGGAGAAAAATCTGAGAAGCCTGAGACAAAAGAGCCTGCCTCCATCATACTTCTTTCTGACCTCATTACTGTCTAGGAGAAACCAAAAAGATCTTCAGGAGATCTCGTTTTTGGGTCCTCATAATTCTTAAAAAACAATCTAATTGCTCTCAAGAAATCTTCTTAGGGTAAAATTATCTAGTAACAATTAGGACCTTTTTGCTACAGATATTTTCAATTTTGATTTTTGTTTTCATGATCATCCATTTTGTTTTTTATGGTTTCTCCGACTCCTGCCTACCTCTGGCTCTCTGATTTTTATAAATTTATTATACAATTTTTTTTAGACTCAGTTCTGACAAGCCATATACTGAATGTGGGCTTTCAACACTTAGAGATTCTAAATTTAGGTCTCTTTTTATGTACAGTTTATTGTTTTGCTACAAAGTCCTACATTTATTTACATTTTTCTGCTGTTGTGAGACGTTTATCTCCGGGTATAATTATCAGAATATAAAAGATTACCAGGAGACGCAAACGTAGTGAGAGACAGAAAAAGGGTCAAAGTAAAGAATAATCAGAGACCAAGCAAACAAAATACAAGGGCAACCCAGAGAATCGAAAGTCAAGGGCACCAAGGGGATTCGAAAACCACAATGACACCCAGCACTTGGCCGGCATGTTTCACAAACCAGCTACTGTTTATCCAACCAAGAGATGCTAAATCCCTGAAGTCTTTTTATGGTCTCGACTCGTGATATAAGGAGCGTGATGATTGTGGTCATGTGGCTTACCTCCCACATTACGTATACAGGGAACAGGATGAACAAAGCAAAACATTTCTCTTTATTATAAACAAAAAATCTTGCAACAACACGTGATCTGGAAGAGAGACAGAGAGACACTTCAGAGAGGCAGAGACACTTTCACTTCCCGCGACACGGTCAAGTCACAGTCAAGGCACGTCATACTGACATCTGTTGGAAGCATGTTCCCGTGAGACGGTGATCTAGGCAAGCAAAGTAATAATCAGGCCTAAACAAGTGGAATTGAAGACCTTGCAGGTCCAAACGGGATCAGAAATAAAAGACAAGGGCAGGTCCAAACATACACATGCAGAGCAGGTTGCAGATTTTGACAGCAGTGGAATTCGAAAGGCTCAATAATAACCTTGGCGCGATACACACACAGAGCAAGTTAAAAAATATGACAGTACAACAATTCGAAGGTGTCAAACAACAGAGAGTACAGATGGCATTCGCGCAAACAAATGGAAATTATTACTAGACTAGTCATTAAGCCCGTTACAATAACGGGCGCTAGAACAGTAGTGCATAAACATTAGTAGGAACAGTCTGTATTAAATGGCAAGGGACTTTGACCTCATTCTTTTTGTTGGTCGTATTTTTCTTTGTCTTTCAGCCTTTCTTTTGTTGATGTTTACTTGCTGAGCTGACCGTTCTTCGTGGGCTGCCGCTGTTTATTGCGTGTCTTTAATTTTCTGTGACAGTAATACGGTCTTGTACGTCCGTAATATACAGTACCTTTAATTTTCTCTGGCGATAATACAGGCGTGCGCGTCGGTAATATGCCTTTAATCTCCTCTGACAGTAATACTGGCTTGTATGTGGCTGTAATATGCGTCACTGTATTGTGTACCTTTAATTTCCTCTCGCAGTAATACTGGTTTGTATTTCCGTAAAATGCCTGTAATTTTCTCTGACAGTAATATCGCGCATCGCACCGTTCCCGCGCATGCGCACTTCACCAGAAGACACACAAACGGACACCTGGACGCACACAGGGATTTTATTAAAGAGGATGAAATAATGGAACAGCAAAAAGAGATCGAATATATAGACATAGGTGCTATGTAGGAAGTATGTAGATATTGTAAGGCTGTAGAGTTTACGGCAGAAACTTGCAGATCGTCGAATCCGTGTTGCCATCAGGGAAAAGTACCATACACTATTAAAATCTGTATTCCCGCAACAATTACAGCTATGACAAGTTTAATTTAAAAAAAAAACACAATTTGGTCAGGTGTATGTTTATGATCACAGAGAAGTGATGCAACATAGAATCGAAAGAGTTCAACGATCCGACGTAATAGAAATTATACATCCAATAATGGATACAAATCCATACGTCCAAAAGTATCGCACTTTACACGAAAGTTATCAGCAAAACACAGACAAAGAAATTATCTTGGATGTCTATATGATTCCAAAAGATCACAGTCGCATTTATAATAAACCCACATGTGAGGAACTGTCAGCGATAATAATTTTGAAAAACGGAGATATCAAAGACAGAGTAGATAATCGTGTATATCCAAAGGCAAAGCATGATTCGTCATGTACAGTATGTCAAATACATCGCCACATGCCGACCCTGTACTCTTTCCTTTGTTTTTCCCAGTTGGCGAAACAGGATGGTCGTACAATATGAAGCAAACGCATTCAGAAAAACGAATAACACCCACACAATAGTTTGGGTAAAAGTCGCACCTAATCGTCTCTTCTTTATTAAATTGAATCACGCTAAACTTAGAATGGAACATATGCAAGGTTTCATTGATCACATTCGCAATTCAAATATCAATAGGTCTGACAAATTCAAAACAGGTAAAGCAGTAATATTACCACCATCATATCAAGGTAGTCCAAGAGCATTGCAACAGTTATATCATGATGCAACCAGAACTATCGGTCAGCCAGATTTCTTTATTACAATGACATACAATCCACTATGGCCAGAAATCCGTAGCTTCTTGAGAACAATGCCACTGGCAACATCGGCTCTGGATATTCCCACTTTTGTAAGTAGATTGTTTTATCAGAAAGTCTTATTTTTATTGAATAAACTTGAAACAGGATCCTAATGTTATGTGCGAGATCTTCTGTGACAAGACCCTGAAGGCTGTTGAGGGTGGTGTTGATGTTACCGGTGTTCCCAGAAGGAGGTGTTTCATCTCGCAGGGCACCATGGATATCATTGAGAGAAGTCACAGCGCACGACCCCCTCCTTTAACCGCCACCTTATCGTGGTGGAGGGGTTTGCGTGTCCCAATGATCCTAGGAGCTCTGTTGTCCGGGGCTTTATGCCCCTGGTAGGGCCACCCAAGGCAAACTGGTCCTAGGTGAGGGATGAGACAAAGAGCGGTTAAACAAAACCTCCTATGATGAAAAACAATTTTGGACGGCGTTTTCCCTTGCCCGGACGCGGGTCACCGGGGCCCCACTCTGGAGCCAGGCCTGGAGGTGGGGCTCGATGGCGAGCGCCTGGTGGCCGGGCCTGCACCCATGGGGCTCGGCCGGGCACAGCCCGAAGAGGCAACGTGGGTCCCCCTTCCCATGGGCTCACCACCTATGGGAGGGGCCAAGGAGGTCGGGTGCAGTGTGAGTTGGGTGGTGGCCGAAGGCGGGGACCTTGGCGGTCCGATCCTCGGCTACAGAAACTGGCTCTTGGGACGTGGAATGTCACATCTCTGAAGGGGAAAGAGCCTGAGCTAGTGCGCGAAGTTGAGAGGTTCCGGCTAGATATAGTCGGGCTCACCTCGACGCACAGCTTGGACTCTGGAACCAATCTCCTTGAGAGGGGCTGGACTCTCTACCACTCTGGAGTTGCCCCCGGTGAGAGGCGCCGAGCAGGTGTGGGTATACTTATTGCCCCCCAACTTGGAGCCTGTACATTGGGGTTTACCCCGGTGGACGAGAGGGTAGCCTCCCTTCGCCTTAGGGTGGGGGGACGGGTCCTAACTGTTGTTTGTGCGTATGCACCGAACAGCAGTTCGGAGTACCCACCCTTTTTGGAGTCCCTGGAGGGTGTGCTAGAGGGCATACCTTCTGGGGACTCCCTCGTTCTGCTGGGAGACTTCAATGCTCACGTGGGCAATGACAGTGAGACCTGGAAGGGCGTGATTGGGAGGAATGGCCCCCCCTGATCTGAACCCGAGCGGTGTTTTGTTATTGGACTTCTGTGCTCGTCACGGATTGTCCATAACGAACACCATGTTCAAGCATAGGGGTGTTCATATGTGCACTTGGCACCAGGACACCCTAGGCCTCAGTTCGATGATCGACTTTGTGGTCGTGTCGTCGGACTTGCGGCCACATGTCTTGGACACTCGGGTGAAGAGAGGGGCGGAGCTGTCAACTGATCACCACCTGGTGGTGAGTTGGCTTCGATGGTGGGGGAGGATGCCGGTCAGGCGTGGTAGGCCCAAACGTGTTGTGAGGGTCTGCTGGGAACGTCTGGCAGAGCCCCCTGTCAGAAGTAGCTTCAACTCCCACCTCCGGCAGAACTTCGACCACATCCCGAGGGAGGTGGGGGACATTGAGTCCGAATGGGCCATGTTCCGTGCCTCTATTGTTGAGGCAGCTGACCGGAGCTGTGGCCGTAAGGTGGTCGGTGCCTGTCGTGGCGGCAATCCCCGAACCCGCTGGTGGACACCGGCGGTGAAGGATGCCGTCAAGCTGAAGAAGGAGTCCTACAGGACCCTTTTGTCCTGTGGGACCCCGGAGGCAGCTGATAGGTACCGGCAGGCCAAGCGGAATGCGGCTTTGGTGGTTGCTGAGGCAAAAACTCGGGCGTGGGAGGAGTTTGGGGAGGCCATGGAGAATGACTTTCGGACGGCTTCGAGGAGATTCTGGTCCACCATCCGGCGTCTCAGGAAGGGGAAGCAGTGCAATGTCAACACTGTATATGGTGGGGATGGTGCACTGCTGACCTCGACTCGGGACGTTGTGGGTCGGTGGGGGGAATACTTCGAAGACCTCCTCAATCCCATTAACATGCCTTCCAATGAGGAAGCAGAGCCTGGGGACTCAGAGGTGGGCTCCCCCATCTCTGGGACTGAGGTCACCGAGGTGATCAAAAAACTCCTTGGTGGCACGGCCCCGGGGGTGGATGAGATACGCCCGGAGTTCCTCAAGGCTCTGGATGTTGTAGGACTGTCTTGGCTGACACGCCTCTGCAACATCGCATGGACATCAGGGACAGTGCCTCTGGATTGGCAGACCGGGGTGGTGGTCCCCCTCTTTAAGAAGGGGGATCGGAGGGTGTGTTCCAACTACAGAGGGATCACACTCCTCAGCCTCCCTGGAAAAGTCTATTCAGGGGTCCTGGAGAGGAGGGTCCGTCGGATAGTCGAGCCTCGGATTCAGGAGGAACAGTGTGGTTTTCGTCCTGGTCGCGGAACAGTGGACCAGCTCTATACCCTTAGCAGGGTCCTGGAGGGTGCATGGGAGTTTGCCCAACCAGTCTACATGTGTTTTGTGGACTTAGAAAAGGCATTCGACCGTGTCCCTCGGGGAATCCTGTGGGGGGGTACTCCGAGAGTATGGGGTACTGGCCCCCCTGATAAGGGCTGTTCAGTCCCTGTACAATCGGTGCCAGAGCTTGGTCCGCATTGCCGGCAGTAAGTCGAACCCGTTTCCAGTGAGAGTTGGACTCCGCCAGGGCTGCCCTTTGTCACCGATTCTGTTCATATCTTTTATGGACAGAATTTCTA
This sequence comes from Erpetoichthys calabaricus, assembly GCF_900747795.2. Taxonomy (NCBI): domain Eukaryota; kingdom Metazoa; phylum Chordata; class Cladistia; order Polypteriformes; family Polypteridae; genus Erpetoichthys; species Erpetoichthys calabaricus. The sequence continues at coordinate 147,205,584 of NC_041405.2, read as the reverse complement.
GGCGCAGCCAGGGTGTTGAGAGGGTCCAGTTTGGTGGGCTCAGGATTGGGTCACTGCTTTTTGCAGATGATGTTGTCCTGTTTGCTTCATCAGGCCGTGATCTTCAGCTCTCTCTGGATCGGTTCGCAGCCGAGTGTGAAGCGGCTGGGATGAGAATCAGCACCTCCAAATCCGAGACCATGGTCCTCAGCCGGAAAAGGGTGGAGTGCCCTCTCAGGGTTGGTAGCGAGATCCTACCCCAAGTGGAGGAGTTCAAGTATCTCAGGGTCTTGTTCACGAGTGAGGGAAGAATGGAGCGTGAGATCGACAGGCGGATCGGTGCGGCATCCGCAGTAATGCGGGCATTGCATTGGTCTGTCGTGGTGAAAAAGGAGCTGAGCCGCAAGGCGAAGCTCTCAATTTACCAGTCGATCTATGTTCCTACCCTCACCTATGGTCATGAGCTATGGGTAGTGACCAAAAGAACGAGATCGCGAATACAAGTGGCTGAAATGAGTTTCCTCCGCAGGGTGTCTGGGCTTTCCCTTAAAGATAGGGTGAGAAGCTCAGTCATCCGGGAGGGGCTCAGAGTAGAGCCGCTGCTCCTCCGCATCAAGAGGAGTCAGATGAGGTGGCTCGGGCATCTGATCAGGATGCCTCCTGGATGCCTCCCTGGTGAGGTGTTCCAGGCACGTCCAACCGGGAGGAGGCCCCGGGGAAGACCCAGGACACGCTGGAGGGACTATGTCTCTCGACTGGCCTGGGAACGCCTTGGGATTCTCCCGGAAGAGCTAGAAGAAGTGGCCGGGGAGAGGGAAGTCTGGGCATCTCTGCTCAAGCTGCTGCCCCCGCGACCCGACCTCGGATAAGCGGGAGACAATGGATGGATGGATGGACAGTGCACGACTCAATGGCAACTCTGGTCTGTACCGGGAACTGAGAAGGACGGCTGCGAGAGCTCTGAGGGCAGATAAAGAGGCATTTGTTAGAGGAATCTGTGAGCAAGTGACACACCATCTGTGGTCTAGCGACCCACGTCCTGCTTACAGAGGAATCGGAGCATTACACACATCTGAATCTGTTCCTTGGAGAGTCGCAGTCAGGGCAGTTGATGGAACGGTCCTTACAGATGACACTGCAGTTGTGACCCTGTGGGCTGGCTACTTTGAGCAGTTGTTCAAAGCTGATCCTCTGGCTAGGACGTTGGCTATCTCTGGGTCTGCGGTTCTTGAGGCTGATGCTCCAATTAGCTGTGAACCCCCCAGTCTCACTGAGATTGCACAGGTGGTGAACCAGCTGAGGGGAGGAAAAGCTGCAGGGATCTGTGGTATCCGGGGTGAACTTCTCCAGGCTGGTGGTAAGGCTGTCCTCCTGGCATTGCAAGCAATCTTTGCTTCCATTTGGGAGACTGCATCATCCCTGGAAGTCGGGACTTGTCGTCCCACTCTGGAAATGGAAGTGTGATCGCCTGGATTGCAGCAACTACAGGGGGATAACACTGCTCTCGGTGCCGGGTAAGGTCCTTGCTAGGGTCGTCCTCAATGGGATCCATGATCACTTGCTCACCTAACAGCAACCGGAGCAGTCTGGTTTTACGCCTAAGAAGTCTACCATCAACCGCATCCTGGCACTGAGGGTTCTGATGGAACGTAAACACAAATATCAGCAGAGTTTTTTTGCAGCCTTTGTCGATTTTTGCTAAGCGTTTGACTCGGTTGATCAACCTGCCCTGTGGGACATCCTGAGGGTTCGCGGGATCCCCTTGAGGTTGCTGGATATCATGGCCGGAATGTACACTGGTACTGTGAGTGCTGTGTAGAGTGGAGGCAGGACCTCTGTGTTGTTCCCAGTTGATTCTGAGGTTCGTCAGGGGTCTGTTTTTGCTCCTACTCTGTTCAATGCTTGTATGGACTGGGTGTTGGGCAAGGTCGTGGGGTCCAGCGGCTGTGGGGCATCTCTTAGTGAAGAAAGGTTCACGAATTTTGACTTTGCTGACAATGCTGTGATCTTTGCGGAGTCAATGGAGGCACTCGAGAGACTGAGTGAGGAGTCTGAGTGTCTGGGCTTGCGACTGTCCTGATAACAACCAAAGAGCCAAGCCTTTAATGACCTCTTGGGCACGGCCATCAGCAGTGTGTCTGTTAGCGGAGAGAGTATCGACCTCATCGAGAGGTTTACTTACCTCGGCAGTGACATTCATGTCTCTGGTGACTGTTCCTATGAAGTCACTAGACGGATTGGGAGACCATGGGGGGGTCATGAGGTCGCTGGAATTGGGTGTGTGGTGCTCCCGATATCTCTTTAGAGTCCTGGTGCTTCCTGTCTTGCTGTATGGTTGCAAGACAAGGACGCTATCCAGTGACCTGAGATGAAGACTGGACTCCTTCAGTGCTGTGTCTCTCTGGAAAATCCTTGGGTACCGTTAGTTTGACTTTGTGTTGCTCACGGAGTCCCGAATGAGGCACATGACCTGCATTGTGAGGGAGTGTCAGTTATGGCACTACAGCCATGTGGCGCGTTTCCCCGAGGGTGATCCAGCTCGTAAGATCCTCATTGTCGGGGACCCAAGTGGCTGGACAAGGCCAAGGGGTCGCCCATGTAACACACGTAGCAGATAGAGGGTCATTTCTGGAGGGTGGGACTGGACCGTGTGTCTGCCTGAGAGATTGCAAACTGGGATCCCGAGTTGTTTCATTGTGTAGTGGGTGCGACAACACACTGTACCAGTGCATGATCCCCAACTTGACTTGACTTGACTTGAAACAGGAATATGCCATTCATGTTAAAATGTTTACAGTTTCCTGTGAGTATAGCTTTTGCAATGACAGTTAACAAATCACAAGGACAAGCATTTGAAAAAGTCGGTTTATTTACAAGAGACAAAGAAACGATATTCACTCATGGCCAGTTATATGTTGCATTATCGCGCTGTAAGACCAAACAAGGAATCAAAATTCAATGCGATCTTGAAGAACAGTTCATTCCAGTTATTGTTTTTACTGAAGTTCTAAAATAAAAAATGAACATAATGCATATGTAACAATTCCCATGAAAAAAAAAACACTTTAAATTGTATTTCCACAGGACCAAAGGACCAAACCCAGGGGGTTGACTAAAGAAGCTAGCAGGGGGCCGAGCCCCTAGTTTAAAATGAAAATAATTCTCCATTACAAAAAATTCCAAAATAATGCAAACTCCACGTACCACCGTGCAGCATTACAACAGCCACAACGACATTTAGTTTTTGTGATGGCTCAGAAACTCTTCCCGTGTAAGATAACTCTCCACAACTGTTGTCCGTTACTGCAGTTGGGATTTTTGTTTAGTGGTGAGAATGTCTGAGAAAAAGAAGTTTAAGCTTCAGCGTGCAGATAGCTCTACAGCTGATCATTGTTGTGTGCCTTCATGTCGAGCTCCCAGTGGGCACGACAAGGTACTTAGCTTTCACACATTTCCTTCTGGTGTGGAAACCGATTTAAATGGATCATCACCATCCGGAGAGAGTTTTATCGCTAGTCCCCATACCTGAGTTTCTAGCTGGCATTTTAAAAAACAGGATTTTTGTGAGACAAGATGGCGACTGTTGAAGAAGGGAGCGGTTCCTGCATTGTTTGAGTGGAAGCATTTCTCCGTTCCACTTTCATGACTCAGAGGTTTGGCAAAGGAGAAACCAACCGACAGAGGATGACACACCGGGTGAGGAGGTCAATGATAAAATCCTCAAGGACCACGACTACGCTTTGGATCCAGCAGTGATAGAAACGTGTCTCTCAGAGAGGAGATCCTCCAGCTGAGGAAACAAACTGAGACCCTTACAGTGAAGCAGCGGTTTGTCATTCACCATTTTGCTGGCAAGCACAGAGACATTTGCTTTTTTACAGGGTCTAGCAGTCTCATGTTATTATGTTTAAAGCTTACATATTCACCTGATACTGAATAAAGTTTAACAACTGATTATTGAAATTCAGTTTTTTTTTTTTTTAAAGAAACCTAACGTAATCGCATCTTTGTCCCATGTAAGTCCATAGTAGACACAAGTTTTTAATACGTTCGGATCTTACCTTCGTAATTGTGGATACAGCTTGAATCACAGAGTTTGAAGCCCTTCTCCTTTTTTAGCTCCTGACGTTTGGCACATTTGAATACAGTAATCCCTCGCTATATCGCGCTTCGACTTTCGTGGCTTCACTCTATCACGGATTTTATATGTAAGCATATCTAAATATATAACGTGGATTTTTCGCTGCTTCACTTGATTCTGCGGACAATGGGTCTTTTTACTTCTGGTACATGCTTCCTCAGTTGGTTTGCCCAGTTGATTTCATACAAGGGACGCTATTGGGGGTGGCGCAGTGGGTAGCGCTGCTGCCTCGCAGTTGGGAGATCTGGGGACCTGGGTTCACTTCTCGGGTCCTCCCGGCGTGGAGTTTGCATGTTCTCTCCATGTCTGCATGGGTTTCCTCCGGGCACTCCGGTTTCCTCCCACAGTCCAAAGACATGCAGGTTAGGTGGATTGGCGATTCTAAATTGGCCCTAGTGTGTGCTTGGTGTGTGTGTGTGTGTGTGTTTGTGTGTGTCCTGCGGTGGGTTGGCACCCTGCCCGGGATTGGTTCCTGCCTTGTGCCCTGTGTTGGCTGGGATTGGCTCCAGATGACCCTCGTGACCCTGTGTTCGGATTCAGCGGGTTGGAAAATGGATGGATGGATGGATGGACGCTATTGGTGGATGGCTGAGAAGCTACCCAGTCAGAGCATGCAGTTAAGTTCCTGTGTGCTGATTGGCTCAGCGATGGAGCGCCAAATTCGATTCCGCTGTGTTAACCAGGAAGTCTCGTCTCACTCATTCAGCATCAACGTGCTCCTGCTACTGCTTCAGGGGCCGTGCCCAAGCGCCAATGGAAGATGCTAATGATTTCCGAAAAGGTAAAAGTTTTGGATATGTTGAAGGAAGGGAACAGCTACACCGCTGCAGGACACCATTACAGCATCAATGAGTCCACGATTCTTTTTTATTTAAAAAGAAGGAAAAGAATATAAGATCTATGGCCGCAGTGTCCTTTAACCAGGGCGCAAAACAAGTTATAAGTGGATGTAATAAAGCGGTAGTCCGGATGGAATCTGCTTTAGGGATTTGGATTGAAGACTGGCAGAAGAAAAACAACTGTGGCGCTACACAGTCGCCTGAAGAGGCTCCTTTAGAAGAGCTGCAATGCTCTCCTTTGTTGTGCAGTAAAATTAAACTCATCGTTATCGGACAAGTCGCCGTGTCATTGTTGGTGAGTAACATAATTAATTTTCTACTTACAGTACTTATTACATGTACATAGTTTAGTATCACTGCACACACGTTTTACTGTATACAATTTTTCTTGCATTGTACGTATTTATTGCTGGTGGCCTGCCTGTCATAATGGCTGTAACATATGTGATATCGGAGACGCTCGATATCTTTAAAATAATATTTAGGTTTTACTGTATATAAACAGTGTGTTTACATACATAATTTCAATGAATCTTACCTAATATCTAAGAGAATACAAAGGGTTTATGCTGTATAATTGTGCAGGAAATGTTTATAAGAGTGTGGGAGAGTTTATAAGGGCTTAAAATATATAAAAATAACCATATGAACATATGGTTTTTACTTCGCAGATTTTCACCTCTCGTGGGGGGTTCTGGAACGCAACCCCCACGATCGAAGAGGGATTACTGTAATGCAATTTATGTTGTTTACCGTAAGTTTGGGAATGTCGTTGAGCGATCGGGTTAAAAACACCGTAGCTGGTCTGTTTTGATATCGGCGCTGGAAGGGCAGCAGCGGGCTGATGGGGAATGTGGAAGAGAGCGTACATTGAGGGTACTTCACAGATACAAGTCCCTGTTTAAATAAAAAAAGTTTATTTTCACAAATTACCTAACACAAAGACTTCCACAGTGACATCAACCAAACACAGTTCAATTTTTCTCTCTTTATTCTCTCCTCCTGGCTCTGAGGCTAGGGATCTGCATTGGTAATCGGAAGGTTGCTGGTTCAAATCCCGTAAACGCCAAACGTGACTCTACTTCATTGGGACCCTTGAGCAAGGCCCTCAAACTGCAATGGCTCCGTCCTGGGTATGACGTTAATCTGCATCCAGGCCTGCATGTAGGTCCTCCAACCTGCAGAGAAAAACCTTTGGGGTTGGTGGCAGGATCGGCACGCCAGCCATCATAAAAAAACCTCACACTGGTTCCATTCCATCTGAACTAGTGTGGTGCTGAAGTGTCACCCGTCGCATGGTCCTAATCTGGGATCTTGAGGTGGTTTGTCATGTGGTGGGTGTATCAGTGCCTGCTCCTAACCTCTCTCCCTCTCTCTCTCACACCTCCCAGGTGAGCTTTGTCCTCCTTCTACCCAACTTGAACTCACCTGGAGGAGGTCGAGTGGTCTCTTTTTGGACCCGGGAGTGGCTCCAGTGTTAGGGCATAGCCCAATGGAAGTATGTCTGGGTCAATCAAAAGTCCCACAAAACAGGGATTGTTAATCCCTTCAGCTCCCCCTGGTGGCGCCCACAGAACCCAACAGGGCTGCCTCACTGGACTACAGGTCCCAGCATGCCCTGTGGATATCCGCGTGGAGACCTTAATCCAAGGAGGCTGCCACCTAACGTATTGGGGAAGAAAATGTCGCGAATCAATTGCGTATCCCAGTCCTTCTATTATACTGGCATCCCGACCAGGTAAGGATCCCGGTTCAATCCCAGCCAGGATGCCAGTCTCTGCACGCCATCCATTACAACATGTTATGATTCTTTAAGGTTCTCCTTCCTCAGTGAGTCTGAGAAACAATGAGAGTGCAACAGTTGTAGTGTGTGACGTCAGACCCCATTAAACTAATGAAACTCACGTGTGTTTTAAAAAAAGCCAGAGAACATTTAAGATTGCAAAATACCTCACAAAAGAAAACATTCTCCTTGTCATTTCTTCTTTTGCCAAACACATCAAAATAAATAAATAAATAAATAAAATCTAAGCTACAATTGAAAGCAGACACATTCAAACTTGCTTAAGCCGATTTTGGTGTTTTCTGGGTAAATAATTTTAAAAAGGAATTTCCACAGCCTTGGCATTTGTTCAAGTCACATGAAAACCCACTGAAAGGCAAGGCTAAGAAAGGCAAAACGGCAAAGTGGCTCGAGCGTCCACCACACATCAGAGTGGACCCCAGGTCTGTTCACAGTGGGAGAGCGCTGTGTATCGAGCTGACACATCCCCTTGGTGCTCCTGTGTGTTTTATAGAGGGGGATCCTAGTTTCTTGACACCTAAGACATGCTGTTAGTTTGAATCTGGTTTAAGTCTTTGATTGCGTAGTTGATTTAGACAGGTGCCCCCTGCAGGCCTGATCATTGAATTGCATGCATTGCTGTTTTCTGAACAGTCAAAAGACTCCACATGACCTGCATTTTATCATGGAAGGACTTTGGGGTGACCCTATCCTCACTTTGTTATTTAGACCCATGGACATGACCTCCACCCCAACTCTCGTTACGGAAGTCTATTACAGACTAGGTGACCCCAACATAACGACCACATAACGACCAGGTGGATTTTAGGCCAGTGTCTATTTTATTCTATTTTTTTTTAATAGTGTATCTATTTTTATTTATTTGTTGTGAAGGACAGACAATTTCAATTTTAGGCTCAGTACTAATAGCGTAAACCTAACCTAATCTAAGATGGATCCTACAGATTGGCATCATGGGTGAGAATTGAGTAGCACTTTGAGTAGCGAGAAAAGTGCTATATAAATGTAATGAATTCTTCTTCCTCTTCTTCTTCTTCTTCTTCTTCTTCTTATTATTATTATTATTATTATTCAAGCCCAAGAAGTCAAGGAGCATAGTGATAAGGAACAGGAAAGTGGCCGAAAAGTTCAAGCGCCAAGTCCAGAGTCAGCTCATCCCATTACAATACAATACAATACAATTTATTTTTATATACCCCAAAATAACACAAGAAGTGCTGCCATGGGTTTTAACAGGCCCTGCCTCTTGACAGACACCCAGCCTTGACTCTCTAAGAAGACAAGGATAAAACTCCCCATAAAAAAAACCCTAGTAGGGAAAAAAATGGAAGAAACCTTGGGAAAGGCAGTTATTTAAGGAGACTCCAATCAAATACCTAGAGAAGTGTTATAAAGACTCTCTCAGTGACAGAAATAACATTTCTATAATGGAAAAGCAAGGAGACAAATGGCTGAGGAGGATAGAAAGATTAGGACTTCCCAGCAATTTCAAGTCCTGGCTCAACCAAGACTGCTACCCAGAATGATGGGGCTCCTGATGGTACATGAAATATCGATGGCTGTTGTGGAAGGTGTGCAGTGAAGAGTAAATAAGCACCTCCAGTGGTAACTTGAAGTCCCCCCTGGCTTCATGTCAGTTGGTATCTACATGAGATCAGTCCAGCTCCTGATCTCATTTCTCATCTGTTGTGAAAGAGTTCAACGTGAAAAAAGTGAAGAGTAAAGATGATGTTCTGGTCGAGTTTTCAGGGATAACAATGAGAGCGGGCTGCACATCAGCATCAGACACTGCAGGTGCACAGAAGTTAAAGGATTTCATAGAGAGCACAGGCACAGGAAGACAAGGGCTTGGAACCACTTGCTTCCAGCAGTAGGGGGAGAGCAGTTGGGGGCCATAGAGAGAGTGATGACTGAAATATGACACCTGGAAAAAGAAGACCGAAGAGCAAAATAAATTGAGATACCATCCCAAGCAGTAAGGACTAAGATAGATCTTTCCAAGAGGAATGTTTCATGGACTAAACTGTGGAGGCTGGAGCCATTCAAGATCTCCTTTCTGTTAAGGTACAATATCCTTCCATCACCCGCAACCCTTCAATGGAAGGGTCTTAAGGAAGACCCACTGTGCAAGCTATGTGGGAGGAAAGGCCCTCGGTCAAAGGGGATACAGAAGGTACGCACGGTGTTTGTGGTTCTAGCAGACATCGTGGAGAAGGCAGGATGGAAACCTCAACAACCATCTACCCAGTTCATCAGGACAGGAGAGAGGCCATCTTCTGCAAAGAAGGGAAAAAGTGACATCCTTAAGAAGACACAAGGGTGGCTGATGAGGTTGGACCTGGCAAGGATGGTGCAGTTCCACCCAACTGTCCTAAAATCCCTAAGGTCTGATGTTGTCATTTGGTCAGAGCAGGCAAGGAAAACCACTGTGATCAAACTAACAGAGAGAAGGGTTGCAATGAAGCCCAAAAGAGGAAGACCTCTAAATACCAGGAATTGGTCTAGGCAGGGATAAAGGGTGGTAAGCGTAACTGTTGTCTGTTGAGGTGGGTTCAGTCGATGTGCCCTGGGAATAAGAAAGAAAGAAAGAAAGAAAGAAAGAAAGAAAGAAAGAAAGAAAGAAAGAAAGAAAGAAAGAAAGAAAGAAAGAAAGAAAGAAAGAAAGCTGCTTTCAGGATTGGAAAGACAGCTTCTGCTAGTTATGCCACAAAAGCAAGAACTTGAGCTGACAGTCAGAAGCTAAAGGGACATTGATTTGGCCACACCTGCTGGCCCGCCATCCAGAGAGTGTCACTGTTAAGGGTGGAAACAGCCATGGAACACTGAACACCATCTATCTATCTTATGGCTTCAGCTCCAGACCAAAGGCCACAGTCGCTAAGAGTGTCTGAAGTTGAAGGAATCTTAGGGTGTATCTAAGAACTTGTCCTCTTATCTTTGCCCTCATCTGGCTTGGAAAGAAACAACTTACACTTGGGACTCCATCCCAAATTCACTCAGAGCTGACTGCTACTGTGATGGCCTACTCGGTCATTACAGACAGACAGACCTTCATTCACTTTGTCCCCATGGGGAAATTTGGCTTAATACAGAAGCTCTTTAAATAGATAGATAGATAAATAAATAAAACTTCTGACTTTGGAAGTTCCAGTCATAGTGAGGTGCTATACTGGTACAGTGCATCCGGAAAGTATTCACAGCGCATCACTTTTTCCACATTTTGTTGTTACAGCCTTATTCCAAAATGGATTAAATTCATTTTTTTCCTCAGAATTCTGCACACAACATCCCATAATGACAATGTGAAAAACGTTTACTTGAGATTTTTGCAAATTTATTAAAAATAAAAAAACTGAGAAAGCACATGTACATAAGTACTCACAACCTTTGCCGTGAAGCTCAAAATTGAGCTCAGGTGCATCCTGTTTCCCCTGATCATCCTTGAGATGTTTCTGCAGCTTCATTGGAGTCCACCTGTGGTAAATTCAGTTGACTGGACATGATTTGGAAAGGCACACACCTGTCTATATAAGGTCCCACAGTTGACAGTTCATGTCAGAGCACAAACCAAGCATGAAGTCAAAGGAATTGTCTGTAGACCTCCGAGACAGGATTGTCTTGAGGCACAAATCTGGCGAAGGTTACAGAAAAATTTCTGCTGCTTTGTAGGTCCCAATGAGCACAGTGGCCTCCATTATCCGTAAGTGGAAGAAGTTCGAAACCACCAGGACTCTTCCTAGAGCTGGCCGGCCATCTAAACTGAGCGATTGGGGGAGAAGGGCCTTAGTCAGGGAGGTGACCAAGAACCTGATGGTCTCTCTGTCAGAGCTCCAGAGGTCCTCTGTGGAAAGAGGAAAACCTTCCAGAAGGACAACCATCTCTGCAGCAATCCACCAATCAGGCCTGTATGGTAGAGTGGCCAGACAGAAGCCTCTCCTTAGTAAAAAGCACATGGCAGCCCACCTGGAGTTTGCCAAAAGGCACCTGAAGGACTCTGAGACCATGAGAAAGAAAATTCTCTGGTCTGATGAGACAAAGATTGAACTCTTTGGTGTGAATGCCAGGTGTCACATTTGGAGGAAACCAGGCACCGATCATCACCAGGCCAATACCATCCCAACAGTGAAGCATGGTGGTGGCAGCATCATGCTGTGGGGATGTTTTTCAGCGGCAGAAACTGGGAGACTAGTCAGGATAAAAGGAAAGATGGCTGCAGCAATGTACAGAGACATCCTGGATGAAAACCTGCTCCAGAGCGCTCTTGACCTCAGACTGGGGCGATGGTTCATCTTTCAGCAGGACAACGACCCTAAGCACACAGCCAAGATATCAAAGGAGTGGCTTCAGGACAACTCTGTGAATGTCCTTGAGGGGCCCAGCCACAGCCCAGACTTGAATCTGATTGAACATCTCTGGAGAGATCTTAAAATGGCTGTGCACTGACGCTTCCCATCCAACCTGATGGAGTTTGAGAGGTGCTGCAAAGAGGAATGTGTGAAACTGGCCAAGGATAGGTGTGCCAAGCTTGTGGCATCATATTCAAAAAGACTTGAAGCTGTAATTGCTGCCAAAGGTGCATCAACAAAGTATTGACCAAAGGCTGTGAATACTTATGTACATGGGATTTCTCATTTTTTTTATTTTTAATAAATTTGCAAAAACCTCAAGTAAACTTTTTTCACGTTGTCATTATGGGGTGTTGTGTGTAGAATTCTGAGGAAAAAAATGAATTTAATCCATTTTGGAATAAGGCTGTAACATAACAAAAGGTGGAAAAAGTGATGAGCTGTGAATACTTTCTGGATGCTGCTGGTATAAAGGAGCCCCAGTCGTGTTTCTTGACAACTTTTCTGCTGAATAATTCATTGGCTGGAAGTCCTCAGTGTTGGTGTTGTCACAGACAGGATGTGTAGCATTGTTCATAATGGCACTCAGTTTTGTTTTAATTCTCTCCTTTGCTATGACCTCCTGGGGGATCCAGAGTGTATCCCATAATTGATCCTTTAACATTCTGAAATTTCTTAAAGAGCCAAAAATAGAATCAAACCAAACTGATGTAGCAAATCACCAAACATCCTGGCCGAAGTCGTTCCACCCAACTGTCCTAAAATCCCTAAGGTCTGATTTTGTCATTTGGTCAGAGCAGGCGAGCAAAGCCATCACTATCAAACTAACTGAAAGAAGGAGATTTACATCATAGACGATGCCAGCCAGCACACACAGTATGGGTAGGTGTTTAGTCTCTTGAGGTCACATTGCTGCAGCACTGATGTCTCATGGCGGACATCATCTTGGTGGCTTCCTGCTTCTCTCTGCTTCTGCGCCCCTTTTTGTTTAAAAATCTTGTCTAAATGAAGGTAGTCTTGCTGTGCCAGATGTGATTCTCAAATGAGACGACAACTCATTGAAATATTTGTAACGAATAGCATCAAAATCCACCAGTGAAATAGCTCCAGCCACATTCTTAAAACACCCGCTCACAATCGCTCCACTTGAAATGGTCGGGGCTCAGGAAAAGAGAGCAAAATAAACTGAGCAAACAGACTTGACATTGAAAGAAATTGGAAAGCTGAAATGTCTGTTATCCACTCATTATCTGAGTAGTAGAAGAGAACTGAAGCTTAATGTTTAATTTGTATGTTGTAATGAACACAGCGTCAGAAGGGAAAGACACACACACACATACACACACACACACATAGACCACGGCAGATACTTGGCTCCATATCTGCTCTTGTCTGCCAAGATATGCTCTTGTCATTTCAACTACTGCATCACTATATGACATAATGTATTATCGTTTGTATTTCCCTCTACTTCCCCTTTACCTAGGGGTGCGTGTACTAATCAGATTCGTTACCGGGTTGATCTACTGCTGCACATTAAGATTAACACACACTTACATAGCTATACGCATAAACACAGAAACTCAACAGTGCCCTGTGAATGACAAACACACAAAGCTGGTCAATCTCTTGCACTTTAAACCACACAAGTGCCTTAGGAATAACACAACTTGTCCCTCACTCAGCACTTCAAGAGACTTACTTATTATCGGCATGAACAACATACTTTGCTTTAAAGATATCTCAGACCTAAATATTACTTTTCGTCTCCAAGAATACATTTTAACATACAAAGGCTCAGCATCCTTGACTATAGGCCATTTATCAGCCAAGAATGCCTTACTTTCAGTACTGTTCCCTACTATTGGGTGGATCTCTCACCCTCAGCCTTAATAAACCTTGCAGCACAAAGCAAATGGCAAACCTCCGGTTGCACCAAGTGCTCAAAGAAATCTACCTTATTACTTCAATCACTCTAGACCAGGGGTCTCCAGCCTCTCTTTCTCTAAGAGCTGCTTTTACAAAATGAAAATGGCCGAGAGCTACTCCTGTTTTCTAACGTTTATTCTCATATCTTATTTCAACCCAAACAAACTGAATAAGTTTTGCCTGAACATTTACAAAATGTTGGTGTCCACAACTCACATTTTGCATTAAAACATCACAAAAAATATTTAGTTCACCTGCAAGTACATTTAGTATGTATGTATGCATTTTCTAGTATATCTCACACTATTAAACTAAAACATGAATGCTGTCAAAACAAAACAATGCAATTCCAAATATACAGATATGACTTTTTCATTGTTTCCTCCCACAGTCCAAAGACATGCAGGTTTGGTGGATTGGTGATTCTAAATTGGCCCTAGTGTGTGCTTGGTGTGTGCTTGGTGTGTTTGTGTGTGTCCTGCGGTGGGTTGGCACCCTGCCCGGGATTGGTTCCTGCCTTGTGCCCTGTGTTGGCTGGGATTGGCTCCAGCAGACCCCCGTGACCCTGTGTTCGGATTCAGCGGGTTGGAAAATGGATGGATGGACTTTTTCATTTTGTTACATGTCACTGTTTCACTTTATTCACATGTCCAGTTGCATGTGTGATGTGTTTTTTTAGTTAATCAGATGACTGGCACTGCATGGAGTCAACGAGAGAGGCAGGTGTATGGTGGAGTGGAGCCACTTAGGATATAACGGGTTGGATAATGGATGGATAGTTCATCTGTTGTTGTTTTGAGCAAAATTAAATGAAAATATAGAACAAAATTTACAGATTTTGTACCCCACAACACATAACAACAGCAAACAGAGTTTAGATAAGCATTGTGGTCTTAGGACGTACAACGTGTTCAAACGCTGCAGATATGTTCTGACTGGGCATGTTTGCATTTTCAACTAGACAGTAATGTTAACTGATTGTAATAATTCGTGAAGTCAGAATGTGGAGGTTATGCAGCCTCGTCTGTACTTCTACTCGTGTCGTAGAAATCTGCGACAAATCAGAAATCAGAGAGAAATCTTAGTGAATGGCAAATACGGAAAGAGAAAGGGCATTAGAAATAAACTCGATTCCTTAGGATCCCTCTCTCTGTCTTGTATCATTTTCACAGACCCTATCAGTGCGGGTTCACAAGGTGTGCATGAACAAGCGCTCCCAATTGTTTAAGGGCGTCACTTCTCGCACACGTGGAAAGTCCAGAAAACGACCGTTTCACCATTTTGTTAAGTTTTGAACTTTCTTAAAATGTAATGTTTTGCTGGCGTGCCCTTTGGCAGTGGAAAGTTTTTTCTTTGCCAGCTCGCCTCCTCTACCGTTTCTCTACTAACACTTCCTCTTTCTGTCGGGTTTGGGTTTTTCCCTGGCTTGTATTTATTCACTATTCTATTGCTGCTTTTGTTAATGTTGAATTGTTACTTGTCATGTTTTGATGTTATTTCGATTAGATTTGTGCATTACTTGTTTTTTATATTCTGCCCCTTTATTTATACATTTTGTTTTTGAAAAGGAGGACTTTAGCACTGGCATACTATTCAATTAATCAAATAGTAATAGTATCAATATGCGGACAACAATTTTTGGATGATCCGCTGTGGCAGCCCCTAACGGGAGCAGCTGAAAGAAGAAGAACAAGAAGATGGCAGAAACAACAATTTACTTCAAACTCAATCCAGAAAAAAGCAAAAGCAAAATAGAAACACAAAGGAATAAAACAAAACTACACAAGAGAAAGAGAATAAAAAAGCAGAAAAACCCCATCAAACTTTTTAAATATAGTAGGACAATTAATGGAAAAATAATTGAAGGAATTATTAAGGACTAGCAAAATACCCGCGCTTCGCAGCGGAGAAGTAGTGTGTTAAAGAGGTTATGAAAAAGTAAAGGAAACATTTTAAAAATAACGTAACATGATTGTCAATGTAATTGTGTTGTCATTGTTATGAGTGTCGCTGTCATATATATATACATATACACATATACACACACATATACACACATATACAGATATATAATATATACATATACACATATATTTTTTATATATATATTTTTTATATATATATATATATATATATATATATATATATATATATATACACATACATACATACATATACACACATAGATGCACTTACAATAACATAGAAATCAATATAAACAACATTAACATCATTATCATATGAGAATATGAAGTAATATATAAGAACCACATTTCATATAAATATAAATTATTAAACAGTAAAATCTTCTTCTATAATTTGCTACCGTGGCTTTTCGTTGGTCTGTCCAGGATTTTAAATCACATGTAGCTTGCAAACCGTTTCACGTATTGACTTGAAATCTGGTACACATATAATACGTCACGTCTGCTATCCGCTTTATGGGTGATGAATGTATTACTCTTTTTATGTTTATTTTATTTTAGAATCAACTCCTATCTGCGCACACCAGGGCGGCCGTGGGCAGATGCGTATGGTGTATTCACTCCATGTTATCGTGCATTGCGCTGTCACTGGTATTTTGATAAAAGAATTTCAACAATATATAAGAAGCGTATAAATTATTAAACAGTAAAACATTAACATTTAACAAGTAAAGTTACATTGAGTACTACTGCAGTGCCTTCGGGTATACCTCATTTTTTCTTTGCCCATTACATGCTTAAATGTATACATTTTTTGGTGTACCAACCCAAGAACACGTGACATATAACCGAGCGTGGGAGAAGCATGGATTTTAAACACGCGTTGAGTTCATCTGCTGGTCTCCCTCGTGGAATAACTGGTAATGTTTGACTAAAATCTACAGCGAGTAAAACGACATTACCTCCTTTTTTTTTTTTTACGATCTCTGAGATCTTGCTTTTTTCGGTTCAAGGCTTCATAAGCTCTTTTATGTTCAATGTTGTACTTAATAAGTAGTAATTATCCCAAACCATCATCTTTGAATGTTGCAAGACTTTCGCCTTGTATGTAGATCGGGGTAATTACATTCATTGCATTCCTAGTCTGAATCACAATCTGATTGTATGGGTGGTTACCTGGCACTGTAGGGTTGCCACCCGTCCTTTAAAATACGGAATCGTGCCGCGTTTGAGAATGAAATTGCGCGTCCCGTTTTGAATCAATACTGGACGGGATTTATCCCGTATTTTTTTTATCATTTTTTTTTTAAAGCAGCGTCTCATGCAAATCATCCCACACGCATTTTATGAAGATGCCTCCTTTCCTACTTTTGATTGGGTAATACTTGATGTCATTGTTAGTTTGATTGGTGTTTTTAACTGTCCAGTGAGTAGGGCGTGTCTTTTAAGTACAGTCTGCAAAGTGTTGGCACTGAGATGTTGCATCAGCGCCATAGTTGAAGCCCCTAACGTTGCGGTCAGCAAGTCGGCTAACATCCGCCATGTGCCGTCTTTCAGTTGCGAGAAGCAGATCATAGAATGGTTGAAACTGTTGCCCCTAACGTTGCGCCACGGCGTGTGCTTCGTTCATACCTCGTGTCTTCTCATTAAACTTTTATCTCGCGAATATGTTATTGCAATCCGCAGCGGGAGCGTTTCTATAAACTTAATTTAAACTTACGTTTTACACCGTGCTTTGTTTCCCTTATGAACATGCTTGTATGCTTAACTCGTTCCGTTCTCAATTGTTTAATTAATTTTTTGCTCTTCGCTGTTTGCGGCTGTTCCTCCATTTCCCCCTACTTCGTTCTTTTATCTCGCGAATATGTTATTGCAATCCTTAACGGGAGCGTTTCAATAAACTGATTGAAAATAGTTTTGCATTTACCTTTTTAGTAAAAGGCGAGCTTTTAAGCCTGAGAAATCACCCCGTAAATGCACACGTTTAATTGGACATGTGTTAATATGTATGGTTACACAGTATTAAAAGACTGAACAACGTCAATTACCTTTCTTCCCGCGTTTGATAAAAGGTGAGCTTTTAAGCCTCAGAAATCACCCCGTAAATGCACACGTTTAATTGCACATGTGTTAATATGTATGCTCACACAGTATTAAAAGACAGTGAAAAATTAACGTCATTTACCTTCGTTCCCGCGTGTGACTCGTGCTGTAAATGTCTTCCTTGTTTTTAGTTCACGTGATTACGTAGGAGGCGTGATGACGCGATACGTGACTCCGCCTCCTCCATTACAGTGTATGGACAAAAAATATGTTCCAGTTATGACCATTACGCTTTGAATTTCGAAATGAAACCTGCCTAACTTTTGTAAGTAAGCTGTAAGGAATGAGCCTGCCAAATTTCAGCCTTCCACCTACACGGGAAGTTGGAGAATTAGTGATGAGTGAGTCAGTCAGTCAGTGAGTGAGTGAGTGAGTGAGTGAGTGAGTCAGTGAGGGCTTTGCCTTTTATTATTATAGATAAGATTGAGCAACACCTGGCAAGAACAGCAGTTTTTTCAGCATGGGTTCAGGAGACGGAGGTCGTGTTTTACTAACATGCTGGAATTCTATGAGGAGGCAACACAAGGATACGATCAAAGTGGAGTAGATGAGATTATTTATCTGGACTTTCTGAAGGCATTTGATAAGGTGCCACATGAGAAGGTGGGCATCAAATTAAAAGAAGTGGGAGTTCAGGGTGTGGTGTGTAGAATTGGCTCAGACACAGGAAGCAGATGGTGATGGTGCGAGGAACCAAATCAGAATTGGCTGATGTTAAGAGTGGTGACCAGCAGGGGTCAGTGCTAGGGCCATTGCTATTTTTAATAAATATAAATGATTTGGATAGGAATATAAATAACAAGCTAGTTAAGTTTGCAGATGATACCAAGATAGGTGGGTTAGCAGATAATTTGGAATCTGTTATATCATTACAGAAGGACTTGGATAGCATACAGGCTTGAGCAGATTTGTGGCAGATGAAATTTAATGTCAGTAAATGTAAAGAATTACACATAGGAAGTAAAAATGTTAGGTTTGAATACACAATGGGCGGTCGGAAAATTGAGAGTCCACCTTATGAGAAGGATTCAGGAGTCATAGTGGACTCTAAGCTATCGACTTCCAGACAGTGTTCAGAAGCCATTAAGAAGGCTGACAGAATGTCAGGTTATATAGCGCCTTGATGTGTGGAGTACAAGTCACAGGAGGTTCTGCTCAACCTTAATAACACACTGGTGAGGCCTCATCTGGAGTCCTGTGTGCAGTTTGGGTCTCCCAGGCTATAAAAAGGACATAGCAGCACTAGAAAATGTCCAGAGAAGAGCGACAGAGTGATTCAGGGATACAGGTTGAGTTAGGAGGAAAGATTAAAAGATCTGAGCCTTTACAGTTTAAGCAAAAGAAGATTAAGAGGAGACATGACTGAAGTGTTTAAAATTATGAAGGGAATTAGTCCAGTGGATCAAGATGGTGACTTTAAAATGAGTTCATCAAGGACACGGGGACACAGTTGGAAACTTGTGAAGGGTAAATTTCACACAAACATTAGAAAGTTTTTCTTTACACAAAGAACAATAGACACTTGGAATAAGCGACCAAGTAGTGTGGTAGACAGTAGGACTTTAGGGACTTTCAAAACTTGACTTGATGTTTTTTTGGAAGAAATAAGTGGATAGGACTGGCGAGCTTTGTTGGGCTGCATGACCTGTTCTCATCAAGAGTGTTCTAATGTTCTACTGTTCTTATTAATAACATAAGAGTATTAATCACAGGTTGGGTGTGCTTATTCCAAAATTTTATTAATGACTTCTTGCCATTTTTGTAAAAAGGTTTGGAAATATCCTCTTAGAGAGAATCAAATCTTTTCTAATTTGAGATAATATACTGTAGAACATGACTTACTACTGAGGCACAGAAGGTGGGTTGAGATTCTTCCAGCTGTGAGTATCGTGGTATGACAGTCGACTTGTCCAAACGCACACACTTTAATCCCATCGGTACACCAAATATCACTGTTAATAGATTAGGAGTGATTGAGACACCCTGCCTGTCTAAGAAGTATGCAAAGATTTTTGTCACAAATTATGTTAATTTAGTGTTTTCCAAGTCACGCAGGGCCACACACGATTCTCAAATGAGAATACACATCTGGGAACAACTCATTAAAGAGATTATATGTGTTGTGGTGTGAAATTTTGTGTATAAGTTGATAAATATTTTGTATGTCTTGTTTGTAACATAGACAAAGCAATGTGATATTAGTGTTTTATCATTGATAAGAACAGCAATGGTTTGATGTTTAAGACACCCCCTTCCCTAGTCTTTAGGACTGACTGAGGAATATGGCAGAGTTGGGGAAAAGGCCTAAAACCAGCTTGGCAAGTGATTCTCTGCAGGAATCTCTCAAACAACCACCACAGGAATGCCGGACTACCCAGCTGTCAAACATCAGCTCAACAAACGATATTGCGGGCAGGTGTGAAAAGTATTGTGTGCCCCCATTGGTCTGAAGTATGGCTGTTTGGGATTGGTTTGGTTAGCATGTCGCCCTGTTGGTGTAAGGATTTGGGCAAAGAATGTATAAATTCGGTTGCTTTAGTCTTCCCCCTCCCTCTTTCTCACACCATCATAATGAAGGAGCATCTCACACACCATGAACTGAAAAGAAGACCACACTGAGAAGCACAGCTCAGCAGACATATTGAGACAGGCCTGAAGAAAGCCGTAAAATGAAGACTTAACTAAAGACATTTTAAGTAACTAACAAGTCTGTGTGCTGCCTGAAACTACACATCACCATTTGTCAGGTTGTATGGTTGCCAATATTCACTTGTACTTTGATTATTATTATTTTACAAATATCAATAATCCCCTTGGGATTAATAAAGTATCTATCTATCTATCTATCTATCTATCTATCTATCTATCTATCTATCTATCTATCTATCTATCTATCTATCTATCTATCTATCTATCTATCTATCTATCTATCTATCTATCTATCTATCTAATAAAGTTGTAACTTAACTCCTGCTTGTCTTTTACTCTATGGAAATGATTGAGGTTATAGATGTAGAAGGGAAGGCAAGGAGAAGTTTTAAAGTACAATACCTTACAGACCAGCGTTTCTCAACCTTTAAGTATTTGCAACCTGAGTTTTCATAACAGTTTTAATCGCGCCCCCCCCCTAACATTTTTTTGAAACACTAATAAAATTTATTCCTATCTTTTTTGCTGCCGATACACCGCCCCACAGTTTGAGAACTGTTGTTATTGACAGTGCTAAATCTATGGGATTAATAATACAAAAGGGAAGGGGTGGAAGTTGATTTGTTTTCAATCCTATTCTCCGAAAATTGATCTATTTGTATGGAATGTTGTGTGATTTCAATAAAATCAATAAAATTATAAAAAATAAAAAAAATAATACAAAAGGGGAAAGCAGAGGTAGACTTGTTTTGCTCTGTTTATTGGATTATTCTACTGGGTTTCATTTTGGCACTCATTTGCTTTGGATTTCCTTTTTTAGGTAAGTCCCTTATGCTTATTATTTGCTATTAGCTATTTTTGTTGTATTTTTTCTTCTCCTCAAATCAAATCATATTCTTTACTTCCTTGCTCTGTACCAGCCAGGGGTTGACGGTGATCCCCTCCCTAGTGGCTCATTTCAGAGTATATTTTTTTTTACTTTTTCAGTTAAGTGCATTTTAGCCAAAGCCAGCCATTCAGTTGGAAGATTGGCTGCCTTAATAATAATAATAATAATTCTTTGCATTTATATAGCGCTTTTCTCACTACTGAAAGCACTCAGCAATTGCAGGTTAAGGGCCTTACTCAAGGGCCCAGCAGAGCAGAGTCCCTATTGACATTTACGGGATTCGAACCGGCAACCTTCCGATTGCCAGTGCAGATCCCTAGCCTCAGAGCTACCACTCCACCTTTCGGTGAGCCTCCTCTGGGCAGGCCTGCTTCCCTGACTATTTTGGAAGGACTCAAACCACTTTAGCGATTTCATGTGAGTAACCACACCACCACCATAGGGCTCAGATGAAGCCATTTAACAAGGCAGACTAAAAGAATTGGGATAAATGAGCAAATTGGGATGATGAACTCAAACCTCTAAGCATTTCCAGCCACTCTGATAAAGGCCAGTGCTTTCCCAGACCTACAAGAAAAAGATACACAAACATGAAATTAAAAGATTTTTGTTTTGCAAGATGAGCTGTAGGCCATGATGGAACTAAAAAGGAGCAGCCAGTACGAAAGCGGGAATTCTTGAGATCACCACTTCCGTCCAGCCAATGTTGAATTTATTAAGCAGCTCTGCAAACAATTAAAGTTGGAGTTTTGTATGTGTGACTCAACAATGTTTTTGTTCTTGGGGTAGAGGTGCCGCTTCTTAAGAAGAATTTGCACGGATTTTGTTTTTATTTTTTTGGAAGTGAAGAGGCCTCCCCTCAGCCCACCAACATTGTAACTCATCTTTCACAACAGTGGCACAGCAATTCGCATGCGGTTTTAATAAGACATGGACAAAGAAGAGCACTTCCAGTGGGCGGAGGGGCTACATGGAAGTAGCAGTCAGTGTGGCCCCCTAGTGCGAAGAGCTGCATTGAAATGGAAGTGATTCTTCCCATTACCTTGCTTGAGCGTCAGTTGTTGAAATATGTAAATAACTGGAATAGTGTGCAGTGTGAAAAGTACTAAATAAAATTAAAATTCTTTTCCACTTGCTTCTTCTTCAAGTTTCCTATCTCGCTGTCCACCTTCTTTTCACTGTCTGCTGAGAAAGCTGCCCAGTCGTGCTACTGTACACGTCATGTACATTTATTTGCTTTGTAGATTCTTTTATCCAAAGTGACTTACAAAAGAGGCCAACGTAACCACTATTGGGAACTGTTTGGGAGCAAGTGTGAGAAAACAAGGTGACAAATTTGGCCATCACAAGTGAGCTCAGAACAAAATACGAGTGAGTTGCATGTTCTAGGTTGCAAAACCTGACAACTCAGTCAGAAATTCACCAAACATGACAAAATTTTCTTAAACACATTGAGGGGGTCAGAGTTTGAAGTGGAGGTATGGGAGCTCATTCCACCAGTTAGGAGCTACTCATGAAAAGATGTCACACAGAGGTGGCATTCATCAGCAGACCTGAGTGGGTGAGAAGGAGCACAGGACCTCAGGAGTGCCTCCATGTATATAGGGGCTGAACCACTGATTACTCTGTAGGCAGCTATCAAGGATCTGAACTTAACACGAGCTGCCAGTGTAGTGACACGAAAAGAGGAGTGACATGTGCCCAGTTTGGCTTGTTGAACACCAGACGCTTCTGCATTTTGAATCGTCTGCTATAGTTTGGTGACACATGCTGGCATTCCTTCCACCACAGAGTTGCAGTAGTCCCAACGTGACCAGACCAGCACTAGTGCCACATACTCCAGCAGTTATGGCCTGATCTTATGGATGTTGCATGGAGTGAGTGAATCTGCCAGAATGAGAGGCAGTCCTCACTAGGTCCCATCCATCATCCAGTCCCATCATTCTTCTTATCAATGCTATGCCAATGATACCCAGCTGTACCTGTTGTTCCCTCCAGAGAGGCACAAGGTAGACTCTCTGCATTTCTCACTGATATTGCAACCAGGATGAAGAAGCACCATCTCCAGGTCACCTTGGTAATGACAGATCAGCTGCTTTTTCATCAGTCCATCTCTTGGCTCATTATCATTCTCACCTGCCAAGTCAGTATGTAACGTCGATAACCAGCTGTCCTTCACTCACCATGTTGTAACGGTCAGGACTCTCGGTCTTACAGATTCACTCTTTATGACATCCACATGATCAGACCATATCTGATGGAGCATGCAGGCTTTGGTCTTGTCACATGCGGACTACTGCAACTCTTTGCTGGCAGGAGAACTGGCATCAAGCTCATGCAGTTGATTCAGAAAGCAGCGGCATGTTTTGGGTTTAATCACCCAAGGTAGGCAAATATCCCACCTGTTTTTAGATTACGATGTTGGCTCCTTTTGGCAGCACATATTAAGTTGAAATCCATGATGCTTGTCTACAGAGTAGTCTATGAGTCAGTAGATACTTGTGAGGTCCTAAACTCCTTCTCGACCACTCAGGTCTGCAGATGAACAGCGTCAGGTGATGCTATCTCTACCATATGTGGCATATCTCTTTTCTTGTGTAGATTCTAATGGAGTGAACAAACTGCCCACCTCCTTCCAAACCACTGACTCCCTCAGTGTGTTTACGAAGTGTTTGAAGACCCCATTGTTTGGTCAGTTTCTTCCTAACAGATATTAGGTGTTAGGTTTCTTGTAGCCTAGGAATTGTAATTTGCTTGTATTTTGTTATTTGCTCTTCACTTGTGATGGTCAGTTTTGTATCCTTGTCCTCAGTGCCAGTCGGTTGGGGGGCGTCAAACTTGCAATTGCAGTTGCTGATTTAGTCGACTGAGTATCACTTTACACAACTAGAAATCACAGAGTATGTCAAATTAGACGACTACGCAATGACTTTCAGTGAGATTGGCTCTTTTTCTGACTGTCAATGCCATGCTGCCTTTCAGAGCTGTTGCCCATGCAAAGGGTTTACAGTTCACTTGCAATCTCAGACCCATTTGTTCTTCTTTTTTCATTCTATCGTGGTACATAAAGCAAGAAATATCAGACAAAAGATCCTCTCTTCAGAACACCCTCATTCCAAATTTCTTATATCAGTGTTTCCCAACCTGTGTGGCATAAGATATCTACAGGGGGGAGTGAAAAAAAATGGAAATCGAAGTAGAAGCTATTTATTGAAACAAACTTGTTTATTGCAACTGTTTCTGGTACAAAAATCACAGAGTATGTCGACTATCGACTCTGTGGTATTTGTGTACATGACGACAAAATCATTCTGCACGTAGGGGACGTAATGACCTAGAATACCAGAAGTGGCGAGAAACTATGAAGAAATAACGGAAAGCAAAACACTGATCTCTAAAATGGTCATCTTTAAAATTGTTGCACCCTTGGAAAATGGAGCGAGGTACGCAATTGATTATATGTTGTTTCATTTATTCTGTCTCTCTGCAAAATGTTAAAAAATGTATGTTTCTATTTATTGTTTATAGTTTTCACAGTGTTTGTGGCGGTATAACAATGTTAGAACATTAGAACATTAGAACATGAGAACACTCTAAACGAGAACAGACCATTCAGCCTAACAAAGCTCGCCAGTCCTATCCACTTATTTCTTCCAAAAAACCATAGTCGAGTTTTGAAAATCCCTAAAGTCTTACTGTCTACCACACTACTTGGTAGCTTATTCTAAGTGTCTATTGTTTTTTGTGTAAAGAAACAATTCCTAATGTTTGTGCGAAATTTACCCTTCACAAGTTTCCAACTGTGTCCCCGTGTTCTTGATGAACTCATTTTAAAATAACAGTCTTGATCTGCTGGACTAATTCCCTAATAACGTTAATAAAGAATGTAAAGTTTGAGATGGGGCAGCACGGTGGCGCAGTGGGTAGCGCTGCTGCCTCGCAGTTGGGCGATCTGGGGACCTGGGTTCGATTCCTGGGTCCTCCCTGCGTGGAGTTTGCATGTTCTCCCCGTGTCTGCGTGGGTTTCCTCCGGGTGCTCCGGTTTCCTCCCACATTCCAAAGACATGCAGGTTAGGTGGATTGGCGATTCTAAATTGGCCTAAGTGTGCTTGGTGTGTGGGTGTGTTTGTGTGTGTCCTGCGGTGGGTTGGCACCCTGCCCAGGATTGGTCCCTGCCTTGTGCCCTGTGTTGGCTGGGATTGGCTCCAGCAGACCCCCGTGACCCTGTGTTCGGATTCAGCGGGTTGGAAAATGGATGGATGGAAGTTTGAGATGTGAATAAAGATAAAGGCACCAGTCTGCAACTCTCTGCGTGTTGATTCAATTAAATCAAGCAGCTGCTACAATTAGTGGCGTCACAAGACTCATCTAGGCTCGTGTGTAGGTAGGCCTGTCCGCCTGTAAGCAAACATCAGAATTCACGTTACAACTCCCTCTCTCTTACCGTTATATGTAACGTCTGTAATCATTAATTTGTCAGTTATTGTTTTCAGAAATAAGAAGTGATAGTATTCTAATGAGTATATATAATATTTGTAATTTAATTTTTATTATTATAGAATGGAATAATTTCTTCTTCTTCTTCTTCTTCTTTCAGCTGCTCCCGTTAGGGGTTGCCACAGCGGATCATCTTCTTCCATATCTTTCTGTCCTCTGCATTCTTGTTCTGTCACGCCCATAACCTGCATGTCCTCTCTCACCACATCCATAAACCTTTTCTTCAGCCTTCCTCTTTTCCCCTTAACTGGCAGCTCTATCCTTAGCATCCTTCTCCCAATATACTCAGCATCTCTCCTCTGCACATGTCCAAACCAACGTAATCTCGCCTCTCTGACTTTGTCTCCCAACCATCCCACCTGAGCTGTCCCTCTAATGTCCTCATTTCTAATCCTGTCCATCGTCGTCACACCCAATGCAAATCTTAACATCTTGAACTATTCCACCTCCAGCTCTGTCTCCTGCTTTCTGGTCAGTGCCACCGTCTCCAACCCATAGCTGGTCTCACTACCATCCTGTAGACCTTCCCTTTCACTCTTGCTGATACCCGTCTGTCACAAATCACTCCTGATACTCTTCTCCACCCACTCCACCCTGCCTGCACTCTCTTCTTCACCTCTTTTCCACACTCCCCATTACTCTGTACTGTTGATCCCAAGTATTTAAACTCATCCACCTTCGTCAACTCTAACTGACCTCCCTCTCATTCACACACATGTATTCTGTCTTGTTCCTACTCACCTTCATTCCTCTCCTCTCATATCTCCCACTCTCTAGGGTCTCCTCAACCTGCTCCCTACTATCGCTACAGATCACAATGTCATCAGCAAACATCACAGTCCACGGGGACTCCTGTCTAATCTTGTCTGTCAACCTGTCCATCACCATTGCAAATAAGAAAGGGCTCAGAGCCGATCCCTGATGTAATCCCACTTCCATGTTGAATATACTCCTACCGCAAACCTCACCACTGTCACACTTCCCTCGTACATATCCTGTACAACTCTTACGTACTTCTCTGCCACTCCCGACTTCCTCATACAATACCACAGCTCCTCTCTCCTCACCCTGTCATATGCTTTCTCCAGGTCCACAAAGACGCAATGCAACTCCTTCTGGCCTTCTCTAAACTTCTCAATCAACACCCTCAGAGCAAACATCGCATCTTTCTTGGCATGAAACCCATACTGCTGCTCAATAATCATCACCTCACTTTCATAACCAAGCTTCCACTACTCTTTCCCATAACTTCATGCTGTGGCTCATCAATTTTATTCCCCTGTAGTTACTACAGTCCTGCACATCCACCTTATTCTTAAAAATCAGCACCAGTACACTCCTCAGGCATCCTCTCACTTTCCAAGATTCCATTAAACAATCTGGTTAAAAACTCTACTGCCATATCTCCTAAACACCTCCATGCTTCCACAGGTATGTCATCTGGACCAATGGCTTTTCCATTCTTCATCCTCTTCATAGCTGTCCTCACTTCCTCCTTGCTAATTTGTTGAACTCCTGATTCAATATCTCTACATCATCCAACCTCTTCTCTCTCTCGTTCTTTTCATTCATCAGCCTCTCAGAGTACTCTTTCCATCTGCTCAACACACTCTCCTCGCTTGTGAGTACGTTTCCATCTTTATCCTTTATCACCTTAACCTGCTGCATATCTTTCCCAGCTCGGTCCCCCTGTTTAGTCCACTGGTCCTTTTCTCCCTCCTTAGTGTCCAACCTCTCATACAACTCATCATACACCTTTTCTTTAGCCTTCGCCACCCGGGAAAGAAATGAAGCAATTCAGAAGAACAATGAAGACATTCAGGGGAACAAATCTTAAACGAGAAGTCAATTAAAACGAATTCACAAGAAGTTAATTAGCAGCAAAAATAAGTCACTCATTAAGAAAAAGGTTAGAATGAAACCTGCAGCCACGGTGGTCCTCTTTTGTAAGTCGCTTTGGATAAAAGCGTCTGCCAAGTAAATCAGTGTAAATGAAGCGTAGAGTAGAACGATTGTGCAGCGTTCTCAGTAGACAACAAGAACAAGGTGGACAGCAAGATAGGAAACTGAAGAAGAGGCAAGTGGAACAGGAATACTGTGCCCTGTAGAATCCATGTGTGCAATGTATAACTGTGCTCTGCCAGTCAGGTGGTCCATAAACTAGGGCACCGTCTCTCAGGGTCAATCGCAGTGTCTCCCCCAACCACGCAGGCTGCATGGTGTTGACCACATTGATGAATTCAAAATACACAACCCTCATGGAGCTCCCTGATTTATTCAGCTGGTAGTACTAGTACCCTGGGGGGCGAAGGTGGGGTGGGGGGTCCGGCACTGACCTGCCCAGATGTGAGAGGTGAGCCAATTCTTTAGTTCTTCTTTCCTCTTGTTTTTCCAGTACAATTGAGAAGATCTTATTTCACTTTTTTTCTTCATCCCTACCTGTTTGTACCTGCCAGATGTCAATCTGAGGGTTTGTATTTGTTCCTACTAGTCTGCGTTGAAAGGCGCTGGCATCAGTTTAGGGACAAATCCTGAGGAAAACATCCTGGTGAGAAACCCTGGCAGTGAATGGAATTCAAAGTGCAGCTGCCTCCACTTAACCTTGAAGACAAAGGCTTGGTGCTGCTTTTCGAGTTCCTCGGAGTTCCTGACATTCTGCCTGCAGGCAGCACCGCCCCAGTTTTCGTTTCCAGCTGTCAGACTGATGGACTCCTTTTCTCTGTCCTGTAACCTGATGAAACACCTCGTCTTATTCCTAAAATATTCCTCTTCCGTTTGTGCAGAAGGAGGATGTGCCATCCATGATAACATGCCATCAATTCTTATAGCACCTAGCATAGCACATACCACTCGACAGTGTGTTACACATAAAGACAACTCGACAACTCAAGGACTGGAAGGACTCAAGGACGGGGTTCTGTCTGGGATAAAGGATCATACTGGGCATAATGGATGGTCTGGGCGAATAAGCTTACCGGGAGCAGTTCATTCTCCCACACAACAGGTGGCAGTGATCCTCAGGGCTGGACCAGATTAAGACACCCACAGGTCGGCATTGGAGTTAGAATCTGGAAACGCACCCCCTGTCAGGATCTTTGGCTACACCAAAGGGCATTGCCCCCAGCCCTGGTTTCCACATGACCCAGAAATGCTCCGGATAACCTGGACAAGAAACCAGAAGCATTTCCCAGGTCCAGTTTAAAAGTGAGCCCGCTGCCTTCTGACTCTGACTCGATTTAGTGAGGCCATGTGCTCTTGGAGGAGCAAGGAGAGAATTGAGAATGGTGTACTTGGCTCTGAGGCTAGGCATCTGCGTCGGCAATCGGAAGGTTGCCATTTTGAATCCCGTAAATGTCAGAAGGGACTCTACTCCAGGACCCTTAGCCTGCAGTTGCTTCGTCCTGGGTATGACGTTAGCCTGCATCCAGACCTGCAAGCAGGTCCTCCAACAGGGACAGGGAAGACTTGAGGGTTGGTGGCAGGATTGGCACTCCAGCCACCCTAAATAACCTCACACTGTTGCAGTGTGGTGCTGAGGTGCCACCCACTGCCAGTGTTGTGCATGAACTAGTTCAGAAGAGAGCGTTCATCGAACAAGCTCATTTTTCTAAGAGCAGTGAACTTAACGTAACGTTTCTGCAAGTGAATAACTTGAACATGAGCTAGTTCAGTTTTAGGTGACATTCTGGCAGGGGCGGACTGGCCATTAGGGCATTTGGGTAATGCCCGGTGAGCCACGGACTCTGGTCTGGTCATGGGCCAGCCGTTTCATGAAATATATTTTATGTACTGGTCACTGTTTGACATTAAAATTAATTTTCTAAACTACTAAACATATCTGTCCAGTACTGCCATTTATATATTCCTATATATTATACCGTATTACATCATCAAGTTGTTTTAGTTGTCAGCACACAACATTGCAGTGAAAAATTTGGTCAAAACTGCCTTTTGTCGATTTCTGTTTCGATACCGCTACATTTTGGTTAGCATATACATTACTGCAATTTATTTTATCTCATATCTAGTATTTAAATTCTTTGGTACTAATAATTAGTTTATCTATCCATCCATCCATTTTCCAACCCATCCATCCATTTTCCAACCCGCTGAATCCGAACACAGGGTCACGGGGGTCTGCTGGAGCCAATCCCAGCCAACACAGGGCACAAGGCAGGAACCAATCCTGGGCAGGGTGCCATCCCAACCGCAGGACACACACAAACACAGCCACACACCAAGCACACACTAGGGCCAATTTAGAATCTCCAATCCACCTAACCTGCATGTCTTTGGACTGTGGGAGGAAACCGGAGCACCCGGAGGAAACCCACGCAGACACGGGGAGAACATGCAAACTCCACGCAGGGAGGACCTGGGTCTCTTAACTGTATGGCAGCAGCGCTACCCACTGCACCACCGTGCCGCCTTATAATTAGTTTAGATTATGTATTATGCATTTTATTGTCCTCTGGTCGTCTATGTGAGCAATAATTAGTGGCTGTCAGCTGCGATTATTAGTATGATGAAATAAAGTTATAAAGCACAGGATAGGAATTTTTCATATCAGGACGAGACATTTCTAGTTTATCGTTAAGTTAATGGAACACTTCAATCATTTGAGGTTTTCATTATAACCTTGGTTATCATTTATTTCTTTGTAAATGAGCAGCTACTAGCCTACTAGGGTACTGGCACTTGGACATGACATTGACAGTTGACACGTACTCTAATAACGTGTAAGCCCTGTTACTCAGTTTTCATTTTTCATTAAATTTTATATCTAAGTATGTCGTCAAATTTTAAATTGTGTCTAAACAACAGTGTACAGATTAAGTTTGGCAACAGTTTAGATAGAGTTCATATCATTGGCTCATTGCAAGTAGCGAGCCGCGTGCTCATCACAAATTTTAATAAAATTACAATGAATAATGGAGCCGAGTGGGTCGAGCTCATCACCTCACTCGTTGAAGGATAGCCCAGTCCGCTCCTGCATTTTGGATCTGATTTAGGTCCACATGAAACGTTTTGTCTTACTTTTAAACATTAATAAAGTATCTATCTATCTATCTATCTATCTATCTATCTATCTATCTATCTATCTATCTATCTAAACGTTTTGCCTTAATTTTGCCTTGCCTTACATATTAAACGTTTTGTCGTTAATGTAGGGGTGGAGCCAAATCCGAATACGGTATTCGGATAAGCACAAATAGAAGATTTTTACAAATCAGAATCAGAATATCAAATATTTATTTCGCAAGATTTTTTTTTTGCCATTTATTTGTATTCGGGAAAAATAACATAAAATTAAATCGGCACCGTCTGTGTCTGTCTGCTTGTGCTTAAGCTGCACCCCCGCTGACACGAGCACGTCGTGAAGCTCCGCTTTCGCTGTTAGGAAGACGTCACTTGAGGCCTCTTGATATTTTCCCCCGTTGGACATGCAATATGTGACGCGAATTTTGACCGGCAGTGTAATCGGTTAGCTCACGCTGGTCCACAGTCACCATTTGTGTGGAAATAGAGCGGTCATTTATCTGTATACGTTTCTTTGTTCTTTATTTCGCCTTATACAATTTCTTGTATTAGGAATTTGTTAGTTTTCGCATACCCCTTTGGATCAGAGCGCAGGGTCAGCCATTTGTACGGCGCCCTTGGAGCAATTTCAGGTTAAGGGTCTTGCTCAAGGGGCCAGCAGAGTAGGATCTCTTTTGGCAGTGACTTGCATCTATTTAATTTCGTTTTTGACCAGGAGGATATTAGCATATGTGGTTAATAGGTGTTTGTTGCTGAGTATAACTCAATTAATTGTATTTAAATAAAAAAGTCTTCATTATTATTGTATTTTATTCAAGAATATTGTAAAAAAGTTAACTCATGGGTCATTTATTCTCACTCTTTTAAAAATACCAAATGAACTGAACATGAATGAGTTCAAAACTGAAAACTATGAATGTGAATTTATTCATTTTAATCGGTGTGAACTGAACTTGGAGCTATAGTTCTTGTGAGGTGGGACTCTTGCACAACACTACCCACTGCACTCGGGTCCCAATCCAGGAAGTTTGTCGTGCGGTGGGTGAGTCAATGCGCTATCTGTGCTCCTGTGGAGCAGGTGTTTAATCAAATTTGAACCTGGAATTGTTGTGGGTATGTCTGTGTCTGGCTCAGTGGCGCCCCCACTGGTTATTTTGATTTTATATAGCGCCTTTTCACAATAAATGCCATTCCATGATGCTTTACAGGCTCAATATAATTGTTTAGATATTTTCACAGTTTGAGGCCTAACTCAGGGTTATAGCGCAAGTGAACGGTGAGGCTTCAACCCTAAACCTGAAATGTTATAAAGTGCCTTTCCATAGTGAACACAATATTGAGGCACTTTGCAGTTTCCATTAAGGCGTTTTCATTTTTTCTTTCACAATATGAGGTAAAGGGACTCAATTAGGATTATCAGGGGACCAACTGGTAGGCACTGATCTTGCAATCCTTTTGTGTTGTATAGCGCCTTTCAATTTAGAAGTCTATCTCAGGGCACTTCACAAGTTCATCATAACTGTTTCAATATTTATACAAAAAAGGAGTCTGGCAAGTCATGTGACTCACTCCGAATCAACAAGCGGGTTGCGGGATTAAACCGGTAATCCTGACATTTTATATGGCGTCATTCCAGAGTGAACACAATATTATGAGACTTTGTAGGTTCCATAAAAGAGTTTCACATTTGTTTTTCACAATTTGAGCTCTGGCAGGTCAAGGGGACTAAATTAGGATTTTCTAATGGCCGATGGGTAGGGGCCGACCTTGTAAATCTGTGATTTGATATAGTGACCTTCAGTAGCGATGCCCTTCCCATCGTTCTTTGCATGTTCCACATAATTACTTCAGCATTTCGACAGTGTGAGTACTGGCAGGTAAAGTGACTAATCTGAGTCTTACACCGTGAGTGAGTGGAAGGGACTGAATCCATATGTGTGCTTTTATATAGTGCCTTTCAGTACTGACATCCATCCCAGTATTCTTTATTTGTTCCAGATAATTGCTTCAGTATTTCTACAGTGAGAGTCCTGGTGGTCTGCAGTGGGTTGGCACCCTGCCCAGGATTGGTTCCTGCCTTGCGCCCTGTGTTGGCTGGGATTGGCTCCAGCAGACCCCCATGACCCTGTGTTCAGATTCAGCAGGTTGGAAAATGGATGGACAGAGTCCTGGTGGTTAAATGGTTGCCTGTGGTGAATGAGTGAGTAGCAAGGATTGTACCCATTACCCTGTGGTTTTATATAGCGCCTTTCAATAGTGAGGTCCATCAAAATGTTCTTGACATGTTCCCAATAATTCTTTCAATAGTTCTACAGTGTTAGTCCTGGCAGGCAAAGCAACTGACTTAGTGTTGCACAGTGAATCCATAACCTTCTGGTTTGATATAGCGCCTTTCAATAGCGAAGTCCATCCCAATGTTCTTTACAAGTTCTTCATAATTTCTTCAAACTTTCTACAGCGTGAGTCCTGGCAGGTAAAGTGACCACCTTAGTGTTATACATTGAGTGACTGACAGGGACTGAACTTAATAACCCTGTGATTTTTTATAGAGCCTTTCAATGGTGAAGTCCATCTCAATGTTCTTGACACGTTCCCCATAATTCTTTCAATAGTTCTACAGTGTTAGTCTTAGCAGGCAAAGCAACTAATTTAGTGTTGTACAGTGAACCTGATTTTATATAGTGCCTTTCAATGTTGAAGTTCATCTCAATGTTCTTTACACGTTCCTCATAATTCTTTCAATATTTCTGCAGTGTTAATCCTGGCAGTTAAAATGACCAAATTAGTGTTTTGTACAGTGAACCCATTATCATGATATTCTATATAGTGCCTTTCGATAGTGAGGTCCATCCCAATGTTCTTGACATGTTCCCTATAATTATTTCAGTTACTTCTACAGTGTTAGTCCTGGAAGGCAAAGCGACTAGCTTAGTGTTGCACAGTGAATCCATAATCCTGTGGTTTTCTATAGTGCCTTTCAATGGTGAAGTTAATCTCAATGTTCTTTACACGTTCCTCATAATTCTTTCAATATTTCTACAGTGTTAGAGTCCTGGCAGGTAAAGTGACCACCTTGGTGTTACAAATTGAGTGGCTGACAGGGACTGAACTTAATAACCCTGTGATTTTTTATAGTGCCTTTCAATACTGATGTCCATCCCAATCTTCTTGACACGTTCCCCATAATTCTTTCAATATTTCTACAGTGTTAATCCTGGCAGTTAAAATGACCAAATTAGTGTTTTGTACAGTGAACCCATTATCATGATATTTTATATAGTGCCTTTCAATAGTGAAGTCCATCCCAATGTTCTTGACACATTCCACACAATTCCTTCAATTTCTCTACAATGTTAATCGTGGCATGCAAAGCGACTAACCCATAATCCTGTGGTTTTCTATAGTGCCTTTCAATAGTGAAGTCCATCCCAATGTTCTTGACACGTTCCCCATAATTCTTTCAATATTTCTATAGTGTGAGTTCTGGCAGGTAAAGTGACCACCTTAGTGTTATACATTGAGTGACTGACAGGAACTGAACCCAATAACGCTGTGATTTTTTATAGTGCCTTTCAGTAGTGACGTTCATCCCAATGTTCTTGACACATTCCATAAAATTCTTTCAATATGTCTACAGTGTTAGTCCTGGTATGCAAAGCGACTAATCTAGTGTTGCACAGTGAACCCATTATCGTGATATTTTCTATAGTGCCTTTCAATGGTGAAGTCCATCCTAATGTTCTTTACACATTCCTCATAATTTATTCAAAATTTCTACAGCGTGAGTCCTGGCAGGTAAAGTGACCACCTTGGTGTCACAAAATTAGTGATTGTCTGCAACTGAACCCAATAACCCTGTGATTTTTTATAATGTCTTTCAGTAGTAACGTCCATCCCAATGTTCTTGACATGTTCCTCATAATTCTTTCAATATTTCTACAGTGTTAATCCTGACAGTTAAAATGATCAAATTAGTGTTTTGTACAGTGAACCCATTATCATGATATTCTATATAGTGCCTTTCAACAATGAGGTCCATCCCAATGTTCTTGACATGTTCCCTATAATTATTTCAGTTACTTCTACAGTGTTAGTCCTGGCAGGCAAAGTGACTAGCTTAGTGTTGCACAGTGAATCCATAAGCCTGTGGTTTTCTATAGTGCCTTTCAATAGTGAAGTCCATCCCAATGTTCTTTACAAGTTCCACATAATTTCTTCAAACTTTCTACAGCATGAGTCCTGGCAGGTAAAGTGACCATCTTAATGTTACAAATTGAGTGACTGACAGGCACTGAACCCAATAACCCTGTGATTTTTTATAGTGCCTTTCAATACTGATGTCAATCCCAATGTTCTTGACACGTTCCCCATAATTCTTTCAATATGTCTACAGTGTTAGTCCTGGCAGGCAAAGCAACTAACTTAGTGTTGCACAGTGAACCCATAATCATGATATTTTCTATTGTGCCTTTCAATGATGAAACAACATCCACACCAATGTTCTTTACACGTTCCACACAATTCCTTCAATATCTCTGCAATGTGAGTCCAGGCAGGTAAAGCGACCAAGTTAGGTGTTTAAAAGAGCTGCAGAGATTGTACTCATTACCCTGTGATTCTGTATAGTGCCTTTCAAAAGTGAATCCCATCCCAAAGTGTTGTACAGGTTGACTACAGTTATTTGTAAAATGCGAGGCCCAGCAGATGAAGGGAGTCACAACTGTGGGGGCTCAGGCTGTGATCAGCTTCTTCTTTTCTGTGTAATGAGTCGGCCACTAGGGGGACCTACCGCCTGATACCTCGTGAGATCTCAAAACCCACCCAAGAACCAGCGGCATCTGACTTGGGGGTACCTCAAAGGTTGATAAAGCAGACAAGTCGCTTTAAAGCTGAAAAGGAAGGACTGAGAAGATACCAAGTACTGCTTGTCCTGCCTGAGGCCCGAGATGGCCTTTATCCAGAAGAGCCTGTTTTTGTACATTGAGAAATCGGGGCGCAAGTCAGACGCCTACTTGGTGCAGTAATTTGCTTCCAGCATTGTGAAAGGCGACCTTTAGCAAGCTTTTGGGTATTCTGACTCCAAGTGTCAGACGGAGGGCAGATAACGGGGCAGCCTGGCGTCATGGGCGGCCGTCTGCATTCTTCACTGATATCTCTGCAACATTTCAACTGGCCGAGCTGTAAAGCTGATTAAAGCCAGGAGTCCTCCAAATGCACCTTTGGGTCAAGACCCTGATGCCTGAGGTAAAAGGCAAGTGGGCACTTGCCTGCTGAATGGGATGATTTCTATTTGAAAGAGGTCTTGTGGGTGGCATTTCAAATTTTATGGTGTGAGTCTGCATTTATAGTGCCTTTCATAAAATGAACTACACAGCTGTAAAGAGACAAAGCCCAACCAATTCTGGGAGCCACAATTACTTACAGGGTAGCAGAGAGCTGAAGCCCATCCTGACTACATCATGTCTTAGACCAGAACCAGTCCTGGACTGGACTCACGCTCACCCACATGCCTAGAGTTTCTGTATTGGGGACATTTCCATCTTTCCATCTTTATCCTGAGGACAATCCCAGCAAGCACAAGACACAAGGCAGGAACAATCCATGGGCAGGATGAAAGTCCACCACATAGTAGACTCACAGTCACCCACATGGCCACAGTCATACTGGGGACATTTAGAGTGACAAATTAAGCAAACCGCACAGACAGTGGCCAGCCCAGGCATCGGATGCCAGTCTCAGGAGTAGTAAGGGGGCAGCACTAGCCATTGTGCCATTCTCGAGTAACATTTTATAAAGAAGATTAGTCAGGTCTGGTCGACTGCGTCTCCGATGCTAATTCCATACGGTTTATTCAATTTGAGGAGAAAAATATCTGGGTTTGTGTCAGTCGGACATCTTTTGAGCATGCACTTCATCTTTTATTGAGTCAGTCTAATCCAATTTAGAGTAATCAAGGGGCAGGTCCTACCCCGGCAGCATCAGGGCACAAGGCAGGAGCCAATGCCAGATGTGGTGCCAGTCCATCTCAGTGCACACTTTCAGTGTGGTGTGGAAGAAATCAGTCAGTCAGTTAGTAATTTTCTAACCCGCTTAGTCCTGAACTGGGTCGTGGGGGTCTGCTAGGATGCCAGACAAGAACAGGATGCCAGTCCATTGCAGGGTGAACACACACACTAACGACACATTAGGGCCGATTTCAAATCTCCAATCCACCTAACCTGCATGTCTTTTTCTGGACTGTGGAAGAAAACTGGAGTACCCTGCGGAAACCCACGTAGATACGGGGAGAACATGCAAACTCCACGCAGGGAGGACCCGGAATGCGAACCCTGGTCTCCTTACACCACTGCGCCAACGTGCCAACCTATGGTAAAAATACTTTTTTTGTTGTACTTGGGTATAATCTTTTCTGTCTACCTTCACAACATTTTTAAACACAACTGGCTAGTTTCGCTCTGAGAAGCACTGCTAGGCACATTCGTAACTGCAATATTAAACCAGGAAGCAAATGGGCCATGTAAATATGCACAATGATTGCTCAATTATCTAAAATAAAGGTTTCTCCCACTTTGGGAAAAGTTGCATATGTGAGATGATCTTCAAATGAGTGTCACTGCCACTAGCACCTGATCGTCTAAAGCTGATGTCACATTGCACAACCTCTGGCTGTAAGGTATGTCCCATTTGCTCACTGCAATCGCTGGACCTTGTCCATTTACATGACTAAAAATCGATGAGTATGTCAAATTTAATGACTTCCAGCCCAGTCGCCCTCACCCCTTTGTGAAGGGGTAACAGGTGTGGAGAGTTCAGACCAATCTCAGCCCTTACCTTTGTTTTTCATGCTGTTGTGGTACATAAAACACAAGACATCAGACAGACACGCTTTTCTATTCTTTGTGACGTACATTTTTTAACCAGAGGTTTATCTATTGAGCCAAACACATGGCAGCAATTCAGTGCCTGTAGACCTCGTCAAGATGACCTGCTGAAGTTCAGAATGGGGAATAAAAGGGGATTGAAGTGACTTTGAACGTGGCATGGGTGTTGGTGCCAGACGGGCTGGTCTGAGTATTTCAGAAACTGCTAATCTACTGGGATTT
Source organism: Erpetoichthys calabaricus (assembly GCF_900747795.2). Lineage (NCBI taxonomy): Eukaryota > Metazoa > Chordata > Cladistia > Polypteriformes > Polypteridae > Erpetoichthys > Erpetoichthys calabaricus. The sequence continues at coordinate 147,168,340 of NC_041405.2, read as the reverse complement.
TCACACACAACCATCTCTAGGGTTTGTAGAGAATGGTCTGAAAAAGGGAAAATTTCCAGTGAGCGGCAGTCCTCTGGGACTTGTTAATGCCAGAGGTCAGAGGAGAATGGCCAGACTGGTTCAAACTGATAGAAAGGCGACAGGAACTCAAATAATCACTTGATACAACCGAGGTGTGCAGAAGAGCATCTCTGAGCTCACAATACGTTGAACTTTGAAGCAGGTGGGCTACAGCAGCAGGAGACCACCCCGGATGCCACTCCTATCAGGTACAAACATGCAACTGAAGCTACAATTCACACAGTTTCACCAAAATTGGACAATAGAAGGATGGAAAAACGTTGCCTGGTCTGATGAGTCTCGATTTCTGCTGTGACATTCAGATGGTAGGGTCAACAACATGAAAGCAGGGATCCATCCTGCCTTGGATCAATGGTTCAGGCTGGTGGTGTAATGGTGTATGTGATATTTTCTTGGCATACTTTGGGCCTCTTGGTACCAATTGAGCTTTGTTTAAATGTCACAGTTTACCTGAGTATTGTTGCTGATCATGTCCATCCCTTTTTGATCTTCTGATGGCTCCTTCCAGCAGGATAACGCACCATGTCACAAAGTTCAGATCATCTCACACTGGTTCCTTGAACATGACAATGAGTTCACTGGACTCAAATGGCCTCCACAGCCCCCAGATCTCAATCCAGTAGAGCACCTCTGGGATGTGGTGGAATGGAAGATTCGTATCATGGACGTAAAGCTGACAAATCTGCAGCAACTGCGTGATGCCGTCATATCAATATGGGGCAAAATCCCTGAGGAATGTTTCCAGCACCTTGCTGAATTTATGCCATGAAGAATTATGGCAATTATAAAGGCAAAAAGGGGTCCAACCCGGTACTAGCAAGGTGTACCTCATCATAAAGTGGTCAGCGAGTGTGTATATATACACACTCTCTCCTTCCATTCATTCCTCCATCCATCCATTATCTACACCTACTTTGTCCAATTCATGGTCCTGGGGGGCCAGTGGGTATCTAAGCAGTCTTATGTGTAAAGAAGGAACCAAACTTGACTGGAGGGCCTTGTACTTTCCATTGCGCAGTTGCCCAATGGCCCATACTGAGCAGTAGAGAGATTTTCACCGCTTGCCGTCCCCCAGAAGTTGCTCTACTCTGAACCAGAAGAAGGCATTTCCAAGGAGCAGCTTAATTTCAGTTCATCTTTTTCTGATTTACTAAGTTTCAGTCATGCTGAATTTTTTGTGCAATTCCTAAATCTAACCAATCAGATCGTTTGAAAAGAGGCAACGCCCCTCACCGCTTTTTGCTGCACTCCTCACTGACTCAATGCACACTCGGCCGGGATAATCTGATTAAATCCTTCCGGCAACCGTGTCCAGAACTGTAGCAGTGGAGCTGGAGAATCAAAAATAAAATGGAAGCAGATGTTCTGTAACTTCTGTGACTTCTTCCTTCCTTGTTTTTATTTTTACTTTTATTTTTTTTAAATCAATAGATTTTCACCAGTTAGAAAAGAGTGCAACCTGGCAATAAAGTCGATGCATCATCACTTCTATTTAGTTCAGTGACTTATGACAGTAGGCTTTCCCTGGTTGAGTACTGGAATGATGATCTATTCATTTTTGAAAGCCACTAATTATAATACCCAGCCTTAGCGCACTGGAGCCAATACCACAAGTGCTTAGGAAGGAAGCAACCTTGGATTGGGCACCAGTTCATCACTGGACACAAGCGCATACACACACACACCCCAAGAGAGCCCAGTGTTTGGGTTGCATGAGGGAGAGGATGGATATGCGGAAACATTACACAGATGGTGACTAGGAATTAAATCAGGACTCAGGAGCTGAGCGGCACCCACGCCAACTGCTGTGCCACCACTCCACCCTAAGGATAGCATGGCATCATAGACAGGAATGCTGTGATCAGAGCTAATCACAAAATGCACCTAATAAAATGTGGTCACTGTGATAAGGAGGAAGAAAATCACAGAGGAGCCAACGCCAAACTACGGGGCAGCAACTAACCAGCTAGGACAGGGGAAAATAAGAGGCTGCAAATATTTAAGGAAACTCTCACTGAAGGTAAAGAGCTAAATCACCTTTCAACAAAACAACAAGAGCAACTTGGTAGTTAGTCATTACACCTTGATGCTGCATCAATGTTATGGGTTCAAAACCCACACCTGATTGGGGGTCCATTTAGTTTGAACATTCTCCCTGTGACCGTAGGGTTCTGCTGTCAGTTTTCTGGTTTCATTCTCACATCCCCAAATGTGTCCAGTTAAGTTAACTTGGTGGGTATGCAGGAGTCAGTGGAGCCAGTGATGGGCTTGTGCCTGATCCACGGCTGTCTCATGTCCTTGCATATCCCTCTGTGACACGCCAGCATTGAGGACTTCCAGACAACAAATAATTCAGCAGAAGTGGGTCAAGAAATGGGACTGGGGCTCCTTTATACCGTCAGCAATACACCCCTATAGTGCCTCCCGGGGACTGTCCTCTTATCTTTAGACAAGGCAGACATTTTCTCCTTTCTTCTCTTTTGTAATTATTATGTGTGTCTGGTGGAGTTGTTGTTGTTGCTGTTGTTTCTTTCACATCTATCTATCTATCTATCTATCTATCTATCTATCTATCTATCTATCTATCTATCTATCTATCTATCTATCTATCTATCTATCTATCTATCTATCTATCTATCTATCTATCTATCTATCTACAGTGCATCCGGAAAGTATTCACAGCGCATCACTTTTTCCACATTTTGTTATGTTACAGCCTTATTCCAAAATGGATTAAATTAATTTTTTTCCTCAGAATTCTACACACAACACCCCATAATGACAACGTGAAAAAAGTTTACTTGAGGTTTTTGCAAATTTATTAAAAATAAAAACACTGAGAAATCCCATGTACATAAGTATTCACAGCCTTTGCTCAATACTTTGTTGATGCACCTTTGGCAGCAATTCCAGCCTCAAGTCTTTTTGAATATGATGCCACAAGCTTGGCACACCTATCCTTGGCCAGTTTCGCCCATTCCTCTTTGCAGCACCTCTCAAGCTCCATCAGGTTGGATGGGAAGCGTCGGTGCACAGCCATTTTAAGATCTCTCCAGAGATGTTCAATCGGATTCAAGTCTGGGTTCTGGCTGGGCCACTCATGGGCATTCACAGAGTTGTCCTGAAGCCACTTCTTTGATATCTTGGCTGTGTGCTTAGGGTCGTTGTCCTGCTGAAAGATGAACCGTCACCCCAGTCTGAGGTCAAGAGCGCTCTGGAGCAGGTTTTCATCCAGGATGTCTCTGTACATTGCTGCAGTCATCTTTCCTGACTAGTCTCCCAGTTCCTGCTGCTGAAAAACATCCCCACAGCATGATGCTGCCACCACCATGCTTCACTGTAGGAATGGTGCCTGGTTTCCTCCAAACGTGACGCCTGGCATTCACACCAAAGAGTTCAATCTTTGTCTCATCAGACCAGAGAATTTTCTTTCTCATGGTCTGAGAGTCCTTCAGGTGCCTTTTGGCAAACTCCAGGCGGGCTTCCATGTGCCTTTTACTAAGGAGTGGCTTCCGTCTGGCCACTCTACCATACAGGCCTGATTGGTGGATTGCTGCAGAGATGGTTGTCCTTCTGGAAGGACTGGCCGGCCAGCTCTAGGAAGAGACCTGGTGGTTTCGAACTTCTTCCACTTACGGATGATGGAGCCCACTGTGCTCATTGGGACCTTCAAAGCAGCAGAAATTTTTCTGTAACCTTCCCCAGATTTGTGCCTCGGGACAATCCTGTCTCGGAGGTCTACAGACAATTCCGTTGACTTCATGCTTGGTTTGTGCTCTGACATGAACTGTCAACTGTGGGACCTTATATAGACAGGTGTGTGCCTTTCCAAATCAGGTCCAGTCAACTGAATTTACCACAGGTGGACTCCAATGAAGCTGCAGAAACATCTCAAGGATGATCAGGGGAAACAGGATGCACCTGAGCTCAATTTTGAGCTTCATGACAAAGGCTGTGAATACTTATGTACATGTGCTTTCTCAATTTTTTTATTTTTAATAAATTTGCAAAAATCTCAAGTAAACTTTTTTTACGTTGTCATTATGGGGTGTTGTGTGTAGAATTCTGAGGGAAAAAATGAATTTAATCCATTTTGGAATAAGGCTGTAACATAACAAAATGGAAAAAGCGATGCGCTGTGAATACTTTCCGGATGCACTCTATCTATCTATCTATCTATCTATCTATCTATCTATCTATCTATCTATCTATCTATCTATCTATCTATCTATCTATTATATAGTGCCTTTTATTTTCTTTCTTTCTTTCTTTCTTTCTTTCTTTCTTTCTTTCTTTCTTTCTTTCTTTCTTTCTTTCTCTCCAGTGCATGTTGCTTTTAGTATAGTTAACGTTCCTCTGGGTGGAAACAAATAACATTATACAGAAGTCAGTCTATACACAAATTAATATTACTTGTTCAGTTATTTTTCTTATAGGTGATGGCATTTCAGTTAATTGATTTAAATTTCAATATTTCATGTTGCTCTCATTGGGAATAATTAACAGTGCAAGTCGGCCTTTTAGAGTTTTTCAGAGTTTCAAGGTAAAGTTCACCAGACAGTTGCTTAGCACGTGCAAGAAAGAATTTTGCTGTGATAAGCACACATAACATAAACAACTCTATAACCCTGTAATTATAATCCTTCCTGTTAAACAGGTAACAGTCAGAAATAGGAGGTTATGAGGTCAGCGGCCATTGCCCTACAGCCAAGCCTGTGGAGAAGTCAGGATGTGATATAACAGAAGATATCCATTGCACTTCAAATATTATAAAGAATAACCACAATAGGATATCAAAGAATAAAAAAAAAATCTACCATCTGACACAGCACTTTGGTCAGCGGCTGTTGTATGTAAAGTGCTTTATAAATAAAGTTGACTTGACTTGACTTGACTTTTATTCATGTTTTATATCATTCTGAATTTTGGAACATTTACTCGATAAAGAAGAGAGAGACTCACTCTGTTGGTAAACATTTACCAAAATATGGACAGAAATCAATCAAACAAACAATCAGTGAATACATCCACCAGTTTTTAGATCACTGTAACATTTCTTTCTCTTCTGGGTGATAACACACATCATCACTCCATCATCTATCTGAATTCATGGCTGCTGGGTAAACCTACAGAACGTATCCAGACCTTTCACTTTTTGCATATTTTGTAATGTTGTAGCCGTCATTTCAATTCAATTTTTCCCTCGTCAAGCAGCACTTAACACCCCAGAATGACAACGCAGTAACAGGATTTTAGGAACTTTTGCAAATTTCTTAAAAAAATAAAACACTGAAATATCACATTGACAAGACTATTGAGACCCTTTACCGAGTACCTCGTTGACGTTTTTCATGGCAGCCTTCACGGTGTTCATTTTCAAGCTGTGTCGTTGCGCTGGCTCAGGTTTATTTTTTTGTTTATTTAAATAGTTTTGCATATTGTGTTATTAATTCTGTTTTTTTGGTTGGTGTTGTATTTATGCAATTGAATTATCTGGGTATCTAAAGGGTTACGGTAAGAAGGCAAATATTTGTGTCGTTGCTAGCTGTCATCGTTTCTGAGGTCCTATATGGGAGGAAGGTGATGAAAAAGACAAACGAGAGATGACCGGAAGTAATGACTTTCACATTATAGTTATTTGCTTAGCAGGAAATTCAAAAATTCAAGTCAACTTACAGAAGAGGCCAACATAGTCAAGTAAACGTCAGACTGCAGAACAAGTGTGACAGGACTAGGCGACAAAATTGAACACCTAAGAACAAAATACAACCTCATTACAATTCCCATAATTCTTATCTATCTATCTATCTATCTATCTATCTATCTATCTATCTATCTATCTATCTATCTATCTATCTATCTATCTATCTATCTATCTATCTATCTATCTATCTATCTATCTATCTATCTATCTATCTATCTGTGTTATTAAACCTAACAGCCATTAATTCTACTGTTATAGCACCACTCTGGGACTGGGACTGACAAGTCAAAAGTTTTCTTTCTGTTTAGTCATTCTAGTGCATGCTCAGATCATAGTGTGTATGTATATTTATATATTTATTTATTTAAAGAAGTTCTGTAAAAAGCAAAACATTCCCCTTAGGACAAATAAAGGTCTATCTATGAAAAGAGGTTGTGTTGAGATTTGATGCCAGGTGGAGGTGGCATCACCAGGTGCCATTCATCGGTAGATCAGAGTAAGTGATAAGGAGCATAAGACCTCAGAAGTGTCTCCTTATGCACAGGTGCTGACCCGTTGACTACTCTGTAAGCGCTCATTAAGGATTTACACTTAATATGTGCTGCTACCGTGAGCCAATGTTGTGATCTGAAAAGAGACGGGACATGTGCCCATGTGTTGCTGCATTTTGAAGTATCTACAGGGACTTGGTGATACGGGCCGGAAATCTTGACAAGAGGGAGTTATGGTCGTCCAGATGTGACAAGGCCAAAGACGGGAGCAGGAGTTGTGTGGACTGATTTTCTCAATGTCGAGAATGTATTCTTTTTGTGTATGACTGGTATCCATAATTCCCAGTATCTCCTTACTGTGTCATAGCCATGAGCATTACTTCTTTGTATTTCATGGTTTTCTATGGTTTCACAAACAGACGTTCAACACCACATTAATAAACTGAATGGCTTGGTAAATTTCTGAAGCATTGATATGGCATGTATGATGGGCAAAGCTACCAGTTTTTGTGTTGTTCCCTCTACTGAACCCCAATTCATGATGAAACATTAGAAACTCCAAAACTCTTAAATGTTAAGTTGGATTAACTGTATTATACACTTATATAATTTAATGAACTTCTGCTCAGCTGTTTCGGAGTAATGTCGCTACTACAACTGGCCAATGAAATTCCTGAAATTTGATAAAGCCTCCATTTTAAATTGTGTGAACTATCACGTAAATACAAAATTTCCTGATAGGATACAGGGAGTAGAGTTGGCGAAGGTGGATGAGTTTAAATACTTGGGATTAACAGTACAGAGTAACAGGGGTTGTGGAAGAGAGGTGAAAAAGAGAGTGCAGGCAGGGTGGAATGGGTGGAGAAGAGTGTCAGGAGTGATCTGTGACAGACGAGTATTAGCAAGAGTGAAAGGGAAGGTCTACAGGACGGTAGTGAGACCAGCTATGTTAGATGGGCTGGAGATGGTGGCACTGACCAGAAAGCAGGAGACAGAGCTGGAGGTGGCAGAGTTAAAGATGCTAAGATTTGTATTGGGTGTGACAAGGATGGACAGGATTAGAAATGAGGACATTAGAGGGTCAGCTCAAGTTGGACGGTTGAGAGACAAAGTCAGAAAGGTGAGATTGCATTTGGCTTGGACATGTGCAGAGGAGAGATGCTGAGTATATTGGAAGAAGGATGCTAAGAATAGAGCTGACAGGTAAGGGTGAAGAGAGGAAGGCCTAAGAGAAGGTTTATGGATGTGGTGAGAGAGGACATGCAGGTGATGGGTGTGACAGAACAAGATGACGAGGACAGGAAGATATGGAACAAGATGATCCGCTGTGGCAACCCCTAGTAGGAGCAGCTGACAGAAGAAGAAGAAGTAGGCACAGTGATTTCTGAGCAATGCATGGATTTTGTGTTGGTCCCCCCATTCATTCCATTTAACTACTGACATGCAGGGGGGCCCTCACTGTAAGAAGGGAAAAATTGAAACAATTTATCAAACTCCCTACCATTGGATGAACCGCTCTGGCAAGATAAAGCGGTTTGGGTTTTATATTTCCCCCACCATTATGGCTCTTTTTCTCGATGAATCTTCTGAAAGTGCTTACATTCGAGATTTTATGTTGCATCAACAGTAATAAGTAAGTAAAATTTAATTAAGGTTGACATCATGATTGAAATTTTAGAAAAGCCATATAGCCTGTATTTTATGCTGAACCAACGACAACCTACATTCAAAATCTTGTAAAAATTCTTTCAGCCATTTTTGCACAATTGGTAAACCGACAAATGAGCAGACGAAATGCGGCATGAGTGCAGAAATTTGTGCAAAATATACAAATAACATCAAACGCAGCTGAGCAATGTAAAAGACAGAAAGAGAGAGAGAGGGAGGGAGTGTTGTGTCAGGAAACTGACAAGATTTTTAAAGGGCAAACCAGGAGAGAGACATGAACACGGAAAAGGGTCAAAAGCGGTAGGTCGATGAACGGTACGTTTAGGTTTGTATGATTTTATTTTGTAAATCCTAACGGCTTGACCATTAATATCAGGTCCTTCAATTTGAGAGCATCTTTACTGGCACATTCTGCATTTTTAAGGGCGTGGCTTCATGGGTCGCGACCTGCTGGTAATCGGTGCAGTGGGATTAAAGGTCAACTTTCATGGTCTTATCTGTGAACACAACCTCTGAAAAGAGAAGCTTTTGTACTTTTTTTTGGTTTGACCTCATTACCTGTTTTCTCAACTTCGATTCTTGTCTATCGTTAGGATTTGGTTGCTAGGTTTATTTTTATTGGTTTTGGCTTCCTTATTTTTTATGTGCTTCTCCTGGTTAGCTTAGTAAAAAAAAAAAATCACTTGTCCATTCTTCAGCAGGAAAAACAAAGTTGAAGGGCAAAACAAAAATCAAAGTCAGAAGGACAGAAGGACAGTCAGGAACCCAAGAGATCAATTCAGAAGACAAGAAATATTCACAATTGGTTTTGTTGTTTGAAGCTTAGATAAAGATGCAGCAAAGTGTGCGGCCATTTAAAATTACTGCTGCAATTACCAGCAAATGTCAAACCCAGGGGCAATGCCCCCCCAAAAATGTAAATTTAAAAATATATCATAGAGGGTATTACAATTTTATTTATATAGATTGGTGAGTCAATCAGTCATTTTCTAACCTGCTTAGTCCTGAACATTGTCACCAGGGTCTGCTGATGTCTATCCCAGCTAGCATAGGGTGCAACAAACCCAGGACAGGGTGCCAGTCCATCGCAGGGCAAAACACACACACAAAAACACATCAACCCCTACCACACGCTAGGGCCAAGTTAAGATCATCAATCCACCTAACCTGCATGTCTTTAGACCATGGGAAGAAACCCAAGCAGACACAGGGAGAACATGCAAACTCCACGGAGGGAGGACCCGGGACATGAACCCTGGTCTCCTTTAGGCTGATTTAGGCTGAAAATTGATGTTTTGTAGTTTTTTCCTTTAAGAGAAGCCATATTGTTTACCGTTATCAGGGTCACATCCTGCATTTCTAGGGGTGGGGTCTAGGGGTCGTGACCTTGACTCAATCAGCTGCCGACATAAAAAGTCCACCTTTTGCTATGAGCTTTATCTGATCTGCTGATAAAATCGTTAATTTCATTTTGACTTATTGTGTATTTACCCTTCTCGTATTGTCTGGTTTTCCGACTTATTGCCTGTTAGTTGACTTTGATTTTTGCCTCTCATCTGGGTTTCAGTTGCTTCGGTTTATTTTTATTTTCTTTTATTTTGCCTTTTGCCCACTTCTCCTGGTTTCCAAGTCAGGACAACTGCGAGGCAGCAGCACTACCCACTGCACCCTGCCCCTAGATTATTAATATGGTGTTTAATTTTATTGCTATGGTTTGTGTTAAATACGTATTTATTGTTTTTGGTTATCTGCCCTGCTTCCTGTAGGTGGAGCCTTAGGAAGTGGGGCCACTTAATTAGGCAGCCGAAATACTTGTCCTAGCACAGAGGCGTGACCACGGGGGGGCAGGGGTGGGCACTGCCCCCCCAGAGACAAGCCGTGCCCCCCCTGTGAAATGCTCTGTCTGTCCAATGAAAACTCTGGAGAAGAATAACATTTGATTTTCAAAACTGAGTTGCTTTCCAATCAGCCTGTTTGAATTTGGGGCATATCCGTCAGTGTCTCCTCCACTAGACAGGCACCGTACTGCTCACAGTTCACTTCGCCACACATTTTGCAGCACGTTTTGAACCTGTTGACTGCATTCTTTAATTAAAACAGCGTATACGTTCCATTCTTCTTTTATTTTCTGGTTGGTAACAACAAAGGCTATGCATAGGTGGCTTATTAAAAAGCAGACATCTTCAACCTCTGTCCCACCGCAAGCTGCTGGCTCTACGGTTGAGCCCAGCACCGCTGCTACCAACACGGAGCACAGCGCACCCACGTCGGGAACTGAAACTCCAAAAGATGTAGATAAGCCTACACAATCCTCCAGCTCTGCACCCGTGTCGGGTACTCCAAACCTCTGCCTTCAACAAAATATACAGTCCGGTCTGCCTGACTTAAATATGGATAGCCCATCCCAGCCCATTTTTAATTAATTATCCCAAACTCGCATTCTGAAAGACACTCAGATGTTTTAGTGCAAGCTGGTATCAGTCTCGACCATGGCTTGAATATTCTGTTGTCCGTGATGGCAGCTTTTGCTTTACCTGCCGCAAATTTAGTGTTTCCAATTCAGACCGCGAGGACATAGTCACCAAACACGGCTACACTAATTGGAAAAAAGCTCTAGAAAAAGATGGTGGCGGCTTCCACAAACACGCGTCTAGTATCCCGCATGTCAGAGCTATGTCTGCATCACAGCACTCATCATTGGTGTGTCTTCAGCTGCATGCGAAAGCTCTTTCTCTACTTTGAACTGCATTCTCACTCCACTCCGCTGAACAATACTGCATTCAAGGAAGAGAAATGTAGTCATTCTGGCACATGAGAAAAACATCACAGAAAATCTAGACATGAATGAATTTATTTCAGAATTTGCCAAGAGTAACCGCAGACTGGTCCTGTAGATAATATTCAGGTTAAACACTGGAAACTGATGTCCTATAGCCTCCCATGACTACAGTAAGTCACGTTTCTGTTCTTGCTCTCATATGTTGTATACATTTGACTTTATTGATATTTACCTTGTAGATGTAGTTCTATATTTGTTCACAAAAAAAAGTTCCATTGCCTCTGATAATTTTATTGAACAATAGGTTATGATTTATGTCACACTTTTTGCTTTTATGTGTTATATAAAACTATGTTATTATTATTTGACCCCCCTACAAAAATGGGGATGGATGGATGGATGGATGGATATTTTTTGCCCCCGCCAGACAAGCCAAATGCCCACCCACACATGATGTTCTGGTCACACCTCTGTCCTAGCAGTACTTAACCCGAACCTGAAGAGAGCTCAAGAGCTTTGCCATTGATTGTTGGTGGGTGCTGATTCTACTGAATTGTTGATTCTTTTGTTCTTGCATTGATTTCCTGGTTTTAACGCCGGCTCTTAGATAAGATACTGACTTTGGATTTTGTCTGGATTTGTTTGTCTTAGATTTTGCCTAATAACAATTTTTGCTCTGATTTTCTTATACTGCTTATGGTGTTCTCTTTTTTGATTAATAAATTATTTGATTATATAGTACTTGGTTTAGTTTTTAGGTGTGTTTGCACCTATTGCAATAGCCATGTATGTCAGTCTGTCTGCCTGTGTTTGTCCAAGTGAACAAACTCTTTCCCCTCTTGGACCGATTTTGAAATGTGGCATGCCTATTCTTTGAAAATTTTGAATTTTCATTTAGGTATATTGAACGGATTGCGGTGTTCAAAGTTTAGAAATTTCAAAATCGCCCATTGAAAAGCACTAGCAAATTTACAATGTTGGCACTTTTAAAATGGAGAAACGTTTGGTGTGACTTCAGCTAGGAATGAGCTTACTGTTTTACCTCGAGAGCAGTTGCTTGAACGTGTATATTTTGTAGATTTTTCTCTTTTACTCATCTGACAGCCGATTGGATGTCCAATGCAAGTGAGTGACGTCTGGGAGAATGCGCGACCTCAAATAGCTCACACTGCAGCACTCAACTAGTGCTGCTTTTGATAAGTTCATTTACAGAGTACAAAAAAAGTCACTTCTCGGGAAATAATTGGAAGGGGAAAGCAATTATGTAAGCATCTACAGTATAAGAGTGAATTGATTGAACAATATTATGTGCAGATCATCACTGTAAAGAACCGACATTAGCAACTTGAAGCTAAATGGTGTTTGAACTCATTAATAACACAGGAAAAGAGCAGCGGCCATAACTGACATAAACACAGGACAGGCTTAGAAATGGAACTGCAGGTGATCTGCGAGCAGAAGATCGGAGGTGCTGGGCAAGCAACAAAAGGACCACGCTGGCCGCTAATAACAAGGACTTGGCAAGATTAGAGTTTGCACCGTGCTGATTACTTAACAGTAAAACGTACAACAGGCTGACTGTGCGTTACAGTTTATCCACACCTGAAGAGCCGTTTTTGCTTCCATGTATTCTAAGCCTGGAATTAAAGCATTTAAGATAAGCTTTACTTTGGTATTTCTATTACACAATAATTCAGTTCCTTTCCACTTTCTTACTTGTTTACTGTTGTGGTAATAATAAGGCATGTTGTAGGTACAAAATCTTTCAATTTTGTTCTGTATTTTTATTATATTTTGCTCAAGACAACAACAGATTAACTAAATTCAGGACTCATCAAAGCATATCCTCTTCCCAGTTGTACCTCACTTTTAAAACGGCTGTTCCAACAAAGAAAGGAAAACATGCTGGTGCCTAAGGCTATCGATTAGTTTAAAACCTGGGCATCTGGGACAACAAGTAGCTAAATTGGTTTATAGCCTGGGAAAGGAAGACATGCCAGTAGTATTAAGCAATGTCAAAAGTTTTATTGTTTGGGAAAAATGAACATACTCAAGATTAAAGAATCTGAGCAAAATTCATCTATTATATTGCCAGCCAGCGAATCAGGTGTATCTAACAATCACACCTTACGAAACCCCCCGGTATAAATTTATAATAAATATGCCTTGGCTGAAGAAGGACGTCAGAAGGGGAGACAAAGACATCAGGAGAAGAGAACAGAGTGACGTTAGGAGAGGGTGCCAGCAACGTGCAGCCATTTCCATCTGATCATCAGAAAAGCATAATAAATGAACAACTATGAGTGCTAAGATCACAAGCCGCCTGCGACATTTATCCTTGTCATGTTTACTTTTTTGTAAGCTTTTTCTAAAGACTATATATATCCAGACTTTACTGTCAGCCCTATTTTCTATTATTCTTTGTTCCCCTGGTATTATTATTCCTGTAATAAATACCATACTGCTTTTAACTTTCTAAGCTTTGTCTTAATGTCTACAGTGATTGAAGTTATAAAGTAGATTTCTTTGAGCACCTGGTGCAGCCGGAGGTTTGCCATACGCTCCATGCTGTGAGGTTTATTAAGGCTGAGGGTGAGAGCTCCACTCAATAGTAGGAAACAGGACATAAAGTAAGACATTCTTGGCTGATAAATGGCCTATAGACAAGGATGCTGAGCCTTTCTATGTTTAAATGTATTCTTGGAGACTAAAAGTAATATTTAGGTCTGAGATATCTTTAAAACATCGTATGTTGTTCATGCCGATAATAAGCAAGTCTCTTGAAGTGCTGAGAGAGTGACAAGTTGCGTTATTCCTAATGCACTTGTGGTGTTTAAAGTGCTAGAGGTTAACAAGCTGTGTGTTTGTCATTCACAGGGCACTGCTGAGTTTCTGTGTGTATGCGTGTGTTACTCTTAACAGTAGACCAACCCGGTAACGAATCTGATGAGTACACTTACCCCTAGGAAAGGGGTAAGTAGAGCGAAATATCATGATGATAGAAGGCAGTAAACAAGAAAAAGGTTTGGGGATGGCCACCCCGTATACTGTAAAATCAGCAAAATAAAAGAAGCACATCTTTACAGACCAGAGCTCATAACTGAACTGAACTAACAGGATGAGTCTGTTCTATAAATATGGTGGCTAGGGAACAGGAACTGACATGGCAGGAAGGTGAATTCTGGGTACCGGAAATGATGTCATCAGGGTTGGCTGGAAATGATGTTAGTGGGTGGCTTGGTACTGATGTCACTGAGAGGCAGGGCCTTCAGCTAAACTGCAGGGAAACAAGAGGAGAGAGGATCAGGTAAGAGCGCCAACCCCTGGTCTGGCTGATAAATAACACTATTTGAGCCTGTTCCCCATGCGCACGTGTGTGACACTGTATATAATTTACCGCAATGCAGTGTTTTAACAAATTTGAAGAGTTAGAGGGGGTTTATTTCAGTTTGCTTTTCTCCTTTCATATGGTAGTATTAATAGTGATTTTAAGCTAGTATTGGTCATGTTGGGTACTGTTTTATTCATTATATTTTGAACGATGTTTTTTTTTAAGGAAACTGAACATCATTTAGTCACAGACCCTCTAGCACTCACACACATCAGTTGATGCCATTTTCACATCACTTGAATTGCATTCTGCTGTATGGAAGCCATTTAGCCACCACAGGCCCCTTTGGGCTACATTTTTAACTCCATTGTAAAGGGCTTCTCAAAAGCACAGATTTAATGGAGTTTACTAGCACATTCGATTATCACTATTATTTTTGAATATGAATCATTGTTACAAAAATATTTAATAAACAAAAATTGTGATAACTGACTCTTGGATGAAGTAAATAACAAATGTGAAATGTTCCAACTTTCATATCAGTTAACTTAGTCAATGAACACACCTGAATGTTGCCTATCTGTACATTTTCAATCCTTCAGATTGTTTCTCAAATTTTAGCATCTTGTACTTCATTTCTGGGCCTGTGCGGGCAGAAGCCTGCCTTTTGAGAAATGTTTGGGGTACCACCCTGGTAGCCCCTTTTAAAAACAAGAACAGAAAAACGCAGCCATCAATCAGCTCAAACAAAATAGCATCCTCTCAGTCTCAAGGCAGTAAAGTATCAGGAGCGCTGTCCTTCTTGTGTGTCACTTTGACATCTGACACCATCTTCAGGCAATGAGCAGGATTTATAGGGATGGTACTGGAAGGGGAGAAGCCATCTCTAGGTGTAGGGGCGGGGTTAGGCATCCTCATTCTGTATTTGTTTTCTGGCTGCAGAGGAGTAGAAAGAAGATAACACTAGCATTGTGCCCACATCTCTTCTCATCTCTTCACCTGAGCCAGCGAGGTGGTCCCCAGGCCACACTATATATAGCGTAAGGTACACAGCAGAGTGTATTTAGCACTATACAGCAGCCTGATCTCTTGGCAGTTCCATATACAGTGTCACACACGTGCACATGGGAGGCAGCTAAAGGGCTCAAAAGAAGGTAATTCCCAGGTAGACCAGTGGGTGGCAGAGTGCACTAATCCTTTCACTTATCTCCCGGCAGACGAAATGTGAGAAATTCCGCCAGGCTCCCATAACGTCACTTCCGATTCCGCCCCAGAAGTTGCCACTTCTGGTTCCTCCTGATTGACATCATTTCCCCCTACTGACTTTAAAACCACTTTGCCTGTACTATTGTTTCAGTTTTGTTTTGGACTCTTGTCTTTCCGTAAAGACCATTTCTTCAAATTTTTTTTGCATCTGCACCCAGCTTTCAAGTATACGGGAGGCTGCCCCAAACCATTTTTTTTGTGTTAAGTGTGGCAAAAGCGCTTAATAGGCGTCGACCCGACACAGACTGACAACTGAGACACAGGTAAAAATAAACAAAAACATTTTATTCTTGTCTTCAGCCATGGGGCACATCTTCCCTGTGTCCCACAGTCCCTACACAGTCCCAAAAACACCAAAAGAGAAACACCCAAAAACACACTCCTCTTCTGCCTGGGAGACAGAAACTTCCTCCTCCTCCCGACTCTGGCGCCCTGAGTAGTGGCTGCAGGCTCCTTTTATAGCACTCCCGGAAGTGCTCCAGGTGGTAATTGCCCTAATTAGGCTGCATTCCAGCCCAATACTGGGACATCAAATAGAAAAAGGAAAATGTTCTTTGTTTTTTCCAGACATCTTTATCCAAAGCAACTTATACTTCTAGCGTACACCTATCAGCCACAACATTAGAACCACCTGCTTAATATTGTGAAGGTCCCCCTCATGCCTTCAAAACAGCTGTGACCCACTGAGGCACAGACTCGACAAGACCACTAAAGGTGTCCAGTGCAATCTGACACCCAGGCGTTAGCAGCAGAGCTTTAAAGTCCTGTGAGTACAGAGTGGGGTCTCCATGGATCACACTTGTTCTTCCAGGACGTCCCACAGATGCTCAATCGCACTGAGATCTTTGGAATTTTATTTCAAACTAAAAATGAAAATAATGAGGATATTAGAAATAAACCTGACGCATTAGGCTTAAAATGCCAAGACAGAGGTAAAGAATTTAGGGGTAACTATTGACTCTGACTTGAATTTTAAATCGCAATCAGATTACTAGGACAGCATTTTTTTCACTTAAGAAATATAGCAAAAGTTAGACCCCTTATAACTCTACAAGATGCTGAGAAACAAGTTCCTGCTTTGTTTTCAGTCATCTAGATTACTGCAACACACTTCTCTCAGGACCACCCAAAAAAGACATCAATCGATTACAGTTAGTACAGAATGCAGCTGCTAGAATCTTAACTAGGAAAAGAAAATCCGAGCCCATCACGCCAGTTCTGATGTCACTACACTGGTTACCGGTGCCATTTAGAATTGACTTTAAAATCCTGCTTATAGTTTACAAAGCCTTCAGATAGATAGATAGATAGATAGATAGATAGATAGATAGATAGATAGATAGATAGATAGATAGATAGATAGATAGATAGATAGATAGATAGATAGATACTTTATTAATCCCAAGGGGAAATTCATAAATTCATATATCATATATATTCATAAATTCAATAATCTGCTGAATCCTGTATCCCAGAATGCCTCTCACCTTACACTCCAAATCGTAACCTGCGATCTTCAGATGAGGGTCTGCTTAGAATTCCAAGAGCTAAACTTAAAAGAAGTGGTGAGGTGGCCTGCTGTTATGCACCTCAAATCTGGATTAGCTGACCGATAGAAATTCGCCAGGCTAATACAGTGGAGCACTTTAAAAAGCTGATAAAAAATCCCTTAGTTTCACATGTCTTACTCATAGCTTCATCTTAGAGTAACCCTGATATTCTGTATATGCACTGAATTATCATATTTTTTCATGGCTCCACAATCCGTACTCACCCCTACTTTCTCTGCTGTAGTTCTTTTTCCACCTCATCATTGATGGATTGAAGGCCAGAGGTCCACATGACCATCATCATCTACTTCTATTCCTGAAAGCCTGAAAGACCATGAGGACTGATTGATGTTAGGCAGAATGCCCAGTGGGGGCTGGGTGGTCTCGTGGCCACGGAACCCCTGCAGATTTTGTTTTTTTTCTCCAGTGATTTTTGTGTTTGTTTTTTCTGTCCTCCTGGCCATCGGACCTTACTTTATACTTTATTAATTAGTATTGCCTAATCTTACTGTTATATTTTTCTTTTTTCTTTCTTCATCTTGTAGAGCACTTTGAGCTGCACCATTTGTATGAAAACGTGCTATAGAAATAAATGTTGTTGTTGTTGTTGTAGAGGCCAAACCAACACCTTGAACTCTTTGTCATGGTCCTCAAGGCATTCCTGAATAATTTTTATTGTGTGCTGTAGGCACATTTATTCTGCTGAAAGAGGCCACTGCCATCAGGGAATTCCATTGACATTAAGGGATGTGGTCTGCAACAATCTTTAGGTAGGTGGTACGTGTCAAAGTAACATTCCCATGAATGCCAGGACCCAACGTTTCCCAGGAGATCTTTGCCCAGATCATCACACTGCCTCCGCCAGCTTACCTCCTTCCAACTTTGCATCCTGCTACCATCTCTTACCCGGGTAAACGAACGCACACGCATCCACCGTGGTCTAAAAGAAAATGTGATTCATCCACCTTCTTACATTGCTCCCTGGTCCAGTCCTGACACTCACGTTACCATTGTAGGAGCTTTCGGCAGTGGACAGGCAGTGGAGAGCGCCCCAGTGGTCCACACTCGTGATCCGATTCTGTCAGGATCGACGCCATCCCCCACAACCCTGAATGGGCACTCTGACCGGTCCGCAGCTTTGCAGCACCATACCCAGTAAGCTGTGATGCATTGTGTGTTGTGACACTTTTCTCTCATTGCCAGCATTAAGTTTGTCAGCAATTTGTGGTACAGTGGGTCATTTGCACCCCCCCCAACATGCATCATTAAGACTTGGGCACCCGTGACCCTTTGCCGGTTCAATGGTAGTCCATGCTTGGACCACCTTAGATAGATATCAAAACCACTGCATACAAGGAACCCCCTACAAGCCCTGCTATTTAGGAAATTCTCTGACCCCGTCATGTAGCCGTCACAGTGTGGCCCTGGTCAAAGTCGCTAATATTCTTACGCTTGACCATTTTTCCTTCTTGCAACACATCACCTTCAAGAACTGCTTGTTCACTTGCTGCCTAATATATCCCAGCCTTCGACAGGCGCCATGGTAATGAGATAATCAATGTGATTTATGTCACCTGTCACTGGTTTGAATGTTGATCAGTGTACGTGGTGAAGTGGCTTACTTACGGTCGCATAATATGTTTAAGGTGGGCATTGAACTGACATCCTTATGGTTTGTGATTCAGCGCCCGTACTGTCGAATCACACACCAGCCAGTGTTAAAAATGACTATATAAAGTAAAAGCAAGGAAAGCTAAGACTCCTCATTTCCAAGCGTTCAAGTCAGTACAACAATAAAGATGCTATCATAGACGACTTCAAGGCCCTCTTCTTCATTTCCTGTGGGAATGGCCGAAGTCTATCAAGTGTTTACATTCGCGGTGACCTGATGTTTCCTGCACCCTCCTCACTTCAGGGACACCTGCGAAGGACTCTCATGGCAGTTGGACTGATTACACTTCATATCAGAGAGTGCAGAACGTGCAAGTTGCTGTGCTCAGTGAGGCCAAGGCCTCCTTGTTCCTTAGCCAACGGCTTAATGAAATCTTCCACGACTCAAGATTACAATTTCTGCATGAAAGACAAAAAAAAAAAGCTGAGATGGAAATGGGCCAAAAAAGAGCAAAGATGGTGAAGTGATGATTCTACAGGGTCACTGAGTGTGTGCATGTGTGGTCCCTGAAGTTGTTTGGCATCCTGTCTAGGATTAGTGTGACAGACAGCCATGTCCGTTATCTGGTCGAGATGCCAATGGAATGGAAGGACTGGGGTGGGGGGAGATCATCGCTGAGGTAATACCCTCCATGAGATGCTAGAGGGCAGCCCTCCTGGGCAGCTGTGGCACCACAAATTCCCACAGGACACACTTGGAAGCTGGAGTGTGGTGCAGCCCTGTTGGGTTCCATGGGGGCCACCGGGAGAGCTGCAGAACCCTATATAGGACATCCACCACACCTGGAGCACTCCCAGGACCTGCATAAAAGGAGCCACCTCACTCCATTCGGGAAGCCAGAGTCGGGGGGAGGTGGGCAAAGCTTGCCTGAGAGGGAGTGGAGGCGAAAACACAAACCAAGAGAAGAAGAAGAAGAAGAAGAACAGTCGTCTAAAGGACTGTGCTTTATTGTGTTGTGGTGTTTTGGGACTGTGCTGTGAGGAGAAAGAAAGGCTCCCTGATGGTAAATGAATTGTGTGTTGTGTGGCAAACTTGTGTCTGCCTGTTTGTGTCGGGGTTGGGTGGCTGTATGCGCCCCAGTGGTCCACACTTTTGATTCGATTCTGTCAGGATCGACGCCAGCCCCCACAATCCTGAATTGCATTAAGTGATTTATATTATACTAGCTGTACAAGCCCGTGCTGTAAAAAGCCCGGGCTCCTAGAAACCATGGATTCTGGCACTTCAATCAATCAATCTCATCGGTTGTGCATTAGCGACTAAGCGAGGTTCTGTTTCGTTGGAGGTTTCGTTTTGTCGACGTTTATCAGCAGTGTCACACACATGCGCTTAGGAGGCAGCCAACAAGCCCTGAGGTGAGTGAAAGACCGCGAGACAAAGGGGTAATATCGAGTACAATCATCACCCCGAAAGCGGACAGTAGAGGTCACGTAGTTTATGTGTACCAAATTTCAGTTCAATAGTTCAAACGGTTTGTGACCTACAGGTGATTTAAAATCCTGGACAGACAAACGGACAGCCACAGTAGCGTATTCGATAAGAAGATTATTTTCAAGTGTTAGTGATGTTTGGTCTTAATGTCTGATGACCACACAAACCTTTCACAGGTGGGTTTCCAAGTCCCATGACGTGTTGTACTCAAGTTCACCAAGGCTTTCTGCGATGCCCCAGGAGAAACATAGCCTGGGCATCCTCCTGTTTACAGCAGATCCATAGTCATGTACCGAGATGGAGTAGGACCATGAGGACACAAACAACAAGTCTTGGAGCAAAGTGCGGAGAACATTATTTACAATCTAAAGGCTAAAAGTCATTTTCATTTTCTATCCTGCTTAGTCCCAAACAGGGTCATGGGGGTCTGCACTTCATCTTCTATTGAGCCAGGCTAATCCAATTCGGAGGTAATTAAGGGGCAGGTCCTACCCAGGCAGCATCAGGGCACAAGGTAGGAGCCAATGCCAGATGTGGTGCCAATCCATCTCTGTGCACACTCACTCAGAGTCGCCAGTGTGGTGTGGAAAAAATCAGTCATTTTCTAACCCACTTAGTCGTGAGTAGGGTCGTGGGGGTCTGCTGGAGCTTATCCCAGCTAGCATAGGGCGCCAGGCAGGAACAAACCCTGGACAGGATGCCATGCCATTGCAGGGAAAAAAAAAACACACACACACCTCAGTCACACTCTAAAGCCAATTTAGGATCACCAATTCACCTAACCTGCATGTCTTTGGACTGTGGGAGGAAACTGGGGCAATTCAATAAATAATAAAAACAATGCCTTGGTGGAAATTAAAACAAATTAATAAAATGGATCCTTACAAATAAGTTAAAATCACAACTAAAATAATCAATCAAAAGATCCATACAAGGAAGTTAACATCACAACTAAAACAATCAATAAATAGATCCATACAAATAAGTTCAAATCACAAATGAAATAGTCAGAATCAGCTTGATACAAAGGACTGAAAGTTGTGCCGGCCACCTCAGCTGACCCCAGGGGTTCAACAGTAGTGGGATATGAGGGATCAAAGTTACTCCTTTTCACAAAAACTGGGGATCAGAAACTGTAAAAGAAAGAGAGTACAATAAAGAGTTGGGGTGCCAAGACGGTCAACCCAAATAATTGTATGCAGCAAAAGTAAAAGTAAAATACACAATTATTGTGGAGTCGTCTCTGCAGACCGGATGATTGACAACCGCACAACCTCTGACATCACTTCTGGTGTTTGACCTAACAACCCCGAACCCCATCCCCCCCTCCGCCAACCCCGGACCCGCCTCTTCCTGCTTGGCTGGCATTTAACCTAAAGTGTCACCATCTTGGGTGATCGGATCTAAGACTCATATCCATAGTGACTTTTATTTTTTTTTGCTGAAAAGCTTAATTTGTGTTCCTTTATAATATGCAGAGTTACTGTGTCACCCCAACTCTTTATCTTTTGTCTTGTCCATTTTACAGTATATAGGGTAGACTGTTATCTCGGTGGATGCTCCTTTAGGACAGGCCTCGGTAGGACTGGACAATGACTGTGATTCTTTAAGACTTACAGGGACAAGATTCACTATAATAAGACTTGGAAGGCCATCAGAAGATGAGCTTGCCCTGTCACAGGTTCAACAGTCCTCAACCCGGATGAAGAAAAGCCATCTCCAGCTCAACCTGACAAAGATGGACCTTCTTGTTATCCCAGATTGTCTTTCTCTCGGTCTTGCAGATCCACTCCATACATCTTCCATAAGATCAGACAGAGTAAGCAGCACTGCTCCTGTTCTAGACTTTGGTCATGTCTCATCTTGATTACTGCATGTCTCTGCTGACAGGAGTACCAACATGTGTCACCACAGTCCCTTCAGATGACCCAAAATGCAGTGGCATGTCTAGTGCTCAACCTGCCAAGGTGGGCACATGTCTCTTGTCAGATCACTACCAAGGCTCCTTGTTGTTTCATGTTCAAATCCAACACTTCCCTACAGAGTAGTCAGTGGGTCAGCACCAATCTATGTGGAGACTCTTATTCTTCTCACTCACTCTATTCTGTTGATGAATGGTGTCTGGTGATGCCACTACAGTGAGGCATCAAAACTCAATCTAGGGTCTTTATATGTGTAACTTCCAGCTGGTGGAATGAGCTGCCCACCTCCATTCAAACTTCAACGAAACATTTGAAGGGTCTCTTGTGTGGTGAACTTCTGTCTAATGATAGTGGCTGTTAGGTTCTTCTAACCTGGAAAGTGTAACTCACTTGTATTTTCTTCTGAGCTCTTCACTTGTGGTGATCAATTCTGTCACCTTGTCCTGTCACACTTGTGCCCAGACATGCCCCCAGACTGATATTTACCTGATTAAGTTGACCTCCTTTGGAAGTTGCTTTGGATAAAAGTGTCTGCTAACCAAATCAATGCAAATGATATTCCATCAAGTCATCACTTGTTTGTCTCCCTCCCACACCCTCGTGCTTTCCAAAGCCCTCCTTCATCTGCCATGAGATGTTTTTGTAACACACAGAATCAGCCAGTGTGTTTTGCAATAGTCAATGGCAGCAGGCACTCAACCGTCAGGGCAGCGCCAGTCCCCTGCAGGTGTTACGAAAGCAGCTGCCTGCTACCCACCCACCACCCACACAGGGAGCTCATGACAGGCTCCCCACTCACAACTATCTATCTGATCCTTCATGAAAGTGTGCTTGGCAGAAATTGTTACGAAACGGGTGCGTGCTACTTTTGGGCATGACTTGGCAGTGCAGAGAAGTGGAGTTGGTGGGGGCTGAGGGTACTCCTTTGTCAAAATTAAACTCAGGCCTCTCCTGTTTTCCTTCCAGCCTTATTTGAGCAGATGTTGGCAAGAGCATCGGCCCAAGTATTTCAGCCAGATGGGGTCCCACTGTGTGCAGAATGTGATCATCATGTGAGAAAGCCAAGCAGGTCCCGTGTGTTACTCATTTAACCCTTTCCGTTTAAAGGTCTCACATCAATCCTAAATTAAGTGCTAGCAGTAAACGACAATGATCAAAAAGAAATAATCTATCTATCTATCTATCTATCTATCTATCTATCTATCTATCTATCTATCTATCTATCTATCTATCTATCTATCTATCTATACAATACAATACAATACAATACAATACAATACAATACAATACAATACAATACAATACAGTTTATTTTTGTATAGCCCAAAATCACACAGGAAGTGCCACAATGGGCTTTAACAGGCCCTGCCTCTTGACAGCCCCCCAGCCCTGACTCTCTAAGAAGATGAGGAAAAACTCCCCCCCAAAAAAAAAAACCTAGTAGGAAAAAATGGAAGAAACCTTGGGAAAGGCAGTTCAAAGAGAGACCCCTTTCCAGGTAGGTTGCGCGTGCAGTGGGTGTGGGGTCAATACAATACACAGAACAGAACAAATCCTCAATACAGTATAAAATAAAAAGTTTTTTTTTAGAAGTAAAAAAAAATAAAAATTTTAGAAGTACGGAGCAGAATTTAACAGTAGATGATATCACATAATAAGATTTGAATATTTTTAGAGTCCTGGAGACCTCATCCATCAAGCTGCCTCCCCCATTTGGCCATTCCATGGGTGAAACAGTGCTGGGCCAGCCAATCCGATGAAAGGACCCCTCTTTCCCACAATTCCTGCGATCCTCCATCAGGGATGACTTTACCTTAGGCAGGCAAAACAACTTGGCAGGTGGGCCGTGTCACCGAGTGCCACATTTGAGTACCGAGAAGAGAAACAGAAAAGGTGAGGGTTAGTATCCAATTCTAACGATCATGTTACTTATGTTTTAGTGTTAATGACTAACAACAGAGATGCAGTCTGTACAGTTAATCAGCAGCTCTAGTCAGGGTGTGCTAAACTGAAGTAGTGAGTCTTCAGCTGGGATTTAAAAGCTGAGAGTGAAGGGGCATCTCTTATAGTAGCAGGCAGACCATTCCACAGTTTAGGGGCCCTGTAACTAAAAGCTCGACCTCCCACTGTTATTTTATTAATCCTTGGAACCATAAACAGACCGGCATCTTGAGATCTTAATGTGCATTCTGGTTTGCAAGTCATGATAAGTTCCGACAAGTAAGCCGGACCTCTGCCATTTAATGCTTTATATGTTAAAAGGAGGATTTTGAAATCTGCCCTAAACTTAACCGGGAGCCAGTGTAAGGATTTAAGAACTGGAGTGATGTGTTCGTATTTTCTTGTTCTTGTAATAATTCTTGCAGCCGCATTTTGGATTAACTGGAGGCTGAATAGAGAACAGTTTGAACATCCAGTGAACACCGCATTGCAGTAGTCAGTCCTACTAGAGATAAATGCATTAATTAATTTCTCAGAATCCTGTTTATTTAGAAAGCGCCTTAATTTCCTAACATTTTTTAGATGGAAGAAACATGTTTTGGACATCTTTGCAATATGCGCTTTAAATGACATGCTAGAGTCAAAAATAACTCCTAGATTGCAGGCTGATTCAGTAAAATTAATTGGGATTTCAACTGAGTTAAATGATGACAAAATATTGTTGTGATCAGCGTCATTCCCTGCAACAATTAACATCTCTGTTTTATCTGTGTTTAAAGACAAGTAGTTCTCATTCATCCACTCCTTTAATTCGCACATAACACATCTATCTATCTATCTATTATCCAACCCACTATATCCTAACTACAGGGTCACAGGGTCTGCTGGAGCCAATCCCAGCCAACACAGGGCACAAGGAAGGAGACAAACCCGGGCATGGCGCCAGCCCACTGCAGAGCACATGCACATGCACATCAAGCACACACTGGGGGCAATTTAGGATCACCAATGCAAGTAATCTGCATGTCTTTGAACTGTGAGGAAACCCATGCAGACACAGGAAGAACGTGCAAACTCCACACAGAGAGGACCCGGGAAGTGAACCCGGGTCTCCTAACTATCTATCTATTAATTAAATCTGAAAACAAAGGAAGAGATGATCACATGGAAAACACAAAGTATGAAAAAAATAGCATACTAAATAAAGAGCTGCCACCCAGCTGGGATCTATCTATCTATCTATCTATCTATCTATCTATCTATCTATCTATCTATCTATCTATCTATCTATCTATCTATCTATCTATCTATCTATCTATCTATCTATCTATCTATCTATCTATCTATCTATCTATCTATCTATCTATCTATTTAATTGGAAATCAGCTCTCCCCATTGCTGAATACTCTAGGAATATTCATAAGTTGCATCCCACCCTTTGAGTGTCTGTGTGGTTGTAAACCTCCCCTAAAGGAAAAAGTGGGCCCAGAAACTCAATGGAAGCTGAGACACTCATACCTAATGACATACATTATTTTTATTTTTTTTTTATTAAATGAATTGAAGTTATGAATTGCAATTCTTTCTTGTTTATTTTAACACGAGAGACAGTTGCATGTTGCATATTGTCCTTACCGGCCTGCACTGAAATGGCAACACTCCCAGGCAGCCTGAGCTCCCACTCTACAGAATGGCTTTGGCCTACACCAGGCCAAATGGGGCTTTGGCTTCAAAAGTTCAAAATATTCTTTAAAGTTCCAAAATAACAATAAATATGCTTCCTAAGAGGGAGAACCGTAAAACTCCAGCTTGTAGAGACATATGCCACAAATACTCTTTATAAATAAAGGATTTATTTACAGGAATGTAGAAAAACAGCAGAAAACATTTCTGATAATAGAAGCCAATTTGCTGTACAAAGGCAAATTATGTGAAAAATGTTAATGGAAAAATAAAAAAATCTCCCTTTACTCATATTGCATAATCCACATGTCAGTCATCCAGTCGAACACAAAACACAGGCTTTTTTTGTTAAAATATTTCATAGATGCTTCCAAACTAATCAGTGTAAATCATCAACAGAAAACAAGCCTCATGGGAGTCACTCTTTGATGAGAAGGAAGAACTCTTAACCAATGAATGAGGGGTACATGTTGGTCTTTAATTTGGGTTTCAATTTTTGATGTGACACTTCGGTGTCTATTTAACAATATCTTTGTATGTGTTTTGCACATTTTGACCATACAACTTTGTAGGGGGCATGAGGATGCTAAGATTCACTCTGTCTGAAGACAGTGATTTGTTTATTTTATTACAGGGACCCCAGGAACACACCCAGACCCTGCACGCACACGCTCACACAGAGAGACACTCAATGAATCGATAAATAATAAAGATATAATGAAGATAATGAAGTATATATTAAGTGAAAAATGACGACAAAAGTATTAAACAAGCAAAGGGTATGCAAAAGCTCTCCCAAGTTCCCCTGGCGGTGATAATAAATTTACGAGGTGAGGGATGACCAATAGTTCGACCTGGCTGGGACGCACCAAGAATGGAAGGATGGGGTAAGGCAACTAATTTGAGACCATGTTTCCCCCAAGACGATAGATGGCACCATCCCTACAGTATAATGGTGCCCCAGACTCTCACAGGGCATTATGGACTTTGGAGTTTCGGTATCGCAATCCTATTGGGTGCCAAGGGCACCACCAGGGGATGCTGCAGAAACATACAAAGTTCTCTATTTTCTATATAGCCTAGAAGTACAATCAAATCACAAGGACGGAAGCCCTGAAGTACTGGTCTGAAGAAGAAACTTGAGTTTTCCATCTGACCAAGTTACGTGATCGGAAGGACAGAAGCACTTCCGTATCAAGGACTATTTAAAGGACTGTTGGGAACACAGCAGGTGAGCCGGAGTCGGGAGGTGGAGGACAGAGTTTGCTGGGAGGTGTAGTGGAGGAAAAAGAAAATTGTATTGTGCCATACTTACTTACCTGTTTATTTGTGGCTGTGGTGCTTGTGGGCACTTTAAAGAAAAAAGGAAGAAATTAAATAACTTCTTGGTGTTTTTAGCCTGTATCTTACGTCTGTCTGTTGGGGTTAAAAGGGGCAACAGTGACCCCTATCGTCCACATATTTACAATGAACACAACACAAATGAAGCCTAGTGATTCACTAGACGATAAATAATGAACACTTCCGACATGGCCCAGTACATCATTTGTGGATGATGGTGAGAATCAACTGAGATGTCAAGTGAACAGTTTCCTGAATGTTATGAAAGTTTTGTCCTACCATGTTCCAGTTTTTGTGTGAAGATTTGTAGAAGTTGGGAGTGATTTCCCAGACAAAGACGTTTATCAACTCAGATGAAATCGCACGCACAAACAGGTACAGGATAAGCACATAAATCGAGAATGAAACTGTAATCTAAGGGTGATTGTATTCCAGAGGTGTGGAGAAGCGTAGAAATGAGTATACACCGATGAACACACTCTCCTCGGCATCTTTTTGGTTCCTTTTTAAAGAGACAGCTTAATTATATTTTTTCCCAGCAACCCCTGCACCCTCTAATTCTGCCCAATGGTGAAATACTGGCAGTGCTGCTGGGAGTTGTAGGTAATTTAAGAAGCACCTGGATAACTGACCTGTGGATTGCGCAACATGAGTAACGTTGATTTTCTTTTCTCTTTTTTCCACAAACATTTTTCACGTCATTTATCGTTGTACATCATTTGTCACTGTCGGCTTCTATTATGCCATAAACTTTTTTCTCTCCCTTCTACATGAAAATATGAGATTAAATATTTTTCTCTGCCATCACTACAAGCTACACGAGGTAAATAACATACAAAAAAGCTATCCTTTTTGGGTGGAGTAATCCTTTAACGATCGCTTTGTAGAGGAATGTAGTTTCTTCATGGACAAACAGGGGTTATTGTAGACTAACATCCCTGGAAAACTACAATGCAATCGGTGGGCT
This sequence comes from Erpetoichthys calabaricus, assembly GCF_900747795.2. Taxonomy (NCBI): domain Eukaryota; kingdom Metazoa; phylum Chordata; class Cladistia; order Polypteriformes; family Polypteridae; genus Erpetoichthys; species Erpetoichthys calabaricus. Next base: position 147,140,513 of record NC_041405.2, on the reverse strand, counting down.
CAGGAGTGTACGAACTTCTTAATTTGCCATTAATACTCTAAAATCTAATGCTATAGGCCAACATCGCCCACTAGTGGCCTCTGAAACAAGTACACTCCTGAGCACCGTTTCATTGTACTATAGCATTCCAGAGTTTGTGGATAACAGTAATCCCTGTCGACCCCTCTTGGAATCACAGTTTGGGACCCTCTTTTACTTCATTGTAGCTTTAAGAAACATTTCACAAATGAGAGGAGACCATTCAGTCCATCAAATTCGTTTGTTTAGCTAATAGCTAAGCTGTCCCAACATCTCATCCAAATTCTTCTTAAAGGTTATCGAGGTTTCTGCTTCAACTCCATGTCGCAGTAGTTTGTTCCAGGCTCCCACAACTTTTTGCATAAAGAAGTGTTCCCCGCTCTCAGTCCTAAATGCCCTTCCCCTTATTCCCATAGATGTCTTCAAGTAGAGTTTCAAAGGCTGATAGTCTACACTGACTCAGAGTCTCCTAATGGCAAATTAAGAAGCGTGTACACTCCAGGAGCCCTCCTATGGCATTGTAGTTTTCCAGGGATGTTAGCCTACAATGATCCTCATTTGTCCTTGAAGCAACTATATCGATCTAAACTTTGGCAACAGCGTTACCGAATCGTCATCTTAAATACTAGAAATATTACGACACCACACACAGTGACACTGCACCAACAAAAGTCCTATCAAGCATAAGCAATATGGCTGTGACCATCCAAAATGGCCGCAAGGGAATAAAAAATATCAAAATAGTGTGGCAATGATGTTAATATAAGTAATCCAAAACTAATTTATATTTTTAGAAGATATGAAATGTGACATTAGGGTTTGCAGGGTCTCAGGTGTACAGAGAACAGGGAAATTCTTACTTGCATGTGCTAGGCAACAGTGATACCTAGTGGCCCCTTAAGAAACTGCACTCTAGAGACTCCTCATTTGTATTTTCTGTTTCAAGCACAATTACTCACTAGTGACCTCTAATGGCACATGAAGAAACTGCACTTCTGGTCTCCTCTTGTACTGCATTGTAGTCTTCCATGGGTGACCATTCACAGTGACTACTAGTGGAACTAAACTACTGAACCCAACTTACTGCATTGCAGTTTTCAGAGAAAGGTAGCCTGGACTCCACTATTATGGTAGAAGTCCTAGCAAGAATAATTTTAACAGTAACCCGGAGTAGAGACATAGAGTAAAACAGGAGTCGGAATCTGGGAGATCCACAGCTCTTATAACAAAGCCGAATCAAAGGTCAAAAATCAAAATCAAGCATGAATCGAAACCAGAAAAAACCTTTAAAAAGCACAAAAATGACACAAGTGAGCAGTATCTGGATGTTGGAAGTATCTGGATGAGATGTTAAGGCAGCTAGCTAAGCAAATAAGCTTGATGGACTGAACTCTCACCTCTCATTTGTCAAATTCCTTACATTATTAGCGTGTTTCGAATCCGCAAACTCGGATAGGCAGTGCTAATTTTATTGACCGCATTGCATTGTAAACCAAAAGTTATGACCCCTAATAATGTGGGATATATCCTTAACAATGGGAAGACAGAAAGTGACAGCAATTGAAATAGTCAAAATGAAGTCGAAAACAGCACCAATAAATTAACAACACCAAAAATACTCTGACTCTGATCACCAAACTGATGTTAGATTGAGAGACAGGGACTGGAAACAAAAAGGAGCATTCGGACCTTTTTGATAATATGTGTGGTGGCTGACTTCACCATAGCTTTGGTTTAAAAGCCGTACGCTTCCTGAATATCTGAGCATGTTTCTTTGATTTGTTTTTCTAAAATTTTGACTGTCATAGCATGCTGATTAATTCTTTGGAATAAAGAACTCGATTTTGATTGACTTCAGACCTCACAGGCTTGGACATATTCGTTAATACACACAGCGTCTTCAGAAAGTCTTCAGACCCCTTGACTTTTTACACATTTAGTTATGTTGCAGCCTTGTGCTAAAATGATTAAAATTCACTTTTTTCCCAATTCAAGCAACACTCAGCTTCCCAGAATGACGAAGCAGAAACAGGAGTTTAGAAATGTTTGTAAATCTCTCTTGTATAAAAGAAAATCTTGAGACGAGACTATTGGCAAGAGATTGTTTGAAGTCCCGCCAGAAGAGACTATTACCAAGAGGTTTATTCAAGTCCCGCCCTTCTCTTAACCATTATCAACCACGTCCATGGTCCTCTCACTTCTCATTTGTGTGAATGCTTTGTCAGACACAGTTCTTGTGCTCTCAGTTCTTATAAATCTTTACGTTTTCCTCACTTTAAGTTTCCAATAAAAGAAGACGTATTATGTCCAAATCTTATTGAAGAATTTCATCCCGAAGGGCAATCAACACTAAAAATGAGTACACGGGCAATCCCAGCACAGAGAAACAATGAAGTCAAACGAATTAATGTGAAAATTGTTGATCGGCTACATGGCAGATTGGCTAAATGCGCATCAATAGACTATACTGAAACAGTTGGTGGTGATTGTGTGGAAGATGAAAACATCAACTTACAATATCATGAAGAATATCTACAACCGTTAACACTGTCTGGTCTTCCACTGTACGAATTTCTTTAGAAAGAAGGACGTATCGTAATGTTATTGCGTAATTTATGTCTGAGTGATGGGCTATGCAATGGGACAAGATTAGTTGTGTTCAAAATTGGTCGAAAAATTCTGACATGTAAAATTTTAACAGGCGACAAGAAAGGTAGTGTAGTACATCTTCTGCAGATTACATTAGACACCAAAGGAGATCTTGATATGCCATTCATATTAAAACGTTTACAGTTTCCTATTAGAATAGCTTTTGCTCTGACAATTAATAAATCACAGGGACAAACATTCAAAAAAGTTGTTTTATTTATTAGAGAGAAAGAAACGAAATTCACTCACAGGCAGTTATACGTTGCGTTGTCATGATGTAAGACCAAACACGGAATCAAAATTCAATGCGATATTAAAAAAAAGTTAATTCAAAAAAATGTTTTTACTGAAGTTTTACAGTAAAAGTGTAAGTTTAAAAAGTATTTGTGTGTTAATTTCAAAGTCAAACAGAACAAAATTGTATTACACAACGAATACCTCTAATGCAACATGTAACATAATTTTCTTTCAATTTATTACGTTTTACTATTTTTTAATATGGTTAATTACTTGCTGTAATGTAAAATAGTTAGGTCTATTATGCATATGTAACAATTCCCATGAAAATAACAATCTGTTTAAATTGTACATCCGCTTCCCCATACGTGAGCGATAGATCCAAGAAGTGACTAGCGCATAGCGCCCACCCGGGGGTTGGCGAGCGAAACTAGCAGTCGGCAGAGCCCTCTAGTTTATTCAAAATAGAAAGCTGAAATTTCACACAAGTACACAAGGATTTGGACCCTTTAGTACTTAGTTGAAGCTGTTTTGGCAGCCATTCCAGCCTGGAGTCTATTTGGGTTTGACGCCTGTTGAGTTTTTCTGCCATTCTTCTCTGCAGATCCTCTCAAACTCTATCAGGTTGGATGGAGATCATCACTGGATGGCTGTTGTCGGGTCTAGAGATGTTCAACTGAGTTCAAGCCCAAGCTCTGGTTTGGCCATTCAAGGACATTCCCAGAGTTGTTCCTAAGCCACTCCTGCGTTATCCTGTTTCGCTGGGTGCAAAAACGACAGGTCACAGAAGGATAGACATCTGGACACTAACCAGGTCTTCCCATTTAATCAAATAAAGCTCAAACAAAACAAACGGCTCTTGGAGTTGTGCAGCCAGCCCTTAAGTGAAATATAAGTAATGGTATTTGGCTCTTAGCTGTAGAAAAAAAGGGTTGTTTCCCAGGAGCTTCATCTGGTGGGCTCCTGGTGGGTCACTCCAATCATAAAAGACACGTCCTTCTGGGCAGCGGACAAACAGGAAGGGGCTAGGTGCCCTCACTGGACGGTTTCTCAGAGCTGTGGAGCTGTAGGGGGAGAAGGAGAAGGGAATGCTAACAACAACACTCCCTCTAACCCAGGAGGTTATCAAGCCCATGAAGAGATCCTCCAACGCACATGTCCAACAAGTTAATTAAGGGGTGCCAGACTCCCCAGGACATTTCTTTAATGATTTTTTTTGTTCATAGCCCTTCACTAATATTTTTGGATCCATGAGATTTTACAGATTATAGTTTCATCATTATTTCGTCTCTATGGTGATACTTACAAAATAATTTAATTTGAATATTTCAGCTTAACATCAGTTTGTTTTTGTGATAAGTGCCACCAGTTTGGGACTCTCATCACCTGGACTCTGCTCCTAGTTGTTAGTCTTGGAATGTCTCCATGTCAGACATTTACAGGGAATGCTGGCATAATGGTTGTCTCTTCATCCGTGATTGTGGACAACCTAAACGGTTTTGCGCAAGCAATTGTTGTGAATTCTGGCTTTGAAATCTTCAGTGATCCTTTCTCACATGTGTCCTGCCAAGAAATGAACCGGTGTATTTATTGACTGATGTAAACCGAGAGAAGGGTGTAAAAATAAAACCAAAATAAATAAAAATAAAACTCCCTAGCAAATCCTAACCAGGAACAAGAACTGAATTTAAAAAACAGAAAAGGCAAAGAGGTCAAAGCAAACAAACCGTGAGAGCATCAGAACAAGAAATTTCTTTTAATGATTTTTTTGGAGGTTTGTATCTGCAGATTGGATAACAAAATTAATTATTTTAGCTCAATCCCTGCTTGTCTTTATGATAGCTTCACCATTTTGAGATCCTCGTCACCTAGACCAGCGTTTCTCAACCTTTAAGTATTTGCGACCCAAGTTTTCATAATAGTTTTAATCGCGCCCCCCTAACGTTTTTTTGAAAGGAGCCCACTAATACCAATTTGTTCTTTTTTAATTAATGATATATCATAGATGCATATTTTATTATACCTACTTAACTTTTATCGATATTTATCTAACTCTATATTTATTTTTCTAGTATCAGAATGTAGTTTAAGTTAATTTGTTTTGGATTCAATAGATGTATTTTTCATATTTTCGATTCTTGTTTTCTTTTTTTCACATCTTCGCGCCCCCTTTTTGTTACTTCATGCCCCCCTAGGGGGGCCCGCCCCACAGATTGAGAACCACTGACCTAGACTCTGTTCCCAGTTATTAGTCTCGGAAGTTGCTGTGTCACACATTTAACTACCAGCATGATGGTTCTCTCTTCATCCGTGATTACGGATAACCTAAAACGTCTTTGCGCAAGCAGTTGTCGTGAATTCTGGCTTTGAAATCTTCAGCAATCTTTTTTGACATGTGTTCTGTCAAGAAACGATCAGGTGATTTATTATTATTATTTAAACCCAGAGACATGTATAAAACTGAAACCAAAGCAAATAACAATAAAACTCGCTATCAAATCCTAATGAGAGTCAAGAATCGAAGCTGAAAAAACTGGTAAAGAGGTCAAACCAAATGAAAGTCGCGACAAGCACTAGAACAAAAGATCTCTTTTAAGTATTTCTAAGGAGGTTTGCATCCGCAGATCAGATAATAAAATGAACCCCTTTCATCCGGTTGCACCAATTGCCTGCAGGTCACGACCCTAGAAGCCACACCCTCTAGTAACACAGTAAATGGCACAAATGACAGCTCTCATATCAATGGTAAAGCATTGTGAGTGTACTTACTGTTTTCACATGACTAACTTTCTGCAGGGTGTGAAGGTTTCTTTCTCACATGCCTGGCCATGTCTTTCTCCTCCATGTTATGGAGTTCTCATTGGCTCACTTTCTGCCAAAGAAAACTCCATCAGGGATATCCAATTTATCATCATGAAGATATCCAATTATCAGGGAATTCTTGACTTTCCTGGACTACTGTTGGACAGGCTGAAGGCATCAAAAAGCTAAGGGTCACTTCCAAGGCCAACACTTCCATTCCCTTCGGTGCATGAAGGGGCCACTCTGGTTCCAGCCTTACCTTAACGTACATCTTTCAGATCCATAGGAAAATGTTACTCCTCAAAGGTTGATCTTTAATGGCTAAAGAGACTTAAAAGAGATGTTTCTCCTAACATTCCTTTGGAAAAATAGAAACATGAGATACAGTTAAAGGAGTCAAAGTTGAGAATTTGGTTTGAAAAGCATGTTACAGTATATTTTGTGAGATCTCTTTCTAATATTGATGTTATCTCTTCCAAGACTTCATACTGTTTACTTATTATTGGACTGATTCCTTAATCCGAGGTGACTTACAACACCAGAGATATGATTGATTCCATTTCTTTTGTTTTTCTAATTGGAGCACAGGCAGGTGAAGTGACTTGCTCAGCGTTACATGGTGTCAGCAGTGGGATTTAAACACATAACCTCAGGGCTTGAAGTCCAATGTCATGTTGCCTGATTTATCTTTCAGAATGAGTTTGATCAAATTGGACTACATCAGCTGTTATTTTATGAGACTGTTATTTTAAAATGAGTTTATCAAGAACACATAGCATAGCAGCGCTAGAAAAGGTCCAGGGAAGAGCGACTAGGCTGAGTCCAGGGCTACAGGGGATGAGTTATGAGGAAAGATTAAAAGAGCTGAGCCTTTACAGTTTAGACAAAAGGAGATTAAGAGATGACCTGATTGAAGTGTTTAAAATTATGAAGGGAATTAGTCCAGTAGATCGAGACGGTGACTTTAAAATGAGTTCATTGAGGACATGGGGACACAGTTGGAAACTTGTTAAGGGTAAATTTTGGACAAACATTAGGAAGTTTTTCTTTACACAAAGAGCGATAGACACTTGGAATAAGTGACCAAGTAGTGTGGTAGGCAGTAATAATAATAATAATTCATTACATTTATATAGCGCTTTTCTCAGTACTCAAAGCGCTATCCACACAGGGAGGAACCGAACCCACAATCTTCCACAGTCTCCTTACTGCAAAGCAGCAGCACTACCACTGTGCCACCTGTAAGACTTTAGGGACTTTGAAAACTCGACTTGATGTTTTATGATGAAAAAATAAGTGGATAGGACTGGCGAGCTTTGTTGGGCTGAATGGCCTGTTCTCGTCCAGAGTGTTCTAATGTTCTAAACACAGGGACACAGTTGAAAACTTTGTGAAGGGTAAATTTCTCGTAAACATTAAGAAGTTTTTCTTTACACAGAGAACCACAGACACTTGGAATACGCGACCAAGTAGTGTGGTAGACAGTAGGACTTGATGTTTTTTAGAAGAATTATGTGGATAGGACTGGCGAACTTTGTTAGGCTGAGTGGTCTGTTCTTGTCTAGCTTGTTCTAATGTTCAATATAAATTAGACCAACTACCGTATATACTCACGTATAAGTCGGGTCTTGAAACCCAAAAAATCAATCAAAATCAGACAACGACTTATATGCCCATTCAAAAATGCGACACTTATTTTATTTTTTTTTACATCTTCTTGCCTCCTCCAATCTCACACCAGTTTCTCAGACACATCAAATTTTGTTGCAGCAGCCCGGTTACCAATTTCTTTTGCCACCTCAATGACGTTTAATTTAAAACCAGCTTCATATTTTCTTCTGATCGAACGCTCCATCGTAGATAAGGGATGCTCATATGATAAAGGTGTATGAGGGTGTGAGATACAAAAAACACAAAACAGTGCAAACGTCACTTTGGAATAGTTCGGGTATTACCGTGTAGTCACGTGGGCACAATACATAGAAACACAAGGCTGTGGTCTCTGTGGTTACTCTCTCAGGTGGGCATTAGCATATTACGATCTCTTGGACCAATAGCGTGAGTTTTCCGCATTCGACTTATACGACCGACATTATAAATTACCAGAAATCATACGGTAAAATCAAGCCCACGAGAGAACTTATCCGCAAGTTGTGGCGAGTGGCTGGGTCCCATGCCAGCCGGAACGCCCCTTCTATATATGTTCCGGGAGAGCAACCATGATGGCAGCCAGAGGCGTAGCTAGGGTTTTCAGCGCCCGGGGATAACTGAAGATTTCGCACCCCCTCCTGTTTGTCAAAATGCATTGGGGAAGGGAAAGAAACATCAATTTGGTGTCCCCTGGATGGTGCTCCCGGGGGCAGATGTCCCCCCTTGCCCCCCCCTCCCATGCCACTGGTGGCAGCCACCGTGGATGACGATGGTGCCTCAGTTTCTCAAAGGGCTCCATGGGAGATGGAGTTCTCCACATCCCCAGGGGTGCTGCATGGGTCTCTGAGCCGGCCTGGACGACTCTACAGCCCCGCCTGGAAGTGCAATCAGAAACAGGTGAAGAAGCACCTGGAGCACTTCCCAGTGGACTATTTAAAGGGCCAGCAACCACCGCTCAGGAGCCAGAGTCGGGAGGTGGAGGACGAAGCTAGACGGGAGGAGTGGTGGTTTCAGAAGAGTGTTTGGTGATGTTGTGTGCTTATTTTGGACTGTGTTATGCCTGTGGGGTTCACGGGGAAGACATGCCCCACAGGTGAAGAAAAATAAAGTCTTTCTTGTGTTTTACACGTGCCTCTGTGTGAGTCTGTGTTGGGTCGGGCACTATATAGCGTCCTTTATCACAAAGTATATATGGTAATAATATTATTCAGAAGCAGTTACTACAATTTTGTAATTGTAGTAAAGTGTTTTATTACCACTGATATCTAGAATTCTGGGAGAGGCATTGGCCTAAAGAGGCTGCTTTCCCCCCAGTCCTTCCATTTCTTCGGCGTCCAGGCCGGGTTGGGCTGCCGGCCGTCCCTTACATTTGTCAAGACGCCACTTGGAAACTCTGAGCCCCTTGTGTGACTTTCTTGAGATTGCTGCTGAAACTCCAGAGGAGACCCTTGTGAGACTACTTATTTTTTTTTTTCAGTAGAAAAATCTGTGAAGCAGAAGACAAAAGAACATGCGTCCATTTTATTTCTTTCTTATCTTATTGTTGTCCTGGAGAAGCCAAAGAGATATGATATGCAAACAACAGCTCTCAGTCTCATAACCGCTCTGAAGTAAGGGGTGCTGTACGTATTTTTTCACATGACTGTAACTTTCTGCAGGGTGTGAAGGTTTCTTTCTCTGCGCCTGGCCATGTCTTTCTACTCCACGTTGCAGAGTCGTCATCAGCTTACCTTCTAAATGAAGAAAACTCCCCTGGGATGTTCAATTTATCACCCAAGGAGATATCCAATTCCATTTATCAGGGAATTCTAGACTTTCCTGGACTACAGTTGGACAGGCTGAAGGTATCAAAAGGCTCAGGATCACTTCTAAGGCCCACACTTCCGTTCCCTTCAGCACATGGGATCATTCTGGCTGAGGGGGTCACACTGGTGCCAGCCTAACTGTAATGTGCACCTTTCAATTCCGCATGAATAACTCCGAGCCACTTACTTCTTTCTCTTTTCAACAACAAGGCTTTATTTGGTGTGACATGAGGGTCACGGAAGACTTTATTAAACAAAACATTTTACTTAGCTGATGAGACGGGGTATGGAGGCGCCAGGCTTGGTGGTATTAAAGATGGTACAAATTAGTCATTAAATAGAGCAAATCCTCCAAGCTGCACTGTAGAGAATGAGACTTGGAATAAAACTGTCTAAACAATCAAGCCATTGTCAGTCAGAGCAGGGAGGGGGGGGAACCTGACCTAACCGCAGATAAAGGGGGCAGAGACTCCCCCCACCACCACCACCACCTCATAGCAACTAAATGAGCTAGAACATGATAAGCCTCAGTCGCGCCCACCAATGACGAGTCTGGCCAACAGAATCCGAACAGCAACTAAAAACAGCTCCTATATCATTTGGTAATTCAGGGTCCGCAGAGATCGTTTCAGTTAGCTGGCCAAGAATTTCCTGCACAAATGTAAAATCTTGAATCCTGAAGGCAGGCGTTCTGAAAGTCTTAAAGAGTGTGACAAAGTTTGGGAATAAAACCAGAAATTGTCAAAAAGGTCAAATCGAATGATGCCATTAGGACTGATAATCCTTAACGGAGCTCCTCTCACCCCGTTTTTTTCTTTTTAAATGACTCCTGTTACAAATGTTTCATTGGAAATACAAATGGGGTTGTCCCCTTGTACCCATATGGGGCGCTCTATGGACTTTCACACTTTTTACACTTCAGTTACTTTAGTCTGCTTTCTTTAACCTTTTAACCGCCAACTCCCTAAATATTCCCCATGCCAGGAGAAATCTGAACAATTTTCGTTTTTTTACTTTACATTTATTCAAGCAATATTTACCTGCTGAAATACCTGCTGAAATGTTTCAAATAAATGGTCAATCAAAGGACGTAGCTTGAACAAGCGGTCACGGTTTGGATCTTTCTTATCTGGCTCAGATAACGGGCAGCAGTCCAGTTGAGATGCTAGGGATACACCCACTCATCGCCATCATCCGATGCGTCGTCATTCACAGTATCATGCAGCGCACGTTGCTGATCATCATTGTCGCTAAAATCTTCTTCAGAACTGCTACAATCATGATCAGAATTATTGTCCAAAATCACCTGCAAAACCTCACTTGAAGTCAGTTTACGTTTCGCCATATTCACAGCTTTCACTTTCGAATCACATCACGTGATCGGCCAATACAAGCACAGAGTTGTCGAAATACAACGTAGTAATAATACCCACGCCAAACTGTCAGTTATACTACGCGCCAGGCATTCACATAACCACAGGCAAATGTGCCGGATAATTCCGGCAGAAAGGCGTCAGCAATAAAGCTACGATGCCGGATATATCCGGCAGAGGGCGGTTAAGGGGTTAATCAACTGGAAGAAATGCCAACTACTTTACTCCTGCCATGCGCCCATCGCTTCTCCTTCCAAGAGCCAGGACAGGATTAAGTGACGCCACTGTCAAGCACTCATGTCCCTTTTTTAAACCTTGAACCCATTCCTGACAGAACCTTTTGGGGTTTCAGAATATTTCTGCTGTAGCAGTAGGGGGCACTAGTGCTCCCTTGAACCCTCAGATACCACTCCAAACACTGGGTAAAACTCCAATACTTATTTATTTTATAATTATAATGTGCACAAAGCACCCTCCACTCCACACTCATATAATCAACAATCAATACAATAACCAATCCTCCTCTCCCAGACACGTTGCCACCCTTCCTCCCAGCTCAGCTCACTCGTCTGGGGTTTCCCAGAGTCCTTTATAGTCCCTGACCCGGCAGTGGTTCCATCCCAACAATCCATAAGTCCTCATCACTTCCGGGTCAGATTAAAAGTCCTTTTCTTCAACCCGGAAGCACGTCGTTCCTTCCGATCATGTGATCATGACACACTTCCGGGTTATAGGGCACGTAGCACTCTGTGAGCCTCCCTACAGCGGCTCCTGGTTGTCCCCATGGTATCCAGCATGGTTGTTTAAAAAAACTCCAATGTCCATCACGCCCTGCTGGATTTTGGGGAGCATCCATCTCCATCTGGCGGTCTGGAGGTGTGGACTGGAATATTTAGCCGGCCATCCCTCACACTGTCATGAATCACCATTCATCCCTAATCCTGCACAAATTCACAGATTGAAGGCTCTTTGAACTTCTCCACCTCTTTATTTAAAGGGCTCATGATGTGGGCCTGGGCCAGCAAAAAGACGGTGAAAGAGTCAGAAGGGGGAAGAAGAATCTGGAGATGATCCATTTTGCTAGAAGATTGTCTTTGGGCAGGCAGCCATATCCTAAAAGTAGATTGCACAAGGCATTGTGGGAAATCAAGTTTACTGGACTAAAAGGCCCGGAGTGTTGTTCTGAAGGTCACCTACTGCGCTGCCCTGTGTGACGGTGCGGGTTGGCTCCTAGCTCCCTCTTCTCATTTGGGAGCCTCTTGAACCCGACACCGTCGATAGTCATGACTGGGATGAGCTGTATTAATGAGGACACCACCTGAAGCAAGGGGAAGGTGCAAAAGTGTTCAGTGCTTTTATTAAAAACTAGGGGGTCCACCCCCTGCTCGCTTCGCTTGCTCACCCCCGGGTTTGGTTTACCGGATATACAATTTAAAGCGATTGTTATTTTTGTGGGAATTGTTACATATGTATTATTTTCACTTTTACTTTAAAACTTTAGTAAAAATAATAATTTTAATAATTAACTTTTTTCAAGATTCCGTGTTTGGACTTACATAGTGACAACACAACGTATAACTGCCTGTGAGTGAATATCGTTTCTTTCTCTCTAATAAATAAAACAACTTTTTCAAATGTTTGTCCATGCTCTTTCTTCTTCACTTTGTCATTGACGTGTCATCTAGAACATATAAAATTAATGTCCTGATAAAATTTATAAGAGCTGAGAGCATAGGAAGTGTGTCTGCCTAAATCATTCACACGACTGAGATTAGATGACTGTGGTCTTGTTTGAAATGGTTGTAAGTATCTTATGGCAAAAGTCACCGTCTCACAGGACTAAATACCGCAACAACATTTTTGGAATCTTTTCATTCTCACTGGCAACACGAATTAGACGATCTACAAGTCTCCAACTTAGAGTTTAAATCCAAACAATATAATCAATCTCTTTTCGCTGTTCTGTTATGTCACTGAGTAATAATTTCCATTTGATTGCACTAATGCGATCTTTCCTATCCTTTTTTTGAGACTTTGGAATTTTCATACTTCCATTATCTCTAACCTGCTCTGCATGTGTACCGTGCAACATTTTCAAACTGTTTACGACATTCTTCTTTGTCATCTACACTTTGTCCTATATTTTCTCACAGAATGTATAACGCTGCTCACGTTGTGAAGGGGGTGGCTGAACGCATGCTAAGGAGATGCGGACGGATCAGCTGCTGGATTGCTGCGAGCTGCGTGTTCTGCTTATCATTTAAAAGCCTACACAGCAACTGTCCTTTTGTCTCACTGCCTTGTCTTATGTGACGTTAAAGTGTCTTCCAAGAAGATCAAGTCTCATTTCCCTCGTCTCCCTCCCAAGATTTTTTTTTATAATAGAGAGACAATCCAAAAACAAAGGTTCAAAAGTGCAGTTCATAAAAATATTGTGACACATAGACGCACTCAATGTATAATAAAACACTTTTTCTTTTAATACTGCTAGAGTTGTACATTCAAGTAACATGAGCACTTCAAAATGGCAATACAGTGATCCCCACCTATAACGAAAGTTACGTTCTAGACCCATCAGCGATAGGTGAAAATCCATGATATAGAAAGACCATATAAATAAACGTTTTTTTTTTATAGTTTAAGCCTTAAATACCCCTCCCACACACTTTAAACACATGTAAACTTATTAAAACACACTTTGTAAACACATATGACATGTGGATGTCGGGCTAAAGATATGAGTAACATCTCTCTATTATAAAACTTTTAATGTCACGCAAGACAAGGCAGTGAGACAGAAGGACAGCTGCTGTACAGGCTTTTAAATGATTGACGCGCAGAGCGACAAGCAGAACAAGCATCTTGGCAGAAGCAGCACAAAGCCAGCACAAAGTCCACTTCTCCTTAGCGTGCATTCAGCTCCCCTCTTTCACAACGCGAAGTGGCAGGAGCGTAGCACGCCTCCGTGGAGCGGGTTGGGGTTTGAGCGAAGCGATCGAGACCGGATCATCTCGGACAAACACTTTGACGACACGCCTTACTTACAAACAATTTAAAACAAGTTCACTGACATCTAACCTAGCAGTTGTTGGAATGCTTTTGGCAGACAAACGTCAGGTGCTCCCAGCTCTTAAAACAACGACAAGCAGAAGACGCAGCTTGCCAGCAGCAGATGATCCGAGCACTTCTCCTTAGCGTGTGTTCAGCCCTCACCCACCTCCTTCTCCTCCTCCTCCTCCTTCAGAATGGTAGAAGCAGCACAAAGCCAGTAGCTGATCTGTCCACTTCTGCTTAGCATGCGTTCAGCTCCCCCCTTCACAAAGTGAGCGGCAGAGACGCTTAGTGGCAAAAGGACAGCTGCTGTACAGGCTTTTAAGTGATTGACGCAAAGCACGACAAGCACAACACACAGCTGGCCAGCAGCAGCAGCAAGACACCAGCTGAACCGATCACATCTCTTTAGCGTGCGCCCAGACCCCCTCCCCCCCTTCACAACACGAGCAGCGTTTATAAGTGCCACGAGAAAGAGATTTAACCACACCCGGGGAAGAAAATAAAGGACAAATATTGTTTTTACAGAAGTTTTAAAGTAAAAATGAAAATAATGCATATGTAACAATTCCCATGAAAATAATCTCTTTAAATTGTTTATCCGTAGCACTAGGGTGTTGTACCGTGTTAGCCATTATGAATGTAGAGAAAAGCCAAGCAAAATGACACCTTCTATTGGCTAACTAAAAAGATTACAAAATGCAAGCTTTTGAGGCAACTCAGGTAAGATGTAATACAGAAACTGGAGTTCCCCGTGTTTATATGCACACACTAGGACAAGAAACAACATTGGTAAATCTTTAAATGAGAAATTTTAAATGTAAAAAATTAATAGATTCATTCAGGCTAAGATTAATTTAACAAGAGAGAGAAGAACAATGTATGGTCAAGAATTGTTTATCCGGTAAAACCAAACCCGGGGTTGGGCGAGCGAAGCGAGCAGGGGGCAGAGCCCCCTAATAATAATAATAGTATTAAGAAATCCACGATGTAGCGGGGGCACGATAGCTGAACCGCGATATACAGTACTCAACTTCTGCACACCTCTTTAGTCCCAATATCCGGACTCATACACCAGACAACATCGGTTAATAGTGGCAGGCTAACTCCAACCTCCCCCTTTAAACTTTAATAAAAACATTCCCGTTACCAAAAGCTACAACCCAACATTAAACACAAGAACTATTTTAAAATACAGCATCAATTAAATCATAATTAACTGTTTAATTTTAGCTGCAGTGCCCCTCAGACTCCTGGGAAGTCACTGCCATCTGTCACTACATCCATCCATCCATCCATTACCCAACCCGCTGAATCCAAACACAGGGTCACGGGGGTCTGCTGGAACCAATCCCAGCCAACACAGGGCACAAGGCAGGAACCAATCCGGGGCAGGGTGCCAACCCACCACAGGACGCACACAAATACACCCACACACCAAGCACACACTAGGGCCAATTTAGAATCGCCAATCCACCTAACCTGCATGTCTTTGGACTGTGGGAGGAAACCGGAGCGCCCGGAGGAAACCCACGCAGACATGGGGAGAACATGCAAACTCCACGCAGAGAGGACCCGGGAAGCGAACCCAGGTCCCCAGGTGTCCTTACTGTGAGGCAGCAGCACTACCCACTGTGCCATCGTGCCGCCCTGTCACTACAATATTCAATAAATAAAATAACACAATAAAAACAGGAGCAAAACATGGGGGTTAAAATCAAAGCAAATTTCTTTAAAATGAGGTTCAAATCCACTGGTAGGAACATTCCTTTCTAAAAGCCCGGTGCCTTCTTCATTTAACACTGGCGGCTCTCCTGCTTATCCCGTACGGGCCTTGCCTTACCGACAGGCGCAGCTCACCTTCCGCAGGTCCAGTTGCTTGCTGTCCCATGGCTACAGACAGGCTCCCTTGTTAGACATAGCATTCATGCTAGAGCTCTCCTCCCAAGAGACTCCCGCTGCCTTCCCAGTCTTCCACGGTGGGCTGCGTAAACTCCCAGTCACTCCTGCTCCTTATAAAAGCTCACACCCTGGTAATGGCCTATTGGCCAAACAGATTAAGAAGGTTAATAAGTATTGGTGCCGAATGGCACAGTGTTAATGTGGTTCACTTACCAGGAGCCCCCTGTATGAGGTTTGCGTGTTCTCCCCGTGTCCACATGAGCAGTCCAAAGACATGCAGGTTAGATGTTAAATTGTCCTGTGTGTGTGGGCTCACCCTGCAATGTGTAGCATCCACCTGGACGGTGTGATGACGACCATTTTGTGTGACATTAGCTATTAGGTGATGAAGTGGTAAGAGACAGCCAATTAGTGAAAGGGGGTGATTAGGGGGCCAGAATGACTAGGCCGTGGTGGGCAATTTAGCCAGGACATTGGGATACACCCTCCTCTTTATGAAGGATGCCCAGGGATCTTTTATGACCACACAGAGTCGGGACCTCAGCTTTATGTAAAATCTGAAGGATGGTGCCATTTTTATAGGACAGTGTCCCTGTCACTGCACTGGGGCATTGGGATCCACACACACAACAAGGGTACGCGCCCCCTGCTGGCCTCAACAGCACCTCTTCTAGCAGCAACCCAAGCTTTTCCTAGATGGTCTGCCATCCAAGTACTGGCCAAGCCCGAACATGCTGAGCTTCAGGTGGATGACCTCTTCTGGCTGTAGAAGTTAGGTGGATATATTGGTGCTCATGAACACCTGAGCTGCTGACCTGGGGCCACCAACATTAATGAAATGCGATCTCAGATTTATTAGGTAAGAGAGACAGAGGTTAAAAGGTTAGAGAGTTCTACTCACTGATCATCATGCCAGAGGATGGTGACGCGTTACATGCTGATTCAAGCCAAGTCAGGTCAATTCAAGTGGGGTTTATCATCAATTCCATCTCTACACATACCTTGGTCCATTAGACAGTGGTCAGAAATCATGTTTCCCCCAGGGCCACAGTGGAAAATTTAGACAGCAAATATGACAACATCTCTCTATTACAAAAAAAAACTTGGAAGGCTTGGAAGGAGACGATACGTGATTTTCTCAGAGACACTTTAACGTCCCATGAGACAAGGCAGTGAGACAAAAGGACAGCTGCTGTACAGGCTTTTAAATGATCGACACGCAGCGAGACAAGCAGAACACGCAGCATGGCAACATTCGTTTCCCATTGTATCACCGTTTAAGAGGTGGTTTCGGAGGAGCGACCGCATCTCCTTAGCATGTGTTCAGCCCCCCTCTTCACAATGCAAGTGGCAGAGACGCGAAGTGGATGGTGCGTTGTGCGTCCCCTGGGGGGTTGGCAAGCAAAGTGAGCGGGGGCAAGGCCCCCTAGTAATAATATAAAGGGGACATGTAACAAGGGAATGTAGAACCAAGAGAATCATCTGTGCAAGTGGACATCATATTGGCAAATAGCAATCAGTGATGATAGATATGTACAATTGATGAGGAACAGTAATTATATAAGAGCTTATGATAAAGGGACAGTGGGGGTTACATTGTGTGACTGTCCGTGGGAAGGAGATGTTGTTCAGTCTGGTAGTGTAGATCCACGGACTCCGATACCTCCTGGAAGATGGAAGCAAGGAAATGAGTTTGTAAGAGGGGTGAGCAATGCTGGACATGTCAGTGATCAGAAGAGAGAGAAGTCCCGATGATGGTCTCCACAGTGCTCACTACCCATTGTATGGATTTGTGACCAGACGTGTCACCAGATGGTGATGCAGCTGGGCAGGACACTTTCAGTGGTGCCCTAAGAGAATGTGGTGAGGATATGTCGGGGAAGGCTTGTCTTCTTCAGCTGACGCAGAGAGTGGAGCCACTACTGTGCTTTCCTGCTCAAGGAGGAGGCACTCATAATACAAGTAAGATCCTCCGCCAGGTGCACACCATGGAATTTGATGCATTTCACTCTCTCAGCCACAGAACGTTTGGTGTAATGTGGAGTTTATTTTTCTAATCCTCCACAATCATCTCCTTAGTTTTATCAACACTGAAAGACATGTAATATGCACTTGAACCAGTCTATCACATTGCTCTGTATAGCATCAAATATCAATTCATCTGTAGCTTCAGGATGGAGGAGCAACCTGCTCACCTCCATTAGAAATTCTGACCCCCTCAATGTGCATTTGAAGACTCTCTTCTTTGGCTGATAGTGGCTGTTCGGTTCTTCTAACCTAGAAAGTGCAAATAGCTTGTGTTTTGTTCTGAGCTCTTCACTTGGGGTCATCAATTTTGATACCCTGTCCTGTAATACTTTTTCTCAAGCAGTCCTCCAGACTGAAATGTATTCAATTACATTGATGTCTTTTGCAAGTCGCTTTGGAAAAAAGTGTCTGATAAGCAAATTAATCGAAATGTAAAAATGTAGACACATGGAAAAATTTACCAAGTAACGTGGGGACCTTCAAAACTTGACTTGATGTTGCTTTGGAGGAATTAGCTTGATACAATGGGTGAGCTTTGTAAGAACAGAACAATTTGGACAAGATCAGGCCTTTCAGCCCACCAATGCTTGCCAGCCCTGTCCATTTAATTCTTCTAAATAACACCATGTCGAATTTTGAAAGTCCCTAAAGTCCTCCTGTCCATCTCACTGCTTGGTCACTTATTCCACGTGTCTGTGGTTATCTGTGTGAAGAAAAATTTTTGACTGTGCAAAATTTATCCTTAACAAGTTTCCAACTGTGTCCCCGTGTTCTTGATGAATTCATTTTAAAGTCACCGTCTCGATCAACTGGACTGGTCAGGTCTCCACTTATAAACTGTAAAGGCTCCGCTCTTTTAATCTTTCCTCCTAACTCATCCCCTGTAGCCCTGGACTCAGCCTCGTCGCTCTTCTCTGGACCTTTTCTTGTGCTGCTTTGTCCTTTTTGTAGCTCGGAGACCCAAACTGCACACAGGACTCCAGATGAGGCCTCACCAGTGTGTTATAAAGCTTGAGCAGAACCTCCTGTGACTTGTACTCCACACATCAAGGTGCTATAAAAACTGACATTAGACTTCTTAATGGCCTCTGAACACTGTCTGACAGTTGATAGTGAAATTTACACTTAACAGTTTTCCATCTGTGTCCCCGTGTTCTTGATGAACTCATTTTAAAGTCACCGTCTCGATCGACTGGACTAATTCCCTTCATTAACACTTCAGTTGGGTCACCTTCTTAATCTCCTCTTATAAACTGCAAAGGCTCAGCTCTTTTAATCTTTCCTCCTAACTCATCCCCTGTAGCCCTGAACTCAGCCCTGTCACTCTTCTCTGGACCTTTTCTAGTGCTGTTATGTCCTTTTTGTAGCCTGGAGACCCAAACTGCACACAGGACTCCAGATGAGGCCTCACCAGTGTGTTATAAAGCTTGAGCAGATCCTCATGTGACTTGTACTCCACACATCAAGGCGCTATATAATGTGATATTTTGTTAGCCTTCTTAATGGCTACTGAACACTGGCTGGCAGTTGACAGAGTGAGTCACCGGACTTTGGGTCCTTCCTGTTCAGCCAGGCTCAGTGCAGCTGTCAGGACCTTTCTTTAATTTTTCTTTATCTACTGTATCTATGATTTATTTTCCTTGTATAATACAAAGTGATTTTATTCTGCATTAGGGTGACACGCTGTGGTGCCCATCTCACTCTGCATGTCTCATTTTGAACACTGAGTTGGATTAGATGGTCGATTGATTGATTGATTGATTGATTGATTGATTGATTGATTGTTTGATTGATTGATTGACTGCCTGAATAGCTCATTGATTTAGTGATCCCAGCACCCATTTTCAAATTCCAATATACACCCCTCCTCTCAAAGTTGGATTGAGACAATGGACAAATCGTCAAAGGCACTGTAAAAGTCAAATCTATTTGAATAGAGATCGATTAGGTCAAGTTCAAGGAGGACAAGGCCGCATTTTGTTTGTGCGGTATAGTCACTTGCACAAGCGCTCCGGCGCCCGATCGTTCCAGGTCACATGCCCGCTTGACGTTTGTGGGCCGTGGGTCACTCTGAATGCAAGGCCATCCAAGAACAGCTGCTTGGGGTTGTGCCGAAATCTTTCCCCACCGGACTGTGAAAGCAGCAATTTGTGTTGCAATGCTGGTGAGTCTCCAGCGTGTCTGAACACTGCGTAAGGTAACAGCAGGCAGCCTCACTGCTTCATATTGATGTAGTTGCTCGATTCGGTTGACCTCTTATGTAAGTCACTTTGAATAAAGGCCTCTGCTAAATGAAGAAATGTCAATTGTGATCACTTGAGGGAATTAAAGAGAGAGAGAGAGCTTAGGAGGACGAGCTGATACAGCACATTGCCTCACCCACCACATGACAAATCAACTCAGGATCCCAGATTAGGACCTGAGTGCATCCATGTGGCAGGTGACACCTCAGCACCACACTAGTTCAGATGGAATGGAACACTGGGAGATTTGTTTATGGTGGCTGGAGTGCCAATTCTGCCACCACCCCCCAGATTTTTCCCTGTAAATTGGAGGGCCTACATGCAGGGCTGGGTGCAGATTAACGTCATCTCCGGGACAGAGCAATTGCAGGTTAAGGTCCTTGCTCAAGGGCCTAACAAAGCAGAGTCACTTTTAGCGTTTATAGGATTCGAACCGGTAACCTTCTGATTGCCAGTGCAAATCCCTATCCTCAGAGCCACCACTCCACCCGAGGGAATGAGAGGCTCGACTAAAATAAATTTTGCGGGGAACCAACCCGTCCATCCCCGTTTACGTAAAAGAAAAAACAGTTAGTAACAGTGCCCCCACGTAGTCTGGGGTGGAACTACACACGTGGGAGAAACCCAGATGGTGGCCCGATGACACACATGCGTGGCACAATGTACTTACAATATTGAGAGTGTAGATGCCACATGGGCTAGACAGGCATCCCGGCCAGGAGAGGGAGCAGACCTCGAAGGAAGGACTGGAAAGGGTGGACGGACATCCATCCATCCAGCCATCCATCTTCCAACCCGCTGAATCCGAACACAGGGTCACTGGGGTCTGCTGGAGCCAATCCCAGCCAACACAGGGCACAAGGCAGGAACCAATCCCGGGCAGGGTGCCAGCCCACCACAGGACACACACAAACCCACACACCAAGCATACTCTAGGGACAATTTAGAATCACCAGTCCACCTAACTAGCATGTCTTTGGACTGTGGGAGGAAACCAGAGTGCCCGGAGGAAACCCACGCAGACACTGGGAGAACATGCAAACTCCACGCAGGGAGGACCCGGGAAGCGAACCCAGGTCCCCAGGTCTCCCAACTGTGAGGCAGCAATGCTACCCACTGCGCCACCGTGCCACCCGGGTGGACGGACAGCCCATTAAAAAGAAAAGATGTCGCTGGGTTTTTTTTATTCCCCCCAGTGTTCCTCTAGGGGTCACTAGCTCCCTAGTTGAAATAAGTTCTTTTCTAATTGCGGTGTTTTAAGTAACCCAAAACTATATAGATATAATATTAAAAGGCGCTATCTCTCCCATAGTGATATGGCGGTAAGAAATCACATAAGAGAAAATAACTTAGCTTTCTTTAATGACGTTTTACGCGGCATTACAGACGAAGGAAGCCAAATGACAATACTTTACAAGGTGGGACCTCGATGTATACAGTCTGCCATTTTCCGTCGCTGCACTGGAAGGATTTTCAGGACGGATGACGTAATCTTCCATCAGTCCATCAGTCTTTTATACTGTTTTCTCCACGTGCAGGTTCTTACTTAGGTTCCAAACAAGGCAAGGAGATTCAATTTCATCTCTAACATACAGAAATAGTACAATGCCCATTTTCATAGTTGTACCTTTCTCTCTTCAAATGCTTGCCTAGAAGTTCTAAATGCTGAGAGCCCCTATGTGCTAACTTTGGCCTGGCCTGTACATTTGAGTGGATTTATAAAATATTTTTTGTACAGAGCACAGTGACATTAAACTTACTATTCTGATTACACCCAGCATGCTAGATGGCAGCAGCCCTGGTTATTGGTGCCCAAGGGTAAGTCAGCAGGGCATGCTGGGAAATGTAGTCTGGCAGGACAGCCCTGCTGGGGTCACTGGGTACCACAAGAGGTGTCTGCATGGAGACAAGCTCCCTACTGTGATGGACTTCCACGTGACCCGGAAGTACTTTGATCGGGCAATTGCCCCGGCACCGGAAGTAGTCCCGGGTCTGTAATAAAAGGGAGTGCACCCCTTATCTATGTGAGTCGGAGCTGGGAGGTAGAGAGGCAACACTCGACTGGAGGAGGGCAACGCAGTGGTGAGAAAATTATTATGAGGCGAAAAACCGGTGATTTTGTGATTATTGTGAGAGGAGTTGGTTAAAAAATCAACCTATATTTGAACCCAGGACTGCGCTTGTGTGTTCGTGTCGGGGTTTAGGCTTGCTGGTGCCCGGGTTTCCTTCACAAGAGGTTTGGGTGCAGGTCTTTTTAGCTGGACATTCATTTAGGCAATTTATTAAGTATGAAATTGAGGATGAATCAGTGGTACCCAAGAAAACCAAACCAGCAGAAGAACAACACAAAGAACACATCAACAAGGAAGATCCTTAAGCCGGGGAAAAGACCCTGAAGCATAACACTCAGGATCCGGGGTCTTTTTTGTAAGTTATTGACAAAGTTATTTTCTGGCTCTAGTATTGAGCTGCAAGTCATTATAGGGGTCTTCATCATTGAGGAATCTGATGAAACTGATTGTTTTTCGATTCAATGCTGTATTTTTGAAGTTTGTTTTAGATTTGGGCTATTTTCCGCCACCATTTTGGTTTTCGTTCAGCTTCGCTAAATTGCCAGTAAGGGGTGTGGCTTCAGAGGTTTTTTTTTTTTTCGTTCTTTATTTCGCCTTATACAATTTCTTGTATTAGGAATTTGTTAGTTTTCGCATACCCCTTGGGGTCAGAGCGCAGGATCAGCCATTGTACAGCGCCCCTGGAGCAATTACAGGTTAAGGGTCTTGCTCAAGGGCCCAGCAGAGTAGGATCTCCTTTGGCAGTGATGGGATTTCGAACCGGCAACCTTCTGGATACCAGCACAGATCCTTAAGTCGTCATTCCTCATCAGGGTTAAAGGGTCATCCGAGGATCACTTCCTTATCCAACTACCCAGCGGAACATTTTACCACTTAAAGATTGATCTTTGGTGGCTCATGAGACTTAAACGAGATTCCTATTTAAGAATCAACATAGTCACCGATGTTTCTTCTAACATTAATTAGGAGTAAAAAAGGAGACATGAGATACAACTGAGGAAAAAGAAGTCAAAATGGAGAATTTGGTTTGAAAAGGCGTGCTAGGTTTGGTGAGATCTTGTTCTAGTCTTGTTTTATTCTTACCTTTTATTTTTTTTTGGTTGGTGCTTTTATCAAAGGCGACTTACAACATTTGAGGTACAGCTGATTAAAACTTCTTTCTTATTCCAACTGGAGTACAGACAGGAGAAGAGATTTGTTTGTGGTGTCAGTAGTGGGATTTAAAGCAAAGCTTAAACCACAATGTTACACCACTCATCTCTTTCAAGACTTCGTATTTTGTCTTCCAGAACGAGTTTGTTTTAATTGGAGCACAGCAATAGAAATTCGACCAGCTGATAATATTATTCAGAAGCAGATATAATATTCAGTTCTGTAATCATATTGAAGTGTTTTATTACTACAAATAACTCTCTAAGCCTTTTTGCCAGATATTACTGAGTGTTCAAATTACAAAATAATCTTGGACAATCTGAGCACCCTTGTGTGACATCTCTGCTGAAACTCAAGAGAAGACCCTTGTGAGACCACTGTGTTTGTAGCCGCTAAGTACAGTGGAACCTCAGGTCACGACCGTAATTCGTTCCAAAACTGTGGTCGCAATTTGATTTGGTCGTGACCCAAAGAAATTTCCCCCATAGGATTGTATGTAAATACAATTAATCCCGTTCCGGACCGTACGAACTGTATGTAAATATATTTTTTTAAAGATTTTTTAAGCACAAAAATAGTTATTTATACCATAGAATGCACAGTGTAATAGTAAACTAAATACAAAAACATTGAATAACACTGAGAAAACCTTGAACAACAGAGAAAGCTAACATTGTAAGAGTTCACGCTACAGCCTTATGAACCGATCGCTGTAAACACTTTTTTTTAATGAGTTTTAAACAAAGGGAAAAAAATGAACATTTGAACAAATCCATAATTTATACAAAAAACTAACCATAAACAACCAAGAAAACTAACCTTGCATGAGTCGAGTTCTGGCATGAAGGAAGTGAGCAGGTCGCTGGGTGGAGAGGAGGTTACAGTGTTGAGGAAGAGTTCCTCTGTGCGATGCACGTCTGACCAAGAACAATGTACTGTACAGGGAGAGACTGAACACGTGCGGAAATCACCGGCGCGTACGAACCAGAAGGGAAAACTGGCTTGTTCATCACCCGAGTGTGTGGTCGTGAACAGATGCAAAAGTTTGGTGAACTTTTTGGTTGTAACCCGATTTGCACGTGTTCCAAGACGTTCGTGACCCAAGGTTCCACTGTACAATGCAATACAATTTATTTTTATATAACACAAAATCACACAAGAAGTGCCACAATGGGCTTTAACAGGCCCTGCCGTTTGACAGCCCCCCAGCCTTGACTCTCTAAGAAGATGAGGAAAAACTCCCAAAAAAAAAAAACAAAATGGAAGAAACTTTGGGGAAAGGCAGTTCAAAGAGGGGTTAAATACGATACAATACACCAAACAGAACACAAGTAATCCTCAATACAATAGAATAGTGCAATAGAAATATGACAAGTACAGAACAGAATTCAACAGTAGATGACATCACCTCAGAGTAGCATTTGACACTCGGGTCAGACATGACATTCTACTGTGCAGAATGGAGGACATGTTGGGTACACCTGGCACTGCCCCTCCAGTGGTTTCAGGCCTATCTGACTGATAGGGGGTAAAAAAAGGGGTAAATACAATACAATACACAGAACAGAACACAAGTAGACAGACAGACAGACAGACAGACAGACAGACAGACAGACAGACAGACAGATAGATAGATAGATAGATAGATAGATAGATAGATAAGATAGATAGATAGATAGATAGATAGATAGGAAAGGCACTATATGACAGACAGACAGACAGACAGACAGACAGACAGACAGACAGACAGACAGACAGATAGATAGATAGATAGATAGATAGATAGATAGATAGATAGATAGATAGATAGATAGATAGATAGATAGGAAAGGCACTATATGACAGACAGACAGACAGACAGACAGACAGACAGACAGACAGACAGATAGATAGATAGATAGATAGATAGATAGATAGATAGATAGATAGATAGATAGATAGATACTTTATTAATCCCAATGGAAAATTCACATACTCCAGCAGCAACATATTGATACATAAAAACAATGTTAAATTAAAGAGTAATAAAAATGTAGGTAAAAACAGACAATAACTTTAAATAATGTTAACGTTTACCCCCCCAGGTGGAATCGAAGAGTCGCATTTGTTCCAGGCTCAGGTTGAAGATGCGCTGTAGAGGACTCCCCAGCTCCAACGCACAGGCCTTCAGCAGTCGTGGCGATACTCCATCTGGACCCGCTGCTTTGCTGGCACAAAGTCTCCTCAGCTCTCTGCTCACCTGCGCTGCTGTAATTGTGGGTGGGGATGTCTCTCCTAGAAGGATGGGTGGAGGGTGTAGTACTCTGAGGTGAGAGTGGGTTAGGGTGGTCAAACCTGTTAAAGAAGTTGTTCATTTGGTTTGCTCTCTTCACGTCTCTCTCTATGGTGGCACCCCGCTTCGAGCTGCAGCCAGTGATGATCTTCATCCCATCCCACACTTCCTTCATGCTGTTATTCTGCAACTTCTGCTCCAGCTTTCTCCTGTACTGCTCCTTTGCTACCCTGAGCTGGACTCGGAGTTCCTTCTGCAAGCGCTTGAGCTCATGCTGATCACCGCCTTTAAAAGCCCTTTTCTTCTGGTTCAAAAGGCCCTTGATGTCACTTGTAATCCATGGCTTGTTGTTATCATAGCAGCGTACAGTTCTTACTGGAACTACAATGTCCATACAGAAGTTGATGTAGTCAGTAGTGCAGTCAACAACCTCCTCAATGTTCTCACTATGTGATCCCTGCAGGATATCCCAGTCTGTAGTTCCAAAGCAGTTTCTCAGAACCTGCTCTGCTTCAGGGGACCACTTCCTGAATGAGCGTGTGGTTGCAGGTAGGACCCTCACTCTTGGTTTGTAGTGAGGCTGAAGCAGAACCAGGTTATGATCTGCTTTCCCAAGTGCAGGCAGTGGGGTGGTGCTGTATGCGTCTTTAATGTTTGCATACAGTAAGTCAATAGTCTTATTTCCCCGGGTGTTACAGTCCACATACTGGGAGAAGGCAGGTAATGTTTTGTCCAGCGTCACATGGTTAAAATCTCCAGCGATTAGCACAAGCGCCTCAGGGTAGTCCATCCATCCATCCATTATCCAACCCGCTATATCCTAACTACAGGGTCATGGGGGTCTGCAGGAGCCAATCCCAGCCAAAACAGGGCGCAAGGCAGGAAACAAACCTCAGGAAGGGCGCCAGCCCACCACAGGGTAAACACACACACACATGCTAGGGACAATTTAGAATCGCCAGTGCACCTAACCTGCATGTCTTTGGACTGTGGGAGGAAACCCACGCAGACACGGGGAGAACATGCAAACTCCACGCAGGGAGGACCCAGGAAGCGAACCCAGGTCTCCTTACTGCGAGGCTGCAGTGCCACCACTGCACCACTGTGCCGTCCCAAGTAATCTTCAATACAATATAATAGTGCAATAAATATTACAGATACAGAGCAGAATTCAACAGTAGATGATATCCCATAATAGGATTTGGATTTGGAAGTAGGTAAGGCAGGATGGAGTACGAGTCAAAAGCATACCAAAGGACATTTCTCAATCCAAAAAAGTTTATTTTAAAAAAGGTTTAGTGAAAATTCAGAGCGAACAGTTCACACAAGATGAGAGAAAAAGGTTGATACACACGTAGAATAAAAAGGCAAAAAAGGAAAAAACGCTTCTTCTTTAAATGTAACTTTTTCTTGGGATGCCCACCCAGCCCATGTGGCATCTAAAACAGTAAAAATTTAAAATAATAAGAAAGTATGAACATTATGTCAAAAGTAAAAGAAAATGTCAAAAAATAATCCAAGTCAACTAAAACAAATCGGAAAGAAGTCTGTTATGTTAGCAGCAGTAATTGGTTACTAATTCACGAAGCGGCTGGAAAGCATGCACATGATCTGCAGTCGAAGTGTCAGCTGCCTCTGTCATGCAGGTGTTTTGAGGTCAGCGCTGCATAAGTTTATGCATTCTTCTGTCAGATAAAAATCTTTAAAACTGGGAAGTGTGGAGAACTTGAAGGTGAGGTTATGGCCTTTCAGATTTGATGATAATCTAAATGGTGGCAAAAAGCCCTACCTTGGGTTGAGCAGCAGTAGCAGACAGGTGAAGCTAACAGGGGGTCCCTGTGCATGTTTTGGTTTTGTTCGTCCTGAGTGGTGGCCACTGTCAAGACAGTCCTTTCCAATTCTGGAGACTGTGTGAGGACTTCTTCAAGATGACGTATCAGGATGGAACAAAATCAAGTGTACAATTTGGACACGCATGGCTCCTTAGAACGGCTCACAAACACATTATAAAGAATAAATCAATAAAAAGTAATCCGCTGGGTCTCGGCCAAGAGGAAAGAAGAGGTCACGACTGACCACCAACAGTTACCACTGTGCAAATCTGAGATACTTTGTGGTTTGAGTCCACAGCAATAGACTTGGCAACGAGGGTGGGATTTGTACTGTGGACAGATGGAGTGTAGTGGTGGTGTTGTGTGGAAAAGGTAGGGGCTGAGAGAGACACAAAGAGATCAGCAGATGCCACCAGAAAGCCCTCCGCTTGCAGTATTCAGGAAGTAGCGTCTGCATGGCCAAGACTAGGAGTACTCCAGCTAGTTCACTGGGGACATTTTGGGTTCTTGGCTGATCATCCACAGTCACCACAATGCAAAGGGCTGAGACAGACACAGAGAGATTCTCTAATGTCACCAGGAAGCCCTCCACTCACAGAATTCAGAAAGTATTATCAGCATTGCTGAGACTATAGTAGAAGTTCCCTCGATTAGTCGTTGTGGGCATTCTGCATTCATGGCTGACCACTGACAGTTACCACAGTGCAAATCTTGAGGTCTTAGACGCATTGTGGTGTGAGTCAGCCATAAACTTGGCAACAAGGGTGGGATTTTCTCTGTGGACCGGTGGAATGTACTGGAGATGTTGTGCAGAAAAGGTGAGGGCTAAGAGAGAGATACAGAAAGATCAGCTGACCTCATCAGGAAGCCCTCCGCTTGCAGTATTTAGAACATTAGAACAATTCAGACGAGAACAGGCCATTCAGCCCAACAAAGCCCACCAGTCCTGTCCACTTAATTCTTCTAAAATAACATCAAGTCGAGTTTTGAAAGTCCCTGAAGTCCAACTGTCTAACACGCTTCTTGGTCACTTATTCCATGTATCTGGACATTAAAAAGAGTGTCCTCTGAAGCCACTGTCACTTTGTCTCTCATTTACAGTATATAGTACTTACAAAAGTAATCACAATTCTATTGCTTGATTAAAACTAATTGAGACGCATCCCTCAGATCAGCGCACCTACCCAAGCAAAAATGACACCTTAGCCTCCGCCGTGCACTTTGTGTCTGTTTCTTATAGCAAAAGGTAGATCTCCTATAACACTGCAAGATGCTGAGAAATCAGTTCACACTTTTCTTTTCAGTCTGCAAGATTACTGCTATGCACCCTTCTGAAGACCACCCAAAAAAAGACATCAATCAATTGCAACAAGTGCAGAATGCAGCGGCCAGAATCTTAACTAAGAAAGGAAAATCCGAGCACATCACACCAGTTCTGATGTCACTACACTGGTTACCGGTGCCATTTAGAACTGATTTTACAATCCTGTTTATGGTTTACAAAGCCTTCCATAATCTGCTCCATCCTGTATCCCAGAATGTCTGTCACCTTACACTCCAAATCGTAACCTTAGATCTTCAGATGAAGGTCTGCTTAGAATTCCGATAGCTAAACTTAAAAGAAGTGGTGAGGCGGCCTTCTGCTGTTATGCACTGTCACACACGTATGACTAGGAGCGAGCTGAATGGACCAAATGGAGGTGATTACCCGCCGGTTTCTGTTATCTCTGCAAAGCAAATATGGGAAAACCTGCCTGATTTAACGTTCCTGTTCCGGTGCCCAGACTGACATCACTTCCTGTTCTGGTGACCAGACTGACGTCACTTCCTGTTCCGTTGCCCAGACTGATGTCACAGGTTATATTTTGGGTAGTGACCGAAAGAGCAAGATTTCAGATACAAGCGGCCGAAATGAGTTTCTCTGCAGGGTGGCTGGACATTCCCTTAGAGATAGGGTGAGGAGTTCAGTTATCCGGGAGAGACTCGGAGTAGAGTCACTGCTCCTGCGCATTTAGAGGAGTCAGTTGAGGTGGTTCAGGCATCTGGTTAGGATGCCCCCTGGACGCCTTCCTGGGGGGTGTTCTGGGCATGTCCTACTGGGAGAAGGACACGGGGCAGACCCAGGACACAATGGAGGGATTATATCTCCCGGCTGAACTGGGAAAGCCTCGGCGTCCTTCCAGAGGAGCTGGAGCAGGTGGCCTGGGAAAGGGAGGTCTGTGCTTCCCTGCTTAGACTGCTACCCCCACAATCCGACCTCGGATAAGTGGTGGATAATGGATGGATGGATGTATATATATATAATATACAGTCATATGAAAATTGTTTGGGAACCCCTCTTAATTCTTTGTATTTTTGTTTCTCATTGGCTGAGCTTTCAAAGTAGCAACTTCCTTTTAATACATGACATGCCTTATGGAAACAGTAGGATTTCAGCATTGATATTAGGTTTATTGGATTAGCAGAAAATATGCATCATAACAAAATTAGACAGGTGCATAAATTCGGGCCCACCAACAGAGATATGACATCAATACTTAGTTGAGCCTCCTTTTGCACATATAACAGCCTCTAGACGCTGTCCTCCTATGATGAGTGTCTGCATTCTGGATGGAGGTATTGTTGACCTTCTTCATACAAAATCTCTCCAGTTCAGTTCAATTTGGTGGACAGCCTGCTTCAAATCATCCCATGGATTTTCAATGATATTCAAGTCAGGGGACTGTGACGGCCATTCCAGAACATTGTACTTCTCCCTCTGCATGAATGACTTTGTAGATTTCGAACTGTGTTTTGGGTCATTGTCTTGTTGGAATATCCAACCCCTGCGTAACTTCAACTTTGTGACTGATGCTTGAACATTATCCTGAAGAATTTCTTGATATTGAGTTGAATTCATCCGACCATCGACTTTAACAACCAGTCCCTGAACTAGCCACACAGCCCTACAGCATGATGGAACCTCCACCAAATTTGACAGGAGGTAGCAGGTGTTTGTCTTGGAATGCGGTGTTCTTCTTCCGCCATGCAAAGTGCTTTTTGTTCTGACCAAATAACTCAATTTTTGTCTCATCAGTCCAAAGCACTTTGTTCCAAAATGAATCTGGCTTGTCTAAATGAGCATTTGCATACAACAAGCGACTCTGTTTGTGGCGTGAGTGCAGAAAGGGCATCTTTCTCATCACCCTGCCATACAGATGTTCTTTGTGCAAATTGCTCTGAATTGTAGAACGATGTACAGATACACCATCTGCAGCAAGATGTTCTTGCAGGTCTTTGGAGGTGATCTGTGGGTTGTCTGTAACCATTCTCACAATCCTGCGCATATGCTGCTCCTGTCATTTTCTTGGTTTAACAGCAACTGTGCCTGTGGTCTTCCATTTCCTGATTCCATTCCTTACAGTTGGAACTGACAGTTTCAAGAGTTTCAAAACCTCTGAGATAGCTTTTTGTAGCCTTCCCCTAAACCAGGAGACTCAACAATCTTTGTTTTCAGATCTTTTGAGAGTTGCTTTGAGGATCCCATGCTGTCCCTCTTCAGAGGAGAGTCAAAGTGAAGGAAGCACAATTTGTAATTGACCACCTTAAATCCCTTTATATCTCATGATGGGACACACCTGTCTATGAAGTTCAAGGCTTAATGAGCTCATCCAACCAATTTGGTGTTGTAAGTAATCAGCATTGAGCAGTGACAGACATTCAAATCAGCCAAATTACAAGGGGACCCACATGTGCACAGCTAGTTTCTCACATTTGATTTAATTTCACACAACTAAATACTGCTTCACTAAACATCTTTGTTCGGAAAACACCGCAGTACTCAGATGTTCCTAGGAAATGAAAGACATACCACTGTTATCTTTTTTGTTGAAAGGAGAGTCAGTTATTATGCAGGCTGAGAGGGGTTCCCAAACTTTTTCATATGACTGTATATAGTGCCTTTCACATCTATTTATTGTCACGCAAAGGTGTCTGAGGATCACCTTGAGGGCTCATTCAAAGTAAACAGTAACCCACCAGGGCGAGTCGCTAACTTTGTTTCCTTTTATTCCCACAGCTCCTGGAAACCTCCCAATGAAGGAAATTAGCTCCACCTCTCCCAATACTCCCATTATAAAAAGACCGAGTGCCTCCACTAATTTGTCTTTTGATGAGACCAATTTCTGAATAGTGAAAGCTCTAGGAAAGCCTTCTGTTGTTTTGTCTGTTGAAACTAAATGTTGAAGTTATTTTCTGTTTTGTTCCCAATTGCCATATGTTAAGTGTTACCAGATGGCACCTGTTTAAGTTTGAGAGATTTGTAAGAATTAAAAGGGATTACCCGGCTGGTGTCCCAAACATTTTCTATTTGTTCTGGCTTTGTTTGAACCTTTGTTCGGCCAGATCTATCTATCTATCTATCTATCTATCTATCTATCTATCTATCTATCTATACTAAAATTAGTATCTATCTATCTATCTATCTATCTATCTATCTATCTATCTATCTATCTATCTATCTATTATATAGTGCCTTTCACATCTATCTATGTTATTTATTATTTATTATTAAGTACTGACTGAATAAGAACAAACTGGGCAGATATAACAGATAAAAGGGTGTTATTCCAATTATTTACTCTTACTTTAAACTACATTTTTAAACATAATAGAAACGTTGCATTGACGACTCACCACAACAGTAAACTGCATTGAATGCTTATTTCAGAAAATTAAATTCATTCCTTTCAGGCACCACCAGGGGGAGTCACTGTCATTGATAAAATTTGGAAGCCGAAAATATCAGTGGAAATTCAAAAGTGGAAAAATGTAACCTAACAACCTTAACAAAAAAAAACCGCACATCTGAATAATAAATGGAATATTTTGTGTTTTCTCTCTCTTTTTCTCTCTCTGTCTTCTCTTTTCACATAGCTTAATTGATTAAATTGTGTCCGTCAATATAATTACGAAGATCTTGTGATCATGCTACTCCAAAGGGGTATTTTGACATGAAAATTCTAGTGCAGGCATACAGACGTGGGAGAAAGAGGCTGTCAAAAGTGTGCAGTGTGTGTGTGAGAAAGAGAGATCAAGCGCATAAACTGCAGCACCTACTGATCAATCTCATCTACGCGATGAATTCAAAACAGCATACAAAGTAATCACAGAAGACAAGCAGCAGTGAGTGATGGAAGGTGCTATATATGTAGATGCAGACATTAACAGAACAGGACAAAATCACAAATTCAGCATGGGATTTTTAAGACTAGCATTAAAATACAACAGCGACATTAATTATTTCACGAGTGTCACCCAACTGACTCAGTACATAACTCGGTAAAAAAAAAAAAATACAACAAAATTCCAAAATGTGGAAGCAAAGGTGAATGACTTTAAAGACGGTCTGGAAATGCAAAGCCGTAAGTCCTTGGTGTCTACACTTAATTCGGACGCTAGGGGGAACTCTTGTAACACTTTGAAATAAAGCCAAAGAAGCCAAACTATCTAGCATGGGAGTTTTACCTAACTACTCCTCCGGGCGCTCCGGTTTCCTCCCACAGTCTAAAGACATGCTGGTTAGGTGGATTGGCAATTCTAAACTGGTCCTAGTGTGTGCTTGGTGTGTGGGTGTGTTTGTGTGTGTCCTGCGGTGGGGTTGGCACCCTGCCCCGGGATTGGTCCCTGCCTTGTGCCCTGTGTTGGCTGGGATTGGCTCCAGCAGACCCCCGTGACCCTGTGTTCGGATTCAGCGGGTTGGACAATGGATGGATGGATAAATAACATGGAAGGACAAACAGTGCGAGAATATAAAGCATTTCATTAATGGAGAGAGAAACAAACTCTGCTGTACTGTAATGGGAAACGTATTATTGGATTATTGTCAGTAAAAAGTGATCAGGAGATGAAGAGAAAGCCAAAAGGTATATTCACGTGCAATTAAGGTCTTTTGTTGAATGTTTGTTTTCTACCTTATTTCTTCTTATCCTTTCTTATCCTTTTTTAAATTATATTTTATTTATATTATTTATTACTGCACCTAATTTCATTGTATTTGTTACAATGACAATAAAGATATTCTGATATTCTGAAAGGCACTATATAATAGAAAGAAAGATAGATGTTAAAGACACTATATAATAGATAGATAAATAGATCGACTGATGTTAAAGACACATAGATAGATAGATAGATAGATAGATAGATAGATAGATAGATAGATAGATAGATAGATAGATAGATAGATAGATGGACTGATGTTAAAGACACTATATAATAGATAGATAGATAGATAGATAGATAGATAGATAGATAGATAGATAGATAGATAGATAGATAGATAGATAGATAGATAGATAGATAGATAGATAGATAGATAGATAGATAGATAGATAGATAGATAGATAGATAGATAGATAGATAGATAGATAGATAGATAGATAGATAGATAGATAGATAGATGGACTGATGTTAAAGACACTATATAATAGATAGATAGATAGATAGATAGATAGATAGATAGATAGATAGATAGATAGATAGATAGATAGATAGACAGATAGATAGATAGATAGACAGATAGATGGATAGATAGATAGATGGACTATATAATAGACAGATATATAGATAGATAGAGAGATAGATAGATAGATAGATAGATAGATAGATAGATAGATAGATAGATAGATGTTAAAGACACTATATAATTGATAGATGATAGATAGATAGATAGATAGATAGATAGATAGATAGATAGATAGATAGATAGATAGATAGATAGATAGATAGATAGATAGATAGATAGATGTTAAAGACACTATATAATTGATAGATAGATAGATGTGAAAGACACTATATAATTGATAGATAGATAGATAGATAGATAGATAGATAGATAGATAGATAGATAGATAGATAGATAGATAGATAGATAGATAGATAGATAGACTAGATAGATAGATAGACACTATATAATAATAGATAGATAGATAGATAGATAGATAGATAGATAGATAGATAGATAGATAGATAGATAGATAGATAGATAGATAGATAGATGTTAAAGACACTATATAATTGATAGATAGATAGATAGATAGATAGATAGATAGATAGATAGATAGATAGATAGATAGATAGATAGATAGATAGATAGATAGATAGATGTTAAAGACACTATATAATTGATAGATAGATAGATAGATAGATAGATAGATAGATAGATAGATAGATAGATAGATAGATAGATAGATAGATAGATAGATAGATAGATAATTGAAAGACACTAGATAATAGATAGATAGATAGATAGATAGATAGATAGATAGATAGATAGATAGATAGATAGATAGATAGATATATAGATTGATAGATAGATAGATATATAGATTGATAGATAGATAGATAGATAGATAGATAGATAGATAGATAGATAGATAGATAGATAGATGTTAAAGACACTATATAATAGATAGATAGATAGATAGATAGATAGATAGATAGATAGATAGATAGATAGATAGATAGATAGATAGATAGATAGATAGATAGATAAAGAGACTATATAATGATAGATATATAGATAGATAGATAGATAGATAGATAGATAGATAGATAGATAGATAGATAGATAGATAGATAGATAGATAGATAGATAGATGTTAAAGACACTATATAATTGATAGATAGATGTTGCCACTAACCAACTTCTCTCCTTCTTCCCTCCCAGCCTGGAGGCACCGCCCCTTGAGGGCACTGACCTGACAGAAGCCCCGCCCCTTCTGGTTCACACAGTATTAAAGCAGAGTGACCACAGACAATGGCGTCTCATTCTGATGTGGATTCGGCTCTTGTGCTGACACCACCCTGAATTCTCCTCCGACCGTACCGATAAACAGATTATTTTCTGTTTAAAGCCGCACTGTGCACTGCTTAAGTTTTGTTGTTTTCTTCTTTTGGTTTGAATTAAACTGGATTTTGTTGCCAGCTGGACACCCAAAGCAATTTATTTTCTCCTGCAACATCATTTCTCCCTGCTCCAATAGATAGAACTTTGCTTGTCCCCCAAGGGGAAATTTGGCCTTTTGCAGAAGCTCTTTAAGAAATACGAAGAAACACGTAGTACCCAAAATATTAGTTCTAGCAATGGAGTTTACTTGAATAAGAAACTAACCACCGTCAAAGGCTGCACAGCTATGGCCCCCACCAAGGGATAAAGTGAAACACAATCGTCACCAATTTATCACATCACGAGTGACAACTGTCCAAACTCATTCTTATATCACATAAATAATGTCAACATTAATAACACTTTTGACACATTTTTTGTAATTTCATCTCCTTATACATTCTTGAGGGTTAGTTTATTAATTGTGAAGTTTGTTTGAAATTGTTTATTTATTTTGCATTTTCTTATGACGCTTCTTTGTTTTCATTGGGAGTCGCCATTTTGAGTAGTTTGTTTGCATCTCAGGCAGTTCCTTGTGGTCTCCACACTTTGCTCTTTGCCATCACTCTGATCAGCTTCATCTTTGTCTCGTTTGTCCTCAAGACCTTTTTTCTCAGAATTCTGCAGGCTGTTTGAAGTCCTTTTTCACAAACTGTAGTCTGGCCCTCCTGTTTTTATGGTTTTCATCTTGCAGTGTGGTCTCTGTGATTCTGCTCATGAATTCTTCTGCTGATAGTCATCTCTGACACACACACATCGGCCCGCTGAAGACTGTGTCTGATTAGTCAGATGGGTGTTTGGGGGCTCTTTCTTTACCAGAGTGAGGATTCTTCTGTCCTCAGCAGTGGAGGTCTTCCTTGGCCAAGCAGTCCCTTTGTGATTATTGAGCCCACCAGTGTGGGCTCAATAATCATGTGGGCAGTGTGGGCTTCTTCATGATATTCCAGACAGTTGATTTTCTTCATCCTGAGGTGTTCCTGATGTCTCTAATGGTTTTATTCTTGTTTTTCAGCCTCATAATGGCTTTTAGACTTCCACTGGCACAGCTCTTGTCCTCATGTTGAACTACAGAATCCAAAGGGTAGAAGCATGCTGTGGTATCTAATGAAGCAATGAAACCCACCTGAGGAATCACAAACACCTGTGACACCAATTGTCCCAAACATTATGGTGCCCTGAAATGGGGGGACCACATAGAAATGGTGTTGTGTGATCAAAATGTCTGCAAATCGTCTTAAATGAAACTGTGGAGCAGTCTGGACATCCGCAAGGGTGCATGGGAGTTGGAGTCTGGAAGTGAAGTCCCGTCAGTCAATCAACTTTATTTAAAGAGCAAAATCACCATGCAGCATGGTCCCAATATACTGTACAAATTAGGGGAATACCTGAGACAAGATACAAAATAAGCAACTAAAAACAGAAATTAAAATAAAACAACATGAATGTTAAAAGGAATAATAAATAATAAAACTGAAATTAAAAATAAAATGTGTCTTTGTTCAAAATATTATTCTAAATATTATGGAGGGCACTGCAGTGTTTTCTTAGTGCACACAAGTTTTTTATTACATTGATTTTATCTTAATGGAGAAGGAAATGTCTCCAATATAGCACATCAATGTATAAAAAGCAAATGAACTGTTGTGCTGATTATGCAGTCACTGCTTGAAGATTAGAAATGGGGCCATTGAAGATGGCATTTGATAGGAGGAGGAGGACATCACAAGTGGCACATTAATCGAGATTTGACTAAAGCGTGCTGCCACGATGCCCCGAGAGCTCGCTGATGGAATCTGTGTGATATTCAGTCCATCAAGATGCAGTCCGCCTTTGGGTTCTACTGAGCTAAAAGCGCCTGGCATGTGAAGTTTAGCAGAAACTTTGCCACGGGGTACCCAGTGCCAGCCGCAGGCTCTATGCTTCAATTCCAAGTTTCTTCTTGAATCCCCGGAGCAGAGAGGACAGGAGCAGGATCGCTGTGTCATGAGTCTGACAAACAAGTGGCATATCTCGGCTTTCCAGATGTTCTCTGGAATAAAAGAATGGCAGCCAGCGCTTCAAAGGGAACGGCCCTGTCACTGAGGCGAGGAAGAAGGAGGCTGCACACCCCCAGGAAGCCTCCGATAAGTCAGATCTTTATCATCTTGACAAAGTGCGTCAGAGCCCAGCTTTGATCTGGTTGCTTCTGCAGAAGTTTGTCGAGTGTAAGTCAGCTTGTCATCCGTGCTAAAGTTGAAGCAGAGAAACCCATGGGTTGGGGGGGATCAAGAAGGAGGTAACCGTGAAAGGCATAAAGCCTCGACATCATGACCTGAACAGCTCTCATTAGCTTACCGTATTAGGGATACCAGATTCTCACTGAAAGAATACGGGACGGCATCTCTGGGGAGCGGAGACTAGGGGGGTATCGCAGTTTTACATTGCTGGGTACAAAGACATTAGCACCGCTCATACACACGACAAGGCTGACAAGTAAAATCAAACCAAGCTACACGCCAAGCCACCAATCTAACAAGGAAATTCATACCTGTGTACTTTACATAGATAGATAGATAGATAGATAGATAGATAGATAGATAGATAGATAGATAGATAGATAGATAGATAGATAGATAGATAGATAGATAGATAGATAGATAGATAGATAGATAGATAGATAGATAGATAGATAGATAGATAGATAGATAGATAGATAGATAGATAGATAATCCTGTTCAGTGGATGCAGTGGATTCTCCATGATTGACAGGAGTCTGCTCAGCGCCCGTCGCTGTGCCACAGATGTCAAACTGTCCAGCTCCGTGCCTACTATAGAGCCTGCTTTCCTCACCAGTTTGTCAGGCGTGAGGCGTCCTTCTTCTTTACGCTGCCTCCCCAGCACACCACCGCATAGAAGAGGGCACTCGCCACAACTGTCTGATAGAACATCTGCAGCATCTTATTGCAGATGTTGAAGGACGCCAGTCTTCTAAGGAAGTACTTTTAATTTTTGCAGATACGCCTCTTCATTGGGAAGAAACACTACGTTTCCCTGATGGCAACACGAATTAGACGATCTACAAGTCTCCGACTTAAAGTTTAAATCTGAACCAATTAAATCACCATACTTCTGTCATATCACCTATGTCCATATATTTGATCTCTTTTTGCTTTTACCTTTTCGTCAATATCACATTGAATTTTGATTCCGTATTTGGAATTACATCGTAACAATGCAACGTATAACTGCCCGTGAGTGAATATCCCTTTTGTCTTGGTAGAGTATTATATTCCTCTACTTTCCCCTTTTGTGTTATTAATATGTAGCCTTTGTTAGAATGCCTCAAATCTCACAGACTTACCACTGTTTATCAGGTATTGTACCATATAACTTCTCCCCACCTTCCCTTCTACATTTATAACTTCAGGTAATTAGGTGTAGTAAAAGATAAGCAGGAGTTAAGTTACAATTTAAACAATGTATTATTGGTAATATTCATAAATAATAACAATATGCAAAGTACATTGAATATTGACAACCATTGTGGAAAGTCTCCAAATAAAGAACGAAACGTTCACAAAAACAAAGTGTTGGGGACCGTCCCCATATATTGTCCTGCGGACAAAGTAGCAAAATAAATGATCAAAGAGAACCAAAGAGGTAACATTTGACACTGTTTATCTGACAAAATGGCGTTTTTATACAGTATTGAATTATGGGAATAGGAAATGGTTGGCATGATGTGACGTTGTAACAGGAAGTGGAAACAACGTCGTTTGATGAAACTGGAAGTGATGTCTTTTGGAAACGTCGGAAGTGACGTCAGTTCATGTGACCGGAAGTGACGTCACGGTGGCCATTTTGGAACCCGGAAATGCTGTAAATTATTTTTCCTCGGTTTTTCTGTGGAGAGAAGAGATTCCGGTAAGTACCACATGACAACCCTTCATCTCGCGATGTTTCACTCACCTTTAGGCTTTTTGACTGCCTCCTAATCGCATGTGTGTGACACCATACAACCTGATAAATGTTGATGTGTAGTTTCAGGCCGCACACAGACTTGTTAGTTACTTAAAAATGTCTCCAGTTAAGGCATCATTGGTGGTTAGCTTTCTTCAGAACAGGCCGCATGCCTGTCTCAATATGGCTGCCGAGCTGTGCTCTTCATTGTGTTGTCCTTTTCAGTTCATGGTGTGTGTGATGGTCTTTCATTAGTTTGGTAAGAGAGAGAGGGTGAGGTAAAGCAAGGCAAGTTTATAGGTTTTCTGTCCAACTCCTACATGGTACTTAAAGGTTTCTAACACAAGCCAGTTCTAAATGCATCTCTTTTCAAAAATTTCAATTCTATGGTGCGAGGAACCTCATCAGAACTGGCCGATGTTAAGAGTGGTGACCAGCAGGGGTCAGTGCTGGGGCCGCTGCTATTTTTAATAAATAGAAATGATTTAGATAGGACTATAAGTAACAAGCTGGTTAAGTTTGCAGATGATACCAAGATAGGTGGATTAGCAGATAATTTGGAATTCGTTATATCATCACAGAAGGACTTGGATAGCTGACAGGCTTGGGCAGATTTGTGGCAGATGAAATTTAATGTTATGTTACAGCCTTATTCCACAATGGATTAAATTAATTTTTTTCCTCAGAATTGTACACACAACACCCCATAATGACAACGTGAAAAAAGTTTACTTGAGATTTTTGCAAATTTATTAAAAATAAAAAAATTGAGAAAGCACATGTACATAAGTATTCACAGCCTTTGCCGTGAAGCTCGAAATTGAGCTCAGGTGCATCCTGTTTCCCCTGATCATCCTTGAGATGTTTCTGCAGCTTAATTGGAGTCCACCTGTGGTAAATTCAGTTGATTGGACATGATTTGGAAAGGCACACACCTGTCTATATAAGGTCCCACAGTTGACAGTTCATGTCAGAGCACAAACCAAGCATGAAGTCAAAGGAATTGTCTGTAGACCTCCGAGACAGGATTGTCTTGAGGCACAAATCTGGGGAAGGTTACAGAAAATTTTCTGCTGCTTTGAAGGTCCCAATGAGCACAGTGGCCTCCATCATCCGTAAGTGGAAGAAGTTCGAAACCACCAGGACTCTTCCTAGAGCTGGCCGTCCATCTAAACTGAGTGATCGGGAGAGAAGGGCCTTAGTCAGGGAGGTGACCAAGAACCCGATGGTCACTCTGTCAAAGCTCCAGAGGTCCTCTGTGGAGAGAGGAGAACCTTCCAGAAGGACAACCATCTCTGCAGCAATCCACCAATCAGGCCTGTATGGTAGAGTGGCCAGACAGAAGCCACTCCTTAGTAAAAGGCACATGGCAGCCGGCCTGGAGTTTGCCAAATGGCACCTGAAGGACTCTCAGACCATGAGAAAGAAAATTCTCTGGTCTGATGAGACAAAGATTGAACTCTTTGGTGTGAATGCCAGGCATCACGTTTGGAGGAAACCAGGCACCGCTCATCACCAGGCCAATACCATCCCTACAGTGAAGCATGGTGGTGGCAGCATCATGCTGTGGGGATGTTTGTCTTCGGCAGGACCTGGGAGACTATTCAGAATAAAGGGAAAGATGACTGCAGCAACGTACAGAGACATCCTGGATGAAAACCTGCTCCAGAGCGCTCTTGACCTCAGACTGGGGCGACGGTTCATCTTTCAGCAGGACAACGACCCTAAGCACACAGCCAAGGTATCAAAGGAGTGGCTTCAGAACAACTCTGTGAATGTCCTTGAGTGGCCCAGCCAGAGCCCAGACTTGAATCCGATTGAACATCTCTGGAGAGATCTTAAAATGGCTGTGCACCGACGCTTCCCAT
Source organism: Erpetoichthys calabaricus (assembly GCF_900747795.2). Lineage (NCBI taxonomy): Eukaryota > Metazoa > Chordata > Cladistia > Polypteriformes > Polypteridae > Erpetoichthys > Erpetoichthys calabaricus. The sequence continues at coordinate 147,099,693 of NC_041405.2, read as the reverse complement.
CCAACCTGATGGAGCTTGAGAGATGCTGCAAAGAGGAATGGGCCAAACTGGCCAAGGATAGGTGTGCCAAGCTTGTGGCATCATATTCAACAAGACTTGAGGCTGTAATTGCTGCCAAAGGTGAATCGACAAAGTATTGAGCAAAGGCTGTGAATACTTATGGACATGGGATTTCTCAGTTTTTTTATTTTTAATAAATTTGCAAAAACCTCAAGTAAACTTTTTTCACATTGTCATTATGGGGTGTTGTGTGTAGGATTCTGAGGAAAAAATGAATTTAATCCATTTTGGAATAAGGCTGTAACATAACAAAATGTGGAAAAAGTGATGCGCTGTGAATACTTTCTGGATGCACAGTACACAATGGGCGGTTGGAAAATCGAGAGTCCACCTTATGAGAAGGATTTTGGAGTCATGGTGGACTCTAAGCTATAGACTTCCCAACAGTGTTCAGAAGCCATTAAGAAGGCTAACAGAATGTCAGGTTATATAGCACCTTGATGGGTGGAGTACAAGTCACAGGAGGTTCTGCTCAAGCTTTATAACACACTGGTGAGGCCTCATCTGGAGTCCGGTGTGCAGTTTTAGTCTTTATGTTACATAAAGGACAAAGCAGTACTAGAAAAGGCCCAGAGCAGAGCATCAAGGCTGAGTCCAGGGCTACAGGGGATGAGTTATGAGGAAAGATTAAAAGAGCTGAGCCTTTACAGTTTATAGGATGAGACTGAAGTGTTTAAAATGATGAAGGGAATTAGTCCAGTGGATCGAGAAGGTGACTTTAAAATGAGTTCATCAAGAACACGGGGACACAGTTGCAAACTTGTGAAGGGTAAATTTCACACAAACATTAGAAAGTTTTACTTCATACAGAGAATCACAGACACTTGGAATAAGTGACCAAGTAGTTTGGTAGACAATAAGACTTTCAAAACTCAACTTGATGTTATTTTTGAAGAATTAAGTGGATAGGACTGGTGAGCTTTGTTGGGCTGAATGGCCTGTTCTCGACTGTTCTTGTCCTAATGTTCTAAATTTTGCTTCATAAAATATAGGATTGGTCTGCTACTGGTTTATGTATGAGCAAGTGAGGACTCGGGTTAAAAGCAGTGTTGGGGTAACAGACAAGATCCCACTGAGAGGAGGTCCGCACCAGGGATCTTCTCGAAGTCTTGACCTCTTTGGTCTGGCTATGGATGTGTTGACTCCTGGGATGAAAGACCAAACCCCTTGGTGCAGGCATTTTGCTGATGACATTGTGTTGTGTAACACCGGAAAGGACGTTGGGAGAATGAAGATGGTCATTAGAAGAAACAGAATCGAAGATAAATAGGAAGAAGAAGACAGCATATGAGAGGTTTAATGATGAGCAGGATTCAGAAGTTAACCTGCAGGGAGAGTCTTTGAAATGAGTGGAGAAGTTTAATATTTAGGATCAGTTGTAGACCAAGACAAAGAGGCATGGTGGCACAGTGATAGCGCTGCTGCCTCACAGTTAGGAGACCTGGGTTTGCTTCCCGAGTCCTCCCTGCATGGAGTTTCCATTTCTCCCTGTGTCTGCGTGGGTTTCCTCCAAGTGCTCTGGTTTCCTCCCAGAGTCCAAAAACATGCAGGTCAGGTGCATTGGCAATCCTAAATTGTCCCTAGTGTGTGCTTGGTGTATGGGTGTGTGTGTGCACCCTCCGGTGGGCTGGCTCCCTGCCCGGGGTTTGTTCCTGCGTTGTGCCCTGTGTTGGCTGGGATTGGCTCCAGCAGACCCCCGTGACCCTGTAGTTAGCAAATAGCGGGTTGGATAATGGATGGATGGATGTAGATCAAGATGGACAATTAGATGCAGAGATTACCCATAGAATGCAATGTGGATGGAACCATTGGAAGAAGGTATCAGGAGTGTCGTGTGATCTAAGAATTAAGACGAAGGTTAAAGGTCAGGTTTTTAAGACAGTAGTAGGACCCGCAACTGATCTATGGAGCTGAGACATGGACAATGAAGGGAGAGCAGGAGTTGATGTTTGATGAGACAGAAATGAGAATGTTAAGATGGATGTGTGGAGTTACAAAAATGGATGGAATAAGAAATGAGGTAAAATAAAAGTGGGAGAGACATCTGAGGAATTACAGGAAAGCAGTTTGAAGTGCTATGGACATGTGACAAGGAGAGATGAGGAATATGTGGGCAAAAAAAGAGATGGAAATGAGGAAGAGAAAGTGAGGGAGGCCAAAACAGAGATGGATGGATAAAGTAAAGAAAAACTTGAAGGTTAAAGGGCTTGACTGGGAAGGTTGTGCAGGGCCAAGCTGTATGGAGAGGTTGGAACAGGGACATCAGCCCCACATTGAAGTGACAAGAAATGAAGAGGAAGAAGGAAGAAGAAGACAGTCTGATATTTCCTGTTTTGAACAGAACTGATATGATTGATGATTTGTACTTCTCTGCCAAGCAACTGAAAAATGAGTCCTGTTTAAAATGTGGGACAAATGAGAATTAAAAAAAGCAAACAGGGTAAAAAATACAAGACCACTCCGAGAAAGGTACCTCTGTGCTAGATAGAGGGAAACACGTGATTCATGTACACCATACGTGCTGTGTGTGCGTCCAGTTCAGTGCAAAAGATACGGTTAAATGTCATGTGGCCAGCTATGCCACTGAATGTCTAGAGTCTCATCTAATGAGCAGTAACACTCGACACTTTCTTTATTAGTTTATAGGCTCACTAGCTGTGTAAGACAAACTGAAATCTAAGTAAGCAACGTAGACCTCAGTGTTAACATTTGTGCTGCACCATCGATTGGAATCTATTTTTAATTCATGCAGTAATAAAATGAGTTACATTTTTAATTAAAGCAGATCAGGCATCTCAAACATTTATAGTAATAAAATAAATTACTACAAATGTTTGTGATGCGCTATCTGTTGGAATGACAAATGCAATGCACATTTCTCTTATTATGTGCCATTGTGCCACTGACAAACTGAGGAGATCGTTCCTCCCCCAAACTCCCCCAAACTATGCGACTCTTTACAGCTTTACAGGAGGGTGGGTGTGGTAAACGTTAACATTATACAAAGTTATTGTCTATTATACCTGCATTTTTATCACTCTTTAATTTAATTTAATATTGTTTTTTATCAGTATGCTGCTGCTGGAGTATGTGAATTTCTCCTAGGGATTAATAAAGTATCTATCTATCTATCTATCTATCTATCTATCTATCTAGCGCCTTTCATATCTATCTATCTATCTATCTATCTATCTATCTATCTATCTATCTATCTATCTATCTATCTATCTATCTATCTATCTATCTATCTATCTATTTGGAATGGGATTCATAAGATTAGGATTAATGTTTGTGATGCGCCATCTGCTGGAATGACAAATGTAATGAATATGTCTCTGTTATGTGCCATTAGGAATGAGACTCATAAGAGTAGGATTGATGTTTGTGATGTGCCATCTGTTGGAATGACAAATGCAATGCATATGTCTCAGTTATATGCCATTTTTATCATCCTCTCCATTCCCCTGACCTCCCTCTCATTCACACACATGTATTCTGTCTTGTTCCTACTCACCTTCATTCCTCTCCTCTCATATCTTCAACTCTCCAGGGTCTCCTCAACCTGCTCCCTACTATCGCTACAGATCACAATGTCATCAGCAAACATCATAGTCCACGTGGACTCCTGTCTATTCTCGTCTGTCAACCTGTCCATCACCATTACAAATAAGAAAGGGCTCAGAGCCGATCTCTGATGTAATCCCACCTCCAGCGTCACTCCTACCGCAGACCTCACCACAGTCACACTTCCCTCGTACATATCCTGTACAACTTTTACGTACTTCTTTTTCATTCCCGACTTCCTCATACAATACCACAGCTCCTCTTGAGGCACCCTGTCATATGCTTTCTCCAGGTCCACAAAGACAAAATTCAGCTCCTTCTGGCCTTCTCTAAACTTCTCCTTCAACATCCTCAGAGCAAACATCACATCTGTGGTGCTCTTTCATGGCATGAAACCACACAGCTGCTCACTGCATTGAGTACTGAGAAAAGCGCTAGATAGATAGATAGATAGATAGATAGATAGATAGATAGATAGATAGATAGATAGATAGATAGATAGATAGATAGATAGATAGATACCTTATTAATCCCAAGGGGGAAATTCACACGGGGCTCATGTGATGAATTATTATTATTATTATTATTATTATTATATAATCATCACCTCACTTCTTAACTGAGTTTCCGCTACTCTTTCCCATAACGTCATGCTGTGGCTCATCAAATTTATTCCCCTGTAGTTACTGCAGTCCTGCACATCCCCCCTATTCTTAAATATCGACACCAGTACACTTCTTCTCTACTCCTCAGGCATCCTCTCACTTTACAAGATTCCATTAAACAATCTGTTTAAAAACTCCACTGCCATCTCTCCTAAACACCTCCATGCTTCCATAGGTATGTCATCTGGACCAATGGCTTTTCCATTCTTCATCCTCTTCATAGCTGTCCTCACTTCCTCCTTGCTAATCCATTGCACTTCCTTATTCAATATCTCTACATCCTCCAACCTCTTCTCCCTCTCTCGTTCTCTTCATTCATCAGCCTCTCAAAGTACTCTTTCCATCTGCTCAACACACTCTCCTTGCTTGTGAGTACGTTTCCATCTTTATCCTTTATCACCCTAACCTGCTGCACATCTTTCCCAACTTGGTCCCTCTGTCTTACCCACCGGTCCTTTTCTCCCTCCTTAGTGTCCAACCTCTCATACAACTCATCATACACCTTTTCTTTAGCCTTCGCCACCTCTCTCTTCACCTTATGCCTTATCTCCTTGTACTCTTGTCTACTTTCTGCATCTCTCTGACTATCCCATTTCTTCTTCACCATCCTCTTCCTCTGTATACCCTCCTGTACTTCCCCATTCTACCACCAGCACCCTTCTTGCTGTCACCCTTACTACCTCTGCTGTAGTTGCCCAGCTGTCTGGTAACTCTTCACTACCACCCAGTGCCTGTCTCACCTTCTCCCTAAACTCAACCTTGCAGTCTTCCTTTTTCAAATTCCACCATTTGATCCTTGGCTCTGCCCTCACTCTCCTCCTCTTCTTATTGATCTCCAACGTCATTCTACAGACCGCCATCCTATGCTGCTTAACTACACTTGCGAGTGGCAGCCTTTCCAGCAGCTCCGTGTATGACTTTATATGAAAGTGTGAATTTCCCCTTGGGATTAACAAAGTATCTATCTATCTATCTATCTATCTATCTATCTATCTATCTAGCGCCTTTCATATCTATCTATCTATCTATCTATCTATCTATCTATCTATCTATCTATCTATCTATCTATCTATCTATCTATCTATCTATCTAGTCTATCTATATATCTATCTTTCTATCTATCTATCTATCTATCTATCTATCTATCTATCTATCTATCTATCTATCTATCTATCTATCTATCTATCTATTATATAGTGCCTTTCATATCTATCTATCTAATATAGTGCCTTTCATTATCAATCTATCTATCTATTATATACTGCCTTTCACATCTATCTATCTATCTATCTATCTATCTATCTATCTATCTATCTATCTATCTATCTATCTATCTATCTATCTATCTATCTATCTATCTACACTTTCCCCTGCCACCACTTTGTAGTCTCCAATCTCCTTCAGATTGACCCTCCTTCATAGGATATAATCTACCACTCTTTTTTGTCATCCTGTGTTGCTCCCTCTTCTTCAAATACGTATTCACCACAGCCATGTCCATCCTTTCGGCATAATCTACTACCATCATCTCCTTGACACCATACCTACCCATCACCTCCTAATACCATTTGTTCCCTTCACCAACATGTCCATTGAAATCCACTCCAATCACCACTCTCTCTCCATTCCTCCTGAATCATACACTCAACATGGGGGGCATATGCACTAACAACATTCATCATCACACCTCCAATTTCCAGCTTCATAATCATCACACTGTCTGACACTATTTACACCTCCAAAACACTCTTGACGTTCTGTTCCTTCAGGATAACACTGACCCCATTTCTCCTTCCATCCACAGTTAGTTAATGTCGTATAAAAATAAAATAGGAAAACTTCTACATGTCCCGTATTGCTGACAGTTGACAGTACGTCTCCCCCATTCAGATTGTATGATTTAAAATGGAAAGCCATTGTAGCTTCAACATAATTTTCCTTTGTATATGGAGGTTCATGTTATTAATCCGCTGGTCCTCAAGTTTCCGTCGTCGCTGAAATGTCAAAGCTGCACAACTGTTCAGCTCCCTGGCGCCCCCTGGCGCTCCCTGGCTGTAACTCGCTCATTACACTCTGTGTGAAGCTCCTTTGGTTAACGTCCAGCCCGTTTCTAGGGCTCTAGATGGCACTTCACTTTTTTTCTTTACCCAGTTGTTTATGTCGCTGTTTATACACTTTGACCTATGAACAATGCATGTTTTGACATTTCTTCTGCTTTAATTTATTAGATGTTTATACAAGATAATTTAAATCTTTCCATATAATCTTATTATTTATTTTGCAACAATGCAGTCATGGACGTCCGAGGAGATTCTGCCAGCGCAAAGTGAAAATTGAACTTGAGTCCAAGAGCTTTGAGGTGAGCGCTGTTGTGCCAGCCAGTCAGAAGAGAATGAAAAGTAGAAAATGTGGGAAAAGGGACGTCTGGAAAGGCAAATGCTAAAAACGAGACAGATAAATGAACTCAATAAAACACAAAGCTTCCTGCTGTCCAAGAACGTTAATTTAAGGTTGAAGTTGCTTATTATGCAGCATTTCTGTGGTGACCTACTCATTCATGAGTGACGGAAGAGCTGAATTGCGATTTGCAGTAATTTCCTCCAGCCCGCACTGCGCAGTTTGATTCGCCGGCGAGCTACCGGAGGGTGAACTCCCTGAGTCTGCACTACCATAAGTGGCCACTGGGTGTCACCGTTTCTGGTAAATGCTGTTGACTTGAAGCGGATCGTCCTTAAGCAAGTAATGATGAATAGTTAGGGGAGCGCCTCACGAACACCCTGAGCAAAAAAGAAATCACTCACCCAGAATATTTAAATCATATAGCACCTTTCATTTTAAAACAATTTTCAAAGAATACACACCGATATGAGTTTATGATATTGGTCCTATCTCTGTAATCATCATCCGAGATGTCTTTTTAACATGCAGTCTTTGTTTCATAAAAGGTTTCATTTTGAGACTCAATAAGTTTTTAGCTAATCATTAATGAATCAGTCATTCGCTATCATATCGGATTCAATTGTGAACAAAATATTTTATGTAAATTTAATTTTACACAAATTAGTAAGTACTGTACATCTGTCTTTTATATAATGGTTGTATTTGTGGTACTGCAAAGGGCAATCAGTTTACTGCTTTTATTTATGAGGTGCCTTGCAAAATGAATGAAACCTTTATGTTCATTCAATAATCCATACATTCGATAATTTTTGAACCCTTCTTAGTCCATTTCAGGGACACATGACACCTAAGGCAATAACAGAGAGATAGGTGAGAAAGGCAGGTAGCGCTGCTGCCTCACAATAAGGTGACCCGGGTTCGCTTCCGGGGTCTTCCCTGTGTGGAGTTTGCATGTTCTCCAATTGTCTACATGGGTTTCCTCCGGGCGCTCCGGTTTCCTCCTAAATTGGCCCTAATGTGTGCTTGGTGTATGGGTGTGTGTGTGTGTGTGTGTGTCCTGCGGTGGGTTGGCGCCCTGCCCGGGATTGGTTCCCTGCCTTGCGCCCTGTGTTGGCTGGGATTAGCTCCAGCAGACCCCCGTGACCCTGTGTTCGGATTCAGTGGGTTGGAAAATGGATAGATAGATAGATAGATAGATAGATAGATAGATAGATAGATAGATAGATAGATAGATAGATAGATAGATAGATAGATAGATAGATGTGAAAGGCACTACAGTATATGATAGATAGATAAATAGATAGATAGATATGAAAGGCAGTGTATAATAGATAGATAGATAGATAGATAGATAGATAGATAGATAGATAGATAGATAGATAGATAGATAGATAGATAGATAGATAGATGTGAAAGGCACTATATGATAGATAGATAGATAGATAGATAGATAGATAGATAGATAGATAGATAGATAGATAGATGTGAAAGGCACTATATGATAGATAGATAGATAGATAGATAGATAGATAGATAGATAGATAGATAGATAGATAGATAGATAGATAGATGTGAAAGGCACTATATGATAGATAGATAGATAGATAGATAGATAGATAGATAGATAGATAGATAGATAGATAGATATGAAAGGCAGTGTATAATAGATAGATAGATAATGAAATGCACTATATTAGATAGATAGATATGAAAGGCACTATATAATAGATAGATAGATAGATAGATAGATAGATAGATAGATAGATAGATAGATAGATAGATAGATGTGAAAGGCACTATATGATAGATAGATAGATAGATAGATATGAAAGGCACTATATAATAGATAGATAGATACATAGATGTGAAAGGCACTATATAATAGATAGATAGATATCAATTTGTGTTCTGTTGTTTACTCAATCTTTAATTGATATAGCGCCTTTCAGTCTAAACTGTCCAATACAGCTTTTAAAGCACATTCATTCTGTTTTCAGCTGGTTGATAAACCTTTATTTTATATAGTGCCTTCCAGTGTAAGTTCCCTTTGGTATGGTATCACTTTACTAACACATTCAAATCCTTTTTCAGCTGGTTGAGCAGTCTTTCTTTTATATTATATAATTCTTATATATAGCGCCTTTCAATCCAAACTATTTAGAACAGTTTTTATAGCACATTCATTCTGTTTTCAGTTGGTTTACTTGTCTTTTTTTCAACAAGGTGTATTTTGCGATGCCTTTCATTTCAACTTGCCAGCTGTTTATATGTAAATAATTTTTATATATGTAGCTCCTTTCATGGTGACCTTACAGCACTGTCACAGTCTTCTACTAAAATGTTTTAAACACGCCATCTAAGGCTCACTTATCTTCAGTCTATATAGCGCCTTTTATAGGCAGGCACCACGACTGAAGATCCAGCACCAGGTGAGTTTTGCGCCCACTCCCTGAGCTCGGACTCGCGGTCCACCTTTTGTTGTAACTTATGCGCGATGCTGGTCTTCCTCTTCCTTCTGCCCCCTACTGTTTTCTTTTTAACTTTTTTTAAAATGTACCCATCTGTTCTGCAGGGTGGCATTTCTTTTTTAAGTGCCCCTGAGGAGGCATCGCTGTCTCTCTCTCTGAGGTCATGTAGTCTTTTAAGACACAGCAGACCGCCGCACTCGTCTTTCCACACATGAAATGCTGAAGACATCTCAGCCCATCTGCACTTTTTCTCCTGGGTGTGAAGTAATGGTTAATATGGACTTTCTAACGCCCCCCAAAACACACACACACACACCTCCCCCACACTTGCCCACCGCAAGTCTGCCGGCTTAGTTTACATTCCCAGTGCCTGTTTCTTTAAATCCAGGCTCGTCTTGTAGAATTCCCCGGCGACTCCTTTGCTTTTGGGGAGTTTTTACCTTATAAGGCCATGTAGAGCCGAGCTGACGTTTCCTGTGGGAGGCTCCAATTTCCAGTTTGTGAACATTCTGGCCAGCGCAGCCTGATCCGCTCCCCCCGTCGATCGGCCCCCTCCATCTTCCCGTCCCTTCCCCCCTTTATGCTTTCCCAGCTCGGCCTGCTTCATATTAGCCACGAAATTGTCTGACAACTCCAAGTACCGAACAGCGCCAGATGTGACATTCTTAGCTGCGCTTGGCTGCCAGCAGCCGACAAAGTGGCAGTGCCAGCGCCCAGTTGGCATCCGCATCCGGCAGATCAGACACCCTGTGCGATCTGCACTGCTAGTCATTAAACGGGGGCGCTACTGGCGGGCAAGACTGTGCCGTCTGTGACCAGTATGACCACGTCCTAGGCCGCCCCAAAGTTACTGGGGAGGCTCCTTTACGCCAGTATAGTGCCTCACTGGGGCCGGCACTGCTCTTTGTATCTTTAGCCAAGTCAAACGTTTTCGTTCTTTTTTGAGAGTCTGATGTGTATGTGGCGTTTTTTGTTTGTTTTAATATTTATTAGGTTTCTGTAAAAAGCTAAAATCAATCTATCATATAGAGACTTCCAGATCTCACTGCCTACCTCTCTATTATAAAATGTCATATCTGCTGTATAGTGCCTTTCACATGCATCTGTCTATTACACAGTGCCTTTTGTATTTACCACTCTATTATAAATTGCCTTCATACCTATTATATGGTGCCTTCATACAGTAGGTCAATTTATTACTGTAAATATTGATTTTTACATCTATCTCTCTTTTATAAAGTGCCTTTCATATCTATTGCTCTATTATATAGTGCCTTTCATATCTATCTATCCATCTATTAAAAAGTACCTTCATATCTATCTGTTATGCAATATATTGTGCTTTATATCTATATATCACTCTTTTATAAAGTGCTTTTCTTATCTGATATATATTGCTTTCACACATATGTTACATAGTGTTTTCATATCTATTGCTCTATTATATAGTGCCTTTCACATCTATCTATCTATTATTTTATATAGTGCCTTACATGTCTACCTCTCTATTATAAAGTGCCATCATATCTACTATATAGTGTCTTTTGCATCTATCTATTGATTATATAGTGCCTTTATATCTGCCTATCTATCTATCGGTTATAGAGTGCCTTTCATATCTATCTATCCATCTATTTGTCTGTTATATAGTGCCTTTCATATCCCTCTATCTGTCTGCTATATAGTGCCTTTCATATCTATCTGTCTGTTATATAGTACCTTTCATATCTACAGTATATGTCTTTGTTATACAGTATGTCATTTGGTATGGTATTCATAAAAGTAGTTGTAAGGTTTGTGATGCACCGTCTGTTGGAGTGACAAGTGCAATGCATATGTCTCTGTTAAATTCCATTTGGCACAGTATTCGTAAAACCAGTGGTAATATTTGTGATGCGCCATCTGTTGGAAAGGAAAATGCAACGCATATGTCTCTGTTATATGCCATTTGGTATGGTTTTTGTAAAAGCAGTGGTAATATTAGTGATGCTCCATCTGTTAGAATGACATATGCAATGCATATGTCTCTGTTACATACCCTTTAGCATGGTATTCATAAAAGCAGTGGTAATGTTTGTGAGGCACCATTTGTTGGAATGACAAAGTCAAGGCATATGTTGCTGTTATATGCCACTTGGTATGGCATTCTTAAAAGCAATGTTAATGTCTGTGATGCACCATCTGTTGAAATGACAAATGCAATGCATATATCTCTGTTATATGTCATATGCTCTGAGTTCATAAAAGCAATGTAAATGTTTGTCATGCACCATCTGTTGGAATGACAACGGCAAGGCATATGTCTCTGTTATATGCCATTTGCTATGGGTTCATTAAAGCAGTGTTAATGTTTGTTTGGCCCCATCTGTTGGAATGACAGAAACATAGCTACTGGATGGACACACAGATACACAGACACACTGACACTTTTCCTTTTGTTAAAGGGTGGCGCAGTGGTAGCGCTGCAGCCTCACAACAAAGAGACCAGGAGTTTGCAGATTCTCCCCGTGTCTGGGTGGGTTTCCTCTGGGTGCTCCGCTTTTCTCCCCCAGTCTAAAGGCATTCAGGTTAGGTGGGTTAGTGATTCTTTCCCTGGTATGTTTGTGTGTTCACCCTGTGAATGACTTGCACCCTGTCCAGAGTTCGCTCCTGCCTTGTGCCCAGTGGGTTAAGCAGATGTGACAATGCTGTATTTTGTTAGAATGTCTTTTCTTTATTTCTTTCTTTCAGTGCAGTGCTGAAAGAAAGGAAACGCGTTATTTATAAACCTTTACTAAGCTCAGCACGGCAGTCACCTCAGATTAGTCAAGTGGCTGATGACTGGAAAGTCGCCAGTGTGGCTGCAGTTCACCAGAAGGAAGAGAAAACGGACCTGAGGAGTTACGGACTAATAAGCCTCAACTCTGGATAGTGTAAAATTAAAGAAGCGATCATCAGAGATAAATTAGAATAGTAAATATATGACAATAAATATGCTAAATAGCAGCTAGCATAGACGTCTGGGTGGAAGCTCCTGTCAAACCAATCTGTTAGACTTTCAGAAAATAAGAGGAGTAGACAAAGAAAGCACAAAGACATCAAAGATGGCAGTGACTGATTTGGAACCAGGATTCTGGATCTGTGAAGCAGCAGTCATGCCAACCACTGTGCCACCTGAGAAACATATTACTACTGTATGGGTTGCTGTGTATAATGTAACAAAACAGCAGAATGAGATAATTTGCAAATCAGGTAAACCCTGTATTTAATTAAAAAAAACCACACACACAAAGACAAAATACCAAATGTTAAAACTGAGAAATTGTCTTGTTTTTTGAATTTGGCCAAATGCAACACATTTCAAAAAAGTTGCGACAGGACAACAAAAGACTGGAAAAGTTATGTAATGCTTAAAAAAACACCTGGTGGAACATCTGACCACTAATTAGGCTTAATTAGCAACAGGTCAGTAATGTGATTGGCTACAAAAAGAGCCTCCCGGAGAGGCGGAGCCACAGAGAAGTAAAGATGGTGAGGGTCGGGGACACCACTCTGTAAAAGGCAGCACAGGCAAATAGTGCAACAATTTAAGAATAACACCCTCAATGTCATATTGAAAGCAGTTTGGGGATTTCATCATCTACAGTACATAATGCTGTTAATAAGATTTAGAGAATCTGCAGGAATCTCTGTATGCAAGGGATTAATGGACAGCTGTGATCTTTCAAGTCCTCAGACAGTGCTACAGTTCTCTGGTGGAAATCACTACATGGGCTCAGGAGCCCACTTCATCACTACATCCATGAAGGCAAGTTAGCACTCTGCCATGCAAAGAAGAAACCAAATACTGTATACATCCAAATGTGATCCAGAAACACCGCCCCCTTCTCATGGCCTGAGTTCATTTACGAATTTTGGTCTGATGATTCAAAATTTGAAATTCTTTTTAGAACTGATGGATGCCACGTCCTACGGGCTAAAGAGGAGAGGAACCATCCTGCTTGTTATCTGCACACAGTTCAAAAGCCAGCATCCGTGATGGTATGGGGGTGCACATGGCATGGTTGGCTGGCACATTCATGCTGAATGACACAGACAGGTTTTGGAGAGTTTTTTGTTATGTCAGCGCTTGAAGTACTTTTTATTATGTAGAAATGCCAGCAAACTATACTGATGTTAAAATCAAGGTAATTGTTATATAGTGCCTTTCATAGCAACTCTTGATATTAAAGTCAAGTTCATTTTATGTAGTGCCTTTCATAATGATATGCATGGAGCACTTTATATTATGGGCAGCATGGTGGCGCAGTGGTATCTCTGCTGTCTCACAGTAAGGAGACCTGGGTTCATGGTTTTGCATGTTCTCCCCCTGTCTGTGTCGGTTTCCTCTGGGTGCTCCGGTTTCCTCCCACAGTCCAAAGACATGCAGGTTAGGTGCATTGGTGATCCTAAACTGTCTCTAGTGGGTGTGTGTGCCCTGTGGTGGGCTGGGGCCCTGCCCGGGGATTTGTTCCTGCCTTGTGCTCTGTGCTGGCTGGGATTGGCTCCAGCAGACCCCCATGACCCTGTGTTAGGATATAGCAGGTGGAACAATGACTGACTGACTTTATATTATGCAGAAAAGCCAGTAATTTATACTGATATTAAAATCAAGTTAATCTTTATATAGTGCATTAAATAGCAACAAACATGAAGCATTTTTTATTGTGGAGAAATGCCAGCAACCTCTATTGATATTAAAATCAAGTTGATATTTATATAGTGCCTTTCATAATGGGGCAAAGTGGTGGCTCTGAGGCTTGGGATCTGCGCCAGCAATCAGAAGGTTGCCAGTTTGAATGGCCTAAACACCAGAAATGACTCTTCTCCATTGGGCCCTTGAGTAAAGCCCTTAACCTGCAGTTGCTCCATCCTGAGTGTGACGTTAATCTGCAGCCAGCCCTGCAAGCAGGTCCTCCATCTTACAGGGAAAACGTGGAACCTGGTGGCAGGATTTGCACTCCAGCCTCCATTAAAAACCTCACACTGTTCCAATGTGGTGCTGAGGGGTCACCCACTGCTCTCAGGTCCAGGCTCCCAGCCTCTCTCTCTCTCTCATAGTGATATGCATGGAGCACTTTTTATGATGCAAAAATTCAAGTGAGCTATATTGATACTAAAATTCAGCTAATTCTCATAGAGTGCCTTTCATAGCAATAAACATAGCAAACTTTTGATTATGCAGGACACTAGCAAACTATACAGCTATTAAAATCAAGTTAATTTTTATATGGTGCCTTTCACAGCAACACATATGAAACATTTTTTTATTTTGGAGAAATGCTATTGAACTTTACTGATGTTAAAATCAGGCTAATTTCTTATATAGTGCCTTTCATAAGAATAACCAGGTAACATTTTTTTTTATTAAGCAGAAATGCCAGCAGACTGCGCTAATATAAAAATTAGGCGAATTTTTATACAGTACTTTCATGGCAATAAATATGGAGCTCTTTTCATCATGCAGAAATACTAGTGAGCTCTATTTATAGTAAACTTTGGCTAATTCACATATAGTGCCTTTCATAGAAATAAACAGAGAGTTTTCATTATGCAGGAAAATAGCCAAACATATAGATATTAAAATCGGGCTAATTTTCATATAGTGCCTTTCATAGCAATAAACATAGAGCACTTTTTATCATGCAGAAATACTAGTGAGCTAGTACTATTATTATTATTATTATTATTATATTTATACTGATGCTAAAATTCAGCTAATTCTCATATAGTGCCTTTCATAACAATAAACATAGAATATTTTTTATTATTCAGAAATACTAGTGAACTAGTACTATTATTATTATATTTATATTGATACTAAAATTTAGCTAATTCTCATATAGTGCCTTTCATAGGAATAAACATTGAGTACTTTTCATTATGCAGGATACTAGCTAACTATATAGACATTCAAATCAGGCTCATTATCATATACTGCCTTTCCTAGCCATAGAGTGCTTCTGATTTGGCAGACCTGCTAGTGTAACTGTACTGATATTAAAGTCAGTGAAATTTTCATATGGTGCCTTTCATTCCAAGTATTTTTATTATACAGAAATACTAGTGAGCTAGTACTATAATTATTATTATCATTATATTGATGAGCATCATGGTGGCACAGTGGTAGCGCTGCTGCCTCGCAGTTAGGAGACCCGGGTTCATTTCCCAGGTCCTCCCCGCTTGGAGTTTGCTTGTTCTCCCCATGTTTGCGTGGGTTTCCTCCCACAAACTAAATACATGCAGATTAGATGCATTGGTGATCCTAAACTGTCTCTAGTAGATGTGTGTGCCCTGTGGTGGACTGGGACCCTGCCCGGGTTTGTTTCCTGCCTTGCACCCTGTGTTGGCTGGGATTGGCTCCAGCAGACCCCCGTGACCCTGTAGTTAGGATATAGCGGGTTGGATAATGGATGGATGGATGGATGGATGGATATTGATACTAAAATTTAACTAATTCTCATATAGTGCCTTTCATAGCAATAAACATATAGTACTTTTTATTATGCAGGACACTAGCTAACTATATAGACATTAAAATCAGGCTCATTATTATATAGTGCCTTTCCTAGCCATAGAGTGCTTCTGATTTTGCAGAGCTGCTAGTGTAACTGTACTGATATTAAAGTCAGTGACATTTTCATATGGTGCCTTTCATTGCAAGAAACATGGAATGTGGTGAAACAAGCAAACTCTATTCATATGAAAATCATTAATGTTTTATATAGCACCTTTTACTGAGAGACAAATACATTTACATAGAATTACAAGAAAAACTAGGTTGATATTAAAATCCACATTATTACATGTCATATTGAGAAACTTTATAATATGCAGAAACATAAGAAACAGTACTATTATAAAATGTTCTTGAGTATCCACCACTTGCAGGATTTGGAGCACCTTCTTTTAACTTGCACCTGTCTCTGACAAACACCATCCCAAGGTGCCCTCCAGTCCAATGCATTGTGCCCAGCCAGCTGGAGGACTGGCAGGTCAGAGGTGAGGACTGAACCAGCAGCCTCGAGCCTCAGAGTCCTCGGCTTCATCCAACGTGCCACAATGCCGGTTACTCTTATATTACATTCCTGCATAATCAAACCAAAGAAATGGCACTGCAATCCGTGTTTACTCTGCAGAGTGCGCATTATGGTGCCAAGTGTGCATCGGTTAATGCTGCAGAGATGACACTGAGGGCTTTGTAACTTCCTCTCTGTGGCTTTCGCTCCGTCGCCTTACTTACCCTTCAGATTACACTTCCTGCAAGACGAAGTGACAGAAGTCAGCACTGCACTTTAAGCCCAAAAATATGAACAGCGTGAAGATAATAAAAATCTGTGAATGTTCACCTTAAATCACGGTGTCCTGTTGATGAAGCTTAGTGTGCAATAATTGGATTACACCGGCCAGGCTGACCAAACAATAATGAATTTGTATTTGACTCGTTTTTAAATAATCGGATTACGTCGGTTAAGCTCATTTTAAATGAATTAGGGTTTACTGGCTGTGCTGTGTGAACAAAAATCCCTGCTGTCCTCGTGGTCAGGCAACCATTGCTGTGGAGTCCACCTACTGATGATGTTGACCAGCTGGACTTTTACCTTCTCTTTGAATTGTCACATACTGAGCTGTTCTTGTCTTTTCATGATTAATGCTCTTCACAAGGCACTGCTGTCTCTCTATAGTTCATTTAGAAAGTATTCAGACCCTTTCACTTTTTGCACACTTACTTGTGTTTCAGATTTCATTAAAAACAGATACATTTGCCATTCTTGACCATCAGTCTACACTCACTAACCCATAAGGACAGCAACAAAAGATTTTTGGAAAGGTTTTCAAATTTATTAAAAATCAAAAAACTGAAATCTGTCATTCATCTACAGTGCATCCGGAAAGTATTCACAGCGCATCACTTTTTCCACATTTTGTTATGTTACAGCCTTATTCCAAAATGGATTAAATTCATTTTGTTCCTCAGAATTCTGCACACAACACCCCATAATGGCAACGTGAAAAAAGTTTACTTGAGGTTTTTAGCAAATTTATTAAAAATAAAAAAACTGAGAAATCACATGTACATAAGTAATCACAGCCTTTGCTCAATACATTGTCGATGCACCTTTGGCAGCAATTGCAGCCTCAAGTCTTGTTGAATATGATGCCACAAGCTTGGCACACCTATCCTTGGTCAGTTTCGCCCATTCCTCTTTGCAGCACCACTCAAGCTCCATCAGGTTGGATGGGAAGCGTCGGTGCACAGCCATTTTAAGATCTCTCCAGAGATGTTCAATCAGATTCAAGTCTGGGCTCTGGCTGGGCCACTCAAGGACATTAACAGAGTTGTCCTGAAGCCACTCCTTTGATATCTTGGCTGTGTGCTTAGGGTCGTTGTCCTGCTGAAAGATGAACCGTCGCCCCAGTCTGAGGTCAAGAGCGCTCTGGAGCAGGTTTTCATCCAGGATGTCTCTGTACATTGCTGTAATCATCTTTCCCTTTATCCTGACTAGTCTCCCAGTTCCTGCCACTGAAAATCATCCCCACAGCATGATGCTGCCACCACCATGCTTCACTGTAGGGATGGTGCCAGGTTTCCTCTAAACGTGACGCCTGGCATTCACACCAAAGAGTGCCATACGGGCACAGGCTGCCATGTACCTTTTACTAAGGAGTGGCTTCCGTCTGGCCACTCTACCATACAGGCCTGATTTGTGGATTGCTGCAGAGATGGTTGTCCTTCTGGAAGGTTCTCCTCTCTCCACAGAGGACCTCTGGAGCTCTGAAAGAGTGACCATTGGGTTCTTGGTCACCTCCCTGACTAAGGCCCTTCTCCTCCAATCGTTCAGTTTAGATTGCCGGCCAGCTCTAGGAAGAGTCCTGGTGGTTTCGAACTTCTTCCACTTACAGATGATGGAGGCCACTATGCTCATTGGGACCTTCAAAGCAGCAGAAATTTTTTTGTAACCTTCCCCAGATATGTGCCTCGAGACAATCCTGTCTCGGAGGTCTACAGACAATTCCTTTGACTTCATGCTTGGTTTGTGCTCTGACATGAACTGAATTTACCACAGGTGGACTCCAATTAAGCTGCAGAAACATCTCAAGGATGATCAGGGGAAACAGGATGCACCTGAGCTCAATTTCGAGCTTCACGGCAAAGGCTGTGAATACTTATGTACATGGGATTTCTCAATTTTTTTATTTTTAATAAATTTGCAAAAACCTCAAGTAAACTTTTTTCATGTTGTCATTATGGGGTAAAAAAGGAAATTGAGGAAAAAAATGAATTAAATCCATTTTGGAATAAGGCTGTAACATAACAAAATGTGGAAAAAGTGATGCGCTGTGAATACTTTCCGGATGCACTGTAAGTATTCAGACCCTTCATTCAGTACTTTGTACAAGTAGAAGCCTCTTTGGCAGTCAGATCCTATTCTGTTGGGCCCTGGAGCAAGACACTTAACATGTAATTGCTCCAGGGGCTCTGTACAATGGCTGACCCTGAGCTCTGACCCCAAGGGGTATGCGAAAACTAACAAACTCCTAATACAAGAAATTGTATAAGGCGAAATAAAGAACAAAAAAAAAAAATTCCAGCTTTGAGTCATCTTGGGTAAGTCTCTATAATCTTTGCACACCTTGATTTGGGCGGTTTATCCCATTCCGCCTACCAAGCTCTATTAGATTGGATGGGAAGCGTCTGCAAACTGCCATCTTCAGGTCTCTCCGCACAAGTTCTATGGGCTTTCACCTGATCAGGTGGTGTTGGGGGTGCAGATTGCCACCACAGAAAACCGGAAAAAGAACAGCAGAGAAAGTAGGAGTTAGTACGGAGCCATGATAAAAATGATAATTCAATGCATATACAGAATATCAGGGTTACACTAAGATGAAGCTACGAGAAAGCCATGTTAAACTAAGGGGGTTTAATCGGTTGTTTAAAGTGTTCCACTGCATTAGCCTGGCGAATTTCTATCGGTCAGCTATTCCAGATTTGAGGTGCATAACAGCAGAAGGCCGCCTCACCACTTCTTTTAAGTTTCGCTCTTGGAATTCTAAGCAGACCCTCATTTGAAGATCTAAGGTTACGATTTGGAGTGTAAGGTGACAGGCATTCTGAGATAGAAGATGGAGCAGATTATTGAAAGCTTTGTAAACCATAAGCAGGATTTTAAAGTCAATTCTAAATTGCACCGGTAACCAGTGTAATGACATCAGCACTGGGGTGATGTGCTCGGATTTTCTTTTCCTAGTTAAGATTCTGGCAGCTGCATTCTGCAATCATCTCAATCGATTGATGTCTTTTTTTGGATGGTCCTGAGAGGAGAGCATTATAGTAATCTAGTCGACTAAAAACAAAAACGGGAACTCATTTTTTAGCATCTTGCAAAGTTAAAAGGGATCTTACTTTTTCTATATTTCTTAAATAAAATAAATTAAATAAAAAAAAATTAAATTAAATGCCTGATTGATGGAGGGCTGCAAAGGACTTCTGAATCTCTGTTTGAATGACCATTGGATTCTTGATAACCTCCCAGACCAAGACCCTTCTTGATCAGACACTCAGTTTGCCCGGGTGGCCAACTCTAGGAAGACTCCTGGCGTTTCTGGACTTCCTCCATTTCACAACCATTGAGGCCACTGGGTAGCTCAGGGTTTTAGAAATGGTTTTATACCAACATAGTTCACCATAGTCTGATCACCGAGGGAGATCCTTGGACTTAACGGCTTGGTTTTTGTCCTGACTTACAGTATGAATTGTGGGACCCTCTATTCAAAGTAATCTTATCACACATTTACAGAATGTGGTGATGGCAGAGTAACAAAGCCAAACCTGAGTGCTACGACATTGCATTTAGAGTCACATTAATTTCTATTTTATTCAGGCAGACAAAACTTCTTTCCACGTAGATCCTTTGGTGTTTATTAAAAATAAGTAACTCACTCAGAGAGAGAGAGAGAGAAAACTGGGAAAGCTGAGTGTGCAAACTGGCAGCGGAAAAGAGTGCCAGGCCAACAGGAGACATAAAAACTGAAGGCTGACACACCAAATGGCACTCCTTCATCTAAAGTGTCCAACATGAAGATGGAGCAGCGGAAACAGGAAAAGCCACAGCAAGGCAGGTCAGCCCAAAGGGAAGCGATGGGTGACAAATGTACAAATGTCCTCCTCCCCATATCTCATTGGCTGTTCTGACCAGTAAGGCTATACCTGGGAAACAGAAGAAGAAAACGCAGGCCAATGGAGAGGCTAATCCCACTTCTGACACAAGTCATCTTAGTTATACTGGACAGATAGGCCTAAGAAACCCTCCTTCCTGGTATCTTCTCAGCCAGTCTGGCTGGTGCAGCTACTCTGTCTTACCCCTAAATTCCTGTTCAGGTCACTTACTGTACAGTCGAAGTAAAAAGTATGTGAACCCTTTGGAATTATCTGGTTTACTGCATGAATTGGTCATAAAAAGTGATCTGATCTTCATCTAAGTCACAGGTACTGATATACACAAAGAGCTTAAGCCAATGTCACACAAAAAAGTCTACTCTTTCATGTCTTTATTTTACAAACGTATTCAACGTTCACAGTGGTAGTGGAAAAAGTAAGTGAACCTTGGGATTTAATAAGTGGTTGACTCTCCTTTGGCAGCAATGACTGCAGATCAGACCTGCACATCGTGCGGAGGGAATTTTAGCCCATTCTTCCCTGCAGAACTGCCTTAACTCTTCCATAGCCTTTGGTTGTCTTCTGTGTATGGCTCTCTTCAAGTCTTTCCACAGCATCTCAATAGGATTGAGGTCTGGGCTCTGACTGGACCAGGGGTGGGCAAATTCATTCCCGGAGGGCCGCAGTGGCTGAAGGTTTTTGTTCCAACCCAATTGCTTAATAAGAAGCACTTATTGCTCAAGAAACACTTCTGCTTCATTTTAGTTATCTCCCTCGTTAAGATTATGAACCCTTATTGCTTATTTAAGTCTTAAACAGCTGCATTCTTGGTTTTTAATTGCTCCTTATTAGCAATAAGATGCAAATGACAAAAGAGACCAGCAGTTATCCATTTTGCTTGTTACCCTTTACACCTGTGTGTCTTTATCGTGCACTATTTGGTTTAATTAAATACCTGGAAGGAAAGAGAAGAGAAAAAAGTGAAGGATTGAGAATTACCCATCCGTTTTACACTTCGAAGTATTTGGATGATATCCTTAGAATGGAAAAAAAAATCTAGGATATGAGAATGACTTGACATAGCAGAGTTAAAGCACTAACAAGACATGAAATGTAATTATTGGCAAGGATTGTTTTCTAATTAAGCAACTGGGTTGGAACAAAAACCCGCAGCCACTGCGGCCCTCCAGGAATGAATTTGCCCACCCCTGGACTGGACCACTCCAAAAGGCAGAGTTTGTTCTTCTGAAGGCATTGTGCTGTGGATTTGCTGCGATGTTTGGGGTAACATTGTCCTGTTACATCACCCAGCCTCTTCTGAGCTTAAGTTGACGAACAGACACCCTCACATTATCCTGGAGAATTTGTTGATAAATCTGTGAATTCATTTTCTCCTCAATGATGGCAAGCTGTCCAGGCTCTGATGCAGCAAAGCAGGCCCAAATCATGATGTTCCCTCCACTATACTTTACTGTAGGGATGATGTTTTGATGTTGATATGCGGTGCCCTTTTTACGCCAAATGAAGTTCTGCTTGTTCCTCCCAAATACATGGTTCAATTTTGGTTTCATCACTCCACAAAACATTTTCCCAGTACCGTTGTGGAGTGTCCAAGTGCTCTTTCGCAAACTTCAGGCGTTCAGCAATGTTCTTTTATGATAGCAGTGGCTTCCTTCTTGGTGTCCTGCCATGGACTCCTTTCTTGTTTAATGTTTTGCGTATAGTTGACTCATGACCTGAGATGTTAACCAGTTCTAATGACTTCTTCAAGTCCTTAACTGTCACTCTAAGGTTCTTCTGTACCTCATTGCTGACTTTGCGTTGTGCTCTTGGGGTCATCTTGGCAGGGCGCCCACTTCTAGGCAGAGTAGCCACAATACCAAATTGTCTCCATTTATAGACAACTTGCCTAACGACTGATGAATATCTAAAATCTTTGAGATGACTTTGTAACCCTTTCCAGCCTTATGTAGATTCTCGATCGTAGCTCATCAGACAGCTCTTTTGTGTGAGGCATGATTCCCATCTGGATATGCTTCTTGTCAAAAGCTCAAACTCAAACTTTAGTGTTTTTTATCAAAGTAATTCTCGGCCACACCTCTGAACTCGTTTCATTGAATGGACTCCATGTGTGCTAAATTCGGACTGCAGTGAGCTTTTTAAAAAGTCATTAGCTTAGGGTTCACTTACTTTTTCCAACCTTCAGTTTCACAGTTTGAAGATTAATAATTTATTACATTTATATAGCGCTTTTCTCAGTACTCAAAGCACTATCCACACAGGGAAGAACCGGGAAGCGAACCCACAATCTCCTTACTGCAAAGCAGCAGCACTACCACTGTGCCACCTGTTTCTGAAAATATGTGTATCTTTAGTTATAGGAGACTGTGTTTGTTCATTATTGTGACTGACATGAAGATACAACCATGTTTTATATGGGAATCAGACATAAATATAGAGAATTCCTAGGGGTTCACATACTTTTTACTTTGACTGTATATTGGTATACAACTGAAGAACCATCCCAGTCATTCTGACCAGTACGTCATACCGGGAAACACAAGACAGAAGCTTACAAGTCAGTCTACTTATATTGGACAAGCAGTGATGGAGCTTGACATTTACACCTTACTGATAAACACAGGGCAAAATGTCTTCCCCTTATAGTCAGAGTAATAGTTAAGTTCCCCATACTGGACTAGACAAGGCAGGCAACTCCCTCCCCATATCTTCAGATCTAGTATGACTAGTATAACAATATTGGGAAGCCAAAGAGGAAGCGTCTCCCAGTTACACCCAAATTAATAAGTCATTTCAGCTATACTGGTCAAAGAGAGCAGGAAACTCATTCTGGCTATCTTATTTCAGCCATCTTCTCAGTCAATCTCATTAGAAGGGGAATCGCCACCCAACGACACCATAACTAAGTCAGACCATCCACTCTGGACAGAGCAGGGAGCTCCTTCATGTGATCATTAGGTTCTATCTAACCAGTTCGGATATATTAGAAGACTAGCTGAATACACGTGCTTCGCTACGGGATAGCAACAGGAAAAATGAGTGGCAGTATACGTCCTGTAAAGGTCATAAGGCAAGATTTAGCACATAAATGAAACAAAATAGGTTACTAATTATTTCTTGAAATGGTTTACTCAAATATAAGCTGTTTTAAATATAGAAGACTTAAACCAGGGGTGTCCAGCTCCGGTCCTGGTGGGCCGCAGTGGCTGCAGGTTTTCATTCTAACTGTCTTCTTAATTAGTGAGCCGTTTTTGCTGCTGATTAATTTGTTTTGTTTTAATTGACGTGACTCACACCCCTCACACCATCCAACCTCTGCTCCTCAGGGACAAGCTGGCAGAGATGGGAGTAGATTCATACCTGGTGGCATGGATCGTGGACTATCTTACAGACAGACCTCAGTATGTGCGTCTCGGGAACTGCAGGTCTGACATTTTGGTCAGCAGCACAGGAGCGCCGCAGGGGACTGTACTTTCTCCAGTCCTGTTCAGCCTATATACATCAGACTTCCAATACAACTTGGAGTCCTGCCACGTGCAAAAGATCGCTGACGAAACTGCTATCATGGGCTGCATCAGGAGTGGGCAGGAGGAGGAGTATAGGAACCTAATCAAGGACTTTGTTAAATGGTGCGACTCAAACCACCTACACCTGAACACCAGCAAAACCAAGGAGCTGGTGGTGGATTTTAGGAGGACCAGGCCCCTCACGGACCCCGTGATCATCAGAGGTGACTGTGTGCAGAGGGTACAGACCTATAAATACCTGGGAGTGCAGCTGGATGATAAATTGGACTGGACTGCCAATACTGATGCGCTGTGCAAGAGAGGACAGAGCCGACTATACTTCCTTAGAAGGCTGGCATCCTTCAACATCTGCAATAAGATGCTGCAAAAGTTCTATCAGACGGTTGTGGCGAGCGCCCTCTTCTGCGTGGTGGTGTGCTGGGGAGGCAGCATAAAGAAGAGAGATGCCTCACGCCTGGACAAACTGGTGAGGAAGGCAGAAATTTTGCGCTTGGACCACAAACTTTTTCAAGCTGTTTCTTCACGAGCACCTATGGCCTAAGGGTAACCTACATTCCAAATTTCAAGTCCCAAGTCCTCATGGTTCGGGTGATTTTGTGATGAGTGACTCAGTGGTATTTGGCTTTTATATATTATATATAGATGAAAGGAGCAGCACCTACCCATGGTGGCACAGTGGGTAGCGCTGCTACCTTGCAGTTAGGAGACCTGGGTTTGCTTCCCGTGTCCTCCCTGCGTGGAGTTTGCATGTTCTCCTCGTGTCTGTGTGGGTTTCCTTCCACAGTCCAAAGACATGCAGGTTAGGTGCATTGGAAATCCTAAATTGTGGGTGTGTGTGGGTGTGTGCCCTGCGGTGGGCTGGCGCCTTGCCCGGGGTTTGTTTCCTGTCTTGAGCCCTGTGTTGCCTGGGACTGGTTCCAGCAAACCCCTGTGACCCTGTAGTTAGGATATTGCAGGTTGGATAATAGATGGATGGATGGATGGATGGATGGATGGATGGATGGATGGATGGATGGAGCGATTTCCCATCACTCTCAGACTAACAGTGCAGTGCAGTCATACCGGACACATACAGTAGGATGAGGCATCTAATGGGCAAGAAATCCTTTCACTGCTGCTTGGAAAGATGTTTGCTTGCTTTAGCACTTATTAGGAGCTTAGCCACCCAACCCAGGTTAATGTCGCTAGTTAAATATTGGTGGGATCCCGTCAAATAACAGGGAGTAATCCCCATGGAGTTTCATGGTAGTTGGCAGTGCATTGTAGAGAGAGTAACATCAGCAAGGGGGCACTGCTATCTCAAAGATCTGGAGCTGGAAGCCAGATATCAGAGGCTAAAGACCCAGAAGCCCCCAAGCAGCAACGCCACTGTTTTGGACAATCAAACCATCAAGCACTTTATTGCATTGTGTAACACAACAAAAATACTTTTGCAGGTCAGATTCGGGAGCATGCACTGGTACAGAGTGTTGCCGCACCCACATCACGATGACACTGCTTGGGATCTTCCTGGTTGGCAACCCCCCCAGGGCAGGCATGTAGTCCAGTCCCAACCTCTGGAAATGACCCTCTATCACTATCCATAACCAGGTGTTACGTGGGCATCCCCTTGGCCTGGTCCTCAGCAATGACGATCACCCTCAGGGAATCGTACCACATGGCCATAGTGCCGTAACTGACGCTCCCTCACATCGCAGGTCATGTGCAACCCCAAGGTGCATTTAAAAAGCAAAAGGCAAATAAGTATGAAAAATGATCTCAGACTGAGGAGATACCAAAGTTCAACAAGTTTGTGGCAGTTGAGGAAAAGCTATTTTGAGAATTGATCTGAAGTGCCTGCTTGATAGAAGGACCTTAAACAAGTGATGTCCAGGATGAGGTTTCCAGCCCTTCTCATCCAGCGATGTCCAAGTGATGGCAGTTCAGTACCCACAATGACCTGTGCTGTTCTTACAACCCACTGCAGGGCTTTTTTGGTGGCACTGGTGCAGCTGTTGTACCAGGCTGTCACACAGTTAGCCAAGGTGCTCGCTGCAGTGCATCTGTACAAGCTGACCAAGAGCTTCTGTGGGAGTTCCGCTCTCCTTAGCCTCCTCAGAACACAGAAGTGTTGTTGTGCTGTGTCTACTACCACTGAAGTATTGTCAGCCCAGGAGAGGTCCTCTGTGATAGTCCTCCTCACAGCCTCTGCTGTGATAGTTACTGGACTGAGAGTGCTCTTTTTAGTGGTCCACAACAACTTCTTTGGTCTTTTTGGCATTTCAGACCAAGTTGTTGGTGTCACACCACACTCTCAAGTTCTGAACCTCCTCCTTATATGCAGCTTCATTATTATGAGCCCAATGGCAGTCGTATTTGTCCACCAAATTAACAATAATGTTTGATTTATGGGTGGATTGACAGCCCTGGGTAAAAAGAGCGTAGAGCAGGGAGCTTAGCGCACACCTCTGTGGCACACTAATGCTTAGGGTGAGGGTGGAGGACGTGTGCTTGTCCAACCTGACAGACCAGGAGCGATTGGTGACAAAATCCAGTAACCAGTTACACATGGAGGGAGTTAGTCCGAGTGCATAGAGTTTGTTGATCAGCTGGCTATCTGGTGTTAAAGGCCAAGCTGTAGTCAATGAAGGGCATCCTAACGTAGGTGTCGGGCTACTCCAGGTGCAAGAGGGCAGCATGCAGGGCCACACAGGTGGCATCCTCAGTCAGTCTGTTTGCCAGGTAGGCAAAGTGGTGTTGGTCTAGATCAGCTGGGACAAAGGCTTTGATGGGAGTGATTACCAGTCGCTCAAAACACTTTGTGATGACAGAGGAGAGGGCGACTGGTCGGTAGCCACTAAGGCAGGTTATCAGGGGAACAGACATGATGGTCGTGGATTTCAGGCACGTGGGGACTGTACATAAGGAATGAGAGAAGTTGAATATGTGTGCAGATACTTCCGCTGGTTGGTCAGCACTGGCCTGGAGCACACGTTAATACACTCTGGGCAGCAAATATTTAACTGCTGCAATTTGTAGCGTCTACACCTTAGGCAAGTGGTATTCCTCAAGTTTAACTTTATTGTGGAACAAATACAATGCTCTCAGTCAATCCAAAATTTTATTGACATCAAACCTAAATCTCTAACAAAGAAAATGTGAGTTTTGTCTTTCCCAGTAAGAAAATACTGTAGATGTGTGCACAATTATTAGGCAACTAAATTACGAATCATTTTTCCCCACCCACTTGTTTTACAGTAAGTTAAATGACTTAGTAACATAAAGTGCCATATAGAAATGAAAAAGTAACATTTTTTTAGTCTTGTGAAATTTTTCATTGACCCATGTAGCCACCCTTCTTTTGGAAAGACTAAAGCAGTGCATATGTCTGTGTTATACATCTGTTATGCATCATATTTGGTATGTGATTTGTAAAAGCAGTGTTAATGATTGTGATGCACCATCCGTTCGAATGCAAAATGCAATGCATATGTCTCTGCTATATGCCATTTGCTGTGGGTTCTTAAAAGCAGTGTTAATGTTTGAGATGCACCATTTGTTGGAATGAAAAAAGGCAAGGTATATGTTGCTGTTATATGCCACTTGGTATGGGATTCTGTAATAGCAGTGTTAATGTTAGTGATGCACCATCTGTTGGAATGCAAAATACAGTGCATATGTCTCTGTTATATGCCATTTGCTATGGGTTCATTAAAGCAGTGTTAATGTTTGTGATGCCCCATTTGTTGGAATGACAAAGGCAAGGCACATGTCTCTGTTATATGCCACTTGGTATGGGATTCTGTAAAAGCAGTGTTAATGTTAGTGATGCACCATCTGTTGGAATGCAAAATACAATGCATTTGTCTCTGTTATATGCCATTTGCTATGGGTTCATAAAAGCAGTGGTAATGTTTGTGATGCCCCATTTGTTGGAATGACAAAGTGAAGGCATATGTTGCTGTTATATGCCACTTGGTATGGCATTTGTAAAAGCAATGTTAATGTTTGTGATGCACCATCTGTTGAAATGGCAAATGCAATGCATATATCTCTGTTATATGTCATATGCTCTGAGTTCATAAAAGCAATGTAAATGTTTGTCATACACCATCTGTTGGAATGACAAAGGCAAGGCATATGTCTCTGTTATAAGCCACTTAGTATGGGATTCTGTAAAAGCAGTGTTAATGTTAGTGATGCACATCTGCTGGATTGCCAAATGCAATGCATATGTCTCTGTTATATGCCATTTGGTATAAGATGCATAAAAACAGCATTAATGCTAGTGATACACCATCTGTTGGAATGACAAATGCAATGCATATGTCTCATATGCCATTTGGTGTGGGATTTGTAAAACCAGTGCTAATGTTTGTTATGTGCCATCTGTTGGAATGACAGAGACATACTGTAGCAACCAGATGGAAACACCAATACACAGACACACAGACACTTATCTGAGGTGAATTTGTGTCATTTCAGATTTTTATTCTTCTTCATGAACACTTCCAGGTTGTTGATAGCAACTGCGCTGTTAATAAAGCGCACATACAGCCTTGTGTTTAATTTTTGAAACCAAAAAAGGGCTACATTCACACTGCAGCTCCATTATCATTTTTTCACTCATATGTGATACAGATCTGATGTTTTTGGAGAAGCAAGAAAAGATATGGAATCAAAACTTTTCAGAAGGGATTTGCACTGCTCTCAGAACGACTGTTTTGCATCCAAACCTGCACCATGGCGCTCTCACCAGTCCTGCCTCCAGTCCTTTGGTCCACTTGTTTCTACATACAAAACACTCAAACCAACAGCCGTGATCTTTCGTTTCCTGTTTCTCTTCCATCACAAGTGTATAAATTAGCAGACTGAAACAACATAGCGCAGGATCCATCATCTGTCTGACAACTTTGTTTTATTTATTTTGCACATGTGGCGCACGTTCAGGACAAACATCTGCACTCATGTTGGATTTGGATGAGTCACAAAATTCATTTGAGCAGTCAAAAAAAAATAACAATCAGAGGCAAAATCAAGAGAAGTCACTGCAGTGCGGACATAGCCGTAAAGACTTGCGCTTCTTCAGAACTTGGCTGTTTTATGTTCAACAGCAACATCCAGGAAATGATAAATGTGGAAATATTAAATTGGGGGTCCATTGTAAATGCATTTTTTCATCGAGGGGCACCCACCTTCGATGTTGTAGGGGGTCCGAGCCGTGAGCAAACTTTGATTCAAACTAAGGACACTGGGGCCATAAGGCAGCAGCACTAACCACTGTGCCACCTTACAAGGAAGCAGAGAAGGGCCCATTACCCAGTTAGCCAAGGATACTAAACAAGGGAATCTTCACCTGAAATGATGAGAACATCTGTGGTCCGTGCAGCTAGACAGGAATTAGCAGGCGCCTTTCAATAACTTTTTACCAGTTTGAACAGTTTAGTTCCAGGAGGACCAACACGTCTCCGTTTTATGCGCGCCAGTCTTTCCTGTGCAACTCTCCTGGAAAAACAAAGAGGAAATGTCTTCCAGTTACTTCATTTCCAGCCCAGCTTGCTTGGCTTTACTGTACTAGGAAATAAATCTCAGTTCTTTCTTGACCATTCAGTCCATATCTGACCGGGGGTTTGTACTGCTGTTGGTCTCTCCTGGAGTGATGCAGTTTCTGCAGGTGGACTTGTATTTTCTTGATTTTCTTTCTTTCTTTCTTTCCCCTGGGTGTTCTCCCAAGGCCTGTTCCTTCTTATTTATGGGGTGGACGCCCTGTCTGCATATTGAAGAGACCAATGGGGGTCTGTTTTGAGTTCTGCCCGTGATAAAGCCCTGGAGAATGCCCACCATAAATCTGCAGAGGAGGTTGTGTGATTCCTCCTCTATGCAGACACCAGTTCTTACAATGGGAAGCGCTCCGGGGTCACAGCTGCGTCTGTCTAGTGTTCATCTTGGAGGAGTTCTGTCAGGAGGCAGATGACACCACACAGAAGTTCGGCAGGGGGCCTTCTCTTTTGTTTAGGGTCGGATGTTTGGGATTTGCACTTATGAACCTCGCTGACCTGAGAAAGTTCATTCAATGAGCTGACCCAGTAGGTGTGACTAAGGCTCAGTGCAGCTATCTGGGGGCGTGAGGGGACATCTTGACTGGCCTTTTCAATCTGAGGGGGCTGTAACTTTAAGATCCCGCAAACCAATGATGGCATGGACTAGGTGGCATAGGAGGTCATACTGGCTGTAAGAGCCAATCCTAGAAAGTTAATGCTTTAAGTTAAATTCTTATTAGTGTTTGCTTAGTCATAGCCAGAGACAATGGTATAGGCTTCTACCCCCTGTAAGTTTAGAAGAGGTAGAACTTTCTTGATCTAACTAAGATACGGGGTGTTAATTGAGGCAGTTGTTGTTTAGAACAGGTAGGTCCCAGTGCCAGCAGGGACTAATAGACCCATTTACAGCACAGAAATGGGACGGGCATATGGTTTTCTGAATGTTTGGAAGTGATTTTGTAACATTTACAAATGAAACAAGATTTAAAAGCTTTAAACAGAACTTCGCTTAAACAAGAACTTTTCTTTTTTGCTATATCAATTTTCTCATTTTTTTGTGTGAACTGTTTTACTTTGAATTTTTACTTAGTACGGGATTCTGTAAAAGCAGTGTTAATGTTAGTGATGTACCATCTGCTGGAATGCAAAATACAATGCATATGTCTCTGTTATATGCCATTTGCTATGGGTTCATAAAAGTGGTGTTAATGTTTGTGATGCACCATTTGTTGGAATGACAAAGGTAAGGCATATGTTGCTGTTATAGGCCACTTGGTATGGCATTCGTAAAAGCAATGTTAATGTTTGTGATGCACCATCTGTTGAAATGACAAATGCAATGCATATATCTCTGTTATATGTCATATGCTCTGAGTTCATAAAAGCAATGCAAATGTTTGTCATGCACCATCTGTTGGAATGACAAAGGCAAGGCATATGTCTCTGTTATAAGCCACTTGGTATGGCATTTGTAAAAGCAATGTTAATGTTTGTGATGCACCATCTGTTGAAATGACAAATGCAATGCATATATCTCTGTTATATGTCATATGCTCTGAGTTCATAAAAGCAATGTTAATGCTTGTGATTCACCGTCTGTTGGAATGACATATGCAATGCATATGTCTCATATGCCATTTGGTATGGGATTTGTAAAACCAGTGTTAATGTTTGTGATGTGCCTTCTGTTGGAATGACAAATGCAATGCATTTTATTACAACAAATATTTGTTATATGCCATCTGTTGGAATGACAGAGACATAGCAACCAGATGGAAACACCAATACACAGACACTTATCTTTTATTAAGATGAATTTGTGTTATTTCAGATTTGTATTCTTTTTCATGAACACTTCCAGGTTGTTGATAGCAACTGTGCTGTTAATAAAACGCTCATACAGCCTTGTGTTTGATTTTTGAAACCAAAAAAGGGCTACATTCACACTGCAGCTCCATTATTATTTTTTCACTCATATGTGATACAGATCTGATGTTTTTGGAGAAGCAAGAAAAGATATGGAATCAAAACTTTTCAGAAGGGATTTGCATTGCTCTCAGAACGACTGTTTTGCATCCAAACCTGCGCCATGGCGCTCTCACCAGTCCTGTCTCCAGTCCTTTGGGCCACTTGTTTCTACGTACAGAACACTAAAACCAACAGCTGTGAAGCGGGATCCAGCATTTGTCTGAAAACGTCGTTTTATTAATTTTGCACAGGTGGTGCATGTTCATGGGAAAAATAAAAAATCTCATTTTTTGTGTGAACTGATTTACTTTGAATTTTTACTAAAGTTTTTACAAACGAAGATATTTTGTCTGTGGAATCATTTCAATGCGTCAATCTTTTGCTGAATCCCATCTGCAAACTAGAGCTGCTGAACTTTGGTAATTTTGGGTAAACGCAGCTACACTGGGATTTTTGTGGCTTTCTAGAATTAAAAAATTATGCATCTAATCTGGGATTTCTTACCCTGAAGAATCTGATTCTAATGATTATTTCACTCTAAAAGAAGGTTTATGAGAACTTGCCTATAATTTCAGCTTTTGTTTATCATGGGCACCGTCATTTTCTAGTGTCATTTATAGTGATTGCACCCAGAGTGCTCTGGGGTGGTGCGTATGTGACATCATCAGAGCCACAACATAAAATCCAGCACATACATTCCCACATCATCTGAGTATTGGATAAAATTACTAGATGTAGAGCGTATGAAAGCAGCTAAACATAGGGAGTATGTGACGAGTCATGTCACATGGCAAGAAAATATATAATTATATGTAATTATTATAATTATGTATGTACAAGGGGGAGTCAAGCTAAAGTTCAAAAATGAGATTTATCAGAAAATGGAACGAACCTTATAATGTCATTTCTCAATGTCGTCTCCACCCTTCTCAATGCACTTGCGCCACCTGCCCAGCAGAGTGTAAATCGCAGACCGCAGTACCAGTGAGGTCAGTCATTTAATGCCCCAGCATCACGAAACGCCCTCAATGTCAGTCACGAAACACCCATCGCATTAGACTGTGGTGAACATTAGGGCCCCGTCACACTCTGGTTAAGATTAGGGTTGTGACGGATTGTCTGACTCAAAGGGTGTTTCGTGACTGGCATTGTGGGCACACGTTACCTGCCCTACAGTATGTCCCAGGTATTGAAGGCTGCAGTTAGCCCCTTCTCCACCTGCCTAGAAGTGCCAGGATTCCAGCAGAGTAAAAGGTTTTGTCTTGTCATCGCCGTCACTCGCACACTACTTTCTTCTCGTATGTCATCTGTCTTGAATTGACGACCACCCAGATGTTTTTTTAGACGTCCAAAAAAGGTGGAAATCACACAGCACCAAATCTGGCGAATAAGGAGGACGTGGCAATACCTCAAAGTTAATTTTCTCCAGACAAGCCTTGGTGTTCTTAGCAGTGTGTGTGTGTGTCATTGTGATAAAGTCAATTCTCAACGTAGTCTCCATCCTCCTCAATGCACTTGCACCACCTGCCTGGAAGAATAGATTCCAGCCAGATAAAAGGTTTTGTCTTGTCCTCACCACCACTCGGGCACCGCTTTCTTCTCATCATCATCTGTCTTGAATCGATGACCACCCAGATGTTTATTTAGCGGTCCAAAAAAGGTGGAAATCACACAGCACCAAATCTGGCGAATAAGGAGGACATGGCAATACCTCAAAGTTCAGTTTCTCCAGACAAGCCTTGATGTTCTTAGCAGTGTGTCATTGTGTTGAAGCCAAAGGACTCCTTGAGACAGCAGACCCCGCCACTTGGATCGAATAGCAGGCTTCACAGTGGTCTCCAGCAAGTCATGAATGGCTGCGAGGACGAGACCAAACCTTTAATTCTGCTGGCACTTCCTGGCAGGTGGCACGAGTGCATTGTGAAGGGTGGAGACAACATTGAGAAATGACAGCATCAGTTTGTTCCATTTCTAACTTTAGCTTGACTTCCCCTCGTATTATTATTATAATTATTTTATTTATGTTTATTTATACCTCATTACGTTTGTGTAAATAGGAAGTGACAGTGTCACTTACCTTTAGGTAGAGGAGGAGGTGCAGCGACAGGAAGCTTCGGCAAAGCAGCTGCTGAATGCGAGCACCACGGGGTATACAAAGTGTCAGGGGGCTCATATAGCTTAGGGGGCAGTAAAGGGAAAGGGTTCATTAAATTAAAGAGCCGTAAGAGTTTAAGGTCTGAGTGTAGATATAGAAGAGTTTAAGAAAGTTTATCGGAGGTGTAAGGAGAGATAGAGAGAGACGCATGTTCGTTAGGGGTGGGCATGCACGTGTGCGCACAAGTAGGGGTCTGATTGAAGACCTCCAGGAGGAAGCATTGTGATGTGGGATCCAACATCACATCAAGGGCCTTCATTGGAGGGATGGTGAACTGCATTGGACGGGATTGGGCCTGTAGCCATATAAATTGCAGGGGATACTGATGGGTTGTCTTTCTGAATGAGGCTGCTAGCTGGAAAAAACCCGAGCATAGCGTTAATCGCACGCGAGTGGGGAAAGGCTGTGAAGAGGCGGGTTCTGCTGCATTCTCCCATTTGGCTCCTGGGAGCTCTTGAACCCGACACCGTCGGTAATGTAACCGGATGAGCTGGACAGTGAAGACATCAACAACGAAGCAAGGGGATGGTGCAAAAAAGTGCTTTTATTTAAAAGCAAAGTGTTCAAATAAATAGTGCAGTGCATAAAGTTCAATAAATAAATAAATAATAATCCATTAAAAACAAGCGAAAAATGTGGAGGTTAAAATCACATACATAGATCCTTTTAAAACGAGGTTAAAACAATGGCTGGATGCAGTCCTTTTAAAAACAAAGCCCGGTGCCATCTTTCTACTGGTGACTCCCCCGCTTCTCCCATCCAGGCTATGCACCAGGGGAGCCACCCTACCTGCGGCGGACCTTCTCTGCCTTCTGCTGGTCTGGTGACCTCCCGATCCTTGACTTCATTCAGCCCCTCCACCAGACTGTGATTTGGCTTCCACCAACGGCCGGGACGCTCACGCTGTGGTTCCACTCCAAATCTCCGACTCCCGCTGCCTTCTCAGCCAACCTTCTCCCGGTCACACCTGCTCCACACAAGCGACCACCACTGTCGGCCCCCAGGTGCCAGCCAAAACACCCTGCTAGGGCTCGCCTCTCCCAGCTGCCTGCAAACACCAGTGAGTGTGCTCTCGTTTGCTTGCCATCTCTTCCGTCCAGCGTTTCTCTCCCTTAACCTCCGTTCACTTTTTTTTTTTGTCTCTGTCCTCTTTTACCCCCCCCCCCCCCCCCCCCTTATATTACGGGAACGTGGCTCAAGTGTGGCGATTTGCAGCTCCCGGCTTCAATTACGGATGCGGACGATTCCTCACCTGTGCACTAAGCAAGGAAACGCCCACCTCACACAGTGTCCAGGAACCACTCCGGCCACACTATCTCACAATGGCAGCGATTATCTATTTAAAAACTGGCCTTTCATCTGAACCGTGGACCTGCTATACCTTGGGTTGCCAGACGTCCCTTATATACGGGACACGTCCCATATTTGATCGTTTTGTCCCCTGTCCCATACTGACCTTTCAGGGACACCCAAATGTCCCGTATTTAGTTCATTTTAAAATTTTGTAATAAAAATATTTTTTTTTCTACCTTCTTACTGTACTTAGTTGTAACTTTATAAGTAACTAGACAAAGAGCCCGCTTCGACAACGTAAGATGAAACAGGCATGAGTTTGTGTCAGCAGTGTATGAAGAACAAATGATAAGTGACGAAGAAGTTGTTTTGTAATGATTGTAGTCCGCTTTACTCATTACTGTACAGGCTTGTACTGTTAGTTGATGAATTTTCCAGGCCTATAGTATAATATTGAATGATGAATGTTCCAGTACAATATGGAATAGTAATAAGTATAAGCACCACAATCCTGATATAGGTGTATTGAATGAATGGGTAAAAGAATCAGAATGCGTAATTAGGCCTCAAGCTGTAGTCGAAATCGCCTTTCAGGCCTCTAGAGCTTTAATCGAAGTCGCCTTTCTCTTTGAATTTTTGCGGCCGTAAATCCGTCGCCTGCCGCGATGTTGGGGTTGGATGTCGGTCTCGTAAGGTTTTTCGGGCAGCTGTGCAGAAGGCGACTGCACATTCGGCTTCGGACGTGCGTAGAAGGCAACTGCACATTCGGCTTCGGATGGATGTGAATGAGTGAGTGAGTGAGGAGGCAGGCGAATTATGTATTAAGATTATACTTTCTTTTCTCAGATTCACTTGATGAAAATAACCCAAATGTCACAAGGAAATGAGTGTTTGCTGCATGTTTACAGCTTGTTCAGTTGCTGTGGTTGGCTGAGGGCTCTTACCGTTTTGCTCTCCAGCCGCGCTGCTGTGCAGTTCTGGATCAGCATTGCAACATCCAGTGACTGTCAACAAAGTGTGTTCTTACTACTTGCCATGGCCACATTTCTTCTAACTGCCTGTATTAAATAATAATAATATTTCTCTGTTGTCTGTATTAAATAAATATTTTCAAATGATTTCATGGGCGGCACGGTGGTGCAGTGGGTAGCGCTGCTGCCTTGCAGTTAGGAGACCCGGGTTCGCTTCCCAGGTTCTCCCTGCGTGGAGTTTGCATGTTCTCCCCGTGTCTGCGTGGGTTTTCTCCGGGCGCTCTGGTTTCCTCCCACAGTCCAAAGACATGCAGGTTAAGTGGATTGGCGATTCTAAATTGGCCCTAGTGTATGCTTGGTGTGTGTGTGTGTGTCCTGCGGTGGGTTGGCACCCTGCCCGGGATTGGTTCCTGCTTTGTGCCCTGTGTTGGCTGGGATTGGCTCCAGCAGACCCCCGTGACCCTGTGTTCGGATTCAGCGGGTTGGAAAATGGATGGATGATTTCACTTTTACAGATTTTTTTTAGCTTGTATTAAATAATTTTCAAAAAATTTTACTTTTGTTTTCCTCATAACCCATTAAAATCATTGCTTTATGTTTTAACTTAGGTCTCTACTTTTAAATAATACCAGTAACAGCACACTGCACGATAACATGCAGTGAATCCACTTGACTTGAACATTCCTAGTTTTCCTCCTCTTTCTCTGTACGTTTATCATTCATTTGCTCAGCAGTTGATGCGCTTGCTGTTTCCTGAGTAGCTCTTCTTTACTCCACCCTAGCGGCCCGCTTCTTCTCTTCTTTCATCGGCATCTTTTCACGTTAAAACTGATTAAGTTAGTTTTTGTGTTGCAATTACTTAGTACGTTTTCTTTAATTTTTCACTTAATCTGGTACTTAAGTCTTCAATCTGTCTCCAGAATGATTAGCGAAAGTGATAGGGAATGATAACGGTGCCCGTTCGCATGCGCCGCACGGCCGCCCTGCTGTGCGCTGCCGAGAGTTGATTCTACAATAAGATAAAATAAAAATAAAAAGAGTAATAAAATCATCACCCCGAAAGTGGATAGTAGACGTCACGTAGTATATGTGTACCAAATTTCAAGTCAATAGGTGGAACGGTTTGCGAGCTACAGGTGATTTAAAATCCTGGACAGACAAACGAACAGCCATGGTAGCGTATTATATCAGAAGATATTGGTCTGGGTGTGTAGGGGGCATGTAAAAATTTAAATACATAGTAATAAAGAGAGAGATTTTAAGAGTGTCCCGTATTTCTAATTTTCTAATCTAGCAACCAAAGCTATACTACAGGGGTGTAAAACTCCAGTCCTGGAGGGCTGCAGTGGCTGCAGGTTTTCATTCTAACCATCTTCTTAATTAGTGACCAGTTTTCACAGCTGATTTCTTTTGCCTTAGTTTTAATTCATTTGACTCAGGCCCTTTAGTTGTCTCTTTTTCCTTAATTAGCAGCCAAACAATAATGAGACACAAAACAATCCACCACATGAGCAGCTCACCTGTGCCCATCATATAATATAATAATAATAATAATAATAATTCTTTAATAATAATAATTCTTTGCATTTACATAGTGCTTTTCTCACTACTGGAAGTACTCAGCAATTGCAGGTTAAGGGCCCAACAGAGTAGAGTCCCTATTGGCATTTAAGGGATTCGAAATATCTGAAAATAAAGGAAGATTAGGGTCTCAGTAAGGCTGATCTGCTCAGGTCACCAAAACATTTTGATGGTGTTCCTATAAATAAAAACATATAATTAACAGTTTTGCAAATGTCTATTGTGGCAGAATGAGAGCAGCAACAGAGTATGGAATTAAATGTCGGGTTTAATTAACAGCAAGAATCAGCTTCTCATTAAGAAACTGGTTAGAGTGAAATTGGTTGGTGTTTGGAGCCCCAGTTTAGCTGGTCATCTGTCGGCTCTTTTCACGTCTCATTTCTGTTTGGCTGCCATTTAATGAAGAAAAGAATCAATTCAGAGGACTGAATCCTTAAAAACAGGGCGATTAAAATGAAAGGAAAAGAAGTTAATTAGCAGTGAAACCTGATTACCGATTAGGAAAAGGGTTAGAATGAAAACCTGCAGCCACTGCGGCCCTCCAGGCCCGGCGTTAGACACTCCTGCTATACCATAAAGGCCCAAGAGTATTAAAAAAGTGGGGTCACTCAGTACTGTGTGTGTGTAAAAAGTTTAAATTCCCTTATTTGTTTTGATTAGCTTGGAAGGAAGGAATAAGAAAGTTTTTTTTTTGGATGTTTATTTCCCTTTTGGATAACAGAGAGAGTGTCATTGGGAGTTTGATTTTCTTTTTAGGATTATTTTTAATGACGCATCACTGATTTTGTTTTCTCCTTTTTCGCATGGTAAATAAAGAAGTGCCATTTCTGCACTGTTTTTTATTTTTTCTGGCTGTGTCTTGTTACGCATCACCACTGATCTCGGCACCATGATCTACGATGATCTACTACTACTAGGACATGCGGTGCATTGTTAGGCACGGGGTATTATACCATATGAGAGCAACCATTAAGAAAGATATTAGGGAAGCTAAAGGGCAGTTGGAGAGAAATATTTCAGCTAAGGGGAAAGACGACCCAAAGAGATTCTTTCAGTATTTTAGTAGTAAAAGAACAGTCAAGGAGGAGGTGAAGTGCATCAGGAATAGTAAAAGAGAATTTAAAAATACAGACAGTGAAATAGCAGCTGCTCTAAATTCACTTTTGTCTGAGGTCTTCACGAGGGAGGAAGTGGATAACCTCCCACCGGTAATCACTGAGTGATTTGGAAATTGTAGAGGGAGAAGAGCTGCTGAGGTTAAACAGGCTGAAACCAAACAAACCACCAGGGCCAGATCATATTTACTCTCAAGGTCTTAAGGAAGTTAGCGGGTACAGATATAAACCCTTGAAGTGTATTTTTAGGAAGTCACTATGCATCGAGGGAAATTCCAAAGGACTGAAAAATGATAAATATTATTCTGTTATATAAAAAGGGTGACTGGGCACATCCAAGCAACTGTAGGCTAGTAAGCTTAACATGTATCACAGGAAAATTAATGGATGGAATTATGAAGGAAAAGATGGAGCAACACCTTGCAAGAACAGGAGTTTTACTGAACAGTCAGCATGAGGTCAGAAGAGGGAGGTCGTGTTTGACTAACATGGTAGAATTCTATGATGAAGCAACAAAAGGATACAATCACAGTGACGCACATTAGATTATTGACCTTGACTTTCAGAAAGCATCTGATGAGGTGCCATATGAGACGGTGGGCATCAAACTAAAAGAAGTGAAAGGTCAGGGTGTTGTGTGTAGACGGGTGCAGAATTGGCTAAAACATATGAAGCAGAGGGAGATGGTGTGGGGAACCTTAAGAGATTTGGCTGATGTTAAGAGTGGTGACCAGCAGGGGTCAGTGTTGGAGCCACTGCTATTTTTAATATATATAAACCAATAATGGCACACTGCACGATAACGTGCAATGAATCCACTTGACTTGAGCATTCCTAGTTTTCATTCTCTTTCTCTGTACGTTTATCATTCATTTGCTCAGAGGTTGATGCACTTGCTGCTTCTTGAGCAGCTCTTATTCTCCACCCTAATGGCCCGCTTCTTCTTCTCTTTCGTCAGCATCTTTTCGTATTAAAACTGATTAAGTCCATTTTTGTATTGCAATTACTTAGAACGTTTTTTTCTTAATTTTTCACTTAAGCTGCCACTTAAGTCTTCAATCTGCCTCAAAAATTATTTAAGAAATGAAGAAGTAGGGGAGGTGACAGCAAAGGTGGTAGGGATGAGAATGGAACCCATACACATGCACCACATGGCCACCCTGCCGAGAGTTGATTCTACAATAAAACAAAATAA
This sequence comes from Erpetoichthys calabaricus, assembly GCF_900747795.2. Lineage (NCBI taxonomy): Eukaryota > Metazoa > Chordata > Cladistia > Polypteriformes > Polypteridae > Erpetoichthys > Erpetoichthys calabaricus. The sequence continues at coordinate 147,060,015 of NC_041405.2, read as the reverse complement.
AAATAAAAAGAGGAATAACCTTGGTGGTCAATCATCACCCAGAAAGTTCATAGTTGACGTCACGTAGTATATGTGTACCAAATTTCAGGTCAATAAGTCAAACGGTTTGTAAACTATAGGTGATTTAAAATCCTGGACAGACAAACAGACAGCCACGGTAGCGTATTATATATAAAGATAAGTAACAAGCTGGTTACGTTTGCAGATGATACCAAGCTAGGTGGATTAGGAGATCTCAAATCTGTGGAATCATTACAAAGGGACTCGGACAGCAGGCAGTCTTGGGCAGAGTTAATCCCAAGGGGAAATTCACATACTCCAGCAACAGCATACTGATAAAAACAATATTAATTAAAGAGTGATAAAAACACAGTGCAAGTTAAAAAGTGCAAGGTGGAGAGTGTGCGGCAGGTATGACAGACAATATCTTTGTATAATGTTAACGTTTACCCCCCCCCCGAGTGGAATTGAAGAGTCGCATAGTGTGAGGGAGGAACAATCTCCTCAGTCTGTCAGTGGAGCAGGACGGTGTGTACGGAGAAATGGACCACACCTTCAAGATGTTTACTTCAAAACATAAAATAAATACTGAATGAATATTGATTACCATCATTAATTGCATATCCAGTACAATACATTTCATCGTTAAATGTATTTTGTAATGCATTTTATTTGTGCATTGAATGTTGTTTTGTCTTGGTAGAATAATGTATTACTCTACTTTCTCTTTTTCTATTATTAATATGTAGCCTTTGTCAGAATGCCTCAAATCTCACAGACTTATCACTGTTTATTAGGTATTGTACCATATAACTTCTCCCCACCTTCCCTTCTACATCTATAACCTCAGGCAATTAGGTGTAGTAAAAGACAAGCAGGACTTAAGTTACAATTTAAATAATGTATTATTGATAATATTCATAAATAATAAGCAATATGCAAAGTAGATTGAATATTGGCAACCATACAGCCTGATAAATGGTGATGTGCAGTTTCAGGCGGCACACAGACTTGTTAGTTACTTAAAAATGTCTCCAGTTAAGGCATTAATTTAAGGTTAAGGTTCTTCAGAAGAGGCCGCATGCCTGTCTCAATATGGCTGCTGAGTTGTGCTCTTCATTGTGTTGTCGTTTTCAGTTCATGATGTGTGATGGTCTTTCATCAGTTTGGTAAGAGAGAGAGGGTGAGGTAAAGCAAGCAAATTTATAAGTTTTCTGTCCAACCCCTAGAGCCAATAGGGTGTCATGGTACTTAAAGGTTTCTAACACAAGCCAATTCCAAACAGCCATACTTCAGACCAATGGGGCACAGAATACCTTCACACCTGCCCTCCAAACCATTAAGGTAAAGTTTGTCAGTTAGGCAGCCTGGCTTTCCTGTGGGGGTTGACTGAGAGACTTCAGCAGAGAAATATTAGCCAAACTTGTTTGAGGCACTTCTCCCATCCCTGTCATAAAGTTACAAAGAGACTCATTCCTAAAAGGGGGAAAGGGGTCCTTAAACCATCAAACCATTGCTGTTATCATCAATAATGTAACACTAATATTACATTGCTTTGTCTAAGTTACAAATAAAGACATCCATCCATCCATTTTCCAACCCGCTGAATCTGAACACAGGGTCACGGGGGTCTGCTGGAGCCAATCCCAGCCAACACAGGGCACAAGGCAGGAACCAATCCTGGGCAGGGTGCCAACCCACCGCAGAACACACACAAACACACCAAGCACACACTAGGGCCAATTTAGAATCGCCAATCCACCTAACCTGCATGTCTTTGGACTGTGGGAGGAAACCGGAGCGCCCGGAGGAAACCCACGCAAACACGGGGAGAACATGCAAACTCCACACAGGGAGGACCCGGGAAGCGAACCCAGGTCCCCAGGTCACCCAACTGCGAGGCAGCAGCGCTACCCACTTTGCCACCGTGCCGCCCCCAAATAAAGAGATACAATATATTTATCAACTTGTATGCAAAATTTCACATCACAACAAACCAACTGAAAATTTCCCGTTTCCCTGCACCACCCTGTATTACCAATTCCCTTTTTATTTTAATTTTCTGAAATGAAGTAACTTTGACCCCTTGTATCCCATTAGAATTAGATTAATGACTCAGGCTTTATTTTTCTACTTTTATTTCTACTTTTATTTTTCTCTTTTTTTGTGAATTTCCCCTTGGGATTAATAAAGTATCTATCTATCTATCTATCTATCTATCTATCTATCTATCTATCTATCTATCTATCTATCTATCTATCTATCTATCTATCTATCTATCTATCTATCTATCTAGAAGGTTAACTCCCTGGGGTTGGATTGATGTGGCCTGCACAACTTCAAGTCCTTCTGATCTTATCTTTTTTTGCTGAAGACACCTATTGATTTATTTCTCATCATAAGGGTGTAATTCCCTGCACAAAATATGGTCCCAAATGGGCCTAACAATGAAGGTTTTATGGGCCTTCTTTTCTTCTTCTTCTTCTTCTTCTTTTAGCTGCTCCCGTTAGGGGTTGCCACAGCGGATCATCTTCTTCCATATCTTCCTGTCCTCGTCATCTTGTTCTGTCACCCCCCCCATCACCTGCATGCCCTCTCTCACCACATCCATAAACCTTCTCTTAGGCCTTTCTCTTCCCCTTACCTGGCAGCTCTATCATTAACATCCTTCTCTCAATATAGCCATACCAATGTCCAAACCAACGCAATCTCGCCTCTCTGACTTTGTCTCCCAACCTGAGCTGACCCTCTAATGTCCTCATTTCTAATTCTGTCCATCCTCGTCACACCCAATGCAAACCTTAGTATCTTTAACTCTGCCACCTCCAGCTCTGTCTCCTGCTTTCTGGTCAGTGCCACCATCTCCTGCCCATATAACATAGCTGGCCTCACTACCGTCCTGTAGACCTTCTCTTTCTCTCTCGCTGATACCCGTCTGTCACAAATCACTCCTGACACTCTTCTCCACCCATTCCACCCTGCCTAAACTCTCTTCTACACTTCTCTTCCACAATCCCCATTACTCTGTACTGTTGATCCCAAGTGTTTAAACTCATCCACCTTCACCAACTCTACTCCCTGCATCCTCACCATTCCTCTGACTTCCCTCTCTCTTTCTCTCCCTCCCAATGGTTTTTTGGGCCTAAAGGGACAAAAATAAGGAGAACTCTGAGAAGTGCAATGGCTTACATATCTAGACATCAAGACAAGTCGAATGGTTTATTACCCGTGTGGGTGTTCTCATGAGTCAGAAGGCGCAGGAGAGCAAACCCCAAAGTGCTTTCAGACTGCTCGTAAATATATCTTATGAACACAAAAACAGATTCATATAACCTCATATTCATTTATTTCTCACTCATTCTTCCTGGGGGGCTTTAACTCACCGTTTTATCCACCTGGCCTATATTATGACTTATATCTGCCCATCCCCTCCCCCAAGGCACTCGCTCCAGCAGAATCTTCCCCAGGTTATCAGCAATCCTAGAACATGGAGATATGGTGCCCAGGGCCATTATTTACCAGACAAGTGAAGATTGCAGCTCTGCGATGTGTCATCTGTGAGGCAGATAAAAAAAAAAAGGAGAGGGACGTCTGTGCCCCACCCCTCTAAGTCAGCCTCAGGGGGGGTGTAATGGATGAGCTACCTTGGATCACAAACAGCTAACGAGATGTCACAGCCCAAATGTGACAAGAGTTTGCCTGGGGGTGCTGGGTGGACCAGAAATGAGTCAATGACCAAACACTCATGATGGGCCAAACTTTCAGCCGAGCCCTCTGGCTTAATGAGACACTCCAATTATGACATAAGCATGATGATGATGAATTATTGACAGCCCATAGCTGATGTCATTCCAGATTACTCAGGCCTTCAAGGCAGGAAGTCCTGAAAGCTGTTAGAAATATGAATAAATCGAGTCACGTCAATCTGTCCGCCCATTTTTAAATACCTTCAGTCCAGCTGAGGTTTCATGGGGGCCAAAGCTCGTCCCGGCAGGAATCAACCTTGGATGGACTGGTACCATTCCAGCAGTCACCAGTTCATTGCTGCGATGAAAAGCATTAACCCCTTGATATTTTTCATATTTTATTATTAGACAGCATTGAATGACAGTGGATTTAATTGGGCTTTATGATCAACAGATCAACCATGAAAATCGATCACTGCAAAGTCAGAATGTAGAAGGTGGCAGCCATGCCAATCCTTTGGTCTGTGTGCTCAGGCCACTCTTTCTCCGTCAGCGTTACCTATCTGGACTCTGCCATTTTTCTTCATTTTCCTCCACAAAACTGCTCAAGCAGTGTCAGGCGCCATGGTGGTCCTGAGTGAACAGCCTTTGTCAAGTCCAGCCACAAATTCTCAGTTGGATTGAGGTTTGGACTCCAAGACATCCATATTGTCATTTTGAGGCCTTTCCTGTGTAACTCTGGTTTTATGCTTGGGGTCATTGTCTTGCTGGAAAACAAATAAAACAAATCTTCTCCTAGGGTACAAATTTCATACAGACCTCACCAGGTTTTCCCTATATTTTGCTGCATTCATTTTGACCCTCAGAAGCCTGCGAAGTCCTGCTGCAGAGAAGCCACATCTGATGCTGCCGTGGTGGGGATAAGTCAGGTCAGGTTGGGAAGTCTGCACCGGCACAGCTTGTTGCCACACCCACCACAAAAACAAAACAGCTCAAGGTTCCTGGTTGGCACCCTCCCAAGCCAAGGTCCAGTTCCTGCCTCCTGAAATGACCCTCTAGCTGCTGCAACCAGGTGTTATGTGGGTGTCCCCTTAGCCTGATCCTGCCACTTGGGCCCTCAACAATGAGAATCCTGCAAGCCGGATCATCCTTGGGGAATCGCACCACATGGCCGTAGTGCCATAACTGACTCTCCCTCACAATGCAGGTAATGTGACTCATTCAGGACTCCATGAGCACCACAAAGTTAAATCAGTGGTGCCCAAGAACTCTTTGAAGAGACACAGTACTGAAAGAGTCCCGTCTTCATCTCAAGTCACTGGATAGCGTCCATGTCTTACAGTCATATAGCAAGACAGGAAGCGGCAGGACTCTAAAGACTTGGACCTTCGTCCTTTTGCATCGATATCAGGAGCGCCACACACCCCTTTCCAGCGACATCATGACCCCCAGTGCTCTCCCAATCTGCCTACTGACTTCATAGGAAGAGTCACCAGAGACAAGAATGTCACTGCTGAGGTAAATAAACCTCTCGACGTGGTCAACACTCTCTCCGAAGACAGACACACTGCTGATGGCTGTGCCTAAGAGGTCATTAAAGGCCTGGATGTTGGTTAGTGTATTTCATAATTCACATGGTATTTAGTCTGATGGCCACAAAGCTCAATTTTGGTCACATCAGAGCACAGAGCTTTCTTTAAGCTGACTTCAGAGTCTCCCATGTGTCTTCTGCCAAGATGCCCTCTGTGTTTTTTCTCTTTGCCACTCTCCCATAAAGCAGCAACTGATGAATCACCTGACCATAGTTGTCTGCACAGCTTTATCAACTGTAGCTTGTCACTCCTTCAGTGTTCTCATAGCTCTCTTGGTGGTCTCCCTCACTTGTCTTCTTCATTTCTTTTGGATGGTTGGCTCTACAGCTGTGCCATATTCTTTCCATTTCTTTATGGCCGATTTAACTGGATATTCAGTGATTCTGGATATTTTGTTGACTCCAATTCCTGATTTGTACTTTTCGATTCCCTTTTCACAGAGTTTCTTGGAGTGTTCCTTGCTCTTCATTGTGTAGGTTACTCCAGCATACTGACTTAACCACAATCAGGTGCATTTATACGAAAATCAAGTGAGACCTCAGAGAGGTGGTCTCCATTGAACTAATTCTGTTTCTTCTAAAACCAACGGGCTGGGCAAGAAAGGATTTAGGGGTCTCACATTAAAGATAGGTGGTGGTGTTATGATGTGCGGAATATTTTCTTGGCAAACTTCGGGCCCATTAAAACCAATCATTCATCACTTAGATGCCTCGGCCTATTTGAGTTTGACTGTGTGCATCCCTTCGTGGCCACTATTTGCCTATCTTCTAATGGTTGCTTCAGTGCACAATGGCACAAGGCAAAGGTCACCTTAAATTGGTTTCACTTGTCTATGTTCTTCAATGGCCTTCCCAGTCACTGGACCTGAATCCAACAGAACACCTTTGGGATGTGGTGGAATGGGAGATTCGCAGCATGAATGTCCAGCTGGCAAATCTGCAGAAAGAGCAGTCATGTCAACATAGACCAGAATATGAAGGGAATATCTCTAACATCTTGAGGAATCCATGCCATGAAGAATCGAGGCTTTTTTGAGACCCTACCTGGTACTATTTTAGAGATCCCAGGACTTTACCCAGTGAGTGTATATAACAGGTAAGTCAATTTTCTGTGAAGAGCTGGCATCACATCCAAAGTTACTTCCTGCCATGTGCCCACAGCTGCTAGGATAGGCTATAACCCCCCTGAAAAACCCACTGACCCTTATCTGGATTAAGCAGCTTGTTATGTTAAACTGATACAAGTACACAACAATTGGGGTGTCGGGATAGCTGGCACTGATGTTAGACGCACATCCCTAGTTCAGGCCCGATCTCCAAAGCTTGATGTGTACAGTTTTTATGTCTCCTCCAGGGTCTGCATATGCTTCATCTGCTGTGGTTATAACATCATTTCAGTTCAAAGACTTATTATAAGTGTCTCAAAATGATTCTCATGTGTGTTTGTTTGAACCCTGCTTTGACCCAGCATCTGCCTTGTGCCGTCTGCTGAATGTCATACCGCTGATCTGGAATGTTAAGAAACAAATTCTCTACTAATTATTACCAGTCTTTAAATATTAATGAGGGAGAGGGGGTGGTGACACTCACTGTGGTAAATGCTGCTTCCTCACAGATCGAGGCACTGGAGTTTGCATGTTCTCCTTGTGCATGTGGGTTTTCTCTGGGAACTCTACTTTCCACCTCTGTCCCAAAGACATTAGTGTTCAGTTAAGTGGTAACTGTACGATGACCCAATGTGAGTAATGATGTGTGTGTGTGTGTGTGTGTGTGTGCGTGACAGCCAGCTGGGATTTCTGCCCTACAATTTCAGTTCCTGCAATGGGCACAAGGCAGACACCAAGGACATAGGAGCCACCAGATCATTGCACTGAATACAGCAAAGTCCACAAACCTAACAACATGTCTTTGGGGACAAATATGGAGTCCCAAGAGGAGACCATTGTGCAAATATGGAGAGAACACTAAAAACAGTGACAATCAGAATCCTCAGTTGAGAATAACATAAGAGTCAAAGAGCTCTGATTAACACAAAAGAAATTCACACACATACTCTTATAGTGTACAGCATATGCACCAACACCGAAAAGAATACCAGACATTTTTGTTACAATGCCTGAGACATGATTCACCTTTTTAAGTAACTGGTTTGGAAAACAGATTATGGTTTAAAACAAAAAAAAATGTTTTTCAACATTTTTCACCACCTCATACTTAGATATCTATCTATCTATCTATCTATCTATCTATCTATCTATCTATCTATCTATCTATCTATCTATCTATCTATCTGTTATATAGTAACTTTCATATCTATCTATTATAAAGAGCCTTTCATATCTATCTATTATATAGTGCCTTCCATATCTATCTATCTATCTATCTATCTATCTATCTATCTATCTATCTATCTATCTATCTATCTATCTATCTATCTATCTATCTATCTATCTATCTATCTATCTATCTATCTATCTATCTATCTATCTGTTATATATCCATCCATCCATCCATCCATCCTCTTCCGCTTATCAGAGATCGGGTCGCGGGGGCAGCAGCTTGAGCAGAGATGCCCAGACTTCCCTCTCCCCGGCCACTTCTAGCTCTTCCGGGAGAATCCCAAGGCGTTCCCAGGCCAGTTGAGAGACATAGTCCCTCCAGCGTGTCCTGGGTCTTCCCCGGGGCCTCCTCCCGGTTGGACGTGCCCGGAACACCTCACCAGGGAGGCGTCCAGGAGGCATCCTGATCAGATGCCCGAGCCACCTCATCTGACTCCTCTCGATGCGGAGGAGCAGCGGCTGTACTCTGATCCCCTCCCGGATGACTGAGCTTCTCACCCTATCTTTAAGGGAAAGCCCAGACACCCTGCGGAGGAAACTCATTTCAGCCGCTTGTATTCGCGATCTCGTTCTTTCGGTCACTACCCATAGCTCATGACCATAGGTGAGGGTAGGAACATAGATCGACCGGTAAATTGAGAGCTTCGCCTTGCGGCTCAGCTCCTTTTTCACCACGACAGACCGATGCAGCGCCCGCATTACTGCGGATGCCGCATCGATCCACCTGTCGATCTCACGCTCCATTCTTCCCTCACTCGTGAACAAGACCCCGAGATACTTGAACTCCTCCACTTGGGGCAGGATCTCGCTACCAACCCTGAGAGGGCACTCCACCCTTTTCCGGATGAGGACCATGGTCTCGGATTTGGAGGTGCTGATTCTCATCCCAGCCACTTCACACTCAGCTGCGAACCGATCCAGAGAGAGCTGAAGATCACGGCCTGATGAAGCAAACAGGACAACATCATCTGCTAAAAGCAGTGACCCAATCCTGAGCCCACCAAACCAGACCCCCTCAACACCCTGGCTGCGCCTAGAAATTCTGTCCATAAAAGTTATGAACAGAATCGGTGACAAAGGGCAGCCCTGGCGGAGTCCAACTCTCACTGGAAACGGGTTTGACTTACTGCCGGCAATGCGGACCAAACTCTGGCACCGATCGTACAGGGACTGAACAGCCCTTATCAGGGGGGCCGGTACCCCATACTCTCGGAGTACCCCCCACAGGATTCCCAGAGGGACACGGTCGAATGCCTTTTCCAAGTCCACAAAACACATGTAGACTGGTTGGGCAAATTCCCATGCACCCTCCAGGACCCTGCTAAGGGTATAGAGCTGGTCCACTGTTCCACGACCAGGACGAAAACCACACTGTTCCTCCTGAATCCAAGGCTCGACTATCCGATGGACCCTCCTCTCCAGGACCCCTGAATAGACTTTTCCAGGGTAGCTGAGGAGTGTGATCCCTCTGAAGTTGGAACACACCCTCCGATCCCCCTTCTTAAAGAGGGGGACCACCACCCCGGTCTGCCAATCCAGAGGCACTGTCCCTGATGTCCATGCGATGTTGCAGAGGCATGTCAACCAAGACAGTCCTACAACATCCAGAGTCTTGAGGAACTCCGGGCGTATCTCATCCACCCCCGGGGCCCTGCCACCAAGGAGTTTTTTGACCACCTCGATGACCTCAGTCCCAGAGATGGGGGAGCTCACCTCTGAGTCCCCAGGCTCTGCTTCCTCATTGGAAGGCATGTTAATGGGATTGAGGAGGTCTTCGAAGTACTCCCCCCACCGAACCACAATGTCCCAAGTCGAGGTCAGCAGCGCACCATCCCCACCATATACAGTGTTGACACTGCACTGCTTCCCCTTCCTGAGACGCCGGATGGTGAACCAGAATCTCCTCGAAGCCGTCCGAAAGTCGTTCTCCATGGCCTCCCCAAACTCCTCCCACGCCCGAGTTTTTGCCTCAGCAACCACCAAAGCTGCATTCCGCTTGGCCTGCTGGTATCTATCAGCTGCCTCCAGGGTCCCACAGGACAAAAGGGTCCTGTAGGACTCCTTCTTCAGCTTGACGGCATCCTTCACCGCCGGTGTCCACCAACGGGTTCGGGGATTGCCGCCACGACAGGCACCGACCACCTTACGGCCACAGCTCCGGTCAGCTGCCTCAACAATAGAGGCACGGAACATGGCCCATTCGGACTCAATGTCCCCCACCTCCCTCGGGATGTGGTCGAAGTTCTGCCGGAGGTGGGAGTTGAAGCTGCTTCTGACAGGGGGCTCTGCCAGACGTTCCCAGCAGACCCTCACAACACGTTTGAGCCTACCACGCCTGACCGGCATCCTCCCCCCACCATCGAAGCCAACTCACCACCAGGTGGTGATCAGTTGACAGCTCCGCCCCTCTCTTCACCCGAGTGTCCAAGACATGTGGCCGCAAGTCCGACGACACGACCACAAAGTCGATCATCGAACTGAGGCCCTAGGTGTCCTGGTGCCAAGTGCACATATGAACACCCCTATGCTTGAACATGTTGTTCATTATGGACAATCCGTGACGAGCACAGAAGTCCAATAACAAAACACCGCTCGGGTTCAGATCGGGGGGGCCATTCCTCCCAATCACGCCCTTCCAGGTCTCACTGTCATTGCCCACGTGAACATTGAAGTCTCCCAGCAGAACGAGGGAGTCCCCAGATGGTATGCCCTCTAGCACCCCCTCCAGGGACTCCAAAAAGGATGGGTACTCCGAACTGCTGTTCGGTGCATACGCACAAACAACAGTTAGGACCCGTCCCCCCCACCCGAAGGCGAAGGGAGGCTACCCTCTCGTCCACCGGGGTAAACCCCAATGTACAGGCTCCAAGTTGGGGGGCAATAAGTATACCCACACCCGCTCGGCGCTTCTCACCGGGGGCAACTCCAGAGTGGTACAGAGTCCAGCCCCTCTCAAGGAGATTAGTTCCAGAGTCCAAGCTGTGCGTCGAGGTGAGTCCGACTATATCTAGCCGGAACCTCTCAACTTCGCGCACTAGCTCAGGCTCCTTCCCCTTCAGAGAGGTGACATTCCACGTCCCAAGAGCCAGCTTCTGTAGCCGAGGATCGGACCGCCAAGGTCCCCGCCTTCGGCCACCACCCAACTCACACTGCACCCGACCTCCTTGGCCCCTCCCATAGGTGGTGAGCCCATCTGTTATATAGTAACTTTCATATCCATCTATTTATCTGTTATATAGTAACTTTCATATCCATCTATTTATCTGTTATATAGTAACTTTCATATCTATGTATTATATAGTGCCTTCCATATCTATCTGTCTATCTATCTATCTATCTATCTATCTATCTATCTATCTATCTATCTATCTATCTATCTATCTATCTATCTATCTATCTATCTATCAATTGAAGAGGTTAATCATATCAGGAACAGTAAAGGGGAGTTAAAACACAGACAGAGAAATAGTAGACATTCTAAACTTGCATTTTTCTGAGGTTTCTACATGTGAGGAAGTGGATAAACTCTAGAAGTAACAGGGACTACTAAGGAGTTACTGAAGGACTGGGAAATAGAGAAGTGCTGCATAGATTAAATAGGCTGAAAGCTAGTATATCACCAAGACCAGATTGCATTTATCCTCAAGTGCATAAAGAGATTAGTGAGTACACTTATAAGCCCTTGACACATATTTTTAGAAAGTCACTGTGTGCTGGTGTGTTGCATGTCAGCCAGGGTTCCTCCCCTGGTTGGAGTTCAAGGTCTCTTTTTGTCTTTTTTGTTCATTTTTGAGTCATTGAGGTATGCCAATGTTATTTTTGTTCATTGCCTGCTTTGTCTTCTATGCCTATGCCTATGTTTCATGTGTTCTGTGTGTGGCCCCACAAGAAGTTGGGGTCAGCTGTCAATCACCACCAGGAACTGCTCTTCATCCTAAAAGTCTGGAGGATCTTCCAGAGTTCCTAGAAGTTTTTTTGTGTTTGGGAGTTTTTGGTGAGTTATTGTGTTTCTATTCTGCTGAATGTTATATATTTGCTATCTATCTATCTATCTATCTATCTATCTATCTATCTATCTATCTATCTATCTATCTATCTATCTATCTATCTATCTATCTATCTATCTATCTATCTATCTATCTATCTATCTATCTGTCTGTTATATAGCAACTTTCATATCTATCTATTATAAAGAGCCTTTCATATCTATGTATTATATAGTGCCTTCTATATCTATCTATCTATCTATCTATCTATCTATCTATCTATCTATCTATCTATCTATCTATCTATCTATCTATCTATCTATAAAGCCAGATTTGTTTAAACAGTTACAGGTGATTTGAAGCTGATTAATACCCATGGAGCCAGGCCATATCTATCCCTTATTTCATTGTTAATCTGATTTCACCCTATGTGGATTTTCCACTTTGCCCACTTCTTTTTTTTTTCTCCACGTTTTCCTTCCACATCACATAGATGTCCGGCAGGCTATTCTCAATTGGCGTGGAGGGTTCTTGAGTGGATTGTGCAGTACACTGGTGTCCAGTTCAACGCTGAATTCTTCTTTGCGCCCATAAAATACAGTAACACAGCTTCAGTAAGCACACCAATGGATTGTTTCCTTTTCCTTTGTCCCTTTTGTCCTCCACATTACCTTGAAAATCCTTTTTGCTGCGTTCCATTGGCTTTTTTTTTTTTTTCCACAATCTGAGTGCTAACAGATGCCTAGCTTGTTAGACGGGACCCCTTATTTGAAGAGGGAAGCCTGAATAAATATCCATCTTTCCCTTTTGTATCCACCAGGGCTTCAGCCACAAGTACTGTACAAAATGACTGCCATGCCTGCCAGGTTCTCCAAATGTGCCCTTGATGGATTCTTACACATCAAGGAGCAAAGTGCACTGACAGCCCCCCCAGACCAGCCCCCCCCCCAAAACTGACACACACACACACACTCACCCTGCAAGTCGAGTGCTTTATCTTCTGACAGAGGGTTAAAAATGGAAACAAGATTCTTTTTTTTTTTTTTTTTTTTTTTGTGGTTGCCTTGAAGAAAAACGCAACGATCCAAATAAGGAGATTGGCTGCGGGCAGCAGGGAATCCAGTCCAAGCCATTCCTTAGAAAGGCTTTAAATGAAAGATGTAGGGGGGCCACCAGGGACCTGGGCCGTCTCCAAAACCTCCAGTCAGGTTTTGTAGGAGGTTAAAGCTATTAGAAGCTGCCTCGGGTCTCAGACTTCACTCGCCCTCCCTCCCTCTCTCACTCTCACGCTCAGCGTCTGCTCTCGTCCTTCCTGACCGTCGCCTCCTTGGGCTGACCAGTTGGAGCATCTTGACTTGAGAAGCCACCTCGTTTGTTTTGTTTCCTTATTTTCTCTGGGAGCTCTACCTGCCACCAACCACCAGCCATGGAAGCCATCAAGAAGAAGATGCAGATGCTCAAGCTGGACAAGGAGAACGCCATCGACCGGGCTGAGCAGGCCGAGTCTGACAAGAAGGCTGCAGAGGACAAGTGCAAGCAGGTGAGTCTGGCCAGGCTGAAGAAGAGAGCTGGGGGTCAGGGCACTAAAAGATGAGGAGTGAGATAGGGCTTAACAGTGGCATACAAGTTAATGTGAGGTGTTGTGTAATTTTTAGTAGGGTCCATTCATCCCTTCATTATGTTAGGGCAATATGAGACACAAGGCAAGACCCAGTCTGAAATGGGATGCCAGCTTATTGCGGGGCACCCTAATGGACCAATGCATTATGATCAGTTAACTTAATATGCCCCATCTGCGGTTGGTTACTAATTTGTGCCCAATGATGCCAGGATGGGTACCAGCTCCAGTGATCCTGATCTAGTTAAGCAGGTTTGAAAAAGGAAAGAGGTGTCCCTCAAATTCTTCAATTGATCAAATTTTATGTTATGTACCAAGCCTGAATGGGATGCCACCTTATTGCAGGTCATACTAATGCATAATGTAATAACGCATACGTACATTCACAGGTGCCCCATCTGGAGCTGGTTCTTGCCTTTAAGACTTTAAGATTGTGGATCAACTTTACTGTTATATAGTCCCTTTGTATGGCAGAAACCAGCCCTGGATAGGATGCCACCTTATGCACAATGTAAGGTCGACAAATAGCTTGGAAATGAAGGAGCCATCCATCTATTCGTCAATTATTCAACCTTTATTCAGTGTTGTCCCTTTCTATGGCAGGAACCAAAGCTGGATGGGATGCCACAATGTGGAGTCGTCAAATAACCTGGCATGCATACATCCATGGGTGTCCAATTTGGGGTTGTGCCCAGTGCTGTTAAATGGGATACTAGCGCATTGCAGAGCAATGCATTATGATCAGTAACTTAATGTGCCCCATCTAGGGTTGGTTGCTAATTTATGCCCAATGATGCCAGGATGGGTACCAGCTCCAGTGATCCTGATCTAGCTAAGCAGGTTGGAAAAAGGAAAGAGGTGTCCCTCAAATTCTTCAACTGATCAAATTTTATGTTATGTACCAATCCTGATTGGGATGTCACCTTATTGCAGGTCATACTAATGCATAATGTAAGGCCATCAAATAACTATGCATATGTACATTCACAGGTGCCCCATCTGGTTCCTGCCTTGTGCTCAGTGGTATCTGGATGATGAGCTCCATCCTCTTTGTAACCCTGAGCTAGCTAGTTAAGCAGGTTGAAAAAATGAAGGAGGCATCCATCTTTTCATGAATGCATCAACTTTACTGTTATGTAGTCCCCTTTGTATGGCAGAAACCAGCCCTGGATGGGTGTCCCTTCTGGGCTTGGTTTCTAACCCTTGTGCCCAGTGCTGACAGGGTGAGCACCATCCTCTCTGTGACCCTGAGCTTGTTACATAGTCTGGAAAAATGAAGAAGGCGTCCATCTATTTATCAGTCAGTCAACTTTTAATCAGTGTAATCCCTTTCTACGTCAGGAACCGATACTGGATGGGATGCCATCTTAGGCACAATGTAGGGTCGTCAGATAACTTCAAAATGGAAGAGAGATGTCCATCTCTTCATCAATCATGCAACGTTTGTTTAATGTAGTCCCTTTGTACGGCAGGAACCAATGCCGGATGGGATTGCCACAATGTAAGGTCGTCAAATAACCTAGCATGAATACATCCGTGGGTGCCCCATCTGGAAATGGTTCATCCCTTGTGCCCACTGCTGTCTGGATGAGCGCCATCCTCTCTGTGACCCTGATTTAGTTACATAGGTTGGAACATTGAAGGAAGCGTCCATCTATTTATCAATCAGTCAACTGTTATCCAATGTAGTCCCTTTCTATGTCAGGAACCAACGCCGGATGGGATGCCACCTTAGGCACAACGTAGGGTCAGTAAATAGCTTGAAAACGAAGAAGATGTCCATTTTTTATCAATCAGTCAACTTTTATTTAATGCAGTCCCTTTCCATGGCAGGAACCAACACTAAACGGGATGCCATTTTATGCAAAACATAGGGCCATCAAATAAGCTTACATGTATATATCCATGGGTGTCCCATCTGGGGTTGGTTCCTACCTTGTGCCCAGTGCTGTCAGGATGGGCGCCATCCTCTCTGTGACCCTGAGCTTGTTAAGTAGGTGGGAAAAATGAAGGTGGTGTAAATTTTTCATCTCTCAATCGATCAACTTTTATCTCACTCAGCATGGGATGCCACCTTATTGTAGGGCACACCAATGTGCAGTGGACCAACATAAGGTGGTCAATCAATCTCACTTGCATGCATCGTGCCCCATCTACAGCTGCTTGCCCTATAATGCCTAAATCTGCCAGTTGGGCACCAGGCCCCTGTGAACCGGAGCTGGTTTAAACAGTTTGGAGGCAAACATCTATTCATCAATCAATCGTGTTTTATTTTATATTGTGCCCTTGTACCAAAAAGTGCCATCCCAATGTACAGATCTATATATTTCTTCCATTTGGAGCTTAGGCAGCTTAAGTGCCTTGCTCAGGGTCAACCAGTAAGTCAGGAACAGAATTTTGGTTTACAGTTCAGTCCCTTAGTTACTCCAAGACTTTGCCCGCATGTATCCGTTCATTTTCTTAAACTTTTTAATCAAGTCGGAGTTGTGGGGATCCAGTACTGCACCCAACCATCACCAGACATACTCTCTCATTATAGACCAGTTTAAAATAACCAGTTAACATAACCTGCTGAGATATGGGAAGGAGTACCTGGAGATAAAAAACACACGGACAGAGGTAGGAAAAGTAAACACCATATAGAAATACACAATAGAAGGTCTTAAACGTGAAAGTGAGAAGGACCTGAGTGTGGGTGGACTGATCACTATACACATCTAGACCGGGTATGGAGGCCATTAAGGAGGCTGATGGGATGTGAGGCTATGCAGCCCCCTGGATGTGAGGAGTACAAGTCAAGGAAAGTTATACTTAAGTTATAAAACACACTAGTGAGGCCTCACCTGGAGTCCCGTGTACAGTTTTGGTCTCCGTATTACAAAAAAGACGTATCAGTGCTGGAGAAAGTCCAGAGGAGAGCGACTAGGCTGGTTGTGAGGTGGTATGAGTTATGAAGAGAGACTGAAAGAGCTGAACTTTTTTAGTTTAAGCAAGCGGCGATTAAGAGGTGACATGATGGAAACTGTTAAAATCATGAAAGGAACTAGTCCAGTGGACCCCATCTGTTACCTTAAAATGAGTTCACAAGAACACACAGTCACAGCTGAAAACTTTTTCAGGGCAGATTTCGCACAAATGTCAGAACGTTTTTCATCACACAGAGAAGCAGAGACGCAGCGAATAAATCAGTAGAGAGTAGGATGTTAGGAACCTTCGAAACTCAACTTGGTGTCATTTTGGAGAAATTAGGTGGATAGGAATGGTGAGCTTTGTTGGGCTGTTGTCATCTGGATTGTTCTATCGTTCTTTATAACAAGTGCCTGGGCCAAAACTGGAACCCAACTCACCGGAGTGTTGAAGTAGCAATCCTAACCATTGAGCTACCCATCATGAACGGCTGATCCATTTTCCAACCTGCATAATCTGATTAGAGTGATCCCATCCCAGCAGCATCAGGTGTACGGTAGGCACCAGCCTCAGATGAGATGGTAAGATTATGAAAAGTGCTAAATGAAATAAAACCAATCAAGAAACCCTTGTCAGCATCATAAAGGCGACGTTTCTTAGTCCAGAGATGGCACGCGTTGGTCATTTTTAGGAGCTGTAAATTCTAAAATAGGATGGCAGGGGCTGAAATCCCTGAAACAAAATGCAGTGGTGTATCTGGTGTTCCACCAGCCATGGTGGGCACATGTCACTCATCTTTAAGTAGTAGCACACATTAAGTTCAAAACCCTGACTCTTATTTACAGAGTAGTCGATGGGTCAGCCAATTATATACAAGGGGGGACCCAAAAATAATTTTACGAGAATTTCTTTGCGGAGTAAACGACCCGAATTGTGGCGATCAGGCGAGTGGCTCCCCCACCCCAACACAGTATTGACCGTGTGCAGTTTCTCATGAAAAACAGGATAACAATGGTTTCCAACTTCCCCTCACTCCCTGGACCTTGCACCCTTGTGAATTTTTTCTTATTTCCAAGAACAAAGAGGAACCTTAAAGGAAAGCATTTTCAGGATGTAGAGGAGGTTAAGAAGCAAATGACAGCTCTCACAGTTTTGAAGAATGGAAAATAGTGAGCGGACAAGTGTATTGCATCTCATGGAGAGTATTTTGAGGGTGATTCCATTTTGGAAATGTTTTTCAGAAATATACCATTTTTTAAAAAAAAAAAGGGTTATTTTTTTGCCCCCGCCCCCCCCCCCCCCCCCCCCCCCCCCCCCTCAAATATGAAGACACTTGTGAGGTCCTCTGCTCCTTCTCAACTACCACTCAAGTCTGCCGATGAACAGTGTCTGGTGATGCCACATCAAATCTCGGTCCAGACTCTTTTTATGAGTGGCTCCTAGCTGGCGGAACGAAATGGACCACTCCATTCGAACCCCTGACTCCCGCAATGTGTTTTGAAAAGCGTTTAAGAGACACTCTGGTTCTGTCTGTCTATGAATTTTATAACCTAGGATTTGTAAGTTGCTTGAGCTCTTTACTTGTGATGATCCACTTCGTCTCCTTGTCCTGTCACATTTATTCCCAAACAGTCCCCCTAGACTGATGTGTTAGTATGTTGACCTCTTCTCCAATCTGCTTTGGATATAAATCGGTTCAGAAAAGGGTACCGGACCATAATAAAGTAGCAAGGCCTGCCATTTGTCGAATAATTATTATAAAGTCAGATTTCAGTAACACTTAACCCCATGTCTGGCTACATTGCAGCAGCTACCCTTGATTTTTGTTTAAACTTGTTAACTAAATGATAAGTGACAGGACTGAAATATCCCAGCTTACTCGTTAGGGTGCAGAAGGGTGGCAGAGTCTATCTATTTGAGTGCCTCTGTTTTCTTATTTTCTGTAATGTGCAAAACGCCAACAGCACCTGTCAGGCGAGTCCATCCATCCATCCATTTTCCAACCCGCTCATTAAACGAAATGACAACTAGAACTATTCTGAAAGGCCCATTGAGTGTGCCATAGCATTGCTTGTCCTGTCCATCCATCCACCTATCATCAAACTCACTTGATCCAGTTCAGAGAGACAGGAGAGACTGGAGCTGGTCCCTGTACTATTGGGGGTAAAACAGGAACCGAGCCTGTTTGGGACATCAGCGCACAGCATGGCAGACACACACATACACACTCTTAATGGGGCCAGTTTACAGCTGCCAGGTAATAAAACCTACACAACTTTGGGCTGTGGTGTGTCAGTTAAAAAAAGGACCATAATAGTAACATCTATAATCTGAATGTGAGCAAATCGCCTCCGGTGGGAATGAGATCTGATTAACGGGGGCTTGGGTTACTTGATACATTAGTCAGACTGTCCAAAGAACAAATGTCCGACTCTCTCTGATGTTTAAGTCTTCACTCGGCAGCCTCTGGGCAGATTAAAAAGTGAAGCAGGTGAGGTTTGATCGAGAAGAAGCTTCAGTATTCAGACATCGATCTGCTCAGTGGACTTGACACCCCAGCCCATCTGCAGATACACGTCGTTCAGAAACATAAGAAAGGAGCTCATTCATACAAGCAAAATATAAAGTATGTAAAATACAGCAGGATTTCAGAAGAACAAAGTCTTTAAATTCACAAACCTCTGTACATACTGGAATATCATTAGGCTGAAATTAGGTTAATTATGGACCGTGCTGAGGGTGAGGGTGTATGTGTGTGTGTGTGTAAGGTTCACTCCTGCTTTACACCTGTTGATCCTAGAATAGGGAACACTAGAAAAAACAAAATCAGAAAATGGATGGCTATAAAAAGCACATGTATGACTATGTATAGCAGGGCCAGATTAATGCCAAGTGATGCCCTTGGGACAGCCCAGTAATGGCACCTCCTCTGCCCTTCCAATGCTTAACTGACAAGACATTAAGACTTAATAAGTGCTGAAGGCAAAATAAGTGATGCTTGTTTGAAAAAGTAATAACAGAATAAAGAGCTTAATAGTCTGTTACACAAATCACTTAATGGGTTAAACGCTAGCCAGACCCAGGCAGCTATGTGAACATTCAACAGAAGTGAAGCTGGGGCAGAAGCAAATGAGATACCTGATGACACCTTCAAATGAAACTTTTAAACTTTAGTCTCTCACCATGCCAAAGAAAGCAATGTTTTAACAATGTAGATTAAAGTCAAACATGGCAGATAAGGACAATTACCAAAAAAAAAAAGAAAATTCTCTTCAACTCGAGTATGGCATTGAAAAGAGTTGAGGGCATGACAGCTAAGAGGAAAAAAACTCTGTGGTGCCCCCCTACTCACCCCCCCCCCCCCCCTACCTTCCCTTGGTGCCATAAGCATGTGCTTATTCTGCTTAATGGTTAATCCAGGGCTCTGGTGACAGACAGAAAGAGAGACAGATGTGAAAAGGCCCTGTGTGATAGATAGATAGATAGATAGATAGATAGATAGATAGATAGATAGATAGATAGATAGATAGATAGATGTGAAAGGCACTATATGATAGATAGATAGATAGATAGATAGATAGATAGATAGATAGATAGATAGATAGATAGATAGATAGATAGATAGATAGATATGAAAGGCACTATATAAAAAATGAATAGATAGATATGAAAGGCACTATATAATAGATAGATAGATAGATAGATAGATAGATAGATAGATAGATAGATAGATAGATAGATAGATGTGAAAGGCACTATATGATAGATAGATAGATAGATAGATAGATAGATAGATAGATAGATAGATAGATAGATAGATAGATAGATAGATAGATAGATGTGAAAGGCACTATATGATAGATAGATAGATAGATAGATAGATAGATAGATAGATAGATAGATAGATAGATAGATAGATAGATGTGAAAGGCACTATATGATAGATAGATAGATAGATAGATAGATAGATAGATAGATAGATAGATAGATAGATAGATAGATAGATGTGAAAGGCACTATATGATAGATAGATAGATAGATAGATAGATAGATAGATAGATAGATAGATAGATAGATAGATAGATAGATAGATAGATGTGAAAGGCACTATATAATAGATAGATAGATAGATAGATAGATAGATAGATAGATAGATAGATAGATAGATAGATAGATAGATAGATAGATAGATATGACAGGCACTGGATGATAAATAGATGTGAAAGGCACTATATAATAGATAGATAGATAGATAGATAGATAGATAGATAGATAGATAGATAGATAGATAGATAGATAGATATGAAAGGCACTACATGATAAATAGATGTGAAAGGCACTATATAATAGATAGATAGATAGATAGATAGATAGATAGATAGATAGATAGATAGATAGATAGATAGATAGATAGCAGGCGATGTGGCTTTGGACTTGAAGCCCTGAGGTTGTGAGTACACTACTGGCACTGGTGTCACCCTGAGCAAGTCAATTCACCTGCCTGTGCTCCAATTGGAAAACAAAAGAAACTGAACCAATTGTATCTCTTAAATGTTGTAAGTGGCCTTGGATGAAGATGTCAGCCAAATAATAAGTAATAATGATAGATAAACTAAAAGGAGGAGAGGAGGTTAGGAGCACATGCTGATACAGCGCATTGCCGCACCCGCTACATGACAAACCAACTCTGGAAACAAGATTAGGACCCGAGTGCAGCTATGCAAGGGGTGACACTTCAGCACCACACTAGTTCAGGTGGAGTGGAACACTGGGAGGTTTTTTATGGTGGCTGGAGTGCCAATTCTGCCACCAACCCCCAAGTTTTTCCCTGCAGGTTGGAAGGCCTACCTGCAGGGATGGATGCAGATTAACGTCATACCCAGGACAGAGCAATTGCAGGTTAAGGGGAGGGAGCCTTTTATTTGTGTTTTTGCAATAAAATTATCCCCATACAGCAAGTGAATTTAGGACATTATGAGGGCTAGTGGGGGACCATCTATTCGATAGATAGATAGATAGATAGATAGATAGATAGATAGATAGATAGATAGATAGATAGATAGATAGATAGATAGATAGATAGATAGATAGATAGATAGATAGATAGATAGATAGATAGAAGAATGTTGTAATGGTTAAAGCTTTGAATTTCAAAGTTCAAACCCTAAGGTTACGTATACCTGTACAATAATTTAAAGAGTCCTTTGTTTAACTGATAAATAAATAGACACGTTTAGCTGTCACAAATACAGTATTTAACGCTGACTCTAGAGTGCATCTAAGCAGAAGAGCGCGTGAGGGTGAAGCTGGTGCCTATCCCGGCCGTCCCACATTTGAGCGTAAAGCAGGACCAAACCCCGAACAGGTCGTCAGCCCTTAGCAGGGTGAAGACGCACAGCGTTCTAAGAGTGAAGACGTCATCGCGGTGGAATTTTCACGCTTTCTCCATATTATAGTTTGGGGGTCTGTGAGCGTGTGTGTATGTGTATGTGCGTGTAAGTGTATTCGGCGTACTGACATCCCCCAACCTAAAATGGGGTTGTTCTAGCTTAGCAAATCAAATCAAATTTCATCTGCACAGACTGTACAAATCATACATGCAGTACAATATACAGTGAAATGTCTTGGTACGTAAGTACATGGATTGATGTCATTATACGTTTTATTTATGCACGAGACGTAAAGAACATACCACCGTTTAGCTGAACGGAATATTTTTTTATCATCATCATTATTATTAAAGATGACTGTAAACCGATACCACTGATATGGTTTTAATATTCATTTTTTGCTTCGAGTTCCATCACGATCTTATCACAAATGTTACTTTAATAAGTCAGAAGGATGCTGGTCTCTCATCAATCAGCCCGTACACTTATCAGTGGTTCCCAAAGGACCACACAAATATTTACATTGTCTTCGGCAGGTATGGCAGGAATGTAAACTGCTATTTTAGTTTATCGATAAAAAAAATCCCATTCTAACTGATAGAGCACGTCGTTCTATCGTTCTGGACTTCTGGACTGGCATAACAAATTGTCATGAGGGTGGTTCCAAAGCGGAAAAAATATTCAGTTTCTGCGAATCGTGTAAATACAAGAGGAGGATGTTTTTATGCATACTGCGTTATGAATGTGTTAAGAACGATTTCGTTATATTTCTTCATTTGCATATAGATGAACACATTTTCAGGTCCTTATTCATATCCCTTTTGAATACGTAACTAAGCTAAGATACTAATATTTTTTAAAAGTGATTTCATACGTGTAATAAAACACACTTAAGTGGAGCTCTGAAGCGAGTCCTCAGTTTGGGCGATAAACTACGAATGCAGTAACCTGCAAGTGCAGACAAGTCCATATAAGGAGCTGCGGAGCAGAGGAATACCTACTGACGTCACGAACGATGGCGTCACTATCAAGAAGCGCAGAGAGTTAAGTGCTGGGCGACTGAAGATTAGTCACCAAATACCTTTAGTGATTCTGAAGAATTTAACACATTATGGGCGTGCGAGTGAGTGTGTGTGTGGACTGACGATCTGTCCTGGGACTGTTCTTGCCTTTTGTCTGATGATTCCAGACATAGGCTCCAGCTTCCACGCGAAGATGCGGGTTAAGAAAATAAATGGATGGTTAGACTTTTCTGGCATTTGATTTGTTTCAGTTTCTTTTTCTTTTGCACCATTCACAGTAGATCGGGTGAGAGAGCTGCACGTATTGCAAACACTATTTGCTAAATAGAACAAGAGAAATAATAAAGCAGAAAAGTATTTAATAATGACGATGTGTTAATATTTAACTATCCGTTTCATATACAGAGAAAAGCCAAGCAAAATGACACCTTTTATTGGCTAACTAAAAAGATAATATGCAAGCTTTCGAGGCAACTCAGGCCCCTTCTTCAGGCAAGATGTAATACAGAAACTGGAGTTCCTTGTGTTTATATACACACTCTAGGACAAGAAACAACATTGGTAAATCTTTAAATGAAAAATCTTAAATGTAAAAAATTAATAGATTCATTCAGGCTAAGATTAATTTAACAAGGGAGAGAAGAACAATGTATGGTCAAGATCTTTGGATAAGATAAATGTCCAACAAAGTCCTTTGAAGTTTGGGATGAGTTTTTCAAAACAATATGGGTCTGTAGTCAGGTTGTCTGTGTCAGTCTGAGAGATGCAAACAATCCTCATACCTGGCCATAAAACTCTTGTCTCTATTCAAGCCATGTTGTAATGTATTACATATTAACACGAGTTGAACTTCCCATTCTTTTCTCTCTTGCTGTGTTCTGAAGTTGCCCATAAGCACTGTCACTTTAAAGTCCCTCTCGCAGTGTCCATGGCTGTTGAAGTGGGCCGCTACAGGAACATCTGTGTTGCCATGTTTAATGTAGAACCTGTGGAAATTCATTCTGTGGCGGAGTGTTTGTCCAGTTTCTCCCACATAGAGTGCAGTGTCAGGACATTTCATGCAGAGAATTAGGTAGACCACATTAGAAAAACTGAAGTGTAAACTGAAACTTACAGAAGCTCTGAACCTCACAGTGAACAAAATTATGGTATTTTATTTTATATTGAGATACTTTCACGTACATACGAGAGAGATAGTTTTACATGCACACAAGATGTTTTCACATATGTACAAGATAAACATTAAAATATTACAAACGTGAGCTTCGGGGCTACCTAATTACGTCCTTACAAAGGCCACGGTGCTTCAGTTTGATGTCACTTCCAACTCTTGTAGCGCAGTGATATAAAAAAGCAGACGGCTGGGCTTTTATTTATTAAAGGAATGTGAGATGGTTGGAGATAGGTTTAACAGCAGCCTGCAACACCTATGATGTGCATCAGGTAATGCCCAGAACGTCAGTCACGAAATGCCCATCACATACCCCGTTACACTATACTGTAGTTAAGACTAGGCTTGTGGGAGGGTAAGAGTTACAGGTATTCATCTGCACACTCGTACGGAGCACCTGAGGAGATAAGGTTTTTTTTTCCTTCCTGGGAAACAATTTGGTGCGTACAACTTACTATCTCATGCCCATCATGTATATATCACGTGCCCACCACTTACCATAGCCTGCACACCAGCTACTTTAAGGTCGTACCGACAAATACTGTGTGTGCGCCGCATACATTCAGATGAGCACTGTTTTGTCTTGGTAGAGTAATATGTTGCTCTACTTTCCCCTATTGTATTATTAATATGTAGACTTAGAATGCCTAATCTCACAGACTTACCACTGTTTATAAGGTATTATTGTATATAACTTAAACCCCACCTTCCCTTCTATATCTATAACCTCAGGCAATTAGATGTAGTAAAAAGACAAGCAGAAGTTATGTTACACATTAAATAATGTATTACTGATAAAATTCATAAATAATAACAAAATGCAAAGTATATTTGAATATTGGCAACCATACAACCTGATTAAATGGTGATATTTAGTTCAGGTGGCACACAGACTTGTAGTTATTTAAATGTCTCTAGTTAAGGCATCATTGGTGCTCAGCTTTCTGCCACATGTCTGTTCAAAATGGCTGCTAAACTGTGCTCTTCATTGTGTTGTCTTCATCGTCACAGGTTAGCAAGAGAGAGATACTTCTTCATCATATGTTGGTTGGTAAGAGAGAGAGATTATGAGGTTAAGCACGTATATTTACAGTATAAATGTTCTGTCCAACCCCTAGAGCCAATAGATAGATAGATAGATAGATAGATAGATAGATAGATAGATAGATAGATAGATAGATAGATAGATAGATAGATACTTTATTAATAGGACATCATGGCAATTAAAAGCTTCTTATCCAAGCCAATTCCAAACAGCCATACCTCAGACCAATGGGGGAATACAATATCTTAAAACCTGCCACCTCCAAGACCATGTGTGTTTATGGCTTTCTTGTGGGGGGGGGGGGGGGGTTGAAAAACTTTAGCAGAGAAATACTTGCCAAACTGGCTTAAAGCACATCCTCTCCCAACTGTCGTGGTGCACTGGTATCCTGAAGGTTGCCGGTTCGAATCCCCGTCACTGCCAAAAGAGATCCTACTCTGCTGGGCCCTTGAGCAAGACCCTTAACCTGTAATTGCTCCAGGGGCGCTGTACAATGGCTGACCCTGCGCTCTGACCCCAAGGGGTATGCGAAAACTAACAAATTTCTAATACGAGAAATCGTATAAGACGAAATAAAGAACAAAAAAAAAAAAAAAAAAAAATTCAAAAACAGTCGTAAAAGGGATGGGGGTAAACACTAAATGACATTGCTTTACCTAAATTACAAATAAAGACATACAAAATATTTATCAAGTTATATGTAAAATCTCACATCACAGCAAGCACCAAATACCATCACATGCTATTGCACATCATTTTCTGGAAACAGGACATATCACTGAACAGTCTGATGTTTTCCTCACACAGTTCCAGTCCACAGAAATGGATATTGGCAAGTTTATAAAAGCATGCTATAAAAGCAAAAAGTATCCCATACGTACAAGATATTTTCACGTACGTATAGGAGATAAGGGTTATCCCGTAATTTTTTTTCACTGTGCAGTTCAGAGCTTCTGTAGAAATTAGGGCCTAACAACACTAAAATCTGTTAACTACAGGTTTGGTTTCACGCCTATTTGAAAAATGATGTCACCTGCCTTAGTCACAAGTTTAAAAATATAGATGACATTGGCACATCATTTTGACCAAGTGCAGTGACTGTATTTTATGTGAAGATGAACATTTCTGTATCTGATATTTACTCGGTATTAGGTTAGATTAGATTCAGTTTTATTGTCATTGAACACAAAGCAAGTACCATGATAACAATATGCAGTATAGAAATTTAGAATAGAAGTTAGTTGCAATTAATCAGCTAAAGATAAATATATAGAGCAGTGAGGGATTTGTACAGGATGAAGTAAGTCGAGTATATATACAGAGGGATTAGTTAGAATTAAACTATGTAAATATGAATAAAACATGAAGATGAAGTGTCCAAGGGTGTGCATGTATGGTTTTAAGGTGAGGTGGCCTAGCACTTGGATTTTGAGTTTAGCAGGGGAATGGCTGTAGGGTAGAGGTTGTTCCTGAACATGCTGGTGCTGGTGTGTAGGTTCATGTATGCCACCTAGAAGGTAAAAGACTTTGGCTGGGGTGAAAGGAGTCACCAAGGATGCTACATGCCCTTCATAGGCACTGTTTGAGCTGGAGGTCCTCAATCACAGGTACCAATGATGTGCTGGTCAGTTTTCCTGACCCGCTGTACAGACATCCAGACTGAGAGCATGCAGTTTCTATACCATATTGAGATACAGTTGGTCAGAATGCTTTCAATGATGCAGTGACAGAAGATTATTAGAGTCTGATGAGACAGCTGGACATTCCTCAGACTCCTCAGAAGGTAATGATGCTTCTTGACCAGAGTGGAGGTGTTGAGAGACCATGAAAGATCCTTGGAAATGTGAACACCTAGAGTTATTAGAGATGTGCCCAATCACAGTCCCACTGAGGAAGGTGCGGGTGTGCCCACAGCCTTTCGACTACCTGTAGTTCACAATGAGCTCCTTGGTCTTTGTGATGTTCAAGGCCAAGGTTATTGTTGGAACACCACGTTGTTGGGTGCTGAACCTCTTCTCTGTATGCAATGTGCATAGGGAGGCATTTGCATGGATGCTAGCACTGGCAGACAACGGGTAAAGGTTTGTAAAGATGCAAACACAGATACTGCCGATCAGCCTGGGGTGGTCTATGTACAAGAAAAAAGAAATCAAAGATCTCATTGGATATAATCAAATTGTGACAATCAAAGAGACTGCAGCAGATACTAAGAACCGATGAGGCTGTTCGGCCAGCAGTGCATCCCTCTTTATAAAGGACGGGAATGGAGATCTACCGGAAGGGGATTTTCATGGTTCCAGAACAGTGAGAAAAAAATGCATCTCTTGGGATGGGAAGTGAAATAACAGCTGTAGACATTTCCCTTTCAAATTTGTATTGCCCTGTAAAATAATACACTCATTTTGTTTACTTACAGCCCTTGTACAGTAGCATCAGTCAGTCAGTCATTTTTCCAACCCACTATATCCTAACACAGGGTCACAGGGGTCTGCTGGAGCCAATCCCAGCCAGCACAGGGCACAAGGTAGGAACAAACCCCGGGCACACACACTCAACACACACCCACTAGGGACAATTTAGGATCGCCAATACACCTGACCTGCATGTCTTTGGACTGTGGGAGGAAACCCACACAGACACGGGGAGAACATGCAAACTCCACGCAGGGAGGACCCAGGAAGCGAACCCAGGTCTCCATACTGCGAGGCAGCAGCGCTACCACTGCGCCACTTGTACGGTATAATAACTTATTTTTAATATGCGTTCACTCGTTTGTTTGAACACACTTAATCCCAAGCATGGACCTGGTGTAAGGCAGTTAGCAGTCCTGGATGGGATGTCAGTCTATCACAGGGCACCCTCACTCTAACAATCCAAAGTCATTAATTCACCAAATACAAAGTTTGTTGAGATGTGGCAGGAAAAGCAAGGACCCTCCAGAAAATATATACACAAACCATTGGAGAACGCACAGACTCCAAATTGTGCCATTCTACATTTCTAATAAATTTTAACTTATTAACAACATTATATACCAGCATTTAATTGTATTCGCATAATGTGATGATTGCCAGCTTCTTGGAAAATGCCAGCTGTCCCTATCCCAGCTGCCAGAAGTGCTTAAGCACTTAGAGTAAGTTAAGCAGGGTCCCCATGGAGGACAGGTGTCGTGCCTTGAAGTTCCTGACTGATCCGTCAGCTCATTAATATAAACCCTCAGAGACAGAGAGAAGCCCCCCCCCCCCCCCACCCACCGTCTCACCTCCCGTCACCTTCATGAGTACACTGATCCCAAATCTCAACTGACTTCTCAGGGTGCTGATGGACCTCCACACTATATATAAACATGTTCTGCAGTCCAGGCTCTACAGGCCACTTGAGTGTGAATTTGGTGGCCATGGAAACACCTTAAACTCTTAAACATGTTAGTCGAACCGTTACCAAACGGCTTGTCCAGTGTCATAGGGTGTATAACCCACACTAAGATGCCACTACCATCAGGGAATACTGATACCAAGAAGGGGTGTACCTGGTCTGCAGTGATGTTTAGCTAGGTCACACACATCAAATTAGTGTCCATATGAATTCCCGGACCCTGGTTTTTGCACCAGAACATTACCCAAAGCATTAAACTCCCTCCACCACAGTGCATTTGAGGCCAGCTCTTCTGTAGGTACAATAACACACACCTACCCAGCCGTCCACATGATGCCAGAGAAAACAGGATGGCATTAGACCAAGAGAACTTCTTCCATTGATCTAAGGTCCAGTTCCGACACATGCATGCCCATTGTGGGTGCTTTCAATAATGGGCAAGGGTAAAACATGGGCACTATGACTGGCCTGTATCTACACAGTCCCATGCACAGCAGGGGTTGATGAACTGGGTGTCGTGACACATTACTCCTACAACCATCATTAAAATTACCTGGGATCTGTGCCACAGTAGCCCTTCTGCTGGTTCATACTAAAAGGGATAGCCTTCATTGAGATGTCACATTGATGAATCTTGGCCTCCCAACATCCTGTTGATGGCTTGTGGTTTTTCCTTCCTTCCTTGGACCACTGTCATGGCTGACCAGGAGCACCCCACAAGCCCTGATGTTTTGGTCTGTCCATAATGATGTGTCCCTTAACAAAGTCACTCAGGTCTTTAACCTTGCCCATAATTTCTGGATTGAAAACATCAATTACAAGTAACCAATGTCAGCTTTCCTTCTAACATATCTATAACCCTGACATGTGCCATTTTTACGAGATAAGACAACATCATTCAATTCAGATTAACTTCAGAATGTTTTGGCTCATCAGTGTACATTTTGGACTTCATTGTGGGTTACCACCCCAGTGGTTTTTATGCTGTAACGTATTCACGAGTCCCAGAATGCACTGCAGGCAGCTTTGGCTTTGTCCTAAGACTTGTCCATCACTGGAAATGGGTAGCTCTCCCCTGTTCTTCGCCTGAAGACAGCAACACATTTACTCAAACCAAAATGCGCTTAGGAAAATAACATGCCTCTGTGTCACGTAGTCAGATGTCCAGACTTATCATAACTGATTCACATGTAATCAATCTGCTGGATATGCAAAGCCTCTCACCTAGTGAATTAAGCAATAGTCAAATTCAAGGTGGTGGCAGAGTGGTGGGTCTGAAGGTAGAGATCTACGCCAGCAATCAGAAGGTTGCCAATTCGATTCCCATAAACACCAGAAGTAACTCTACACTGTTGGGCCCTTGAGCCCTCCGTCGTGGGTATGACGCTAATCTACAAGCAGGTGCTCCAACTTACAGGGAAAATTTAGGGGTTGGTGGAAGGATTGTCACTCCAGCCACTGCAAAAAACACCTGACACTGTTCAGTGTGGTGCGGAGGTGTCGCGCGGCTGAACTTGGATCTCAACCTGGATGGTTTGCCGTGTGGTGACGTGCTGTAATCGGCGCATGCTCTCAAATTCAAGGGAGCCTCACGGCACACTCGTAGGAAACATCGTCTCCTATAAACAACTTGGGATCATTGGAGCTGTCAGCTAACACCTACACTGTAAAAAATGTCCATAAATGTAACAGTAAAAATACTGTGAATGGTGAAAGTAGAATACCGTCTCTGAAAAAAGGAAAGTTACCTTATGTTCTACTGAAAATTACCTGTATATCTTAAACAATACATTTAATTATTTTTTAGTTCTGTAAAAATCAATATTTTTCTACCTTCAGAATATGCCAGATACTGTTTACTTACACATTACACTTAAAAAAATGGCTGTTAATTTTACAATGTAAAACTGTTAAATAGCGAAGGTAAACAACTGTAAAATGTAAAACGGTAAAGCGCTGTTTTAGTAATACCAAAGTTATATTTATTTGCATAAGGACACGCCCCCTTTTACCATATTGTTCCTGGTGAACTGGATACCTTTACACAGCGGGGAAAAAAAACTTAACCAAAGTTAGCAGTCTTATTTCTTTTTCTTATTTTTTATCAATTTTATTGATTTCATTGTAATCACACAACATTCCATACAAATAGATCAATTTTAACAAAGATAGGATTGAAAACAAATCAACCCCCACCCCTGAGAAAGACAGCATGGCCAGAAGAATAAAATTTAAAGTGAATAAAAATAAGTAGATAGATGAATTAATAAGTGAATAAAGATAAATGGAGAAGAAAAATAAATGGGGAGAGAATCTGCTTCCTCAATTTAAAAGCTTATTCTATAATGTTATTGATGAGATCCTGCCAGGTTTTGAAAAAGTTCTGCACAGATCCTCTAAGTGAGAATTTTCCAATTTCAAATAACATAAAACACCAGTTACACACCGACTTAAAATAGGATTCTTCCAGTTGATCAAGGTAAGTCTATGTGCCAATAGTGAAGTAAAGGCCATTCCAGTTTGTTTGTCCTTCTCCTCTTTAAGCCCCTCTGTGAGCCCACCAAACACAGCTGTTAGTGGATTAGGAAGGATTGTGACACCAAGGCTGTCTGATAGGCATTTAAAGATTTTGGTCCAACATGATGTTAATTTGGTGCAGGCCCAGAACATGTGGCCCAGTGAGGCTGGAGCTCGATTACAACGTTCATAGGTTGGATTTTGCCCCTTGAAACATTTTGGACAATTTTAAACAAGACAGATGTGCTCGATTATATAATTTTGACTTGAATAATTCTATGCTTCTATTGTACTATTCTATTGTATTGAGAATTACTTGTGTTCTGTTCTGTGTATTGTATTGTAATGACCCCCTTTTATGTGACACCCACTGCATGCCCAGCCTACCTGGAAAGGGGTCTCTCTTTGAACTGCCTTTCCCAAGTATATTTGGGAGTTTTTCCTCGTCTTCTTAGAGAGTCAAGGCTGGGGGGCTGTCAAGAGGCAGGGCCTGTTTTTGTGTGATTTTGGGCTACACAAAAATAAATTGTATTGTATTGTATTGTATTTTTCCCCACACACTGAAGGTTTTTTGAGGTTATGGAAGCTGATTTATGGTGGGTGGTGGTGTAGGACATCATACACCACAAAGGCAAACTTTACATCTCCACCAGACAACGTGCCATAACTTCCTTAAACATTGAATTGTTCTTCAATCTACAAAATTAAATGATACAGCATGTTTGCTATTGGTTGTTGTTACTTTACTGTTGCAAACTGTGCACTGGCAGTTGAGCCTAAGAAAAGTTTCTGATGATTTAGCGATTGATAAATTTATAACAGGGCATGGATTTCAGGTCCTGGTTAAACGTTCACTTCTATTGTAATGTGTTGTAAAGAAAAAACAGTTATTTACTATAAAGTTATACAGTAAACCTAAAAATAGTGTCACTTTCTTTTTTATGGTAAAATTCTGGCAACGACAAGCTGCCAGTTTTTTATCGTAAATGTAACATTTTTTTACAGTGTACATTACTAAAGACCATTCAAACAACCTTGCAACTATATTCAATCAGTCCATTTATATTTTATATTAGCTAAGTTAAAAGGAGAAAACATAACAAGAGTCTGACACTGTGTCAACATGTCTGTTCTGAAGAGAAAGCAGGATTCTTTACATTATATAATCAAGCAGTTTATCCATCCATCCATCCATTTTCCAACCCGCTGAATCCGAACACAGGGTCACGGGGGTCCGCTGGAGCCAATCCCAGCCAACACAGGGCACAAGGCAGGAACCAATCCCGAGCAGGGTGCCAACCCACCGCAGGACACACACAAACACACCAAGCACACACTAGGGCCAATTTAGAATCGCCAATCCACCTAACCTGCATGTCTTTGGACCGTGGGAGGAAACCGGAGCGCCAGGAGGAAACCCACGCAGACACGGGGAGAACATGCAAACTCCACGCAGGGAGGACCCGGGAAGCGAACCCAGGTCCCAAGGTCTCCCAACTGCGAGGCAGCAGCACTACCCACTGTGCCACTGTGCCGCCAGCAGTTTATTAAAAGCTCAATTTAAGAGAATATTAAAAAGCATTATTAGACAGTTTCCTAATACAGCCTCTGCATCGAACAAATAAACCCGATTTTTACTTTATACCAGGGGTGTCCAGCGTCGGTCCTAGTGGGCCGCAGTGGCTGCAGGTTTTCATTCTAACTCTTTTCCTAATCAGTGACCCATTTTCACAGCTAGTTAACTCCTTTTCCCTTCATTGTAATAGCCCTGCTTTTAAGGATTCGGTCCACTGAATTGATTTGTTTCTTTATTAAATGGCAGCCAAACAGAAAGGAGATGTGAAAAGAACCAGCAGATGACCCGCTAAACTGGAACATCAAAACTCCAGCCAATTTTACTCCAGTTTCATAATGAGAAGCCAATTCTTGCTGTTAATTAAAGCAGTTATTGAATATCACGACTTGTTGCTGCTCTCGTTCTGCCACAGTAGACTGTTCGAGATGTTTTGGTGACCTGAGTTAGCTGCTCATTAAGAAAAAAGAAAAAACTAATTGGTGTGAGTCTTGTCAATTAAAACAAATGCAAAACAAGTTAATCAGCAGCAAAAATGACTCACTAATTAAGAAGATGGTTAGAATGAAAACCTGCAGCCACTGCGGCACACCAGGACCGGAGTTGGACACCCCAGCTCTATACTCATGAGAACAATTGTGGAGTTTTTCAACACACGTTAAAAGCAACAACAACAAAAAAATACTGGTAAATCATCATCAAGAACTTACCTCAGTTTCTGTCAGATTTTGTAAAATTCAAAGTATGTCTTCTTTAGAGCTGTCCTGTGCTCTTGACTTCCACGCAGATCTGAAGAACAGAGGCAGTCCAACTAGAGAAAGGCTTCTAACCTTAGTGAAGACTTTTATCACCGTCAGAAGTGAGAGTTGTGCATTGGCACATTTCATCCAGCATTTCTTTCATTTAAATTTGTAAGAAAGTGTGTTTTATGTGCAAAAAAATAATCCCCAAAACTCAAATGCTACTAGGTGAATTCAGGATTATATGAGGGCCAATGAGGAACCGACTCCATATAAGGCTGACAGACCAAATTAGGCAGTCACTGCATTAGATAGTGAGAATTAAAATATACTAAGATAGATAGATAGATAGATAGATAGATAGATAGATAGATAGATAGATAGATAGATAGATAGATAGATAGATAGATAGATAGATAGACTAGATAGATAGATAGATAGATAGATATGGAAGGCACTATATAAGACATAGATATGAAAGGCACTTTATAACAGACAGATATGAAAGTTACTATATAATAGATAGATAGATAGATAGATAGATAGATAGATAGATAGATAGATAGATAGATAGATAGATAGATAGATAGATACTAATTTTAGTATAGATAGATAGATAGAAGAAGAAATGTATTAAAAAATATAGTCAATATATATATTAAATAAAATGACATTTCCGATATATATTTTTTAAATTTTTTCTAGTAAATTTCATAAAACAGACCATTATTCCATTGTGCATAATTCCTACTTTACAGACAAAAAATCTAAGCCTCTATAAGGCACTTCATTGACGTATGTAAGGCACTATATTGACCTATTCATAAATTTAAAATGTCATATATTTGATGGATAGATGGAGATGAGTGAGGGTCT
The DNA here is from genome assembly GCF_900747795.2 of Erpetoichthys calabaricus. Lineage (NCBI taxonomy): Eukaryota > Metazoa > Chordata > Cladistia > Polypteriformes > Polypteridae > Erpetoichthys > Erpetoichthys calabaricus. The sequence continues at coordinate 147,026,179 of NC_041405.2, read as the reverse complement.
ATTTCAAAGCTGTTCTAGCAGAACAAATAATTCTTTAAATTACCAGCCAAAAAAGCCAAGCAGGGTGCAACACCACAGGAACGGCAAATGTCACTGCTAAAATAATTATGTGGACGTGTACATGTTAGTATACTTTGCAGTTTCCCATCTGTCTCTCATGTTTTAACTTTCTGATCTTATTGAACTTTACATTTGCTTATCTTATCTTATTTCTGTTTCTTTCTCTCGGTTCTGCCTCTCTAGCTAGAGGATGAGCTTATGGGATTGCAGAAGAAACTCAAAGGAACAGAAGATGAGCTGGACAAATACTCTGAAGCACTGAAGGATGCTCAGGAGAAGCTTGAGCTGTCTGAGAAGAAGGCCACCGATGTGAGTATATTGGGGTTGCAGTACTCTGGATGTCAGGAGTCCCAGTGAAGAAGTTTTAATAATTGGCCTGAAATGTGGCCCCAGACTCCTTGTTTTGAGTATTGGCCTAAACCGCAGGTTTGGTGTCCTGCCTTTAAGCCCTGTCCTAAATGCAGATGTTCAGCCTTATGTAGATAATAATAATCATAATAATAATTATTATGATGATGATGATTATTATGTGGCTTTGCCTTTTACCTGAGAACCTGTCATATCACCCTGCACCTGCACTCACTAAAGAGTGCTATACAAAAATAAACTCAGATGAATTGAATGTGGTTAGAGATCCAGGAATCGGAGTAATTTTTAATATCTTGATTCAAGAGCCTTGACCAGCAGACTTGCTGTTTTATGCCCCGGTCAGCTTTTTTATAAACTGTACCTTCTACAAACTCATAGCCAGGACTTTTGATTCATGAGTCTTATTTGAAGGTCATATTTGATAGCCTTGTCTACTCTTGTAATTCTATTTTTTCAGCAACAAAAACTTAAGTTTATACTGTATGGCAGTGATGGGCAACATCGGTCCTGGAGGGCCGCAGTGGCTGCAGGTTTTCATTCCAACCCAGTTGCTTAACTAGAAACCAATCCTTGCCAATCTCAGACCTAATTTAATTTTATGGCTTGCTAGTCTGCAATGTTGGGTTCTTGTTTTCCTTTCTAAGGATATCATCTAAATGATCTGAACCCTAAAACAGACAATTTTCAGTCTGTCATATAACTTGTAAATGGAAACAAGTTATATGGAGAACTGCTGGCGCCTTTGTCATTTACATCTGATTGCTAATAAGGAGCCAGTGAATGCAGCTGTTTAAAACTGAAATAAGCAGTTAAGGGTGGGGAACCCTAACAAGTGAGACCACTAAAATGAAGCTTCAAAATGTCACTTGAGCAGTAAGTGCTTCATTAGCAATAATTGTCATCTCATTAAGAAACTGGGTTGGAACAAAAGCCCCTGCGACCCTCCAGGACCAACATTGCCCATTCCTGATGTATGGTCTCTACCAATATGCACAAGAAATGTACCATCTGGTTACTGTGAGTTGTTTTATTCTGGGAAGTACTTTGCTTAGTGTGAATTGGCTCATTATAAGTGATCATGGATGATGTGTGTGTGTGTGTTTATGTGTGTGAAGAATTGGAACCTTGACCACAGTATATTCATCTAGTAACCAATGAAGACATTATGCTTATCTTAACAGCAACCTATGATAAAGAAATGCCCCGTTACCTGAAGAGAATGGTCACTTGTTTTTATGTGGCATGGGAGGGTGTGGAGCAGAATGCAGAAACTTTATGGCTCAATGTGCACATCATCAGCAGATACTGTATAAAATGAACCAATCACAACACTATATCTCTTTATTATAGAAAAAAAATCCTGGAACGAGACGAGACTTTTTAGCCTGGGACAAGACAAGACTTTTTCAGAGAGATAATTTCATGTCCCGCGAGACGAGACTTTGTGCCAAGAGATTTAACCAAGCCCGGCGCTGGAAATAAAATACAAAGAGTAGCTGACAAAGTAGAATGTCGTAAAGAGGTTCAAAAACGTTGGCACAATACGCATGCAGAACAGGTTAGAGATAATGAAAGAATTAAAATCTGAAAGTGTCAAGAAACTGATAGTAAAGATTGCAATAGCGCTAACAAACGGAAATTATTACTCGGTGCAATAACGGAATAGCGAAAAGAGATCAACTATATGGACACAGGTGATATGACAGAAGTATGTAGTCATTGTTCGGATTTAAACTTTAAGTTTCTTCCCAATGAAGAAGCCTATCCACGAGAATTAAACGTTTTGTTGTTTGGTGAAAGTGAAATCCGCTCAGGCCGCGGGGTTGGAGAGCGAAGCGATGAGGGAGCTAAGCCCCCTAGTCTTTTTAAATTAAATATTTAAATTAAACCAAAAAAAACGATTGCAGTTCACTTTTCTCCATTCCAGTCCATCAGCATGGAGGCGGAAGTGAGACAATGACAGAAGACGGCAGTAGAAGATACTGTATGTAGCCAAGTAGTCACAACAACTTAAAGGAATACCTCACCCAAAAATATTTTTTAGTGTTACCCATTCCATGTGGTTTGTAGTGATGGCAAAGAAAAATTTACATCTCATGTGTTCATGCAGAGAACAGATCAAAAAGTTTCTGATAAAACAAAAATCTATTGGGACCAACTTTGGACAACAGCAAACAAAAACAAAATGTCCATGGAAAAATTTCACATTACTCGTGGCACAAAATCCAGTTGTATGCTCAGAGCATCCCAAACAAATGGATTTTTACTAATATATTGTTAATAAAATAAAATAAAATGCTTCCATGAACAGAAATGGGACACAAACTAACATCTGAGTTGCTAAACCACAACAGTCGCATTTCATACTGTAGTAACAAAACATGCAAGGAGTAACTTTGGTTATTAACAAGTGGCCATCACATACAAAATGATGTGAGCAGCAGGATATAAAGAGTAATCTAGGTTGTTAAAACGTATTGGGATAAATTTTAGACTGTTTTATACTATCACTAGCTGTGTAAACCTGTGCTGTTAAAAGCCTAGGCTCCTAGAAACCATGGATTCTGGCACTTCAATCAAAATCACATTGGTTGTGCATTAGCGGCTAAGCAAGCTTTTCTTTTCTCTGCAGTTTCACTTTGGCGACAGACTCGATTTCTTTGAGCTTCATGCTGTAGCCTCGCACTTCCGGGCTGGACAGGCAGGCACACACACTTCCACGAGGAGACATTTATATATAAGATGATTCTCTTGCCTTTTTTGTAGTGTATTATTGCAAAAGTTATATTTTATCTATTACCAGTAACGGCACACTGCACGATAACATACAGTGAATACGCTTGACTTGAACATTCCTGGTTTTCATCCTCTTTCTCTATACGTTTATCATTCGTTTGCTCAGAGGTTGATGCGCTTGTCCTTCCTGAGCAGCTCTTCTTTTCTCCACCTTAGCGGCCCGCTTCTTCTCTTCTTTCGTCGGCATCTTTTCACGTTAAAACTGATTAAGTCGGTGTTTGTGTTGCAATTACTTAATACGTTTTCCTTAATTTTTCACTTAAGCTGGCACTTATGTCTTCAATCTGCCTTTAGAATGATTTAAGATATGAAGAGGTAGAGGAAGTGACGGCGAAGGTGGTAGGGATGAGAATGGCACCCATACACATGCACCGCATGGTTGCTGCCAAGAGTTTATTCTACAATAAAATAAAATAAAAAGAGGAATAACCTTGGAGGTCAATCAGCACCCCAAAAGTAGATAGCAGACGTCAAATTTCAGGTCAATAGTTCAAACAGTTTGCGAGCAACAGGTGATTTAAAATCCTGGACAGACAATCGAACAGACACGTTAGAGTATTATAGAAGAAGATTTTATTCTTATAGTGTTGCCATTTTGTTTTGTTTGTTTGTTTGTTTGTTTGTTTTTGATGTAGACACCACCATTTTGTGGACCTGGGCGTGGTCATATTATTTTTAGTTACCAAGGCCATTCCTGATCACATGATCTAGAATTCACGTGTCGTATCACATGATCATCCACCAACCTGCCTATAAAAGATGGTGGCATGGGGCAGGCAGGCTGTATCCTAGATTTGAGATAAATAACGATTGACTCTTTACTTATGATTATTTTGCTTTTTTGGTTTCAACCGCTTTTTGTAATGTTTTGACTTTGATTTTTATAGCATTTACATGATCATTTGGTCATTTTCTGGGTAATTATTTATGACTGGATTTTACCACTCTTCTGTTTTATTCATCTCCTGGTCACTTTTTCATTTGTCCTTTTCTGGGCTCCCTCAAGGCACAATAATGAGTGGGATGCAAGAAATAACAAGCCAGTAGCCAGCTGTTTTAATAATAAACATCCTGTGACTATCTTCTGTACCCAAGTGATATGCTGCATAAGCCATAACAGCAATAGTCTACCAAATCACAAATCACTGCAAACATGTCAGTCAGTCAGTCAGTCTCCAACCCGCTATATATCCTAACACAGGGTCATGGGGGTCTGCTAGAGCCAATTCCAACCAGCACAGGGTGCAAGGCAGGAAGAAACCCCAGACAGGGTGCCAGCCCACCACAGGGCACACACCCACACACCAAGCACACACTAGGGACAATTTAGGATTGCCAATCCACCTAACCTGCATGTCTTTGGACTGTGGGAGGAAACCAGAGCACCAGGAGGAAACCCACACAGACACGGGGAGAACATGCAAACTCCACGCAGGGAGGACCCGGGAACAAACCCAGGATGCAAACATGTTGACTGTCTAATTTACTATCACATGTTTTGCTAGTCTGGACACATAAAGAAAGGACATCATCATCATCATCATGCACAGTCACCTTGTATTCTACCCAGGTTCTTCCTGACATCCATTAATTAATTAAAACATATTTTCACAAAGCCCATTCATTCCAAGGTACTTTACAAATCATTTAAGAACACAGTTCTATGCAATAAAATGACGTCCATCTATTCATCTTCATCTGTGGTGGTTTTTAAATGCTGGTGTGTGTCATGGTAGCCTTGTCCCATCTCCTTTTTTCTTCACTCTGTACAGCTCAACAACAACAACAACAACATTTATTTATATAGCACATTTTCATACAAAAAGTAGCTCAAAGTGCTTTACATAATGAAGAAAAGAAGAATAAAAGACAAATAAGAAATTAAAATAAGACAACATTAGTTAACATAGACCATAAATATAACACCAGGTCATGTCACCTGATGAAATTCTTAGATGATTTTGCACTAATGGGGTGTATTGACAAGGAGGGTGAGACAGAGGAGGGGAGTCAAGGGAAGAACTTTAAAGAATTGTCTTCAGCTTAACATCAGCAAAACCAAGGAAATGCCTATTGATGTTCGCCATACCAAGCAGCCTCTGTGTCTGGTCACTGGATGTAGAGGTGGTCCACTTAAGCAAGCATATGACGGTTGACATCAATGATAAGTTGGACTGAACTAATAACACACAGTAACTATATAAGAAAGGGCATAGCAGGCCCATTTTGCATAGGGTACCCTAATGAGGGTAATGACATCCTTTACATAAAGCAGATATGAGAAGACTGATAAATAATAAGTAAGGCTATGTGGCAAATACAGAAGAACGTATTGCTTGCCTGTCCTTAACCCCAACCTCCTTCAGACGTGAGGAGCCATCTTGTCAAGCGTCACATTCTCAAGAGAAAGTGTGCATGAGGTTTAAACCCATTACAGCGACCACACAATAAGGCCTCATTGACAGGACATGAAAAACACGGCACCACTTCGATCACAAGCTCACTGGAATGAGTGCAGCAGTTCAGAACGAGTGCAACTGCGGAATTTTATGGACAATCCCACAGCCATACAGACCTTTGAGCGGCTCTCCTTGAAAAATTGTTTTTTTCTCTTAATCTTTAGCACTTGAAGAAATAAATCACATGGCAAGAGGAGCAGAAACCTACAATACAGCCTTGGGCTTTACGCTATTTTGTTTCTTTAAGGGTTTGTCTGCACCAGCTACGGCTGAGCAGCTCAGTTCAACTTCTGGCCAGATCTTTTGTTAAACATTAACAGTCAGAGCTCTGCTCAGCATCCTGGCGTGGAGCTGATGTCATAAATTCCCTTCTAGCCCCCCAGCCCAGGTTACCATTTGACCTGCAATGTTTACGGTGTCAGCGGGCTGATTTCATAAAGCTCCATTCGGGAACTCAGAGCAGGTTTACTGCTTTGTCTAATTTCAGTAGGTATTCCAGTTAAAGAAAATAAGCTTCTATGTGTGAATTATTGTCTTTTTTATTATTGAATGTATTAAAAAGTTCAACAAGTAATATGCTGGGGTCCAAGAATGGTTCACTGGACAGCACATACCATTGTGATAGATAGATAGATAGATAGATAGATAGATAGATAGATAGATAGATAGATAGATAGATAGATAGATAGATACTAATAGATAGATAGATAGATAGATAGATAGATAGATAGATAGATAGATAGATAGATAGATAGATAAATAGAAGAAGAAATGTATTTAAAAAATATAGTCAATATCTATATTAAATAAAATGACATTTCCAATATATATTTTTTAAATTTTTTGATATGATTTTTTTATGATAGATAGATACAGTGCATCCGGAAAGTATTCACAGCGCATCACTTTTTCCACATTTTGTTATGTTACAGCCTTATTCCAAAATGGATTAAATTCATTTTTTTCCTCAGAATTGTACACACAACACCCCATAATGACAATGTGAAAAAAGTTTACTTGAGGTTTTTGCAAATTTATTAAAAATAAAAAAACTGAGAAATCCCGTGTCCATAAGTATTCACAGCCTTTGCTCAATACTTTGTCAATGCACCTTTGGCAGCAATTACAGCCTCGTCTTTTTGAATATGATGCCACAAGCTTGGCACACCTATCCTTGGCCAGTTTCGCCCATTCCTCTTTGCAGCACCTGTCAAACTCCACCAGGTTGGATGGGAAGCGTCGGTGCACAGCCATTTTAAGATCTCTCCAGAGATGTTCAATCGATTCAAGTCTGGGCTCTGGCTGAGCCACTCAAGGACATTCACAGAGTTGTCCTGAAGCCACTCCTTTGATATCTTGGCTGTGTGCTTAGGGTCGTTGTCCTGCTGAAAGATGAACCGTCGCCTCAGTCTGACGTCAAGAGCGCTCTGGAGCAGGTTTTCATCCAGGATGTCTCTGTACATTGCTGCAGTCATCTTTCCCTTTATCCTGACTAGTCTCCCAGTTCCTGCCGCTGAAAAACATCCCCACAGCATGATGCTGCCACCACCATACTTCACTGTAGGGATGGTGCCAGGTTTCCTCCAAACGTGATGCCTGGCATTCACACCAAAGAGTTCAATCTTTGTCTCATCAGACCAGAGAATTTTCTTTCTCATGGTCTGAGAGTCCTTCAGGTGCCTTTTGGCAAACTCCAGACGGGTTGCCATGTGCCTTTGACTAAGGACTGGCTTCTGTCTGGCCACTCTACCATACAGGCCTGATTGGTGGATTGCTGCAGAGATGGTTGTCCTTCTGGAAGGTTCTCCTCTCTCCACAGAGGACCTCTGGAGCTCTGACAGAGTGACCATCGGGTTCTTGGTCACCTCCCTGACTAAGGCCCTTCTCCCCCGATCGCTCAGTTTAGATGGCCGGCCAGCTCTAGGAAGAGTCCTGGTGGTTTTGAAACTTCTTCCACTTACGGATGATGGAGGCCACTGTGCTCATTGGGACCTTCAAAGCAGCAGAATTTTTTCTGTAAGCTTCCCCAGATTTGTGCCTCGAGACAATCCTGTCTCGGAGGTCTACAGACAATTCCTTTGACTTCATGCTTGGTTTGTGCTCTGACATGAACTGTCAACTGTGGGACCTTCTATAGACAGGTGTGTGCCTTTCCAAATCATGTCCAGTCAACTGAATTTACCACAGGTGGACTCCAATTAAGCTACAGAAACATCTCAAGGATGATCAGGGGAAACAGGATGCACCTGAGCTCAATTTCGAGCTTCACGGCAAAGGCTGTGAATACTTATGTACATGTGCTTTCTCAATTTTTTTATTTTTAATAAATTTGCAAAAATCTCAAGTAAACTTTTTTCACATTGTCATTATGGGGTGTTGTGTGTACAATTCTGAGGAAAAAAATGAATTTAATCCATTTTGGAATAAGGCTGTAACATAACAAAATGTGGAAAAAGTGATGCGCTGTGAATACTTTCCGGATGCACTGTAGATAGATAGATAGATAGATAGATAGATAGATAGATAGATAGATAGATAGATAGATAGATAGATAGATAGTCACCAGTCCTCCAGACAGGCTTGTCCATCTCCTACCAACTCTGGCCCCTCGAAAGGAGTGAGGCAGCTCCTTTTATTCAGCACCTGGGAGTGGTCCAGGTGGCTTATCATGATTCGCTGGAACCACTTCCAGTTGTGGTGGAAGTCAAGTATGGGGCTCTGCAGCTCTTCCTGGTGGCCCCCACGAAACCCAACGGGGCTGCACCAAACTTCAGCAGCCAGCATGCCCTGCAAGAATCCATGGTGCCACAGCGACCCAGGGGGGCTGGCCCCTAGCGTCCCAGGTGAGGTAGTGCCTCGCAGGTGCTCTCTCCCTGGTCCTTCCATCCAGTTGGCGTCCTGGCCAGGTAATGGCTGAGGCTGCCCATCACAACAGATAGATAGATAGATAGATGTGATAGGTGCTATATAATAGATAGATAGATAGATAGATAGATAGATAGATAGATAGATAGATAGATAGATAGATAGATAGATAGATAGATAGATAGATAGATAGATAGATAGATAGATAGATAGATAGATAGATAGATAGATAGATAGATAGATAGATAGATAGATAGATAGATAGATACTTTAATTGTCTCAAGGGATAAATTTATCATTTTACAAAAGCTTGTCAAATAGATTTTACAACATAAAATAACAACAACCCTCAAATGCACAGCAAAATTGCTTACAAAGAGGGAAAAAACTTTTCATTTGACTAACGATAACAAGAGCAGTCCCCATCCCACACTATAAAGGTGTATTGTTGCAGGTATGAAGGAGACCATGGCTGGTAATTGACGTATAACATGAAAGTGCAATGACCAGACAATGGCAGACATTTCAAAGTATTTTGGACTCATGAGTTAGGGATATTGTTGTAAGAACTGAGAGACGTTACCAGTGTACAAGATCTATCTGTCTGTCTGTCTGTCTGTCTGTCTGTCTGTCTGTCCGTCCGTCCGTCCGTCCGTCCGTCCGTCCGTCCGTCCACCCACCCACGCATCTTCTACTTGCCTGGGTCACAGGAGCAGATGTTTAATCAAAGCTGCCCAGATGTTTTTTTCCCTACCACCTCCTCCAACTCCGATGCCAAGACATTCCATTATAAGGTGGTCGTACCAGCCACAGGAGGTGCCATACGGGTCTGGTGGATTGTGGCTTGGGCACCAGTCAAATGCAAGTGCCTTGGCGAACTGATCCCAAATTATACAGCACTATAAAGCAATAATTCATCAATACATTTTCTATCTCATTTATGTAGATCATTGTTATGGGGAGCCAGTACCATCCCCAGCATCCTCTGGCACAAGACAGTAATCTCGTGAATTTCTGATCGGGTGCCAGTCTATCACACAGTACATTGAGATGTATATACACATTCAGTTATGCTTGGTCAGTTTAGTGTTAGCAAGTAACTCAACATACATTTCTTTGGAATGTGGGAAGACAAACCAGAGTTACCAGTGAAAAACCCTCCCATTGCCAATGAAAGAATGTGTAATCTCCACATTAAAAGTGACCAGGCTAAAATTTCAAAATAGTTGTCTCTGTCTCTGTCTCTGTACTGCACCACTATACCACCGTACTATCCATCTATCCATCCATTATCCAACCCGCTATATTCTAACAGAGGGTCACGGGGGTCTGCTGGAGCCAATCCCAGCCAGCACAGGGTGCAAGGCAGGAACAAAGCCCACAGCAGGACACACACACACACACACCAAACACACACTAGGGACAATTTAGGATCGCCAATGCACCTAACCTGCATGTCTTTGGACTGTGGGAGGAAACCCACACAGACACGGGGAGAACATCCAAACTCCATGCAGGGAGGACCCATGAGAAAGCAGCACTACTACTGCGCCACCGTGCCACCCCAACACCGTACTAAACAATGCATATTTACTATGTATGACACATTTTACGCCTTAAACCATGTCCAAATATTTCACATTTGTGGTTCCAATCATTTTAGAGAGTCCTATTTTTACATGTGCAGCTTGAGAAGGTTAAGTGACTTGTTCGGGGTCACTAAAAGTGTGGTGGAATTAAAACCAGCTGTATATCCCCGAGTCATTCTGTCTGCTGCATTGCCAGGTTTTTTGTTTTTTTTGGATTGCTTTCTAAATTGATTTGTGATAGAGCTGCCCACATGAGGAACCATGTAAAAAGATTGACTGTTTGATAAATCACAGCTGAATTAATTTAATTCTTTAAATGCCAACTCTGAATTGGCCCGGTAGGAATGAGTGTACACAAGGATGTCTTTTAATTGACTGGCACCCTGCTCAGAGTTGGCTGTTGCCAGGGTAGGTCCTGATTGCCTGCTATGAGATTTTGAAAATGGATGAATGGACAAAGATAAACTTAATGAGTCCAAAGTACCAGCAACTACCATATATGCTCACATTTAAGTTTTCCCGCGAGTAAGTCTGAGCTTGATTTTACCATATAATTTCCAGTATTTTATAATGTCGGTTGTATAAGTCAAATGGAGAAAACTCACGCTATTGGTCCAAGAGAATACGATATGCAAAGCCCACCTGAGAGAGTAACCACGGAGCACACGGCCTTTTCTTTCCTATGTATTGTGCCTACGTGACCACACGGTAATACCTGAACTATTCTGAAGTGACGTTTGAACTGTTCTCTGTTTTTTTATCTCACACCCTCATACACCTTTATCGTAAGAGAATCTCTTATTTACAATGGAGCGTTCAATCAGAAGAAAATATGTAGCTGGTTTTAAATTAAAAGTCGTTGAAGTAGTGAAAGAAATTGGAAACTGCGCTGCTGCAACAAAATTTGATGTGTCTGAGAAACTGATGAGAGATTGGAGGAAGCAAGACGATCTTAAAAAAATAATAATAATTAGCGTATTTTTGAACGGCGTATAAGTCGTTTCCGATTTTATGATCGATTTTTCGGGTTTCAAGACCCGACTTATATGCGAATATATATAGTATTTGGCTTAAAGTCCATTGCGTTAGCCACAGTACATGCTTGGTGGAGAAAATCAAAAAGACCACCTAATTTAAGTATCAGCTGTCTTTCACCAGCAGCCTGGAAAATGTCAAATCTGCCATTTTACATTTATGATCTGTGTGAAGTCCTCCATTTATTAACAAACTAGTGGAGTTTCCATGTGGGTGAAAAAGTGGAAATGTAAAAACGTGATTATGTCTGGTGCATTCAGGAAGTATTCAGACCCCTTCATTTTTCATATTTTTTGTTTATGAGAATTACTTATGAATGCTTTGAAATCACTTTGTTTTTTTGTTTTTTTTTTTGTCCTGCACCTCCTGACTACCGGTATGAGAAAATCCCCACATGTGATATAACATTTGACTCGTCTTTATGTCTATGTATGCAAGACATCAAAGTTTTTGAGGTTCCTCCTTCTTTTTGGCCATCTAGATCCAAAAAACAGTAATTTTCAGGCCATTCTGTGTAGAAAATTGCACCCTTATTAATCAGAAGGACTTGAAGTTGTGCAGGCCACATCAACTAACTACAGGGGTTCTCCTCCTAATGGGATACGAGGAGTCAAAGTTACTCCTTTTCGAAAAACTTTGAGAATATGGAGATCAGTAAAATAGGCATGTGGAGTGTCATTTTATGTTATTTCGAGGTTGCTTATCATGAATATGATCATATTTTGATATTTAATCCTGTAACGGTGGTCCTAGCCCTCTAAGCACTACTCCGAGAAGGTTAAAAATTACAAAATTGAAAAATGAGCATATAGGGTATAATTTTAATAATAATTCATTACATTTATGCACTTTTCTCAGTACTCAAAGCGCTATCCACACAAGGAGGAACCAGGAAGCGAACCCACAATCTTCCACAGTCTCCTTATTGCAAAGCAGCAGCACTACCACTGCGCCACCTGTGGGGACAACTTTACTCTATTTCTAGGTCAGTGATTATGAATATGATCCATCCATCCATTTTCCAACCCACTGAATCTGAACACAGGGTCACGGGGGTCTGCTGGAGCCAATCCCAGCCAACACAGGGCACAAGGCAGGAAACAATCCTGGGCAGGGTGCCAACCCACCACAGGACACACACAAACACACCCACACATCAAGCACACACTAGGGCCAATTTAGAAACATCCATCCATCCATTTTCCAACCCGCTGAATCCGAACACAGGGTCACGGGGGTCTGCTGGAGCCAATCCCAGCCAACACAGGGCACAAGGCAGGAACCAATCCCGGGCAGGGTGCCAACCCACCGCAGGACACACACAAACACACCCACACACCAAGCACACACTAGGGCCAATTTAGAATCGCCAATCCACCTAACCTGCATGTCTTTGGAATGTGGGAGGAAACCGGAGCTCCCGGAGGAAACCCACGCAGACACGGGGAGAACATGCAAACTCCACGCAGGGAGGACCCGGGAATCGAACCCAGGTCCCCAGATCTCCCAACTGCGAGGCAGCAGCGCTACCCACTGCGCCACCGTGTCGCCTATGAATATGATGTTATTTTTTATTTTTTTCTATCACAATTATGAATATTTAGACTTACTGAAGCACACATCTTAATATTTCAAATGTCTGAGGCAATTATGCCTGTTTATTATGTACTGCTACCTCATGAACTAAATTATTACATTTCTGATGAATACCCTATATTTAGGTGACTTGTGCTAATTCAGACTCTTTATTTATATTGCAACTTTATGCTAAAATTGTTTAAAACATTTTTTACCTAATCATCAACACTCAATCAATACTCTAGAACTAGGGTGGGCAATGTCGGTCCTAGAGAGCCGCAGTGGCTGCAGGTTTTCATTCCAACCCAATTGGTTAATTAGTAACCAATCCTTGCCAATCTCAGACCTAATTTAGTTTTATGGCTTGTTAGTCTGCAATGTAAGGTTCTTATGTCGTAGATTTTTGTCCTTTCCAAGGATATCATCCAAGTCATTTGAAGCCTAAAAAGGATCATTTTCAGTCTGTTACATTTTCTATTAAGTGTTTTATTAAATCAAGCAGTGTACCGATTGGCTAGACAGAGGGACCGAGCTGGGAAAGATGTGCAACAGGTTAGGGTGATAAAGGATAAAGATGGAAACGTACTCACAAGCGAGGAGAGTGTGTTGAGCAGATGGAAAGAGTACTTTGAGAGGCTGATGAATGAAGAGAACGAGAGAGAGAAGAGGTTGGATGATGTGGAGATAGTGAATCAGGAAGTGCAACGGATTAGCAAGGAGGAAGTAAGGACAGCTATGAAGAGGATGAAGAATGGAAAAGCCGTTGGTCCAGATGACATACCTATGGAAGCATGGAGGTGTTTAGGAGAGATGGCAGTAGAGTTTTTAACCAGATTGTTTAATGGAATCTTGGAAAGTGAGAGGATGTCTGAGGAGTAGAGAAGAAGTGTACTGGTGCCGATATGTAAGAATAAGGGGGATGTGCAGGACTGCAGTAACTACAGGGGAATAAAATTGATAAGCCACAGCATGAAGTTATGGGAAAGAGTAGTGGAAGCTCGGTTAAGAAGTGAGGTGATGATTAGTGAGCAGCAGTATGGTTTCATGCCAAGAAAGAGCACCACAGATGCAATGTTTGCTCTGAGGATATTGATGGAGAAGTTTAGAGAAGGCCAGAAGGAGTTGCATTGCGTCTTTATGGACCTGGAGAAAGCATATGACAGGGTGCCTCGAGAGAAGCTGTGGTATTGTATGAGGAAGTCGGGAGTGGCAGGGAAGTACGTAAGAGTTGTACAGGATATGTACGAGGGAAGTGTGACAGTGGTAAGGTCTGCAGTAGGAGTGACGGATCCATTCAAGTTGTAATTTTTATATCAGGGATCAGCTCTGAGCCCTTTCTTATTTGCAATGGTGATGGACAGGTTGACAGACGAGATTAGACAGGAGTGCCCGTAGACTATGATGTTTGCTGATGACACTGAGATCTATAGCGATAGTAGGGAGCAGGTTGATGAGACCCTGGAGAGGTGGAGATCTGCTCTAGAGAGGAGAGGAATGAAGGTCAGTAGGATCAAGACAGAATACATGTGTGTAAATGAGAGGGAGGTCAGTGGAATGGTGAAGATGGTGGGAGTAGAGCTGGTGAAGGTGGATGAGTTTGAATACTTGGGATCAACAGTACAGAGTAATGGGGGGAGTGTGGAAGAGGTAATTTGTGACAGATGGTTATCAGAAAGAGTGAAAGGAAAGGTCTACAGGACGGTAGTGAGACCAGCTATGTTATATGGGTTGGAGATGGTGGCACTGACCAGAAAGCAGGAGACAGAGCTGGAGGTGGCAGAGTTAAAGATGCTAAAATTTGCATTGGGTGTGACGAGGATGGACAGGATTAGAAATGAGAACATCAGAGGGTCAACTCAAGTTTGACGGTTGGGAGACAAAGTCAGAGAGGCAAGATTGCGTTGGTTTGGACATGTGCAGAGGAAAGATGTTGGGTATATTGCGAGTATGATGCTAAGGATAGAGCTGCCAGGGAACAGGAAAAGAGGAAGGCCTAAGCGAAGATTTATGGATGTGATGAGAGAGGACATGCAGGTGATGGGTGTAACAGAACAAGATGCAGAGGACAGAAAGATATGGAAGAGGATGATCCGCTGTGGCAACCTCTAATGGGAGCAGCCGAAAGAAGAAGAAGATTAAATCAAACAGTGCATGATGAACACACACAGATGTAAGTGGAAACAAGCTAGATGGGGAACTGCTGTCTGTTTTGTCATCTTATTGCTAATAATGAGCCATTAAAACAGTGAATGTAGCTGTTTAAGATTGAAATAAGCAATTAAGGGTGGGGAACCTTAGCAAGCGAGACCACTAAAATGAAGCATCAAAATGTCACTTGAGCAATAAGTGCTTCATCAGCAATAATTGACTTCTCATTAAGAAACTGAGTTGGAACAAAAACCTGCAGCCACTGTGGCTCTCCAAGAGCAACATTGCCCAGCCCTGCTCTAGAATAATATTAAGTGAAGACAGGATTTTAGAAATTTTTTTTTTTTAAATTTATTAAAAATAAAAAAACGGAACTATCACATTGACCCCTCCTTTAACCGCCACCTTATCGTGGTGGAGGGGTTTGCGTGTCCCAATGATCCTAGGAGCTCTGTTGTCCGGGGCTTTATGCCCCTGGTAGGGCCACCCAAGGCAAACTGGTCCTAGGTGAGGGATGAGACAAAGAGCGGTTCAAACCTTCTATGATGAATGAAAACTTTGGACGCCGTTTTCCCTTGCCCGGACGCGGGTCACCGGGGCCCCACTCTGGAGCCAGGCCTGGAGGTGGGGCTCGATGGCAAGCGCCTGGTGGCCGGGCCTGCACCCATGGGGCTCGGCCGGGCACAGCCCGAAGAGGCAACGTGGGTCCCCCTTCCCATGGGCTCACCACCTATGGGAGGGGCCAAGGAGGTCGGGTGCAGTGTGAGTTGGGTGGTGGCCGAAGGCGGGGACCTTGGCGGTCCGATCCTCGGCTACAGAAGCTGGCTCTTGGGACGTGGAATGTCACCTCTCTGAAGGGGAAGGAGCCTGAGCTAGTGTGCGAAGTTGAGAGGTTCCGGCTAGATATAGTCGGACTCACCTCGACGCACAGCTTGCACTCTGGAACCAATCTCCTTGAGAGGGGCTGGACTCTGTACCACTCTGGAGTTGCCCCCGGTGAGAGGCGCCGAGCGGGTGTGGGTATACTTATTGCCCCCCGACTTGGAGCCTGTACATTGGGGTTTACCCCGGTGGACGAGAGGGTAGCCTCCCTTCGCCTTCGGGTGGGGGGACGGGTCCTAACTGTTGTTTGTGCGTATGCACCGAACAGCAGTTCGGAGTACCCACCCTTTTTGGAGTCCCTGGAGGGGGTGCTAGAGGGCATACCTTCTGGGGACTCCCTCATTCTGCTGGGAGACTTCAATGCTCACGTGGGCAATGACAGTGAGACCTGGAAGGGCGTGATTGAGAGGAATGGCCCCCCCGATCTAAACCCGAGCGGTGTTTTGTTATTGGACTTCTGTGCTCGTCACGGATTGTCCATAACGAACACCATGTTCAAGCATAGGGGTGTTCATATGTGCACTTGGCACCAGGACACCCTAGGCCTGAGTTCGATGATCGACTTTGTGGTCGTGTCGTCTGACTTGCGGCCACATGTCTTGGACACTCGGGTGAAGAGAGGGGCGGAGCTGTCAACTGATCACCACCTGGTGGTGAGTTGGCTTCGATGGTGGGGGAGGATGCCGGTCAGGCGTGGTAGGCACAAACGTGTTGTGAGGGTCTGCTGGGAACGTCTGGCACAGCCCACTGTCAGAAGTAGCTTCAACTCCCACCTCCGGCAGAACTTCGACCATGTCCCGAGGGAGGTGGGGGACATCGAGTCCGAATGGGCCATGTTCCGTGCCTCTATTGTTGAGGCGGCTGACCGGAGCTGTGGCCGTAAGGTGGTCGGTGCCTGTCGTGGCGGCAATCCCCGAACCCGTTGGTGGACACCGGTGGTGAAGGATGCCGTCAAGCTGAAGAAGGAGTCCTACAGGACCCTTTTGTCCTGTGGGACCCTGGAGGCAGCTGATAGGTACCGGCAGGCCAAGCGGAATGCGGCTTTGGTGGTTGCTGAGGCAAAAACTCGGGCGTGGGAGGAGTTTGGGGAGGCCATGGAGAACGACTTTCGGACGGCTTCGAGGAGATTCTGGTCCACCATCCGGCGTCTCAGGAAGGGGAAGCAGTGCAGTGTCAACACTGTATATGGTGGGGATGGTGCGCTGCTGACCTCGACTCGGGACGTTGTGGGTCGGTGGGGGGAGTACTTCGAAGACCTCCTCAATCCCATTAACATGCCTTCCAATGAGGAAGCAGAGCCTGGGGACTCAGAGGTGGGCTCCCCCATCTCTGGGACTGAGGTCACCGAGGTGGTCAAAAAACTCCTTGGTGGCAGGGCCCCGGGGGTGGATGAGATACGCCCGGAGTTCCTCAAGGCTCTGGATGTTGTAGGACTGTCTTGGTTGACACGCATCTGCAACATCGCATGGACATCAGGGACAGTGCCTCTGGATTGGCAGACTGGGGTGGTGGTCCCCCTCTTTAAGAAGGGGGACCGGAGGGTGTGTTCCAACTACAGAGGGATCACACTCCTCAGCCTCCCTGGAAAAGTTTATTCAGGGGTCCTGGAGAGGAGGGTCCGTCGGATAGTCGAGCCTCGGATTCAGGAGGAACAGTGTGGTTTTCGTCCTGGTCGCGGAACAGTGGACCAGCTCTATACCCTTAGCAGGGTCCTGGAGGGTGCATGGGAGTTTGCCCAACCAGTCTACATGTGTTTTGTGGACTTGGAAAAGGCATTCGACCGTGTCCCTCGGGGAATCCTGTGGGGGGTACTCCGAGAGTATGGGGTACCGGCCCCCCTGATAAGGGCTGTTCGGTCCCTGTACGATCGGTCCCAGAGCTTGGTCCGCATTGCCGGCAGTAAGTCGAACCCGTTTCCAGTGAGAGTTGGACTCCGCCAGGGCTGCCCTTTGTCACCGATTCTGTTCATAACTTTTATGGACAGAATTTCTAGGCGCAGCCAGGGCGTTGAGGGGGTCCGGTTTGGTGGGCTCAGGATTGGGTCACTGCTTTTTGCAGATGATGTTGTCCTGTTTGCTTCATCAGGCCGTGATCTTGAGCTCTCTCTGGATCGGTTCGCAGCCGAGTGTGAAGCGGCTGGAATGAGAATCAGCACCTCCAAATCCGAGACCATGGTCCTCAGCCGGAAAAGGGTGGAGTGCCCTCTCAGGGTTGGTAGCGAGATCCTGCTTCAAGTGGAGGAGTTCAAGTATCTCGGGATCTTGTTCACGAGTGAGGGAAGAATGGAGCGTGAGATCGACAGGCGGATCGGTGCGGCATCCGCAGTAATGCGGGCGCTGCATCGGTCTGTCGTGGTGAAAAAGGAGCTGAGCCGCAAGGCGAAGCTCTCAATTTACCAGTCAATCTATGTTCCTACCCTCACCTATGGTCATGAACTATGGGTAGTGACCGAAAGAACGAGATCGCGAATACAAGCGGCTGAAATGAGTTTCCTCCGCAGGGTGTCTGGGCTTTCCCTTAAAGATAGGGTGAGAAGCTCAGTCATCCGGGAGGGGCTCAGAGTAGAGCCGCTGCTCCTCCGCATCGAGAGGAGTCAGATGAGGTGGCTCGGGCATCTGATCAGGATGCCTCCTGGACGCCTCCCTGGTGAGGTGTTCCGGGCACGTCCAACCGGGAGGAGGCCCCGGGGAAGACCCAGGACACGCTGGAGGGACTATGTCTCTCGACTGGCCTGGGAACGCCTTGGGATTCTCCCGGAAGAGCTAGAAGAAGTGGCCGGGGAGAGGGAAGTCTGGGCATCTCTGCTCAAGCTGCTGCCCCCGCGACCCGACCTCGGATAAGCGGGAGACAATGGATGGATGGATGGACTATCACATTGATATCAGTGTCCACGCCTCTTTACTTAGTACTTCATTGAAGCTCATTTGGCAGCAGTTCCAGCCTGGAGTCTTCTTGGTTTGATGTGATTAGCTTCATACTCGTAGGTTTGGGGATTTTCTGTCATTCGTCTCTGCAGTTCATCTCAAGTTCTGCAGGTTCAATGGACAACACACTGTTTTCAGGTCTCTCTAGTGATGTTCAGTTAGGTTCAAGTCTGGGCTCTTGCTGGGCCACTCAAGGAAATCTCCAGAATTCTCCATAAGCCCCTCTTTTGTTGTCTTTGTTTGTGCTTATTGTCCTGTTAGAAAGTAAACCTTCAGCCCAGTCTGAGGTCCAGATTGCTCTGGAGAGGGTGTGCATTGAGGATATCTCTATACTTTGCTCCATTCAGCTTTTCCTTGTGCTTGACTAGTCTCCCAGTCCCTCCTGCTGAAAAACTATCTCACAGTATGATGCTGCAACTACAGGCTTCACTGTTAGAACTTTGTTGCACAGGTGATTAGCAATGCCTGGTTTCCCCCAAGACATGATTGTTAGAATTGAAGCCAAACAGTTCAATCTTGGTTTCATCAGAATAGAGAATCTTGTTTCTCACAGTCAGTCTGAGAGTCCATTAGGTGCCATTTTACAAATCCCCAGCAGGCTTTTGTGTATGTTTTACTGGGGAGAGGCTTCTGTCTACGCACACTGCTCATATCGGTGTAGCATTACAATTATATACTTCTGGAGGTTTTTGCCATCTCCACACAATTTCTCTGAAACTCACCCAGAGTACCATTGGGTACTGGGTCATCATCCTTACTAAGGTCCTTCTCCCCAGGATGCTAATTTTGGCCAGACAATATAGGACAATATAGGAAGAGTCATGTTTGTTTCTAAGTTCTTCCATTAAAGAACTATGGAGGTCACTGTGCTCTTGAGAAGCTTCAGCACTGCAGAAATCTTCTTCCAGCCTTCCCCAGATCTGTGACTCAACACAATCCTGTCTCTAAGCTCGGCAGGCATTCCTTCAACCTTACGGCTAGGTTTCTGTCAATTATGGAACCTTCTGTAGACAGGTGTGTGCCTTAACTAATCATGTCAAATCAATTAAACTGAACAACGGAGGATTCGGATTCCAAACATTGAAGCAACCATTGATAGAATGGGATGCACATGCAGATGTCAAGTATATCCTAGTAAAAGCTCTGAATATTAGTGTCAATGTGAGATTTCATTTTTTTATTTTTAATAAATTTGCAATAGTAATAATAATAATTATATATATTTATATAGAGCTTTTTGTGGTACACCAGCTTTTTGGTGGCTGACCAGAGGGCTACACAGAAGGTCATTAAAATGGGCCCAGAAAATCATAAATACATACCTGCCTGCACTGGAGGTCTTTTATACTGCCCGGTGTCTCCACCAGACGATGAACATAAGGACTCATCCCATTCAGGCCATCATCTTTTTAAACTGCTGCCTTCTGGAAGATGCTACAGGTCTGTTAAGACCAACACCTCCAGGGTCCTGAATTGCTTTTACCCCAGTGCCAATAAAACATTGAACTCTGCTTTGTGGAGATCTTGAGTCTTCTAATACCCTCCAATACATAAAGACATAAATGTATGCACGCTCACACACACACACGCACTCATACTGTTTCCACTATTCTTACGTTAAAGTCCATTGATGGCCACTGTGGGCTAGAATACGGACTACGTGCAATAGTAACATGTGCAATGATCACAATAACAACAGCCTGTGTGATATTGACAATAACGTTTTTGTAGTATTTCTTTCTTTATTTCTTAGCTGTATTCTCTAGTTTACTACTTTATTCTTTACCTGTTAGTATTATTTGTCTATTAGCATCACTGAAGATGGCATCTAAATTTCATTGTACTGTTGTACAATGACAATAAAGTTTCCAATCAAATCAAGTATCAGTGTGCCAAACTGTATGTTGTAAATTCAAAGTGTGAATGAGTTCACTAAATAAATTAGTTGTAATGGTAGTAGTAGTAGTAGTACTAGTAATGTAACAGTAAAATAATGACTTGTAAGATATGATTCACAGAAAGTAACTAGTTTTCTAAACAGGCAGTGTCTCCCCCTACTGGCCAATGCATGATTACTACACAACTCTAGCTCAGCTATGAGTACTTTACCATTTGTAGATGGAGGAAATGTACACTCTATTTGTAAAGAACCTTAGAATGCTGATTAATATGGAAAATTTCTTTATAAAACCAATTTCACGTCACACGGTATACTCCATTTTCCAGATACGCCATTTTTCCTCCTCTTTAACTCCCACACTGGATGCAAAGCTGGACCCAGTCCTGAAGTGGGTGACAGTTTACCGCAGTACACATACAAACCTAATCAGTTTAGGGTCACCACTCAGTCTTCCACACACATCTTCAGGACATGGGATGAAACCGCAGTACCCTAAGGAAAAAAACACACTGATATAAGAAGAATGTATAACGTGTGGCACAGAAACAATGATCAGGTACAAGATTATAAAGGCATGAAACTGAATTTATGAAGAAGCATTGCTAATCAGCAGCCATACCACATGCACGTTAGAACAGGTCATCCACCAGTATGTTCGGGCCCGACCAGTGCATCGATGGGAGACCAACCAGGAAAAGCTTGGGTTGCTGTTGGAAGAGGTGTCAGTGAAGCCAGCAGAAGCCACTTACCGCGTGGTCTGAATGTGGATCCCAATGGCCCAGTGCAGTGATGGGGACATTGTGCTGTAAAAATCGTGTTGTCCTGTCTGTGGTCATAAAAGATCCCTGGGCATCCTTCATAAAGAGTAGGGTGTATCATAATGTCCTGGCTAAATTGCCCGCCTCACCCTAGTCATTCTGGCCCCCTAACTGTCTCTCACCACTTCACCACCTAACAGCTCATGTGTGGTGAACGTATTGGCACAAATAAATGGCTGCCATCGCATCATCCAGGTAGATGCTGCACGTTAGTGGTGGTTGAAGTGGCTCCCACTCACTATGTAAAGTGCTTTAAGCAGTGAGAAAAGCTCTATATAAATGTAAAGAATTATTATTATCATTATTATCACTGTGCAATTGTGTAGACTGGTTTTTACGTTTGTCTCTTTATCATGTTTCTTTATCAATCCAAAAAAACCCAAAAATAACATCTACTATATAATAAAACACTAAGGTCTGTGTGTCCAGTCCCTCAGAGCAATCTGATTGGTCAGTTTGGCTTTGGTGATGTGAAGAAATAGGAAGTGCAAGAGTGAGACACATGAGAGAGTCGACTACAAAGACAGAAAAGTGTAAAAGCGAACAGGAGGCGAGAAAGGTTGGGAGGATGCGCTGATACAGCACATTGTCACACCCGCCACACTACGAACCACCTCAGGCTACCAAATTCGGAGAGAAAGGCGACTCAAAAATAAGTCTGAGAAGCAGGATTTATGGGTGACGTGCTCAAGAAATGGAGCTTTGGTGAAGAGAGGTTCAGACAAACCAAATACAGAGGAAAGGTGCAGAAAGTACACATAGAGCAAGAGATAAGTATTTTAAAATTATTCTGTTACCTGTCTTTGACAGGTACCTTGACTAATACACTATACATTAATAAAACATTACTAGCACTGCAAAAAACAAAACAAAGACCTTCACATTTAACTAGAAGGCTATTAAATTGGGGCAGCATGGTGGGTTCGCTCCCCGGGTCCTCCTTGCGTGGCGTTTGCATGTTCTCCCCATGTCTGGGTGGGTTTCCTCTGGGTGCTCCGGTTTCCTCCCACAGTCCAAAGACATGCACGTTAGGTGCATTGGCGATTCTAAATTGGTGTGTGGGTGTGTGTGTGTGTGTTCCCTGCGGTGGGCTGGCGCCCTGCCCGGGGTTTGTTTCCTGCCTTGAGCCCTGTGTTGGCAGGGATTGGCTCCAGCAGACCCCGTGACCCTGTAGTTAGGATATAGCGGGTTGGATAATGGATGGATGGATGGCTATTAAATTGGTGCCGCGCCTTGCCCCACAGTGCTTGCACCATTACAGTCTGAGCAGAGGTTTTCTGTGTGACATTTTCATGTGCTGCCCATGTTTGCACCAAGGCAATTCCAAATATATTTGGCCGCCCCCGTGATCCTGGCTATGAAAAAGTGGGTCGGACCCTCTTATACACTCACACTGGGCAAATTTAGAGTCCACAGTTTGCCTAATCAGCACATTTTTCAGTTATGGGAGGAAAAACCCACACAGACATGGAACACCAAAATTGCAGCATAACCAGGATGATGAGAAAGATGTGTTCTGCACCAGCCAGTCTCTGTGGTGACCACTGGTGCACTTAAAAAATGGACCATCCAGGTTTGCCCCTTCCACCTGGTGAGGCTCTCGTACCCTCAGGGCCTCTGAATTGGGTCAAACCGGTTTGAGAATGATCTGTTATGTTATGAAAACACGGGAAGATGACTAATGTTTTTACAAGGTTGTACTTAAAAAGAATATATACAAAAAACAAGAGGACACGTCATTCTTTCTTCAAGGTTTACCTGCACAAAACTGGGTCATTTGAATTTAACCAAAATTTACAAAAACACTGCTTTAGTAGTCAAACTGCATTTATTTTAGATCCACTACTTGCTTCCTATTATGCCTGTGCTTCTATGTAATTACATAACATGCTTTTTACTAACCTGCATAATCAAATGTCCTGTCTCAGACAGAGTTCCTCCCCTGGCTGGGGTTCAAATTCATGTGTTGTGTCCCTTTTGTTTATTTTCCATTCTTTTATTTATGTTGGTTATGTACATCATAAATACATGTCCTGTGTATTATGTAGGTGGTTCCCGAAGAGGCAGGGCCACCTGCCAATCGCCACCAGGGACTGCCCTTCACCCTATAAATCCAGGGAGTCTTCCACAGTTCCTGGTGGTTCATGTTGCTTCGTGAATATAAGTTGAAGAGTTTACTTGTGTTTATAGTGAATTCTGTTTCAATTATCTGCTCTGTGGCATTTCGACTTTCTGCTTTGTTTTTTGACCTTGCCTTTAGTATCTGTTTTGGGACTTCTTTGGTTTGGATTGCTTGACGTTTCAGGCAATTCCATTTTGCCTTTGTGCTCAGTGGAGTGAATGCAATACTTTGTGAAAAAATAAATCGGTGCTTGACCTTATTTTTAGCTGGGGTTTGATGGTGATATCCCCCTCTAGAGGGTATTATTGGAAGTTTATTTGTAACTCTTTAGCGCTTGGGACTTCTAGTCCATAATATCAGCTTTACAGCTGGTGGGTGGTGGGGTGGGGGTCTGGGACCACTTGGGTGTAAAACAGGAAACAGCCCTTGCATGGGGTGCCAGACTAATTGAAAAATAAACACACACACTCACTCAATACGGAATCTTATTCCCACCTCTCATAAAAAAATTTTGCATGGCATTACTTTGCAATAATTAGTATGTTATTTTGCACAAGTATTGCGTTATTTCACAAAGATACTGCCTCATGCTATGGTAATATTCTGAGATAGCTATTGAGGGAAAGATTAAGAAAACACATAGTGAGTAATCAAGCGACAAGAAGTGAACAAAAGTTATAGGTTGGGAACATACATTGAAACAGCATGTTGCCACACCACCCGAAGACCTCAGGATCCCATATTAGGACCCAAGTGCAGCCGTGTAACAGATGACACCTCAGCACCACACTAGTTCAAATGGAGTGGAACAGTGTGAGGTTTTTTTTTATAATGGCTGGAGTGACCATCTTTCCACCAATCCCCAAGTTTTCCCTACAAATTGGTGGACCTGCTTGCAGGTCTGGCTGCAGATTAACATCATAACCAGGACGGAGCAATTGCAGGTTAAGGGCCCAACGGAGTGGAATCACATCTGGCATTTGCAGGATTCGAACCGCCAACCATCCAATTGCCAGTGCAGATCCCTAGCCCCAGAGCCACCATTCCACCTCAAACGTTATAGGTACACATTTAATTTTAATCAAGTTAAAGTTTAGTATGTTTAGTACAGATATGTTCACATAGACAGAGTGGTAGCGCAGAGCTGTCATTTCTACCTTACAGCACCAGGGTCTGCAGGGAGTTTGCATGTTCTCCCTATTTAATTACAGATTGATTGGTATCAGTGTGTTTATGATTATTTGTTTTAACTGAGTACTGGAATGTGTCATTAATACTTGTCAATTAACAAAATAAGTTTAATCCTTAATGTGCTGTAAAGCAAATAACATGTCCATCCCCTTTCTCAATCCCTAACCAGAGCTCTTGAAGATGCAAGATACGAAGATCAAACTGTTTCAATACATCTACAGCAAATAACTGCTTTAAAACTAAATAGATACTTTAGTTATAGGTTTCTCTGCAGTGCCATTGTTAGGAGGGCTTCAGTCCCAATCTATGACAGCTTTCCCCCTAAACCGTCTGTTGGAGTTTCTAGCCCCTGATCTTCGAAAAATGGTCAATAACAGGACCAAACTTTTCCATCCAACATATATCTTAAAGTTGTGGCATTATCAGAGGAGGGGCTAAGCCCCAACAAAGTGCTGAAGCTGGCGCCACACCCCTGGTTATATACACAGCACACTCTTTTTCTTATTGGCTCTGCGATTGAGCCCAGAAAGGACCAACCTACCATCCACCAAATTTTTATTTCTTGCCCTAAACCCAGTGCTGCTATAATAATCACTGTCTTCCTATCACCCTAAACTGAACAGATTACATTTACCCCTAAACACGAGTAGAATTAAATGTATACAAATATAATATCTGTTCAATTCCTGCAATTAATTTGCACCGTATGCACGTACCTGACCTATTTGGCAAAAAAATGCCATGATTATTCTGAAATAATGCAATACTGTAGTTTTGCAAAATAACGAAATAATTATTGTAAAATATTGCAGTACTTGTGCGAAATAATACTGTGAGTGGCAGGAGTAAGCTTCTCTACACTCTCACTGGGAAAATTACCAATAATATTATTATTAGTAATAAGAAGAAGAAGAAAGGGCAGCATGGTGGCGCAGTGGTAGCGCTGCTTTCTCACAGTAAGGCGACCTGGGTTCGCTTCCCGGGTCCTCCCTCCGTGGAGTTTGCATGTTCTCCCCGTGTCTGTGTGGGTTTCCTCCGGGTGCTCCGGTTTCCTCCCACATTCCAAAGACATACAGGTTAGGTGCACTCATGATCCTAAATTGTCCCTAGTGTGTACTTGGTGTGTGTGTGTGTGTGTGTGTGTGTGTGTGTGTGTGTGTGTGTGTGTGTGTGTGTCCTGCGGTGGGCTGGCACCCTGTCCGGGATTTGTTCCTGCCTTGTGCCCTGTGTTGGCTGGGATTGGCTCCAGCAGACCCCGTGACCCTGTGCTAGGATATAGCGGGTTGAACGATGACTGACTGACTGACTAATAATAATAATAAGAAAATAATAATAATAAGAGTAATTTAAGTTATTATTATTATTAACCACTATTATTATTATCATTGAGGAATTTAACATTAATATTAATAATAATAATAAGAAGAAGAAAATAATATTAACTTAAGTTATTATTATTATTATATAGTAAATATTATTATTATTATTATAATTACCGGTGCTGTTCCTGAGATGCTTCCAGGGATACTCTCTACCTTCCCCGCGCCCCTGATAAAAAATGGATGAATGGGTGCATAGATTATTATTATTATCCATCCATCCATCCATTTTCCAACCCGCTGAATCCGAACACAGGGTCACGGGGGTCTGCTGGAGCCAATCCCAGCCAACACAGGGCACAAGGCAGGAACCAATCCCAGGCAGGGTGCCAACCCACCGCAGATTATTATTATTATTATTATTATTATTATTATTATTACAGAAATACAGTTTATTTGCAAAGGGATGTTACAAGTACCGGTCCATGTTTACCTGTATTAAAGCATAGATGTGCTGATCTTATTTTCCGTTATCAGAGGTTCCCAATTCCCACAAATGCAGAATCCGCCGCAGAGGGATCGGCCTGGCACCGCGCGAGGCGGTGGGCTGTCGTTTTCAACTCTGAGGACTGTCTGCCTTTTTTTTTTCTTTATTGCGCTCGCGTAGATGGTTTTTGTTAATGCCTTGCCCGAAGCTGAGCTCTTCGATCGACTTCACGCAGCACAGACTGCGGGTGGGCGTGCGAGCGGTGCGTGTGCTAGACCTCGACGTATATCTCAATCATTGTGGCAGCTTAGGAATTCCAGCAATGCGTCTAAAGCAAACAGTTCTCCCTGACTTTCGGAAACTCCTGAAATTAGAGGGTTTTTTTCCTTTTCCTGTAGGCAATGTGAAACGCCAGCATACTTGCATACTTCTCTCTGCCTTTCCACTGGAAAAATTACTTCGGCGTAGATTTGGCAAAACTCAGCCGAGCGCGCTAAAACAGGCAACTTGCTTTAATAACTTTATCATTTTTAATGTAACCTGTGATCGTGCTGTTTGAAAAAAATGTTGTATTAAACTATGTCTGATCCACTGACAACACCCCCAAATATTTGCCCTTTTCGGCATTCATGCATTCATCTTAGCAAGCGAACTCGTGTCTGGATCTGAAAATCCCGCTGAGCTAGGGCTGCATAAAATTGGAATCGTTTCCCGTTTGAAAAACGCTCGACAGTAACATACCATAATGGTGGGGAAAGCACTGATATACCGTAAAACATTTTCTCACAATTTAACAATTAAATGGCTGGCAGATGAGTTATCAAACCGTCAAAAATTCATAAGTTTAGACTGTTGTGCTATTTCTATCAGTAAAATTAACGCAGAAAGCAAATCAAATGTTATTACGATTAATAGTTTGTATGTAAAATGCATTTCACAATTAACTAAATGAGTTCAATCAAAATTTTTGACACTTTCATATCGTATACGCTATTTTTTTATGAACATTCAGTTCTTTAGTACTGCATCATTGCAAGTTTATGTCAATACAAAAATAATCTATGAAAAACATTCTATCACATTGAAACAATTAATTAATTAAGCACTGCTTAAAGGAGAATATCCATGCATTTCTTATCATTCTGGCGTGTACACTCTCATAAATAAAGGCACCAGAGTGGTTCTGCAGAGCGATGCCATAGGGGAACCATTTTTGGTTCCCAAAAGATCCATCCAGGTGAAGGTTCCAGAAATAAACTTTTTATTTAGTTCCATAACAAGCTTCTTAAATAATCAAGAGTAATGATAACAGATTTGTGAAATATCAGTGGGTCCTGATTTTAAATGGACTCGCACTGCATACAGTAACACAGGCTATAGTCCAGGTTTTCTTACTCTGTCCTGCTACCGATACATTTGTAAAAATTCAGAATTTTTTTTTAGAAGGAACCACACAACCCAATAAAGTGCCATTAAAAAACAGATTTTTAGGAGTGTATTTGAGGGGGAGCTGTTATCCATTATAATGTTTATTTCTTCTGCTAACAGCTAATTTCTCCATTTGAACAAATAAAGTACTATCTATCTATCTATCTATCTATCTATCTATCTATCTATCTATCTATCTATCTATCTATCTATCTATCTATCTATCTATTATATAGTGTCTTTAACATCTATCTATCTATCTATCTATCTATCTATCTATCTATTATATAGTGTCTTTAACATCTATCTATCTATCTATCTATCTATTATATAGTGTCTTTAACATCTATCTATCTATCAACATTTTAGCAATTAACTTTATTACAGTTTTTTACTGGTAAAATTGTGGTTAATTGAATGTATTTCCATGAGAATTTTTTACAGTGCAGCACAGGGGTGCAAGTTGTGGTGCTTCTGTTAAGTCGTTTATAATGTTCAACACCGAACACTGCGTAGAATTTCTTTTTTTATTTGTTTATTACATCACGGATGAGTTACTGTCAGGATAGACTTCAGTGCCCTACAACTATGCATTGCATTTAACAGTGTAAGAAAATAAGCAGGGATAAGGTGACGTGTTGGGGACCACCCTGGTACCCCATCTAATACATAAGGCAAAAGAGAAGAAAGTTTATCAGAAAACAACAGAAGAACAAAATGCATCAAGTGAATGCTTCTAAGATTTAAAGAGAATTTGCAAGGGGAGTTCCGTCCTCCTTTGGCATGGGTTCAAGACTGACTTCCAGGCCGATGATCTCTTAAATTGAACTATAGTAGTGGGCCGCCTCTGGGAAAATGACGTCAGAGTTGTGTCGGATCTTTTGATTTTCGAATCGATACCAGCTTTCGGACCTCTGTACCGGCACTAAAAGAACTCCGAAGCAAAAAACGGATAACTCTAAATACCACAGCCTCCCTGGTGCGCTGCACTATACTCTCCACTTTCCTCCTGATAGCCTGGAACCAAAGCAATAAAGGAGTAGGGGGTTAGACTCCCTTGAAGTCCCGATCACGCCGCAGCAATAGCAGGGGCAGCTCCCCCCGTGAAGTCTCGATCGCGTCAAAGCCTTTGGTTTCGTTTCGTGAAGCATACAAAACGGATGTTTTTTTTAAATAAATCCACTAGCGATACAAGAGGGAATGGTGGGGTCTGTGGGGTGGTGGGTTGTAGGGGTCCGACAGCCGGTGTTTACTTTCAACGCAGAAAATACCGAACTGCTAGTATTGTACCGCTTTAAAATGTGGGTTTTTTTTGGTTCTGTTCTAGTACTGGTGCACCGTGCAACCCTATGTCAGAGATCTTCTCATGATTCATCCTCCAGTCTGTGGATGAAAGAGAAGTTAACGACATTGCAACCGCACCCTGAGTCAATGGAAGTCGCTCTTACCTCATTAAAGCCCTGAAGGTATTCCCAGTGAGCTCGTGTGCAAGAAGGATTAATCTGTGATGGATGGATGGATGGATGGTGGAATGGACTTTGGCAATTTACCTTTAGTCCCAATCCCTCCACCACCATCTCTATTTTATCCAGGGTGTTTTTAATCATGTCACATTTTATTCTCCATGAAACAAGCAAACTTCATTTTATATAGCACCTTTTACACTGAGAGCCTGTGTACCCAAAAAAATAAAAATAAACAGCAGCATAGCTCTAGTCCATGTAAATGGGGATATCTAGACAGGACAATTAAAAAACACCAATGGAAGTGTAGAATAGGCATGGCCGCTGTCAGTATTGCTTACGCCAGCTATCAAGAAACCAACACTCATGTTACTAAAGAAAGGAATCATGCTATACATTATTTGTATGGTTTGAAAATATTTAAACTGCATGGGTAGGTGAGGTGGTGTCTGATCTTTTATAGTATAATTAGCTGTGTAAGCCCGTGCTGTAAAAAGCCCAGGGTCCTAGAAACTATTGAAATCGTCAATTGTGCGGACGCGCTGGCTTCCCTTGTGTATCCTCGGAGGTGGAGCCCTTACCCTGACTCTTCTCACTTCCAGGCTGGACAGACAGACACACAACCTTCCACACGTAGACACTTCATTGAAGAGCAATCCCTGAAATTAATAAAATATACTTTCAACATATCTGGTGTAAATAGATATATCAATTCTCCCTTTTCCAAGTCATTTTTAGGGTCAAGTTATCCTGAGCTTATCCTGGTAGCACTGGGCGCAACACAAGGCATCAGTCCATCAAACCCATTCTCACGTTGGCACAATTAAGAAATACCAACCAGATTAGTTATAAGCAGCCCATGTAAACACAGGGAGAATGTGCAAACTCCACATTGACATTAATCCACCTGGGATGTGAACCCAGGACCCTGGAGCTGTGAGATAGTATAATAAATGACTGTATCACTGTGTTGCTCTTTACTTTAAATGATAAGGACTGAAGATGTTTCAATGATTTATCAAGAAGATTTGCATCCTTACAGTTTAGTGTGTACCATCAATATGCTAGTATCACAATTTGATTCCCAGGTGTGGTGCCTTCTAGAATGTAAATGCTGTGACCAGGATGGTGTGGCCTTCCTCCCACAGTCCAAATGAAGGCTTTTGAGCTGATTAGCCTCTCTATATTAGGCCTCTTAGTGGGATGGACTGTAAGCTTCCTGCCTTTTGACCTCTCTTCCTTGATAGGCTTCAGCTGCTAGCGACCCTAAAAAAGGGAAAAAGTAGATATAGAAACTGGATGGACCGATGATTCATAATGTAGGAATCTGCAGCAAGTAATCAAAGTCAGAATAAAAGCACTAAGGGACAAATTGTTCTTTTAAATAAGTGACTCAGTATCTCAATTTAATATGAAACATTTAATGAAAGTTGAGCTCCAGGTCAGGTCAGTGGCAGTTGTAGTGGGCTATAGAATGTTGAGCCAGTCTCCAAAAGTGAAAATTGTCAAAAAAATGATTGGAAAAACAAAATAAATTAAAATGTACTTTTTATATGTTTTTCATTGTTAACACCTTCTATGGCAAGTGGCTATATAGTAGTGGCTTTGGTATAGCAGCATCTTCAGGATTTTGCCAGGCCTGACTGCTGCAGTCCCTTTCTGTTTCACCCTTCTTTGACACTTTCTGTCTAAAATAAGAATCGCTGGTAATGATTCAGCACTCTTGATTTATCAGTCCATCTATGTCCCTACCCTCACCTATGGTCATGCGCTTTGGGTAATGATCAAAAGAATGAGATTGCGGGTACAAGTGGCCCAAATGAGCTTTCTCCACAGGTTGACTGGGCTCTCCCTTAGAGTTAGGGTGAGAAGCGCAGATGTCCAGGAGAAGATCAGAGTAGAGCCGCTGACCCTCCACATCGAGAGGAGTCACTTAAGGTGGTTTGGGCATCTGATACAGATGCCTCCCTATGGAGGTTTTCTGGACCCGACCAGCTGGGAGGAGACCCTGGGGATGACACAGGGCTCAGTGGGAGGATGGTATCTCCCAGATGGCCTGGGAACATCTTGCGATCCCACAGTATGAGTTGGCAAATGTGGCTGAGGAAAGGGAAGTATGGGCCTCACTGCTAAGACTGTTGCTCCCATGATTTGGTTTCAGATAAGCAGTGGGAAATGAATGAAAGAATGGTAATGCACAGCTGTAACTGTACACATGTCATGAAGCAAACTTCACAGTACATGTTTATAACTGAACAACATGGATGGGACACCTGGTAGATTTGAAAGGTGGTATATTCCCCCTTTCCCAAAAGACAGCATCATCTTAGCTTAACTTAGCCAACAGAAGAAAACCAACAAGAAAAGAAATTTGGAAGACTGAGAAGAGAGGGTGTGAATGGAATATCCCTTCACTGCATAGAGAGTACAGACTAAGTAGCAGATGCAGAATTCAGAAATTATGAAAACAGTGCCTAAACACTGCACCAAAGAAAAAGGGCATATTCAAATAAACAACAGTACACCCTAAACCCTAAATTCTGGTATCAGAGAGTCCTGGCTTAAGTTTGTGTGGAGTTTGAATGTCGATCCCATGCTTGCGAGAAACTCTAGTCCAGTGTTTCTTAAAGTTTTTCGTTTTTGCAACCCAATCATGCCCTTCTTAGTGTCTTCGAGACCCAGTCCATGATGGCCATCAGACCATGGGTGCTATAGCGAGTCTGTCATTGGAGAATCGCTGACAGCCATCACATGGAGGGGGGGTCCCACCTTAGAGAATAGCAGAAGACTATCATACTGGAAAATTGCCAGGGGCAATCGAGCAATGTGGGACCCATGGCGACCAAATGTGAGACACTTCGCAAACCATACACAATGCTTTCCAATTTAATACAACGGTGAGTCCCAACAAGGGAGGCAACCCGCGTCCCAAAGGACCATACTTTAAGAAACTATGCTCTAGTCTTCCTTCTAATTGACAAAGTCATGTTTATTAGGTTAACTGAGGACTCCCAACTGGGCCCCAGCGAGTGCTTGAGGGTGCCCTGTGGTGATCCAGCACCCAGTCCATAGTGATTCTCACCTTTCACCCATTGCTGCCTAGAAAGGCATGAGCTTCCATGTGGCTCCAAACTGGATAAAAGGGACAAAGAATGGATGAATGGGTTGTCATTAAGAGCATGAACTATCAGAGGTTGACTTACAAGATTATATAACAATATCAGAATTAACAATTGAACAATCAATAAATAAATAAATAAGGAATAACACACATATAGCATAGTGTCTATGATAAAATGCTCATCTGCTAAACACGAGGATGTCTAACAGCATGAGCCAAAGTTGATTTACAAGATTGAATAACAATATCAGAATTAACAATTGAACAATGAGTAAATAAATAAATAAGGAACAACGCATATAGCATACTGTATATGACAAAATGCTCCTCTGTTAAAAACCAGAAGGCCTTTCACAGCAAAATCACCAGTGTTAAATTATCTATAGTGCTCAAGTAATCCTTAACAGAATATAAATGGAAAGCATGCTTCTATATATACACTTTAAATGTTAATATAACACTAAAGGATTCTGCCGTATTGTATATCTGACAGGTTCGACACAGTAAGTGTTAAAGGGAGCTCTAATAATCCAGAAGGGCTGTGGTACAGGGTATATAATGAGAATCAAGGTAACATGAGGATACCCCGATAATACACAACTTAAGAAATAAAACTACAAAACAAGCTGGAAAGTTGTAGAACAGGGTAAGTTAAAAAAAAAAATGAACCTAAGCTTTCAAGGCTAGCAGATCACGTTAATATTATACAGTGGGTCAGTGAAAGTAAATTAATGGCAGTGTCCTTGTAATCTTTGGATTAAAAATTATTAAAGTGTCATCATTTTTTCTCCAGTATTAGTTTAACTCTAAAATGACCCAGTAAGAGTGTGTGCATTCATCCAGTGTTGGTTCCCTCCTACCCCTAAATGCTGCCAGGAAAGACACCAACTAACTATTCACTACTCAGCACAGGAAATCAAGGTTTAAAAATGGATTTTTAGAAGTCATTTATTCTGCCTGTTTAAATTCCAAATTCAGTGTTGCAGAGAGCTGAGAGTATATATTGACTGTCTCAGGTGGAAGGAAAGAACAAACTGTAGACGGGGATACTAGTCCATTAAAGGGGACGCATCAGGCCCACATCCACCCTCACACCTGAACTATTTACAATCATAAATTTCCTTGGGACTGGGAAGGAAGGAGTACCCAGAGAAAAATGCAGACAAACACTGGGAGAACATACAGTCTCCTCACAGACACAGAAAGGCAGCCGTGCAAACTACTGTAGTAATGTATCACTCCGGTGTAAATACAATAACTTTTTTGTAACATCTGTAAATACTTCACAGTGTTTATTTTCTTGTAACTTCCCATGCATTTTATTTAATGTTTATTGCACTTTGTTTGCTTTTTGCTCTGAATTGTACTCTAGTGTACTATACAGTGCCCCTTTACTTGTTGCATTGTGAGAGGTACTGTATACAATAAAGGTAAATTAAACATCTAGAATGTGGCCTGGTGGTGTAATGCTTAGCCTTGCTACTCCAGACAGCTGGGTTCAAGCCATGGCTCACTGTATATGTAGAGTTTAAACATTCTCCACCTCCTTAAGGTAATTCGGATACCTCCCATGTTCAGATCAACTTATTCTTATTAAACACCCACGTATGATTCCAGCATGCTATACAATAATTACAAATATAATTTAAAAAAGTGTCGGTAGGCTTTGTGCCCTAGGAACCAAGTTGCCTGAACTATTCTATAACATTTCAGTAAATATTTAATGCTCTGATGCTAATCTTTCTGATCATAAAATAGGTCAATTGACGAGAAGAATTCATAATTCATTGCAGAATTACGGTATTTGACGGCTCTTCTAGAATGCCTCTTTCTCTTGTGCGATTTGGCTCAAAAACTAATCAGCACATTGTTATCTCATAACAGGCTTTAAGTTTCAAGTTTGGTATTTTTCCGTTTGGCCATTTTAGTTCTAGACCATCCTCAAGAAAATGTGACTCACAGACACAAACAGACAGACATACACCCATTATCGAGATAGCATTGTTTTTGGTATCAGGGGACCCTAAAACATCGAGATCCATTGAAAACTGGAGATGGAACTTTTTGACGAATCTAAAGCTTTTGCTCCTACCCCATAGACGATAGGTTATGGCGGGTACAAAGTAAAAATATTAAATAGGACTGATATGCAAAAGATTAATGTCTTTGGTTAATTGGTAACGTAAAGCTGTCCTGTATGAGAGAATGTGAAAGTGCGTGTGAGCCTTGCAGGGGACCTGCATCCTACCCTGAGGTTCCACTGAGAGAGGATCCAGTTCAGTTGATCCTGTAATGGAAAGAATGGGAATCACAAATGAATGTCTGAAAATCAACATGATTCCACAAGGCTACCTTATCTGCTAACAAAGCCTCAAGCTCTACTTACATGTCAGTTAGACCCAGCTCTTCATGAAAATCACTCCTGGATGCCCACTAGCTCACTGCACGTTTCAATGGCATGTGCATTTGGATGAATGCAAACCTCCTTCAACCAAATGCTAACAAGACAGGGTTGAATGCTGTAAGGGCTTAGCACAACTGTGGAAGATTGACTCCTTCATGAATGTCGGATATTGTTAAGTCATCCCATTATCCTCTGTTATTGCCCAAGCATGTCTTAGGAAAACTCATGGATGGGTTTTGTAAACTCCAAGTAGAAGGTATCCATCAAAAGCAACATATATTGCTGTAGTACATTTTCATATACGGCATGTACTGTAGCTCAAAGTGCTTTACTCAAAGTCCTCACAGGTGGCGCAGTGGTAGTGCTGCTGCTTTGCAGTAAGGAGACTGTGGAAGATTGTGGGTTCGCTTCCCGGTTCCTCCCTGTGTGGATAGCGCTTTGAGTACTGAGAAAAGCGCTATATATAAATATAATGAACAATTACAAGATGTCAAAGAAATTATTGCAAGAAAAGAAAAGCAAATTCAAAATAGAGTATAATAACAATTAATATCCGGTTTCCTCCCACATTCCAAAGACATGCAGGTTAGGTGGATTGGTGATTCTAAATTGGCCTTAGTGTGTGCTTGGTGTGTGGGTGTGTTTGTGTGTGTCCTGCGGTGGGTTGGCACCTTGCCCAGGATTGTTTCCTGCCTTGTGCCCTGTGTTGGCTGGGATTGGCTCCAGCAGACCCCCGTGACCCTGTGTTCGGATTCAGCGGGTTGGAAAATGGATGGATGGATGGATGGATAACAATTAATAAATAATATACAAAATGTAACATAAAAATAAATCAATATGCACTGTGGCAAGCGGCTGGGGGGGGCAGTACCCAGCCGGGACGCCTGGAAGGACCGGAAGAGGGACTACACCTCCTCCAGACCATGAGAGGGCAGCCGCCCTGGTTGGTATGGGGACCACGGGAACAGAGCATGGAAGCTCAACCCTATAGGGGCCCGTGGTCACCGCCAGGGGTCGCCCAAATACCTGAAAAGCCCTGGACGTCAGCACTTCCGCCACACCCGGAGGTGCTGGTGAAATGAAAACCAGGGACATCCAGAGTGTTTCCGGCTGCTCGTGCGGCACTTCCGCCACACCAGGAAGTGCCGCAGGAAGCTCATCTGGAGGCACCTGGAGCACATCCGGGTGGACATAAAAGGGGCCGCCTCCCTCCATTCATCAGCTGGTGTCGGGAGGAAGAGGACAGAGCTCGGAGGAGAGGAGTGGAGGCGGTGAAGAGAGAGGCATTGGAGAAGGCCCGGACTTGAGGCTGTGTGGTGCAGGGGCACTGGGTTGTGCATGGTACTTTGTATATAGTGTGTGGCTTTGAATCTTCGGTGTCTGCCTGTCTGTGTCTGGGCTGGTTCCCACAGCACAACATGATAAGAGTCAAATGCTGGTTCACAGACCTTCTGTTTTGCACCTTTTAATAGTCAACCTCATACAAATACACTTTATAGAGACAATAAACCTGCTTTTATAAACTTCAAAACCTAACAGCTTAAGTGACCCACTCAGCAATTCATTAATCACGGGAAAGCCACACTTTCTGCGTCTTTTCAGGAGTGATTAAAAAAAGAAAAGAATAGTTTGCAAGTCTAGCTTCCTAAGTATATCCTCAGTTCTTGTGTGACCAATATCATATTGTTTTACAAAGGGCATCACAAGACAGTAGATAGCATTGTAAATTTTACTGAACTATATAATAAAATACTCCACCACAGAGTCGTTTTACTGTGTCTTTATGTTTAAACATTACATAATTTGTAATTTGTAAAGTTTGCAATTGCATATATCTATAAAGTTATTACAGCACACTGAGCCTACACTCAGTGCAGAGTGCTATACAAAAATAAACAGAGTTGAACAGAATTATAAATAAAACTATTTTTCAACAGATAATTTCAGCAGCACAAAGTCTAAACTCTTCCTCACATCCTACCCACTAAAAACTGGCAGCTTACAGAAGTGAAAGTTGGCTGGCAAAAAACAAAATGAAATGGTATCTCATCCCTTCCCCCACCCCAACCCGTCACACAGATTTTAAGAAGCAAGCTGTTTTGTAACTCCTCACATGCCTCCCGGACAAATCTGCTAAGTGTATTGATTACGTGTTGCCTGGAATGAGACCACAGAAACCCGTACAGGTGGTATTATCTTCCCTTTGGGGTTTCAGCTCTTTATGTGTCAGCCTTCTTTTTGTCTGCCCACTGACCTAGACCCCCCCAACCCTCACGGGCAAAGATAGGAAAAAAAATTAACATGCCAACAACTTTTGTCTAGTCATCTTTTCTAGGAGTATATTTTTCCCATACCTGTACTTTTGCACATGGTTACAGCCACCTAGGCAGCCATTTCAGGGTTGACAAACATATACACACATCATACAGGCACCCTTTATTATTATTATTTTAAAAAATT
Organism: Erpetoichthys calabaricus; assembly: GCF_900747795.2. Classification (NCBI taxonomy): domain Eukaryota; kingdom Metazoa; phylum Chordata; class Cladistia; order Polypteriformes; family Polypteridae; genus Erpetoichthys; species Erpetoichthys calabaricus. Next base: position 146,988,761 of record NC_041405.2, on the reverse strand, counting down.
ACATTTATATAACACTTTTCTAACTTACTCTACAGCACCTTTGCATAGACAGTAGGGAACCACTTCAACTACCATTAGTGTGTAACTTCCACCTGGATGATGCAATGGCAACTATTCTTGCACCAGTATGCTCACCACACATTAGCTATTAGGTAGTGAATGACTGAAACAGATAGTTAACTAATGAGAAACATGAGGATATATAGACCATGGTGGGCAATTTAGCCAGGACATCAGGAAATACCCAAATCTTTTTAAAGGAGGCCCAGGGAAGTTTTATGACCACAGAGATTTGGGTCCTTGGTTTTACGTCTCAGTGAGGGATTGGAGCAACTTTTACATCACAGACATTGGGATCCACACACAGACCAAAGGGTAACTGGCCCCTGCTGGCCGCACCAGAACTCTTTCTAGGAGCAACCCAAACTTTTCCTAGATGGTCTCCCACCCAAGTACTGACCAGCTCCAAACATGCTTAGCTTCAGGTGGACTGCCTATTCTGAACTGTAGGTGGTATGTCTGCTGGCTAAATCTCAAATCAATTTAACTTGATAGTTTTTCATTAACCACGACCCTCATGAGGGGTTTCGTAAGATGAGAGGAGATAAGATGAGCTTTTCATTGCAAGAGAATGTGGGCTGATCCAGATAGAATTCCCCCCCCCCCCCCCCCCACAGGAAGATAATAATTTATATGTATATCATATCTACTTTATAAAGTGCTCTGAGTAAAAAGTGTTATGAAAAATCAAAGTTTAAGAGTTCACAGTTATTATCATGCATAGTACCAGTATATACAGTTGTGCTTGAAAGTTTGTGAACCCTTTAGAATTTTCTATATTTCTGCATAAATATGACCTAAAACATCATCAGATTTTCACACAAGTCCTAAAATTAGATAAAGAGAACCCAGTTAAACAAATGAGACAAATATATTATACTTGGTCATTTATTTATTGAGGAAAATGATCGAATATTACATATTTGTGAGTGGCAAAAGTATGTGAACCTCTAGGATTAGCAGTTAGTTTCAAGGTGAAATTCGAGTCAGGTGTTTTCAATCAATCAGGTGTGAGTGGGCACCCTGTGTTATTTAAAGAACAGGGATCTATCAAAGTCTGCTCTTCACAACACGTTTGTGGATGTGTATCATAGCACGAACAAAGGAGATTTCTGAGGACCTCAGAAAGAGAGTTGTTGATGCTCATCAGGCTGGAAAAGGTCACAAAACCATCCCTAAAGACTTTGGACTCCACCAATCCACAGTCAGACAGATTGTGTTCAAATGGAGGAAATTCAAGACCATTGTTACCCTCCCCAAGAGTGGTTGACCAACAAAGATCACTCTAAGAGCAAGGCGTGTAATAGTCGGCGAGGTGACAAAGGACCCCAGGGTAACTTCTAAACAACTGAAGGCCTCTCTCACATTGGCTAATGTTCATGTTCATGAGTCCACCATCAGGAGAACACTGAACAACAATGGTGTGCATGGCAGGGTTGCAAGGAGAAAGCCACTGCTCTCCAAAAAAAACATTGCTGCTCGTTTGCAGTTTGCTAAAGATCACGTGGACAAACCAGAAGGCTATTGGAAGAATGTTTTGTGGACGGATGAGACCAAAATAGAATTTTTTGGTTTAAATGAAAAGCGTTATGTTTGGAGAAAGGAAAACACTGCATTCCAGCATAAGAACCTTATCCCATCTGTGAAACATGGTGGTGGTAGTATCATGGTTTGGGCCTGTTTTGCTGCATCTGGGACAGGACGGCTTGCCTTCATTGATGGAACAATGAATTCTGAATTATATCAGAGAATTGTAAAGGAAAATGTCAGGACATCTGTCCATGAACTGAATCTCAAGAGAAGGTGTGTCATGCAGCAAGACAACGACCCTAAACACACAAGTTGTTCTACCAAAGAATGGTTAAAGAAGAATAAAGTTAATGTTTTGGAATGACCAAGTCAAAGTCCTGACCTTAATCCAATCGAAATGTTGTGGAAGGACCTGAAGGGAGCAGCTAATGTGAGGAAACCCATCAACATCCCAGAGTTGAAGCTGTTCTGTACAGAGGAATGGGCTAAAATTCCTCCAAGCAGGTGTGCAGGACTGATCAACAGTTACTGGAAACGTTTAGTTGCAGTTATTGCTGCAAAGGGGGTTCACACCAGATACTGAAAGCAAAGGTTCACATACTTTTGCCACTCACAAATATGTAATATTCAATCATTTTCCTTAATAAATAAATGACCAAGTATAATATTTTTGTCTCATTTGTTTAACTGGTTTCTCTTTATCTACTTTTAGGACTTGAGTGAAAATCTGATGATGTGTATGTCATATTTATGCAGAAATACAGAAAATTTTAAAGGGTTCACAAACTTTCAAGCACAACTGTAAGGTACAACTCATCATAGATAGATAGATAGATAGATAGATAGATAGATAGATAGATAGATAAGGAAATATTTAATAAAATCATATTTAAATATATCGAAGCATATTTACAGTACCAACTGACATGCATCACTGTACGTTCTGCAGATTGATAGATCGATACACAGGTAACAAAGAAAGGCACTGTATTAAATACGGAATATAAATGTATAAGAAGAAATGCAGACTTTCAGTTGCGATTGCAATATTACATTCAAAAGGGCTTCACTAAACCGTACCTCTCGCTATCCTTAGCGGACCCGTCCCGACTCTACCAGTTTCCAGGAAAGTAGAAGCTTTTCGTGTACGCTCGACCCCGCCCTCCAGGAAAGGCCTCACCTCCGCGTAGCCACGCCCTCGTGACATCATCGGCGGGAAGTCGGGATTGGAAGCCGCGCTCATCAAGCACGCAGCATTCCAGCGGAGAGCAAAGGCGTCTGTCGCGCATACGCCAAGTAAAGGAGGAGGACGAAGAGGCAGAAAAGAAGATTCTTCGTATTTTTTTTTTATTACCTCCCGTAACATTATTTTTGCACTTTAGAATCTGTTTGCACACTTGAATCTTTTTTTTTTTTTTTACGTCGGACTATATTTCACATTCCAGCGTTTGTAGGCATTCATATTTTGTACTGAGGCTAAACATTTTTTTAGTGTCGACCTTTTAATTAACGTTGAAGAATAATGGCTAGTGTGAACTCCTTGGAAGCTGTAAAGAGAAAAATTCAGAGTTTGCAACAGCAGGCTGATGAAGCGGAGGACCGAGCCCAGATTTTACAGCGGGAGCTGGACAACGAACGGGAGCTAAGGGAGAAAGTGAGAAAATATCTGTATATGTAAAAACTTTTTACTGTGTCCTTCAGACTTTTCTTAAACTTTTGTCACTTTTCTCCTTGTCCTCTTCCTGTCTTTTTTTCCTCCTCCTCCTCCTCTACATCTTCAGACGGAGCCACGTAAATTCATTCATTGACTGCCGTTAAACGCGGTGCTGCCTTAATCATACAATAGAAGGCGTTGGCTCTTGGAAGCAGGGTCGCCGAATCAACTGGATGTCCCGCGCGGGTCCTAAAGCTTGCCGTTTTGTCTTCCACACGTTTTTCTTTCTGGCCTATTTTAAGTCAATCTGAACTTTTTTTTTCTGAACTTGCATTTTCTTTTATGTGGTCACAGAAGGTTGAAATCAATATTGACTGAACTGACTCTATCAGCCCATCCCAGGGCACACACCCAGGAACGTGCATAATGGGCCAGACTCAGTCAAACAAAATGCATTTAAATTATTTGAGGATTCCTCATTCGAATATAAGAATATGCATACTGCATACATGAGTCACTCCAGCCAGAAGTAATTTTATATAGTTCATTTAACAGTATATATACATTAGTAGAATGCCTTTTTTTTGCAATTTAAAAATAAGGATGCAACACTTTTAGTATTCTTGTGGTTTAACTTCTTGGTTATTTGGACTTTGTGGTTTCTCATTTTTATGACTGTTTAAAAGGATGAGTGAGAGAAATGTTTCTTTTCATATATTTTTTCATTTGTGAAGGAATCCATCCATTAACTTCAAGTTAATCCTTTTTTATGGACCATTGCAATCCAGGTCCCTAATACAGTATAGTAGGGTTTAGTAATGGTGACCGAACATAGCTGCAGTTTTTTCATTCCAACTGATTTCTTAGTCTGTAGTAGTCATTTTTGGTTTCTTGCCAGTGCTGTAAGCCTGTAGTTAGAGATAAAATCATGGGACCAGCTGTTTTACTTCTCTGAACAAAATTGGTTTTTTTTTTTAGGGGTGGGGCCTAGCTTTTACTCCATGCTAGTCTATTTTTATTCATGTGCTTAAGATTTTTTTTTGCTTGCTTAGCAGCTACAGCTCGTTGTCACTAAGCAAGCACTGATGCAGTAGCCAGTTTGATACCTCCAGTATTCATGTAATTACAGTCGTGAAAGCCATTTCCGTCACATACTTAGGTAGTTATTGCTAATAATTTTAATGTTTCCTTTTGTGTCTGTTTTTGTGTGGATTTTACATTCTTTTTTTTTTTATCTAAAATTATTCATGACAGTCACTTAATGATGTAGTTGCACAGTGGCGTAAATATTAGTGTCTCCACCTTTGGTAAACCTATTTTTTGCACCTTGTATAAGCTCTTTGAAAACATTTTTTAATGAAACAGTTACGGTATAAAGCATTTTACTGCATGTATCATTTCAATGCACTCTGTAGAATGAACATTTATAATAAATGGGTTTTGAATCTTGAGTGAATTAAATGAAGACTCCTCAGAGATAAAACACATTCAGTTAACATTCTGCAACTAGAAGCCTATGGCATCAGCATTGACTTAAGGTTGTAAGGTGGTTAATGATCAGGTACCAGTACATAAAGGAGAAAAAAAATCCATTGTTTGAGATTCCTTCATGTTTCGTGGTAAGATCATTTTTCTAGTTTAATGTATTTTAATACCATAGATCAAATATCATGAGCTACTTAGGATTTACACCTGATATAAAACTTGGAAGGTTATAAAATACTGAATCAACTGCAAAAATCAGAAATAGCCTAAATCTTCAACAAGGCATTAACACCTGCAAAATGTAATTTTAGATTTGGCAAGTTCAGAGTTTAGGGTGTATAGAGCAGCATAGGCAATGTGTAGACAGAAATAAAAAGGCAAATATGAGGTGTCAGTTTGAGTTATTTTTTTCCTTTTGAACTATCCCCATCCATGTCCCAAAATTAACAGCAACATAAGATATACAGAGAAGTGGTCTAGCATATTGGTGGAAATTAAGGGAATGTGTACTTTAGACAGAAACCTGAAATTGCATAATCATGCAAAGAGTTATGGGAACCTGGGACAAAATCCAAATCATGCTATGAAGACGATGTTGGCTCTTTTCATTTATATGTACATAAAAAAGAGCCTACAATATAAAAGCAGAATGTGATCTCATGTTTGTACAAGTGAAGTGACCAAACAAAGTTAGTTGACCAAATGTTGATTTTTTTTTTTTTTTTTTTTTTTTTTCCTTTTTCTTATACACTGTGGGCACGATTGGATTAATGACCTTCAGTGTTCTCATTTCTTTCTCAGTATTGCATGAGTGAAGCTGTGGTACTATATATGCATCCATTTTCCAACCCGCTGAATCCGAACACAGGGTCACGGGGGTCTGCTGGAGCCAATCCCAGCCAACACAGGGCACAAGGCAGGAACCAATCCCGGGCAGGGTGCCAACCCACCGCAGGACACACACACAAACACACCCACACACCAAGCACACACTAGGGCCAATTTAGAATCGCCGGTGCTAATTTGCTGTGAGAGCATTTCCACTGTTAGCTGCTTTTTTGCATGTGTGCCCAGCTCATATTTAATGGGCTGCTGTCTTTTTAATTTCTTGTTAAGACTTTAAACTTTTAATGTATTACTGCAAAAATTTTGTGGAATGCAACATTCAATACCCCAGACAAGTAAAACTTGCGATTGGTAAAATATTTAGACTTACAGAAAGGAACATCCATTTAATTAAAAATAGAGGGAACGCTCATAAAACATTTTATAGGATGAGAAACACTACCATAATGACAGTGCTGGATGTGATGAAAAGTACAGATTCAAGTTCTTATTGTGTTTCTCTTCTTAGAAGAGTGGTTAATTCACAGAAGTGATTAGTAAATCCATCTTTTTTTTGTCAGTCTGCTTTATCAAGTTCTTGGTTGTTAGTAACCTGAATTTATTCAGGCTGCAGTGTGGGTTGCCAGCAGAAACCTACCAGAGATAAAATGCCAGCCTATTACAGTCTAGCATACACATTCACTTTAGGTCAACTGAGTTAACAGTCCATGATGTAATATGTTCTAGGACTGTTTGAGACCTTGAGTAAGCCCATAAACAGACAATATCATCTTGAACCTTCAAAGCTCATATTTAGATTATTGTGGACACATTAGTTGAATAGGAATACCTTATACAAGTTTTAGACTGATGCCACCCCAGCTTAACAAGTGTCTGAGCTCCAATTTGACAAAGTTATTTGCTTTATCAACATGCCACACCATTGAAACTTAAAAGCTGTGCTTTTTTTTTTCAATAATTTGTACTTTAAAGATGTTTTAATCTGACTCATGAAGTGCTGCCTAACCCTTAATGAGCTATTGGAGTACAGATATGTTAAAACCAAGATGCCTGTTAAGGTAGAACAAATATATTTGACACTCTTAAATCCAATTGAATATTGCATGAGTCGAGAACCAGTTCCAGAAACATTGAGGGCCAAGAAAGGAACAACCCTGGACAGAGCAAAAGTCCATTGCACAGTCTGTTCACACTCATACACAGGCTATTTTGGGCTTTCCAATTTACCTATGAGTTGAAAACAATGCACTGGTATAGGAAAATTTATACACATGTACATATGGAGAGCTGCCCAGAAGAAATATAATTTATTAATTGAAAGCATTAACAGTAATGCAAAACAGAAATATGGTGGTAAAAAGCAATGGTAAAAGTATTTCATCACCATCCTTCTCTACATTCAAAAGGGTCATGATGAGCAAAAGCTTATTCATGTCTTTCTTCTTAAATAAGGTAATACTTAGTCAGTACCTCATGACCCTGAACAGAGTTAGGCAAATTCAAACATTGGTCCAAGGAATTCAAATTTAATTCAGTTTATTTCAACTTTTGTGTGGTTAACCATACCTGACATAAGATTTTTTTTCCTACCATTAGTTTGTGGTAGAAAACTAGAGTTTTAAATTGAAGAGAAAAAACTCCTGTACTGAAACTCAGGAGTTAGACATTTGGCATAATATTTTCTTTATTTAAATTCTGATGAGTATTCGCTTTTGAATATGCTCAACAAATAATGTATTGCTTATCTAAATATGACTTAGATGTACTTAAACAAATGGATGAACTTAACACCAATAATGGGATTATAACAACAAAGCTGGTGTATTTACTTTAAAGCTCTTTCTCTGCTTTTTTTTGAACATATCTCACTATATCATAGCCAGTATATGACACCTCATGAAAATATGTAGAGTACTATAAACAAAGATGACTGACAGTTTGCAACCTCTGCCTGTTCTCACTGGGTCAGTTTAATGCTGCCATTTAAAACACTTTTACAAATGTGTTTTAGACTTTTATGCATTGCATTATTATATACTTAAAAAAGAGAAACATTCATCTTGACACAGCTGGTTATGTTGCTGCCTTGGCAGCATTTGAGTCCAAATAGTGGCACCCTCTTGGGGAGTTTGCCAGTTCCTCTGTGCTGTATTGTGATCTGTGAAGCTGTATGAGAATGCTTCTTGAAGTGGACTGAGATCTCTATTAGGGTTGCACCTAATGTTGCCATGTTTGATTTTGGTGTCTCATCCCTTTTACTGAAAAATTGATATATAAAAGTGTTGCTTCAGTGGAGCAAGTTCCCATTTTTTTCATAAAGCATTGTAGATAAACCATTTCTGTGTATTTTAGTGTAAAGTTAAAAGCATTATTTATTGTCGTTCAGTGTTATCATGAAGTGGGTTATTTTTTAACTAAGTACTAGAGTATAACTGCATTTCAGAAACAGTTGATTGATGAATATAATAATTACAAAGTATATAAAATTCAGTAACTGTTTTCTAACAGGTGTGACTATTTCTTCCCTTCACTGTTTAAACCTTCATCCTTATATTAACATGAATTGGTATTAAAAAAATTTAAAGTGTTTTATGTATTGCATGGAGCTAGTCAAGCTCATGTTAACATTTTATCCAAAGTGACTTGCAAATCACAAGTTCATTGCACAATTTACACATTTTTATAGCTGGAGCCTAATCAGGGAAATATAATTGCTCTGTGTTATGCATTGATTTTAGTGTTGATAGTAGAATTGGCAGCCTCCTAGTTAGCAATCCATTGATTTTGCTGCCTAGGCCATACTGCATATAAATTGAGAAAGAAGCTTGCATTCCAAGACTAGAGAAATTCCATAAAGCAGGTTTTTGTTCCAGACATTTATCTAGTTAGAAGTCAGACCTTGCTGATAATAAAACTTGGTGTTTAATTATATGATTTGTTACTGCTTCTATTCTTTCAAGGCAAGTCTTTATCACACTGTAGATTTTCTTTTTTTGGCGTTGTCCACATGTTTAGTGGACTAGAACAGATTTATACTTCTCGGTCCTTCTCTTTTCTCTTGTTTATTTACAAACATTTAACACAGATAAATCGTGACACATATAAACACGTTTTAAATGGCATCAAGTTAGCGAACAGGTTGTTCCTTTATTATTTGTATCCTGACTTGTTGCAAAAAAAAAAATTAATTTAAAATCTAAATGCAGCTGTTTACAAAGCCAAAAACACATTGCTTTAGCACCAATTAAATGGCTTCTAATTAAGTAATTGGTTGAAATGAAAACCTTCAGCCACTGTGCCTCCAGCCCAGGACTTTGAGGACCTCTGCCATTAGGCTTCATCTCACATTGCCTTTGTCAACTGCAAACAAGCAGTATCTAGTGTGATGCACACCATTGGTTTACTTTCATCTACTGATTTCTCATATGACCCTGAACATGTCATATAGCCTGCCAGTGGTCAGTTTGTAGAAACAGGTAAAAATCACTTTGGGTGAAAGTATCCTCTTAATAAAGGGCGGGGACATACTGTAAATATAAATAAACAAGCTGGGAAGTGATGATCCATAGTTCTCTGTAATAGGCTGGTTTTATTAATGTAGATTTTCTTAAAAGGCGTCTTTCAAAATTCATGTCATGATTTTGAGAATAACCATCTTTTTTTCTTTTTAGCACTACCTTACTTTTATTTACACACTTAACTTTTTTGAAGAGGCAGTTCTGCTTATTCTCATTACTTTACATTATCACATCCTTCCTGTGGCTGTTCAGTCTGATTTCCAGGTTGTTGGGCTCTGACAAGTACAAGGAGAGACTCATCTTTTAAACAGATTGGAGTGATGGTAGGTTTTATGACGCAAGAGTGAATCTCCGTCTGCCATCCTTGTCTGGACCCCTCAGGGCTTTTTGTATAGTTCTAAGAAACCTGATGGGGAACGACTTTTGGGAATTTAAATGCAAAATCCTTGAGGGCGGACAGAATGCACTGAAGCCCCACCCTCTTAGACAACAACTGCCAGACTGTATTCAGGAGATAAGAGGAAATCTTGTATGGATGTGTGGAATGTTTCACATTCCTGTGGATTCCAGTTTGGTGAAGATGTGGCCATGATGCTACAAGGCCCTTGGGCAGACATTTCAAAGTGCACTTAAGCTTTATACTTTTTGTTGTCTTAATCAAATGTTCTGCCTACACCTCCCCAATTGTTTCTGTTAGCAGAGGGGTTCATGTTTCAGAGTGATTCATTATAAATTTGCTTAAAGCAAGGTCCTGCACTTGCTTTGGTTTCAAAGTAATCTTTTTCGATATCAAAAGGAAGAAAACTCCAGCGTCTTACTCTAACTAGACTTTAAAAGGAAATAATTTAAAGTTTTTATTTTAACAAATTGGAAACGGATGCGTTTTTCTGCATATTCATATTTCTCTTCCTTGAGGGAATCGGCTGGAAAAGGAAAGCAAGAATGAAACTGTCCATGTAATTAAACTCGGCTGTTGAAATTAACAGATGACTGTCCCCAGAGACTGCTATAGTACATAATTGGTTTTGTAGGGTTTCCCATTCAGTTTGCCATTGGGTGGTGGTGTTATAATTAATGAAAGCCTTCCGGAATCATGTTTGTAAATCTGATGTATTTTATGGGGAGTGTAAGGAAGGATTCTGCTTGGTCATCCAGAATTCCTGTGAACTCTGAGGGGAATGCCTTTGCCGCTTGTTCCATTCCCACGGAAAGGAATGGTTTATCTGTTTACTTTCCTGTGGTTTAGTTGCAACTTCCACAAAAGGAGCTTTTACTTTTTGGTGATCTGTCAAGGGTGGACTTTTTAGTGCACTGTTAAATTGTCACATTAAGCCATCTTTCCATTAAACTGATCACAGTTTGGTCTAACCTGGAACTTTATCTGTATGGAGTCTGATCCTTTTAAATAGTATATATCAATGCTACTGTATAGCATGATCCTGATAGACATTATTCTGGTCCACAGCTTTATTTCTTTTAAGCCTCATACTTTGGAAGTCCTGCTTTAATTTAGCATATTTTTTTAATAGTTTTGTTTTGGGAGGCTCGACTTTATTCATTCCTAAGGAGGTTCAATCTTAATGGCCTGTTACTATAGCTCCAAACTGCAGGCATTCTTAGTTTACAGCTTTACTTTATTTCAAAGACTTATCATGAAGCAGTATCATTAATTTTTCCATGTGGCATGGCACCACTTCAAAGTCTGATTATTTCAAAATGTTGCTATCTTGTATTTCTTCCTCTGTGTTTGATCCCACAAGACCTTCTTTTCCATAACTTTAAATGATACATAAATACTACCTTAATCTCAGAAAAGATAATCCTGTTGGACATTGTGCTCTGTAAAATTTCATTCATCCATTTCCTGAGCCATTTTACACAATTTGATGGCTGCTGGCAGCTAGAGACGATCCTTAGAGCATTATGCACAATGGTAGGATCAGCTTTATATAAGAAACCAGTCCATCTGTGTGCATACTTGCACAAACAAGCACTCTTGGTCATTATGTATCAACTGAGAAATAACTGTTTTAATAACCTGCATGTCTTTGATAACTGGGAAGGAAAATCTGTACGAGTACCACTTTTTGTGCTCCAAATACTGCTGTTTAAAAGCGTAAATGTATAGTTCTTGGAGAGCCCAGAAGTCTGTTGGCCACCTGTTTTATACGGCACATTTCTTTTAGAAAATCAAGTTTACATAATTCATGATTTTTAAGAAAGCATAAATTAGGAATGTTGCATTGACAGATTGAAAGGCTGGTCTTTTCCAAACTCCTAAGTGAAGTACATATTAAAATGAAGCTATAAAGTAAAATAAAAAGCTGTAGTATAATAATGTATAGTCCATTGCAGACAGAAAATTCCAGAATGGAAATTAAGAGTTTAAGTTTCAAACTGGTTTAAATCATTTGATGAAACCTCACTAGAGACTTAGAAAGTGAACTAGTGGTCATGCAAAGAGGTCTATTTGAAATGAATAAGGGAATGGAAGTAGTTATGGGTCCCAGATGGCGATTTCTGTGTGGGAGTGTACTGTTGAAAGAAGGCACCGGTTGTATTTAGTAGTCATCCATCATTTTGGTCCTTTCATGTTGTCATTCTACCATTTATGGAGTGCATTAGAACACGTCTGAAGAGAACAGGCCATTCAGCCCAACACAACTGGTCAATCCTATCCACCTAATTTCTCTAAAATAAGTCAAGTTTTGAAGGACCCTAAAGTCCAATTATCAGCCTCCCTACATGGCAATCTATTGTATGTGTCTAAGTTTGCCTATATCCTTTTTGAAAAGCGTATTTCAAAGTAACTGCCAGAGTCCACTATACTAATTCCTTCCATAAGTTTAAAAGCTTCAATCGTCGCATCCTGCTCTTTGCTGAAGAGGTTACACTCCTTCAGTTTTTCCTCATAACTCCTACATGACAAACCTGAAATCAAAATAGTCGCTCTTCTCTGGACTTTACTAGTTTTTTTTTTTTTTTTTTGTTAGCATGAAGACCAGTACTCTAGGTAAGATCTCACTAGTACATTATATGGCCTTAGCATGACCTACTTTGACTTGTACTTTACACATTGTGTTATTTAACCTAACATCCAGTTAACTTTAATAGCTTCTGTATGCTGTCTTGAAGTAGACGGTGACAAGTTGACTGTGACAGACCTCCTATTGTGTATTCAAATCTAACACGTTTATTTCCTTTTTGTAATATCTCGCATTCATTAAACCATCTGCCCAAGCTTATATTCTGTCCATGTCCCTTAGTAATAATTTGGTTGTTTCTAGGTTATCTGATATTCTACCTAGTTAGTCATCCTCTTCAAACTTAACCAGCTTTATGTTCCTTTCCAGATTGTTTATACATAATTCTGATGTGCCTTACACCATAACACTCCGTTAGCTGTTTTTTCACTCTTCTGTATCCTACTCCCTGAATTCCTACTTCTTTAAGTTTGAAGACTGGCTTTTCATTTGGTTAACTATCAAACTTTATGAAAATTAAAATAACTATGATCAGAGAGGGGCATATGATTCTGTTGCTTGCTCGTAGAACTGCAGCATTTTAGTAAAGCATGGCCTACCTGTCTGAAGATACTGTATGTTAGATATTCACCAATACAATTGTTCTTGCAATATGATTCTCATTATTTTTTCCCCCAAGATAATTTCTTCCATTTATTTCGCCATAATACATGTTATGAATTCTGACTTGTTGTTACTTGGATCTGCCCATTCTCCTTTTTACATAAAGGGGCAATATTTGCTATCTTATAAGCTCTTATAAGCCCAAATGGTATGTACTGAAGTTGTTAGTCTTATTTGTATTATTTTTTTCCTCTTTAGAGCAGTTTTTCTAATCTCCTTATATACAGTAATCCTGAATGGATTTCTTTAATTTCTTACTGTTTCTAACTTTTGGGATGAACTTGTGTTGCATTAGTCGCAAAACCTTTTATACCTGCTTCTCTTTGTTTTTTCGGGAGAGAGAGAAAAATTATTTGCCTGTTTTATTTACTTTTTATTTATTTTATATATATATATAATATATATATAATTTATTTTTTTTCACCTCGAGCCCACTTAATTCAGGGTCACGAGGGCAAAAATATATATTGCCAGCTGGGTGCCCTTACAAATGTATAACACAGAGGCCACTAGGAGCCACTACACACTTTGAGCATGCTTTTTAACTGAAAAAGGGAAAGTAGAAAGGGTTGCTGGCATGGAGGAGAGAGATGCTAGGGGTGGCCATCTAGTTTTTGAAAGAGACAACTAATCGTTTCCTTAGGATAAGGCCAAGTAAAATACCACAGGTGGCAAAACCTCCTGGTTGCTAAAGGGCATATGTCTCTTCTGTATCAAAAGTAAACCTCATCTGGGGATTTAAAGCTGGCTTACTGCCAAAGACCATATTAGTGAACATTTTGGAGGAGAGAGGAGTACAGGTATTCAGTTAACAGGACTTAGAGGCAGTTTGCGAGAGATGAAAGATAAAGGCATTTTTTAATTTTTTGAGGTTTTTTTTGGTTTGGGGATACTAGGCCAGTGTGTGTTTTTTTTTTTTTTTTTTTTTTTTTTTTTTTTTTCAGTAGTGAACTCCATCAGGTTTGATGTCAGTTTTTGCAGTACTGCTAGGAAATAGTACAGAGTTGTTATAAAGAGCCTAGTTTACATTTCTTTTGTGTTTCTGATGTTATTGCAACATTCCAAAAGTTGCAGGTAAGGCCTAGCCAACCAATAGCAGCTTATCTTTCATCCTGATCTCATCCTGTGTTCACTCCCACTGTAGCCCCCAACCGAGTTTAGTGTTTAAACTGCAGTTAGTGAGCTGATGTTTGAGTCTGTGATTTGAATTTAAGTTTCTTTGTAAAGTACAGGCCAGGAAGAAGTCTTTATATTTCTGTATTATAATTACTGATGCTCTTTGGTACATTTCATACCGGATAACTCGGTTGGGGAGACACTGTTTAGGCTAAAAGCCATCATATAAAGGGAATGTGAAGGTTCTGAGATTGTCTCTTCTACAGTTTTAAGATGGCTAACAAATCCTTTTGGAAATATGTTTTCTGTGTAAATTGTACCATAGACAAATGGAATGAGCTATCAAGTAGTGTAAATCTAAAACTCTTTTTTGCAACTTCAAGTAAAATAGGGATTGGTGGCTCTGTTACTATGATTGAATGGCTTGTTCTTGTCTACACTTTTTAAGTCCCTTTTTATACAGTATAAGCTATTCGTTTGTCTGTTGTACTGCTGTAGGTTCAATTTATTTCAGTTTGCATTTCCCCAGGATGATATACCAGTTGTGTGACATCTAACAGTTAATGTTTTTGTTTTCTACTAAGACTTTCGTTTCTTAAATAAAGAGAGCTATCTCTACCTACCTAACATGCCAGCAGAATTTTGTTCCAAAACTGTAACACTTCCATTCTGGTTGAAGATGATTTCTGGTTTCTCTCATGTACTCCCCACCATCACTTTCCACCATTGGATACAAATGTAACTGTTGCTTGATTTAAAAAAAAAAAAAAAAAAAAAAAAAAAAAAAAAAAGCCACCTTTCCTAATGTCTTACTGATTTTTGAAAAGCAGCATTTTACCTCTTTCCTCAAGGCTGAAGAGAGCACAGCGTTCAGTAGTTCTGCATGAACCTAGTTTCCAACATATAAAAAAATTGCATACTGTCTGACCAGAATTGCACACAATACTAAAATACTATCTCACTAGTACTTTGTAGAGTGTGAGGGGATCCAATGTTTGACTGAAAACAAATTCTGTTTGTCCTTTTAATTGCCTTTTCTTTACTGGCAGGGTGGACATATTTTACCTCTCAACCCTTTTAAAAAATTTGTTTTTCATACTTATGTGACTTTCACTTTGGTTTTATATTTTCTGAAAGTAGCACTTTCAGCCAAGCTAAACTGTATCATATAAATGTAGTCTAGGCTAAACCTTTTGTGTATGTGTGCTTACACTGCCATATGTCTGTAAAAAAGAAACAAAAATTAAAATGAATTTCCCCATAAACTCATCCTTTTTTTGTCTAGTAAACGGTCTGTCGTGGTGAAAAAGGAGCTGAGCCGCAAGGCGAAGCTCTCAATTTACCAGTCAATCTATGTTCCTACCCTCACCTATGGTCATGAACTATGGGTAGTGACCGAAAGAACGAGATCGCGAATACAAGCGGCTGAAATGAGTTTCCTCCGCAGGGTGTCTGGGTTTTCCCTTAAAGATAGGGTGAGAAGCTCAGTCATCCGGGAGGGGCTCAGAGTAGAGCCGCTGCTCCTCCGCATCGAGAGGAGTCAGATGAGGTGGCTTGGGCATCTGATCAGGATGCCTCCTGGACGCCTCCCTGGTGAGGTGTTCCGGGCACGTCCAACCGGGAGGAGGCCCCAGGGAAGACCCAGGACACGTTGGAGGGACTATGTCTCTCGACTGGCCTGGGAACGCCTTGGGATTCTCCCGGAAGAGCTAGAAGAAGTGGCCAAGCTGCTGCCCCCGCGACCCGACCTCGGATAAGCGGGAGACAATGGATGGATGGATGGATGGATGGAAACATTTAGATTTTCTGTTTTGTTTGAATTACACACTTTATTTTTTCTTTGACCTATTCTTATCAAATTGAAAATGATCTTAGTCCACACTGATGTTTTCGCATCGTTTACAAAAGAATCCTTATCCATACTGAAATGGATTTCCCATTGGGATTAATAAAGTATCTATCCGTCTATCCATCGATCCATACATACATACATACATACATACATATGACAGCAACTTTTGCCTACACTGGGCATGCTCAGATTGGAGGCAAACTCTTTGCAGGAACTATATACAGTGCATCCGGAAAGTATTCACAGCGCATCACTTTTTCCACATTTTGTTATGTTACAGCCTTATTCCAAAATGGATTAAATTCATTTTTTTCCTCAGAATTCTACACACAACACCCCATAATGACAACATGAAAAAAGTTTACTTGAGGTTTTTGCAAATTTATTAAAAATAAAAAATCTGAGAGAGCACATGTACATAAGTATTCACAGCCTTTGCCATGAAGCTCAAAATTGAGCTCAGGTGCATCCTGTTTCCCCTGATCATCCTTGAGATGTTTCTGTAGCTTAATTGGAGTCCACCTGTGGTAAATTCAGTTGATTGGACATGATTTGGAAAGGCACACACCGGTCTATAGAAGGTCCCACAGTTGACAGTTCATGTCGGAGCACAAACCAAGCATGAAGTCAAAGGAATTGCCTGTAGACCTCCGAGACAGGATTGTCTCAAGGCACAAATCTGGGGAAGGTTACAGAAAAATTTCTGCTGCTTTGAAGGTCCCAATGAGCACAGTGGCCTCCATCATCCGTAAGTGGAAGAAGTTTGAAACCACCAGGACTCTACCTAGAGCCATCTAAACTGAGTGATCGGGAGAGAAGGGCCTTAGTCAGGGAGGTGACCAAGAACCCGATGGTCACTCTGTCAGAGCTCCAGAGGTCCTCTGTGGAGAGAGGAGAACTTTCCAGAAGGACAACCATCTCTGCAGCAATCCACCAATCAGGCTTGTATGGTAGAGTGGCCAGACGGAAGCCACTCCTTAGTAAAAGGTACATGGCAGCCTGCCTGGAGTTTGCCAAAAGGCACCTGAAGGACTCTCAGACCATGAGAAACAAAATTCTCTGGTCTGATGAGACAAAGATTGAATTCTTTGGTGTGAATGCCAGGCGTCACATTTGGGGGAAACCTGGCACCATCCCTGCAGTGAAGTATGGTAGTGGCAGCGTCATGCTGTGGGGATGGTTTTCAGCGGCAGGAACTGGGAGACTAGTCAGGATAAAGGGAAGGATGACTGCAGCAATGTACAGAGACATCCTGGATGAAAACCTGCTCCAGAGCGCTGTTGACCTCAGACTGGGGCAACGGTTCATCTTTCAGCAGGACAACGACCCTAAGCACACCGCCAAGATATCAAAGGAGTGGCTTCAGGACAACCCTGTGAATGTCCTTGAGTGGCTCAGCCAGAGCCCAGACTTGAATCCAATTGAACATCTCTGGAGAGATCTTAAAAAGGCTGTGCACCGACGCTTCCCATCCAACCTGATGGAGCTTGAGAGGTGCTGCAAAGAGGAATGGGCGAACTCGCCAAGGATAGGTGTGCCAAGCTTGTGGCATCATATTCAAAAAGACTTGAGGCTGGAATTGCTGCCAAAGGTGCATCGACAAAGTATTGAGTAAAGGCTGTGAATACTTATGTACATGGGATTTCTCAGTTTTTTTTTTTTGTTTTTTTTTTAATAAATTTTCAAAAATCTCAGGTAAACGTTTTTCACGTTGTCATTATGGGGTGTTGTGTATAGAATTCTGAGGAAAAAAATGAATTTAATCCATTTTGGAATAAGGCTGTAACATAACAAAATGTGGAAAAAGTGATGCGTTGTGAATACTTTCCGGATGCACTGTAGTAAAAACGTCAGAGCCTAATGAAAAATCAAATTAAAGTGTGCTTTCAGCACTTACAGGACTCTGTTAGTGAGATCACAGCTTAGAGCCATAGCAGATTGCCTCAGTGTTGCATTAATGTGCTGATTACAGTTGAAAATAAGTCTTCAGAAGTGACATTTAAAAGTTTTTAGCTCAATGTTCAATCTTGAGATGATTAATTATAAGCAGTCCACAGCAATCCAAGCACATCTACCAAATAACTACTCAATTTGAGAAAGTGTATGTGTGTCTGTATCTTCGCTTTACTGCATTGTGCTTTCATGTCTCTGTCTTGTAATACTGCTAGCTTGGTTACGTTCTATACTCATGCACTTCATTATGCACCTTTTCATTAAGTGATTAATTGAAGAGTTTCCGTTTAAGTAATACACTTTGATAAGCTGCTGTCAAGTTATTTACAGTCTGATTTTCACAAGGTTCTGTATTTTTCATTACGGTGATAATGCTACCAGCCACTGTATTCATCACAAAACTGTAGCGATTGGTAAAATGTTTACTTTTTACACATTTATGCAGCATTTAAACTTTACAAACTGTAAGTTAGATGCTTAAAAGTAAGCTGCACAATAAGTGCTATGGAAAGCAACTCTTTTACGTCTGCTATGTTGGAAAATGTTTTTCTTCTGTAAGGGTGACCATTTGGGAAGTGAACCATTGTAACAAGCAGGGTCCAATCAGGGAAGGGCCACACAATAAGCACAGACCAATTAGAGCATCATTTTTAGAAAACTTAATTTTTGCTTGTGCAGACCAAAATGCCAACAGCACATTTTCAAAAGTATATGGCTATGGAAAGCTTTTGTTTTTCAGGGGTCAAAATGATGAGGATGTGTGGACAGAAGGTGAACATTTTGACAAATGCATTTGTTTTTAAATGAAAACATAGCAGTGTGGAAGAGGCCCATTTGAGGTGTCATTTTCAAAGTACCTAATTAGTTTGTACATCTGTGTTTAGTGTAGGTTAAAATGAGATTGATTTATAAAGGCTTAAAGCACATACGTCACACATGTCAACCTACTAACCCGAATACGTATTTCTCCATCTTAAAGGGTGGTGTCGTTTGTAGCAGGGTTTGAAAATTTCATTGCTCCATTCATTTCTTCAATAAGAGAGAGCAACTATACCAATTCAAATGACTCCGTAACTCCACTACTGTCCTTCAGTAACACTGAATATTCTTTTACATGAGCTTGGTTTTATTCCTGTTAAACAGGAATGAGTTCAACTTTGTTTTTTTGTGTGTGTGTGTCTTCTGGGTGGAATAGTGTCAAATGCCTGTTATATGATTAACTTTTGTGTACAGTCTGTCAGGTGTCCAACGTGTCATGCAGGATCAGTATTTCACCCTGTGCCTCAGCACACAATCCTGCTGGGCTGTCTTTAGCTAAATACTTAGTTTTATACAAGCCATTATTTATGGTGGATTGGAGGAATAGGCACCTATATGTGTGTAATGTGTACATTTGAAGCCACCCAGTAAAAGGTGCTATCTTTCCCATCGGTATTTGCTAGCAGAAATTTGAGTTGGACTGAGAATACATCTTTAAGCATAACTTAAAATGTAGTTCAGTGGCCTTGTTCTAAATGTTTATTAAAAATGGCTGCCTCTTCTATTTAATCTTGTCTTCCGTAATTTTTTTTTTTTTTTTTTTTTTTTATAAACTGGATATTTTGTTACACAATTGTGTAATTTGTTTTGAGTATATTGTATGTATGCATTTGTTTTTAAATATACACACACAATCTCATACTTGTGTATATAACGATATTCATGCTGGTTTAGAGAAATGGTATATAATAGTAATAATAGATGATTTAGTTTTTATCAGGTTAATTTGAGAATAATTTTTTTTGTCCTCCCTTTTCACCCTGCTTCCATAAACCCAAAACCAGTTAGTTGCTTCAGTTCCTCTGTTGCTAGCTATAAACAGCTGGTTTCATTTAGGGGTGGGTGTTTTTTTTTTTGGTTTTTTTTTGAGTGATTACTCTTTGGCTCTTGTGTCTCGCTGCCATTTTACCACAGACATTCTCTCCAGTCCGTTTTTACCATATAAGGAAAGTGACTTTTGTGATCCTCGGAAGACTTGAAGGAAGAGGGAGGAGGAGTCCAGCAGACAGGATCTGTGACCCTGAAATGTTAAGAGACTGCATTCCCTTCTGCCCACAGGATGCTGGCTACAAATACAGGCCTATATCCTGCTAGTTTATTTTATCTTTCTGACATGTGTGTACATATGTTTGTGTGCACTGTACTTAATAATGGGTGCGTAAGGAAATGTGCATGCAGTCTGTCTCTCTATTTGTGTATATAAAGTATAATCTCCTAAAGAATGGGAAAGCCTTTTTTTTATTTAAAACTTATGACTCTTACAAAGAAAGCACTTTTTTTTGTTAATAGGCTTTGGAAAGTGGGATGGTTGAATCAGAAAACACTGAATCCTACTTAAAGAAGCACATTTTCTCATTCCAAAATCATGTCTTAAACACAAATAAAAACACAAATGTGGTGCAGGCAAAATGACATTCAAACTTTTGCTCCCTCTTTTTTGAAATATGCTAGACCAGCTTTGTTTGGGTTAGTGTGGCGGAAGCTTTGCCCACTTGCATTTTTTGAGAAAAGGTCAGAAGTTTCCATTGATTGCACCCCATGCCTGTTGCTCTTGTTCGTCTATATAAGCAATTCAGTTTTTCTGTACCATAGTGCTTACAAGTTAATGGCTGGGGAAGGCATACTGTAAGCATCATGCTAATGGCAGGTTTTGCTTCAGACTGTTCCTTGGAAAGTAATGCCCTGCTACTGTGGGGTTTTTTTCTTTCTCCATTAGCCACGTTTGCTGTATTTTTGTGTGCGTAACTGAAAGCTGTGCAAACAACTGTCAACATCTTTTTCCAGATGAAAACAGCACTGTCTTCAATATTTTATTAACTAATATGTTTAGATTATGAGGGAATGGAATATTCATCTACAGTCCAAATATTTCTCTGTGCAGTTTTTTTTAACCATTTGGTTAAACCAACTTAGCTCTCATGTTGGTGTATAGTGTTTTAAACACTGCAGGATGTCTGTGACGTGCTCTGAGATGTTTGGTGGGGTGAGGTGGGTGGTGACAGAGGGAGGGAGCATTTGTTTGCTTTCCTGTATCTTCTAGGAAGTGGCTTGCCTTCTGGCAGATTTGATGAGCCACAACCTGAATATGATTCAGGCCAGTGTACTACTGGGTTGTTTGGTGCAGGTTGGAACCCTGCTGCATAGTTTATTGTGCTTTTAGTTGCTTGTGGGATTTTCTGTAGTTTGGGCTACAGTTCTGTACTCTAGACTTTGTCATTAATAAGCATCACTTGCAGAATAAGCTACTATGGTGTGAAATTTAAAGTTATTTTGTGACATTTGTAAGTAGGTTCTTCCTAATGGGATGCAGTTCTTTTTGTAAGCAGCTATGAAGGAAATAGAATTATGCTTTTTTTCTTCACATTTTTTTTTAAAGATGTAAGTGAAATGCTAATTTGCTTATTCAGAGTCCCCAGTTGGCAATGTAATGTGTTGCACATGTAGTTTTACTATACAGTGCCGTGAACCCCCAGACCTCCATTTCATATGTTGCTGTAAATTTTTGATACTAAATGTGTCAGGTTTTCAACAAAAAATATTTAACCAAAGTCGCCTGAGTGAACAAATAAAGCATTTTTAAACTTCTGAATTTATTGAATGAAGAAAGTTATCCAACCACCCACTGGTACTATGTGAAAAGTAATTCCTACCCTTACACTTAACTGGTTACACCATATTCAACTTCAATGCCCCCTATAATTCAGTATCGGTCCTTCATCACTTGATGATTTTAAAGTGTTTTTCTTTCAGCTGGGTGTCTTTTATCCAATATTTGATTTTGGTTAAAGGCTTGAAAGCATTAAGAAAAAAAAAAAAATTAATAAAAGAGGATATCGAGCAGGAGGCAAATACTTATTCCACAGCACTGTGTGTATGTATAGACCAATATTTTTGAAGTTTAGAAATAAAAATAAGTTGGATAGCACTCTAAGAAAATTAACTCGACTCTATTGGGCATTTAGCTCTTTCATTTGACCAATGGGTGACTGATGTGTGCAAAGCATCAAAACCATGAGATCATATTTTGGTTGTGCCTGTTTCCCCCACACTAGAGCCCACACCTCCCTTTTTGTTGGGGAAAAATTAATCTAGTAAATGCCTTTCAAATGCTGTACAAAACAGGTTATTTTACGTGGCTCTGTACTCTATTCTGTGGTGAAATCTTCCAGTTCTCCCTAATTCCAAACCTTGCCTTTGTCTCGACGCTCACAGGCTGAGGGAGATGTTGCAGGTCTCAACCGTCGTATCCAGTTAGTGGAAGAGGAGCTTGACCGAGCCCAGGAGCGACTTGCAACTGCCCTACAAAAACTGGAGGAGGCAGAGAAGGCAGCCGATGAGAGTGAGAGGTGAGTGCAAACCAACTAAAGGGATTCTACTTTAATGAAGTGCAGTGTTTGTGTAAGTAAATATGATATAAGGGGATTATTTACATCCTATACAAAGTTAATCTGAATTTGTGACAGCACGGTGTAATTGGTTTTGTGGTGTTCATTGCAGAGGCATGAAGGTGATTGAGAACCGAGCAATGAAAGATGAGGAGAAGATGGAAATCCAGGAATTGCAGCTCAAAGAAGCAAAGCACATCGCTGAAGAGGCTGACCGTAAATATGAGGAGGTGAGGGAAAGAAGCAGGGAGAAAACAGTATAGTGTGGTAGTATTTACCGCCATGTGTATTTTTTGTGCTCAAGAATTGCAGTGAAGAGCCTGAATCCTGGAGTGTGGTGTTCGGCATAATCAGTAGAAGGTGCAAAAGATGCTGCGGAGTATTTGCAAGCTTAAGTAGACGTATAATAACATTTTAGCACTTTTAACAAAAGTTGTATGCCTGCTTATTATTAAGAATAAACACACTATATTTTCTGTTTCCATAGATTAAGATGTAGACTGTCTATTGACTGTGCAGTTTCCTTTTTCTTTTCACTTTATGGCAATGATGTGCCTTGACTCCTATGGGTCTGTTAGTTTGTATCATAAATCATTGTAATCTAATCCAAGGTCACTTGGAAGCTAGCAGGAGTTCATCTCAGGTCCTGCTTTGTAGAGCATTGTAACACACAAAGCAGCTCATTCACACAAAATACATTTTAAATTTTTTCAGTTTACACAGCACACACATTTTTGGACTTGGGGAGTAAAAGCAAAGTAAATGTAAAAATTGACTTTTGAGTGACGTTAGTATTGAGCAACCAGGAGGTGTGTTTTAATCATTCTTGCACTGTATTTTTGGACATTATGTGAAAACTGTTTTGGTTCTTTCAGGTTGCACGTAAGCTGGTTATCCTGGAGGGAGAGTTGGAGAGAGCAGAGGAGCGTGCAGAAGTTGCAGAATTGTAAGTTTATTGCCAATATAAATATAGATCACTCCTACCTCTTCAACGTAATACTCATTTACTGTAGTTTTATTTTTCCTTTGCAGTTTAATATAATTAATTGGGTATGGATGAGAAATCAAAACACTACATTGTAATGTGTTAATACTGTTTTGTTTTTTGTTTTTTTAGTATTGCTTAATGACACTAGGCCACATCAGGCTATTTGCATGTTTCCATAAATCTTCAAGTGAACACAACCTCAGCATGGTATAAATGCAGTACATATTTCAGCACATTTACAGCACAAATTTAGCATTTATTTGCTGGAATTAGCATTTAAAAAATGAGATTATTATAAGTGGAAGGTTTTGTGGACTATTGAGTCAATAATTACTAACACCTTTTGCAGAGGTCACTTTTAAAATATTTCCAGTAGCTAATTGAGAATCTGTCTGTTCTTAGGGGTTTTATCCACTTTTTTTCCAGAACGTTCTAGCTCAAAAGTTTTTGGTCTTTCTTGCACTGCAAATTTGAGTTTTCCCATCAGATTTTTCAGTAATAATCTAGTTTAATCACTGCCTTGGTAAAAGTCTATTCTGTTTTTTAGTTTTGAATTCATCAAAAACTCCAGACATTAGCTGAAGTTCAATAATTCTTAATTTCACATGTATGCTGTTTTCTCTGTCAGTTACTACCGTGCAGCTCTAAAGCAGTATATCTGATCAAATCAAATTTTATTTGTCATCATACAATATGTAATGAAATGCTTAGATGCTATACTCCTAAGACTGCATTAGAAGAAACAGTAAAAAAAAAAATAACAAAATAATAAAAATCAAAATGTACAATGAGAGAATAAATAATGTAAGAGCATTAGCATTCGAGTGTCATGTGCTTCTAAGCACTGTTCCTCATTTAAGATGTGGATGGACTGTGGAAAGGAGCTCCTCCACAATCTTTCTGATTTGGTCTTTTGGCAGCGATAGCGTTTGCCTAACTGCATCACAGAGAAGAGGCCAGTGTTTGGATGGCTAGTAATAATATCCACCTCAGATAATGTTTTACGTCTGTTTGAACAGATGTCAGTTATGCAGACAAAATAAAGCAAATATGACTAATGGCACTTCATTTGGTTCCATCCATCCACAATGCTTTGCTCAAACAGTGCCCTTGGTAATCCTATGTGTTATACATGCTTCAAACTTTTTGATGTGTTTCTGAAATGATCTAAGCAATGCTCTGCTGTGGGCCATTAGTTGAGTATTAGTTACACATTTCTGCAAATCCTTTGCAGTGACATCTGCGTTTTGCTTTGTATGTATGTAAAGTTTTATAAGCAGTTTCTCTTTACTTCTGTTTCTGAAAGTGTTTTAAAAATCTTCCTAGAGCTTTTTCTTTAAATGTCCAGTATCATTATGCACTTAACTACTTAATGGACTCCATGGTCGTTGAGACTTTGCAAAACATCCAGAGAGCTTAGAAAGATAACAATACTTGTTCAACTTGAGTATTTTTCACCAGACTTGATTTAAGTCAGTCAAGTTTTGAGACATAAAGTATATAGCAGAATATAGCAGAGCCCCTTTTGTTTACTTTCTTAAATTCAGCAAATAAGAAGTAATAGTGCCTTAAATGTGTAGAAAGGTTTCATGTTGATGTTTTTACCCTGCACAGATTGTGTTTAGCATTAATTTCTGGGAAATATGCAATTTTGCCCACAGTCTCGCATTTATTTGTAAACAATGTAAATGGTATAATATCTAGATTTGCATGAGACATTTTTAAAGTATTGGTGTCTCACTAAAGCTGACCAAATTATTCACTGACAGAGATCAAAATCTGTAGTCAGAAAATTCGCTTATGTCTTTGTGAGCTGATATGCATATGAGACACATGATCGAGTCCAATGAGCAGTTGAAGCTTTGGATATCTCATCCGAAAACACATGCTAGAACATTGTCTCCTTAAGTAAGATGTTAGTATAACTTGGTTGTGTTGCTATCATTCTAAAATTACTATTATCGTTTACAAGCTTGGAAAATATGTTCAGTTTCAAATCTGAAGCAGCACATTCATTCATTGTCTGCCCTAATGAAAGGCAACCTACTTTACACTGCTTATAGCAGTCAGGTTTATGGCATTGCAATGCAAGCTATTCAGCGTGGCTAAAGACAGATACTCAGTGAAGTGTAATAGCCTTTTAGAGTTTTTTATTTAAAACTGAATTTTGATGAAAATACAAAACTCAATATATGCTCATTAATTTTCAATGTTTTCCTGGTTAAGGTAAAAGTGGCAACATGCCAAACTGGGCACACCGGGCCATCCTGTCCTTAGAAACTTCTTCCAAGCTTCTCCTGGTTAAATCCCAGATGCCCTAGGCCTTTGGAAATTGGGGGGGGATCTATCCAGTGTATATTGAGTCTGTACCCAGCTCATTTTCTAGTGGAATGTTCCCAGAAGGCATCTGAACTACATGTCTAAACCTTTCAATCCATAGTAACAGCAGCAGCTGTAATCTGAGGTTCTTGATCCTCTCCCGTTGTTGAGCTCCACCTCACTGTGTCAGTTTGGTAAGCTTAGCCACCCTACCCAGAACACTTGTCACCACAAACTTTCAGTAACTACTTTGTAGCTGTTAGATATCTGAGTTTGAGTTGACTAACCGGATGATGGGTTTCAATTTACCAAAGATTTGGCTCCCCTGTTGCCACCATAGTCTGGTACAACCTCACCAAAATTGCTGCATTAAACTGTGGATCAGTGTCACATTTGCGTATACCCTTACATGTGAACAAGACCCCGAGTTATTTGAGCTGCGTCAGGTAAAGGAGTACTCCTTACATTGGCTATAGTGAACAAACAACTTTTTTTTTCTGGGTGAGGACCACACCCTCAAAATTCAAATTTTTATCCCAAATGCACTCCACTGTGAACTACTCTAGTACATACCAGTAGTCCTAGAGTGATGTGCACAGAAGAATAACATCTACAGACAGACTTGTATCATCCCTTTCATTCACAAACTGAAAAAAAAATTAAAACCTGTAAACCTGCAATACAAATTGATATCCTGCCCAAGGGAAATCCTTTTACACAGGAAGAGACAAAATACTTCATACAGAATCCAAGTGGAACACAACTGCCCTAGAACCCCATACTGTTACACGTTCCACATTATACAGTGGAGAAAACAGTCAAGTTTGTTGACAAACCATATCTCCTTCTCCTTCATTCCACAAAACACATGTTTATAGAAATTACATGAATAGCTCTCAATATTTTGATCTATTACAACAAGCTTAAATATTTTGAGTATATGACCATATTGGTCATTGATCAATATGTGCATTTGTTTTAGTGTTGTATATGAGAGAAAAAGGGTACTTCTCTAAACTGTTGTGACTGTTTTATGATATGCACATATTAATTCTTGTTGAGAGGACTACCATCACCTTTCCTTCCTGCAGACTTTTCTCCCATCACTGCAGGGCACAATGTTATCACTTAGATCAGCTTCCTTTGAAGAAAAAGTATGACACAAGTTTATAAAAAAAGCTAGCAAGTTTTAGTGGAATACCCCAAGGCATCCAACAGTTGGCTAGACAGCAGAACACCATAAAGCAGATTGGTTTAAGGACCTGAGTTGGAGGAATATCGTAGACACTGGGAGCTATGGAATGGTAGGGTGTATGTAGGCTGCTTATAAAATTAATATCAATTTGAGCATTTTTTTTTTTGATGCATTTCAAAAAATCCCTATCATTAGTGGGTTTTTTTTTTTTTTTTTTAATATATATATATATATATATATATATATATATATATATATATGTATATATATATATATGTATATATATATGTATAAAGTTTTGATCTTTTTCCTGTAGGAAATGCAGTGACCTGGAGGAAGAACTGAAGAATGTCACCAACAACCTGAAATCCCTGGAAGCCCAATCTGAGAAAGTAAGAGCACACTGGAATGGTGGAAGACATCGTAGAAGTTTCTGTTGATGTAATCACTAGTGCAGCTAGTATTAAGCCAGCACCAGTTTTAACAGTACATGTGTTTCTTCACTTTCCTTGCAGTACTCTGAAAAAGAAGACAAGTATGAAGAGGAGATAAAAGTCCTCAGTGACAAACTAAAAGAGGTGCGTCAGCTATGTGATAAAGCTTTCTGAGAATCCTGCATAATACCTTTTTAAGAGAGCATTAAAAATCTTGTTAAATCACCTTGCAGGCTGAGACCCGCGCTGAGTTTGCAGAAAGGACAGTAGCCAAACTGGAAAAGACTATTGATGACCTGGAAGGTATGAGACACTTTTTTTTTTTTTTTTAATTTATTTTTTTGCTGAGCTTGTGCTACTTGGTCCATCTCTAGAGTGTTTATCATATATCCAACAACTGCTAAATTGTTGTAATTTATATATGGTCTTTATATCGCCTAATTGAAAAACATATACTTATCACTATATCTTGTGAAGATTTATTTGTAGTAGTTTTGTTTGTAAAGCTTCTTTCAAGAGCCACGAGTGGCTCTCCAGTACTTTAAGGTAAATTAAAGTTGTGAAGATGTTGGTGACCATGCACAAGAATTGAGATTATTTCCAAAAAATTCCTATCCCTTGTGCATTATTTATATTGACTGAAAGGATTTGGTTTGGTACTTACAGTAGTGTCAGACTGATGCTTATTTAAAAGTGTCAAAGGAAGAATCTGAACAGGTTAGCTTTACAGTGTAGTTTTGAATGGGGTTCTGAACAGATTCTTTCATACCTCTTTAACCTGTCTCTGTTTCTCTCCTCTTGTTTCTTCTTCTTGCTTAATTTCTGCCTTCCTCACTGATGTGTTCTTCTGTCATTTCGCTGTTCCTGCTTCCTGTTGAACATTTCCCTTCAAATTTCAAGATGAATTATACGCTCAGAAGCTGAAGTACAAGGCGATCAGCGAGGAGCTGGATCACGCCCTCAATGACATGACTTCCTTGTAAAGGCTCTTCATCTATCGGTCTCTGCCTCTCTCTCATACCCTGTGAAGCTCTTCTCTAAGTTCCCAATTCTGCCAGAGCTCTGGCTGTTCACCGTTGTGCCTTTTTCCTCTTTGGCTCACTTTTCTGTCTCTGTTTAAAAGAAAAAAAAAACTGATAATTATATTTTAAGGAAAAATAAAGTACTAATTTGTTCCATTGTAGCTTTCCTTACTGTGTCTTATTATAAATTCAGTTAAATATTGTATGGTCAAACCATTTTCTCTTGTATTCAAGTGACCTTTTAATTAACAGTTCAGTTGGTGTGGGTGTGCGAGACACTGCACCTTGCAACACACGTGTCATGAACAGGGCAAAATATCTCTAATACAGGCTTCCTCCAAGGTTTGTAAATGGTGGATAGATGGCTGTGTTTTTTAAAGAGCAAATAATGACCCTCCAGTATTCAGATCTTTGATTGTGTGGGTAGGAAAGTGGATGCTTAGTTACATATGCACGAGGCTTCATCAAACCAGTAGTGTTTGTCAAAGTTGTTTTTGTTTTGAACACCACAATGCTAAAGTAGTTGACTTTATGGTTGGTGCCAGTATTTTTGAACAATATGATCTATTGCATTAATTTGAAGGTATTTTATTTACATGTCTAACTGTATAAATATGCATTAACTATACCATAAAATACATTTGATGCTTAAGGTACTTGTTCATTAATGCATAATATTTTAGTAAACTGGGTTATTACGGAAGATTTATATATTTGAGTGTTGGAGTTTCATGTTCAGCTCCAGTCTGTGGTATTCAAAATGTTACATTTACACAATCTAACCGTGCTTAAAGCTTTTGACAAAGGACGTCCAAAGATAATGCTATTAGCTCAATTGACCATGTAGTTATCCCATTGTGAGTGCAAGTGTGTCCCTTTGTGTCTGTCCTAGATTTCATTGGTAGTTCGTCCTGGGTGGGTGTATACCTTGTATACATTTTTTGAAATGGGTTGGGGCTCCCTGTCTGGGTGAGTTGAATAAATTAATAAACTGGTGGGAGTGTGTGTGTTATAAATGAAGCTAAATCAAAAGTAAAAACTTTTATTATTTATTTTTATTATTATTATTACAAAACAGACTTCCAAAATATTTACAATTCTTCAGCATAGCTTGTTTGTTCAACTGCTTCTCATATTATGGTGACAAAATATTTTTTATTAATTAGATGTGTGCTGCATCAGTCATATCTGCTAAATTGTACAAATGAAACCATGTGTTCTGTTTGTTGACCTTTCTACCCTAATTCACCTTTAGTCATGTGTGCTATTATTATTCTGTGAATTTGAAATGGTTTGGCCCCATTTCTCCTTTAATAGCACAAACAAGAGTAAGTTTTCTTTAAAGAGCATTGCAGCCTGAATGTTAAGATATCAGAATGGTACATCGGTCCAGTAGTATCATAACTTTGGGAAGGTTTCCTGCCACTTTAATTTCCCCACATTTTTGTGAATGTTTGAGCTTTTATATTAAATGTGCATTTACATGCAGATACAGTGCATACTGTACATACACAATGTAAAACAAAATCAGTTTTAAGACTGATATGGAAAGGGATGCACAGCTCAGACCGGAGTTGCAAAACTGGTTTACGTTGTGAAACTGTTGTATTTTGTGCTTTTATTTGCATGGAAAGTAAGAGATGAATATAATTGCAGGTACAGGATTGTCACAACAACCTTATCACTGTTTTTTATTTTTCTAAGTCTGTGCTTATTTATGTGTGTTCTAAGATTCTTAATCTTCTGCGTCCATCTTTATTTTGAAAAATAAGAAATGCACATGGAAATTTGGAATCATTAAAGGTTCTCCCGCATTAAAAAAATAAATAAATAAATAAAGGTGCAAATAGAAAACAGTGGAGTAAGTCTTAGTGGAAAGGGTCATCTGTAGTTGAAATAATGGTTACATGGCATTTGCTTGTAATTTTGACAAGAGTGCCTTTAAACTGCTGGGATAGAAGTGTCTTAAGTGGGAATATTTGTTCCACCTGCTCCTCTATATTCCATGTGTTGCTGAAGTATACATACTGTATGTAGCCGGTGGATACCATCGACAGTGAGAGTATAAATTTTAATGTTTAAGTAAGGTAATCTGTATGTCAGAAGCGTCCAGTTTATTACTGTCATATTTCCTTGAGTTTGCAACCATATAGAAAAGAAAGTCCTCATGCATCAAACTGAAGTTCACAGTATTTGAAAATAAGGCCACTATTGAAAGGTACAAAGTAAAGTCATGTCCGTAAAGATGAGTAATATTAAGAATGTTTAACTAAAAATTTCACTGTGGTATTTTGCAGCCTTACAATATACAGCAAGTGATGTTTTCCATTTTAGAAATGAAAAGTAACTCCTACAACTGCTTCATCAAGCATATAAATATTGCACCTCAGTGTGACTTGTATCCCACAGCAGTTTATTATAAGATGTTAAGTAATTGAGTATCCAGAAATGCATGTGCTGTTACAAGCCCAAAAGTAGAAGAAAGAACACTTCAAAAACTAAAGGTTAAGTTCAAACGTGACAATGCGCCTAGATAAATCTTGCAACCAGTTGATGCTCTAAAAACACAAGTGTGTGTCTGTACATTTTACATTTTTCTCATGTTTTAAGATATTGGTGACCCCAAGTGGTAGTATATTTGTTGAATTGGGTTTAATTTGCCTGCTCCCCTTTTACATTACATTTCCGTATTCCTAAATCTCTTTCAAATCCTGCCCGCTTCCTTAGGTTTAAAGAAAATTGCTTGTTCATGCATTGCATGATTCTTGTGAAAATGTCCAGCATATTGCAGTACCCAATCTGAACTTTCAAACCAACCCACAGACTCAAGCAGATTCATGCACTGTTTGCTCTTCTATTAAGTGGTCACCGCTGAGCTAGACAAAGCTCAGAAGCTTTTTTTTTTTCCCCAACTTTCAATTCCTGCCCACAACTGCAGCTTTGCAAAGGATAGAAATTGAAACAAATGTCTATTTCGGTGACTAATAGTTAATTGCAGACTAAAACCCGAGAGCTAATCACGAATGGTTCTACCATCAAAAAGGAAAGGGCGGACATTGGTCATGGGTGAGGAGAGGAAAGTGAGTGACAGACTGCCCTGTGGCTAGGATTGCTGACTCATTAACCAATTCCTTGGCTCTCCAGCACTATTTCAGTTGTACTCCTATTTTTGGCCTTCATTCGTGAAGAGACTAGTCTGCAAGTAACTGTTTCTCAATGTTGTATCCACATGTATATAAAATCGACAATATGATAGGCGCAGCCATAAAATTTGAGACATTCAGCCAGCTCCAGGTTAGGTTCATATGTGTCTGGAAGGTGCGACGTGGTTGAGCTGATGGAAAATCCAGCCGGTGGTAACTTGAAAGTTATAAATAGAGGGCTTTGGCTCAATTTGGTCAATGTATTCTGTTCAGGTTGATTATAGGTTATGTGTTTAGTTTTTTGTGTTGTTTTTTGCCCCCTACTAACACAATACACCCTTCTAGCTTACTTAATTTACAATTGTTTGCTACCTGTGGGTACATTAACATTTATATTGCCAGTCTTCATGCACATCAGAACAGGTAATCTACCTGAAGTTAAACTTATTTGGGCCTGATCAGTATTTGAATGGGATACAAACAAGAAAAAGCTGCTGGAAGAGGTGTTTGGAAAGGCCAGCGGGGGGATGCTTACCCTGTGGTCTGTGTGTGGATTTTATTGTCTCAGTGCAGTGATGGAAACGATCTGCTGTATTAAAAAAAAAAAAAAAAAAAAATACACAAACAAAAAAATGTTGCTGTCCTTCGGATGAGACATAAGGTCCTGACTCTTTGTGGTCATGAAAGATCTTTGGTTATTCTTTGAAAAGAGTAAGGTACTTCCTAATGTTCTGGCTAAATTGCCTACCATGGATGGTCAGTCTGTCCCTTATTGACCAATTCTCTTTCATCCCTTCACTGCTTAACTGCTAATGGGTGGTGAACATATGTGGGCATAAATGGCTGCTGTCATATCATCCAGGTAGAATGCCACATAATTCTAAAGTACTTTTGAGAACAGTAGAAATGTGTTATGTAAATGAAATTATTATTGCAAACATTTTATAATAAACTGATGAAACCCACAAATAAAACTTTCCTGAGTTCTCATATCCGTACAGTTCTGGTATCTTTTACAGAATTCTGACGTTCACAAGATTCTCAGCCTGTTAGTAATGTACATGGCAGTACTCAACATGATGCTTCTTGGTAACTCATATATAGCATCCAAACTCTGTTGGGTTGATGAAAACAAATCTTTTGCATTGCACAAATGTTCAGAGTGCTACCCAGATCTTTCAACATTTAAGAAAAAAACAAAAAAGTAAACACTTAGAATGTATATGAGTGTAATGAAAAATCTGCAATCTGCAAGCCAATCAGAGGGCTTCACATTCCTGTTTAGTGACCACTGTATAGTCTATCACTGCAGAGCTTTTGAAATTATACTGTGGCCACACTTAAATAACATAATATGAAGATGGCCATTGACTTTTTTCCAAATTACAATTCAAGGCAGTTACAGCATCAGCAGAATTTTTGGTATTCCAGTAGAGTAAGCATTGTCAACCATTACCACACAACATGATGATCCTATTTCAGTAACATATGAAATGTATGTAAGTTATGTACAGGAGGAAAATACTGCGAATAGCATAATCTGTGATAAATGTTGAAAAAGGATACATTTGTAAATGACGACAATTCAAGGAAAGGTTTCTTTAGCTCATCCGGTATGGTGTTTAATTCCTAGAACTTAAAAGCTGTAAGCTTGCAACATGGCACAAAAACATCTGGCACAAAACAACTGCCAACCCAGATATTAAAGAGGGCAGTGGCTAGTGTATTTAAATACAATCCATCAAGATTTAATGTGTCTGGAATTAATTTTGTTTGGCCAAGAAAGAAACATCTGATAGGGTTTTATGAGTCATAAAGGAGCCTTTGAACTCACCAGGGCAGTTTTATTTACTGTAACATGCTTTACAGTAGTACTTTTTAAAAAAAAAAAATCATGCTTTGAGAAAGATGCATTTTGTGAAGAACTGTAATTGAAGATGGGAGATTTAAAATCTATTAATATACACCACATAGCTTATGATGAATGTTTGAGTGGCACAAGAAGCAGCACATTCATAAAACCTTTTTATACATTCATAGTACATCTTTCATGATACCTGATAATTTATACAATGTCATGTGAAATTATTGCCTTCCCATGATCAAGATGCAAAATACAATCTGTTTGCTGTCTTTGAAGTTGCTGTCAATTTTAATTGGTATGAAGTCTGTCATATTGTTTTTATTTTGCAGTTGCAAAGCAGCATGTGACTAACCAACAAGAATGCATTTTGTAAAAATGTTGCTGTTTCTTGTTTCACAACAGAAAAATTATCAAGTGCCAAAGAGGAGAACTTGGGGATGCATCAAGTCCTGGACCAGACACTACAAGAACTCAATAGCTTATAAACCAAAACCAAACAAATGGTCAACATTCCAGGGATATTTCCATTTATTCCACACCAGGGAGCCTCTCGTTCCTGTAACCACAACAGGCGGTGGGGTGAAGGAACCTGCAATTTTGCTGGGTTTTTTTTTTTTTTTTTTTTTTTTTGCCTGCCACTGCAACATTTTAAGAAAGTCACGCTCTGTTTCTGCCACCCTCCTGTGCTCTCACCATTTTCTTTTACCCCCTTATTTGCCCCATTGTATTCCCTTCATTTTGTGAAATTTAAACACATTTTGATGCATGAAAGAGTCATTTGAGCAGTGGGTGGGTAAAGTCTGGCATTTTCTTGTAAAGGTCTAAATACAGATGCAACTGTACATTATAGTTGAAGATCAGTATTTGTAACTTTTTTTTTTTTTTTTTTTAAAGGGGTTGTTAGAGGAAAGCCTGTTGTAATTGACTTTGCTTTACATTTGAATGAAGTTTATATCTTCCATGGTTCCAAAATTATTTTTTTCGTGTTTGGAAACCCAAAAGTGGTGATCAATTTTGATTACATTTTATGTTTCCAGTTGCTAGTTGGCTCATTCAGAATTTTGTCATTTCAACTGTGCAGGCCTTCACGGAGAGATGTCGTCAAATAATTTGGGCGGGAAAAAAAAAAAAACTATCCTTGTGGTTCTTTAACCTGTTGGTTTGTAGTTGTGGCAGGCCCTCGTTTTTCATCAGCTCAAAATTGGGGAGACTAGCTTCAAAACCAAAGTCTACATTGATATTGTTCATCTGTGTCATTCTGTGAGTTTGTCAGACAGTCTCATGCCTGTATTCCTTAAAATTTATATTTTTAAAAATGACTTCACCTTTCTTAGCTTTCTATCTAATAAATTTTTACAAAAAAATTGTGTTTTTTTTTTGTTTGTTTGTTTTTTTTTTGCTTCTGCTTCCAGTCCAGTGTTTGGTTTGTTATTCAAGATAATTGATTAATTATTAGTGGTGGTTCTTGAATCTGGTCTCTGCTTTTTTTTTATCTTTAATCTGGAGTGCATTTCTGTTCCCAACTCTGGACATTACTTTTTTTTTTTTTTTCCCCCAAAAGTGGTTTTATCCAAAGCAGCTTATAGTTTATATGTGCATGAACAGAAAGTGTGAATGTATATGGAAACAAACCCAACAAGCTTTTCATTGGTCAACATTGTTTACATTTGCTTGATTCGTTAGACGACTTGGACAGTCAGTGTTCTGCCATTCAAAGTCATTTACTCGTGTAATTAACTGCATACTTAGATTCACTTGACATGTTGGAACTGAGAATATTCTGTCTACAACAATCGAATTATAGTACAGTAATCCCTCGCTATATCGCGCTTCGCCTTTCGCGGCTTCACTCCATCGCGGATTTTATATGTAAGCATATTTAAATATATATCGCGGATTTTTCACTGCTTCGCGGGTTTCTGCGGACAATGGGTCTTTTAATTTCTGGTACATGCTTCCTCAGTTGGTTTGCCCAGTTGATTTCATACAACAGACGCTATTGGCAGATGGCTGAGAAGCTACCCAACTTACTTTTCTTTCTCTCTCTCTTGCGCTGACTATCTGTGATCCTGACGTAGGGGGTGTGAGCAGGGGGGCTGTTCGCACACCTAGACGATACGGACGCTCGTCTAAAAATGCTGAAAGATTATCTTCACGTTGCTACCTTCTGTGTGCAGCTTTTAAGTATGCTGCATGGTGCTTCGCATACTTAAAAGCTCAAAGGGCACGTATTGATTTTTTTCTCTGTCTCTCTCTCTCTCTCTCTCTGCTCCTGACGGAGGGGGTGTGAGCTGCCACCTTCAACAGCTTTGTGCCGCGGTGCTTCGCATACTTAAAAGCCAAACAGCCCTATTGATTTGTTTGCTCCTTTGAAGAGGAAGATATGTTTGCATTCTTTTAATTGTGAGACTGAACTGTCATCTCTGTCTTGTCATGGAGCACAGTTTAAACTTTTGAAAAACAGACAAATGTTTGTTTGCAGTGTTTGGATAATGTTCCTGTCTCTCTACAACCTCCTGTGTTTCTGCGCAAATCTGTGACCCAAGCATGACAATATAAAAATGACCACATAAACATATGGTTTCTACTTCGCGGATTTTCTTATTTCGCGGGTGGCTCTGGAACGCAACCCCCGCAATGGAGGAGGGATTACTGTACTTTATTTTCCACTTGTTTTACCTTTTGCTTTTTGGTACATTTATAGCTTTTTCTGTACAATAAAGACAAGGAGTAGAGATTTGAATTTGACTAGTAGTTATGGAGGGCGACACAGTTCAGGCCAAGACTGTGATCTTGGGCAATTGTAGACAATTCTTGACGGGAATTGGGGTGTAAGATGTCTTAGATTG
Source organism: Erpetoichthys calabaricus (assembly GCF_900747795.2). Lineage (NCBI taxonomy): Eukaryota > Metazoa > Chordata > Cladistia > Polypteriformes > Polypteridae > Erpetoichthys > Erpetoichthys calabaricus. The sequence continues at coordinate 146,952,862 of NC_041405.2, read as the reverse complement.
CCCACTGGCAGAACAAATGTGTACAACCCTGCTAATGTAGATGGGCTGCCACAAGTAGTGGTCTGTACTAAGAGCCCCAGATATAGATAATAAAATTTCCCCAAAAGCACAGGTAATTATAAAGATAATGTGTCTCCATGCTACCTGTTGTTGTGGTTGGGACGGTTAAATTGCCCCTTTAAAGGTTGCAAGAATGCAGAAGTACAGGGCTGCTCTTGGTGTAGTGTCAGGAGATCAAGCACAAGGACTTACACACACCAAAGTCCTGACTCTGAGGAGTTAAGTGTGGCGATCAGCTGGATGAATGACTGCAGAAGGGAGAAAAGTACAAAAGGTGTGGTATGTGTTGGATTATTATGTGCACTTGGAACCCCACCCAAGGACAAATGGCCATGCTAGTTAGGCTATGTTGTGCAGCCAGGGGTTTTATACCTTCCTTATGTTCTTGTGAATAAAACACTGTTTAATGATAGATACTTTATTAATCCCAAGGGGAAATTCACATGCTCCAGCAGCAGCATACTGATAAAGAAAATATTAAAGAGTGATAACAATGCAGGTATAACGGACAATAACTTTGTATAATGTTAACGTTTACCCCCCTGGGTGGAACTGAAGTGTCGCATAGTGTGGAGGAGGAACGATAATGTGTGTATGTATACAGTATATAGACACACGTATATACAGTGGTGTGAAAAACTATTTGCCCCCTTCCTGATTTCTTATTCTTTTGCATGTTTGTCACACAAAATGTTTCTGATCATCAAACACATTTAACCATTAGTCAAATATAACACAAGTAAACACAAAATGCAGTTTTTAAATGATGGTTTTTATTATTTAGGGAGAAAAAAAATCCAAACCTACATGGCCCTGTGTGAAAAAGTAATTGCCCCCTTGTTAAAAAATAACCTAACTGTGGTGTATCACACCTGAGTTCAATTTCCGTAGCCACCCCCAGGCCTGATTACTGCCACACCTGTTTCAGTCAAGAAATCACTTAAATAGGAGCTGCCTGACACAGAGAAGTAGACCAAAAGCACCTCAAAAGCTAGACATCATGCCAAGATCCAAAGAAATTCAGGAACAAATGAGAACAGAAGTAATTGAGATCTATCAGTCTGGTAAAGGTTATAAAGCCATTTCTAAAGCTTTGGGACTCCAGCGAACCACAATGAGAGCCATTATCCACAAATGGCAAAAACATGGAACAGTGGTGAACCTTCCCAGGAGTGGCCGGCCGACCAAAATTACCCCAAGAGCGCAGAGACGACTCATCCGAGAGGTCACAAAAGACCCCAGGACAACGTCTAAAGAACTGCAGGCCTCACTTGCCTCAATTAAGGTCAGTGTTCACGACTCCACCATAAGAAAGAGACTGGGCAAAAACGGCCTGCATGGCAGATTTCCAAGACGCAAACCACTGTTAAGCAAAAAGAACATTCGGGCTCGTCTCAATTTTGCTAAGAAACATCTCAATGATTGCCAAGACTTTTGGGAAAATACCTTGTGGACTGATGAGTCAAAAGTTGAACTTTTTGGAAGGCAAATGTCACGTTACATCTGGCGTAAAAGGAACACAGCATTTCAGAAAAAGAACATACCAACAGTAAAATATGGTGGTGGTAGTGTGATGGTCTGGGGTTGTTTTGCTGCTTCAGGACCTGGAAGGCTTGCTGTGATAGATGGAACCATGAATTCTACTGTCTACCAAAAAATCCTGAAGGAGAATGTCAGGCCATCTGTTCGTCAACTCAAGCTGAAGCGATCTTGGGTGCTTCAACAGGACAATGACCCAAAACACACCATCTACCTCTGAATGGCTGAAGAAAAACAAAATGAAGACTTTGCAGTGGCCTAGTCAAAGTCCTGACCTGAATCCAATTGAGATGCTATGGCATGACCTTAAAAAGGCGGTTCATGCTAGAAAACCCTCAAATAAAGCTGAATTACAACAATTTTGCAAAGATGAGTGGGCCAAAATTCCTCCAGAGCGCTGTAAAAGACTCATTGCAAGTTATCACAAACGCTTGATTGCAGTTATTGCTGCTAAGGGTGGCCCAACCAGTTATTAGGTTCAGGGGGCAATTACTTTTTCACACAGGGCCATGTAGGTTTGGATTTTTTTTCTCCCTAAATAATAAAAACCACCATTTACAAACTGCATTTTGTGTTTACTTGTGTTATATTTGACTAATGGTTACATGTGTTTGATGATCAGAAACATTTTGTGTGACAAACATGCAAAAGAATAAGAAATCAGGAAGGGGGCAAATAGTTTTTCACACCACTGTATGTATGGGATAGTCAGAGAGATGCAGAAAGTAGACAAGAGTACAAGGAGATAAGGCGTAAGGTGAAGAGAGAGGTGGTGAAGGCTAAAGAAAAGGCGTATGATGAGTTGTATGAGAGGTTGGACACTAAGGAGGGAGAAAAGGACCGGTGGGCTAGACAGAGGGACCGAGCTGGGAAAGATGTGCAGCAGGTTAGGGTGATAAAGGATAAAGATGGAAACGTACTCACAAGCAAGGAGAGAGTGTTGAGCAGATGGAAAGAGTACTTTGAGAGGCTGATGAATGAAGAGAACGAGAGAGGGAGAAGAGGTTGGATGATGTAGAGATATTGAATAAGGAAGTGCAACAAATTAGCAAGGAGGAAGTGAGGACAGCTATGAAGAGGAAGAAGAATTGGAAGGCTGTTGGTCCAGATGACAGCATGGTGGTGGTGTTTAGGAGAGATGGTAATGGAGTTTTTAACCAGATTGTTTAATGCAAACCCTTAAAAATGAGAGGTTGCCCGAGGAGTGGAGAAGAAGTGCACTGGTACTGATTTTGAAGAATAAGGGGGATGTGCAGGACTGCAGTAACTACAGGTGGATAAAATTGATGAGCCACATCATGAAGTTATGGGAAAGAGTAGTGGAAGCTCGGTTATGAAGTGAGGTGATGATTAGCAAGCAGCAGTTTGGTTTCATGCCAAGAAAGAGTACCACAGATGTGATGTTGGCTCTGAGGATGTTGATGGAGAAGTTTAGAGAAGGCCAGAAGGAGTTGCATTGCGTCTTTGTGGACCTGGAGAAAGAATATGACAGGGTGACAAGAGAGGAGCTGTGGTATTGTATGAGGAAGTCGGGAGTGGCAGAGAAGTACGTAAGAGTTGTACAGGATATGTACGAGGGAAGTGTGACAGTGATGAGGTCTGCGGTTGGAATGATGCTGGAGATGGGATTACATCAGGAATCGGCTCTGAGCCCTTTGTTATTTGCAATGGTGATGGACAGATTGACAGATGAGTTGAGATGGGAGTCCCCATGGACTATGATGTTTGCTGATGACATTATGATCTGTAGCGATAGTAGGGAGCAGGAGCAGACCCTGGAGAGGTGGAGATATGCTCTAGAGAGCAGAGGAATGAAAGTCAGTAGGACCACTAAGACAGAATGCATGTGTGTGAATGAGAGGGAGGTCAGTGGAATGGTGAGGATGCAGGGAGTAGAGTTGGTGAAGATGGAGTACAGTACAGAGTAATGGGGATTGTGGAAGAGAGGTGATAAGAGTGCAGGCAGGGTGGAGTGGGTGGAGAAGAGTGTCAGGAGTGATTTGTGACAGACGGGTATCAGCAGGAGTGAAAAGGAAGGTCTACAGGATGGTAGTGAGCCCAGCTATGCTATATGGGTTGGAGACTGTGGCACTGACCAGAAAGCAGGAGACAGAGCTGGAGGTGGCAGAGTTAAAGATGCTAAGATTTGCATTGGGTGTGACGAGGATGGACAGGATTAGAAATTAGGACATTAGAGGGTCAGCTCAGGTGGGATGGTTTGGAAACAAAGTCAGAGAGGCGAGATTATGTTGGTTTGGACATGTGCAGAGGAGAGATGCTGGGTATACTGGGAGAAGGATGCTAAGGATAGAGCTGACAGGTAAGGGGAAAAGAGGAAGGCCTAATAGAAGGCTTATGGATGTGATGAGAGAGGACATGCAGGTGATGGGGGGTGACAGAACAAGATGCAGAGGACAGAAAGATAAGGAAAAAGATGACCCGCTGTGGCGACCTCTAATGGGAGCAGCCAGAAGAAGAAGAAGATTAGACGGTCAGCTCGGGTAGGACGGTTGGGAGGCAAAGTCAGAGAGGCGAGATTGCGTTGGTTTGGACATGTACAGAGGAGAGATGCTAAGGATAGAGCTGACACGTAAGGGGAAGAGAGGAAGGCCTAAGAGAAGGTTTATGGATGTGGTGATGGGTGTGACAGAGCAAGATGACAAGGACAGGAAGATATGGAAAAAAAAATGATCTGCTGAGACGACCCCTAATGGGAGCAGCTGGAAGATGAAGAAGAAAAGGATGGATTACTTCACCAGATTAGGTAATGATTTTATCTTTCTTCCGTGCTCATGTATATTTTGTTTTTTATCCCGCTATAACTGCACTTTCTTCCTTATTGTGTTGACAGGAAAATGCATGTTAGTTTGTGAGGGCTGCCATAAAATTCATGTAGGAGATCATACTGTATGTTTGCTGTCTGTTTTTTCTGTTTGGTTCATTTTAATACATTGGCAGATAATCATAGCCTAGCAAAGCTGGATTTGCTTCAAGAAGGTAAAAGCTCACCCCTAATGGACTTCCCTTCAGAACAGGTCATCCACCTGAAACTAAGTGTGTTCAGGCCCGGCCATTACTTGGATGGGAAGCCATCTAGCTGCTGGAAGAGGAGTTGTTGAGGCCAGCAGGGGTGCTAACCCTATCTGTGTGAGGATCCCAATGCTCCAGTGCAGTGATAAGGACACTGTTCCGTAAAAATGGCACCATCCTTCAGATGAGACATAAAACTGAGGTCCTGACTCTTTGTGGTCATTAAACATCCCTGGGCATCCTTCACAAAGAGCAGGGTGTATCCTGATGTCCTGGCTAAATTTCCCACCTAGGCCTAGTCATTATGGCCCTCTAATCATCCCCAGCCTCTAATTGGCTAACTGTCTCAACACTTCACCACCTGACAGCTGATGTGTGGTGAGTGTACTGGTGCAAAAATGGCTGTCATCGCATCATCCCAGTGGATGCTACACATTAGTGGTGGTTAAAGTGGCTCCCCGCTCACTGAAGGCTTTGATTTACGAGGAAAGCACTATACCAATGTAAAGAATAAATTATTACTGTATGGCACAGTTACAAACACACACACAGTATTGCTAATTAATCTATCATGGCATTAGGAAGGAACTCTTAAAAGCAAAATCGGAACATGGCATTGCATCCCAGCCAGGATTTGAAACTGGGGCCCATAATGCCATTCGTTGTACTGTGGACACACTTTTATAAATTAAATGATACTCTCACTCTTAAATCTGATCAATCCAATTCAGGGTTGGTGGAGAGCTGGGGACTTTCCTGTCAGCATTGGGTACAAGGTAGGAAATCAGCCTTGAACAGGGCACTGGTCCAACACAGGGCTCAATCGTGGACACGCTTACACCTGAATGGAGCTATTATGGAATCTCCAGTTAATCTAACATGTATATTATTACACATGAGGGAGAAAAGCCTATGCAGACTGCACACATGTAATGGGCAAATGCAGGATTTGAATCTAAGATAAGGCTAAAATAATCAGATCCCTTAACTGTTAACTGAGTGTTGCTAACAGTTTAGGATTGAACAAATTTGAAAATTACATTTTAAGTGCAAGGTGATGGGGACCTCTGGTGGCCACAATATAGTAATGCAACTGTCCTACTGAGTATCAGTTAACCTCAGATTTCCTGGTAGTTGGTTCCATCACAAGGTTAATGAGAGAGCCAGCTGGCCATGGAACTAAATTAACAGGTCTAACAAGAATCGGATTCTAATTAGGAAACGATGAAACAAAATTGGTTGTAATTTCTTAATTAGAAACACATTCTTGTTGTTCATTAAACCCATTATTTAATTCCATGGTCTCATTCCACCACAGTACACTTCTCCAGAACAGTTGTTGTTCCTTCTCCCAAGAGCACCATCCAAATATTTCGAGGGCCTGAGCAGATCAATATAACCAAGACCCTCACCTTTCTTTATTTTCAGATATTGTGTGATGGATGCAGGTTAGCTGGTCATGTGTGGCTTGTTTTATTTCATCGTTGGCCTGCTAATTAAGTAATAAAGAAACAATGAAGGCGTCCAAGTCTTAAATGGCAAGTTAGTTACAATTAAGGCAAAAGAGTCCATTAGCAGCAAAAATGGGTCACTAATTAAGAAATGGGTTAGAATGGAAACCCGCAGCTACAGCGGCATTCCAGGACCGGAGTTGGTGACCCCTGAAGTTCAGTTCACCTATTCTCGACTGTGCACTTCAGTAACTGTACTCAGTAGCGATAAACTTGTATGTTTTTTAGAACTGAAAGAAAACTTCCAGCTGGCAGGCAAGTCAAAGTGTGCAATGCTGGAAAAAAGACAGCAATTCTTTAGGCAGGGCAAGCAAATAATGATGTACGTTTACACAAAATAAAGAATTCTGTGACTGCAGATCAAACCATTTTTGTAAATATTCCTGATATCAGAATAATGACAATTAGGGTCTTGAAACAACACCAAATTGGAATGAAGCAGATCTGCAGAGCAGTCCATGAGAGAAACGGTGTTAAGGAAGTGAGGTGCAATATATGAACAAAAGTATGTGGACACCCCTCCAAATGATTACATGTGTTTCATTGTTAACAGGTGCATAAACTCGAGCGCTTATCCATACAATCTCCGTTGACAAATATCAGCATATCATTGTCATAGGATGCCACTTTTGCCATAAGTCAGTAAGCGTAAGATCTGCCCCTGTCAAGTGTGACTGCTATCAGTGTTTTTCGTATACAAGTATGGGAATCGTGAAAAGATGATTTTGAAGATTTTGATGAATCCCAACGTTTTAGACCTTCTTGAGCCCAAAAATGCCATTTTTGGAATTATGTTTCTGTGTGTGTATGTGTGTATATATGTAAATATGATAACTTGAGTACGCTTTCACTTAGGTCAACCAAATTTTGCATACAAGTATTAGGTGCAAAACATAGATCTCTATCAACTTGTGGGCTGTTTCCATTAACCGGAAGTGGAACTTTACCTTTTACTCATCTAGCTGCAGAGTCCGATTTACTGTATTCAACTTTACTTTTAGAATAACTGTTCAATATATTAATTTGATTTAATGTTGTTGATGGTTCTTTAATGTACATAATATAAAAATCTAATAATTGTCTTGTGGTTTACTCCTTAAATATCCATCCCCATTTCTGAGTATACGAGAACGTCGAGGGGAGACCACTCTCGATTTATTGAAATTCAGACTGTCTGTGTATCTGTGTGTAAACACAATAACTCAAAAACGCTTTGACCTGGTCAATGAGATTTTGTACTCCTGCTTTATATCAACAATAAGAAATCCTATCAACATTTGGGCCACTTCTGGCAATCGGAAGTGGTACTTTAACTGAATACTTTTGTGAATGTTCAAGTAAACTATAGTTATAATTACAAATAGATGATTCAAGTTTTGTATAGATGTAATGATAAAAAGCAAACAAATATGGTATTTGGGAAAAATAACTCATTTATTATTTTAACCACCATCTGAATTTTTTGTATAATTGAAATATAAATGTGTACACAATATTAAAAACTGTATTCAATATAACGTGTATTCTTTTAATAACTATTATTTTTATTTTAATATATACATCATCAATAACACGTAAACACTGAACATACCATGCAAATATAAAGATGTAATGGGAACAATAAGCTGCAACGTCCCCGTCATGTTCCGCCGTCATTGTCATAATTAAATGTAGCTAATGCAGTTTTACCTATAGCAATTTATTGCAACAAATATTATATAATACTAGCTGTGTAAGCCTGTGCTATAAAAAGCCCGGGGTCCTAGAAACCATTGCAATTGTCAGAAAAAAAATTGAAATGTAGAGATGTCAGGTAATTGAAAGGAACTACTCTGGGCATCTCTCACTTAGGAGGATTCGTTTTGCCAATGTGCATGCATCGCTTGTGCATTAGTAGCTAAGCGACTTTGTCTTTCTTTGGAGGTTTTGTTTTGCCAACATGCTCCCCTCGCTTCTGTATTAACGGCGGGAGGAAATGTAAAAGAGATACCGTTTTCCTGATGTTAGCAGCTAAGCAACTTTGTCTTTCTTCTGAGCTTTTATTTTGCTGATGTGCTGGCCTCACTTGTTTTATTAGCGGCTAATCGCAGAATAAATCTCGACGAGGCCAGAACAGCCGCCAACGATCGTCCTGCATGGAAACGAGTTGTGAAGGAGATCCGACAACCACTGGCACCCACAGCAGCGTATGGGCTTAGGAGCCGATCCAGACCCAACGCCAGCTAGGGATCAAAGAAGAAGACGAAGAAAGAAGAAGATTAGCGGCTAAGTGAGTTTCCTGTTTCCTTGGAGGCGGAGCCCTTATCCCGACTCCACCTCTCACTTCCAGGCTTTATGTGTAGATGTTTATATATAAAACTAACACTTTTTCTATGTTTTTAGGTGACTATAACTTTTTATTTTGCATGTAATCTAAATAATGCATATGTAATCATGAATAAATTACACCACCGTTTTCAACCTCCCTAAGTGCAAAAATATCATTTTAATATAAAGTTCGATTATAAATAGAGATAAATGATTGTGTATCAATATTATCAATTAGTTATGATGAGAAACAAACAGATCTGATATTTGAGAAATATTGTGCAACTGAAAGTGGCTCTGATTACCTTTTCTTCCATCTCAGTATACGAGAAAGTCGAGGGGAGCGCACTACCGATTTTTGTAATTAAAAAAGGTGGCTGTAGCTGCAGGTGTGTAAGACAGGTTCAAGCATGGGTAAAACGCGTGCCAAAAGAAATCTCTCAGTCCAAAAGTTTTAAAATATTTAGTGAAAATTCAAAGCAAATAATCCACACATGAATGAAAAAAAGGTTGTTACACACGTAGAATAAAAGGCCAAAGAATTTAGAAAAAATGTACCTTTAAACTTAGCTTTTCTTAAACTTTAGTTGTTTCTATAATTAAAGATGCTTTACTACTTCTTCTGTATTCTTTAAATGTACAGCGCTGCACATTCAATAAAGCACAGTCTTTCATGTTACTTGGCATGGTTTAAAACCATGTACCCTCTATGCCTTACACATGCAAAGGCAAGTCACTAACGGAGTATAAAGTATAGTCAGAGAGGCTAGAAATAGTTAGAATATATCAATTCAACTTATGGGGATTGTAAAAACCTCCCATAGACTATGCACTAATATTTAGGAAAATAATTATATAACTTAAATAACTAGCAAATGGCTCTTACAGTGGTGGTATGCATATGTTGCAATTGGATCAAGTATGAGGTACTGTGAAAGTATATGGAGTCCCAGCACTATGTTTTGATTATTTTGTGAAACATAATGTTTAAAGTTTGAAATTGACAAATCATCAAGTGAACTGTACTGCATAATATTGTGCTTGACAGTCTAAAATTAGTGAAATTCTAAAATGTATCAATATCAAACACAAGTTAATGACAAGCTCTACATTCTACAGAAAAAGTTATGTAGTCCTGCAAAGCAACCAATGCTTAAATCTGATTGAGTTTTAAAGAAAATTCCACACTTTTTGCATGTTTTCATCAGCTACAGTCTTCCCAATTCCACGGTGACGGAGTGCTGGTGCTGTTGCCTCGCAGTAAGAAAACCATGGTTACGCTTTGCGGGTCCTGTCTGTGTGGAGTTGCCCAAGTGCTTTGAGTAGTGAGAAAAGTGCTATATAAACGTAAAGAATTATTATTATGTCTTTGCCTTTAGTGTTAATGGCTGATTGTCCTCCTTGTAATAGCCATGAATTAACGCATCTTGCCGAATCAAAGCGTGGGAGTGGAGGGCCAGCCAATCGTATGAAGAGATGGCTGGAGGCAGTGCTCGTCAGTAATGAGGCTCTCATTGGAGTGACAATTAGATTCATTTGTGAAAACCCACATTCGCACCCACTTGATGAAACTGGAATACAACTAAAAGCATGCAGTGGAGGCTGCAGTTTTTTCAATGAAGTACTGATGGAATCCGTGAATTGTGTCTCTTTTAGGTAACTGTAGACCAGTTACTGCTGCCGAGGTGCCGATACGCAGTACTGTCGTGTACTGTCACAAAACTAACGGGAGTTGTCTCCCCCAGACTTTCTTGTATACTCAGATATGGGGATGAATATTTGAGGAGTAAACTGCAAGACAATGATTTTTATATTATGTACAATAAAGAACAATCAACAACAAATCAAATTAATATATTGAACAATTACTATAAAAGTAAAGTTGAATCAATTGGGCTCTGCCGCTGCATGAATAAAACAGTACCACTTCCTGTTAGCGGAAATAGCAAAATTTGGTTGACCTAAGTGAAAGTGTACTCAAGTTATCATGTTTACACACACACACACAATTCCAAAACTTGTATTTTCAGACTCAGGGAGGTCTAAAACGTCGAGATTCATTAAAATCTTGAAATCAAATTTTTGGACGATTCCAATACTTTGTATAGGAGAAAGTAAAAAAAAAAAAAAGCCCAGATTCTGTTATTATGAAGTGGAAGCATCAGACTGAGATGCCACTAGGGGCCAGTAGCCATTTTGCTTCTACTTGAATGTAGACTGGAAGAAGAAAGCAGGCAGGCAGCAAAGACGGTTCTTTTTTTAGTAATCACTGGATTATAAGGTTGCAGTTGGACAAGGGGTTCAAGGTAGTACAATGTCATGGCGGTTAAGACAATTTGGATGGCTAACCCCTGTCCACAATAGGCTCTCCTGGTACAAAATTAGACAACCCTGGGTCAAGAATTAGATGTGCAAGTGAGCCAAGTGTTTTGTGTGTTAGTGAGGGTGCTTGACTACTATTCGATAAGCTGACAGTGGGTGAAAAATGCAGAATTTATCCACAGAGAAAAGATTTTAAAAATAAAATTTTGAAAAAAAGAAAACAATGAAAATGTACAATTATTAATATGAAATTTTATTTTTACATAATGCCACTTACAGCAGTAGGATTAAGACCGTGCATTACAGAACCATTCCAAAGTGTATCCAGCAATGTATTCAGTGCTGGAAAATGATAAACACTTCAGCACATTCAATATGACAGAACAGTAAGGAAAGCAAGACAAAAAGTGTGACAGATTAAAGAATGGCCATTAAACGGCTTTCATTTATACAGTAAGTGCTTATCACAGTCACCGTGTCTCCAGAGAGGCCTACAAAAGAAGTTAGTGCATTGCAAACAATCAGGTGTTCCCTTTAAGAGAAAAAAGATCAATGCTTTCTTTAAGAAAATCAAATGTATTGCTGAAAGAAAAAAAATTAAACCCAAGTCTTCCAGTAGGAGGAGCTTTCAAGCAGTAAGTCGTTATTGGGAGCCATTTTGGCCCAAAGAGGCACACAAGGTGTGTTCTGGGAGTCTGGACAACTAGGCCACACTTGCAGAGCAGTCAATCGGACACAAATAAATTAGAAAACAAATATTCATAACTTAGTCAAATGTTGAATTTTCATATGTTTGTTTACTTTAGAGAGATCTCTTTTTTTGTTGATTTTTTTAACCAATGATTCATATGGTGGTAACAATATAATCACATGTATTAGTAGAGTACATAAAACACCCAGGTTTATAACAGCATTTTACAATATCATAGCTAAATGGGGGCTGCACAGTGGCATTGTGGTAGCACTGCTGCCTTGTAGTAAGAAGACCACAGTTTACATCCCAGGTCCTCCCTGGGTGAAGTTTGTATTTTCTCTCGGTGTGTGCATGGGTTCCCTCCGAGTACCCACTGTTTCCTCCCACTTTCCAAAGAAAGACATGCAGGTTAGGAGAATTAGCAACGTTAAATTAGCCCAAGTGTGTGGTGTGCGTTTGCCCTGTGATGCTCTGACGCTCTGTCCAGTTTCTGTTCCTGCCTTGTGCCCTTTGCTAGCTCGGTTATGCTCCAGCACCAACACACAGCACTGATCCGGATTAAGCAGGTTAGAAAATGATGTGACAATGACATAGCCAAATGGGATTGTGGTGGCTCGGAGTTGCAAAATCAACCAGAATGTTCAAGCAAATTATAGAAAAAAACCCAATCTAAATACGTTAAATAGTTCTCTTGTGAAAAGCGGACAGACAGACAAATGTCGGAATATATATTTTGATATATATGTTGTAAGACAACAGCCAAATAGGTAAATGTCATAATTTATTCTATACATTTTATAGCTATTGTCATAGAGAATATTAGCAGAATCCATCCATCCACTTTCCAACCCGCTGAATCCGAACACAGGGTCACGGGGGTCTGCTGGAGCAAATCCCACCCAACACAGGGCACAAGGCAGGAACCAATCCCGGGCAGGGTGCCACCCCACCGCAGGACACACACAAACACACCCACACACCAAGCATACACTAGGGCCAATTTAGAATCGCCAATCCACCTAACCTGCATGTCTTTGGACTGTGGGAGGAAACCGGAGCGCCCGGAGGAAACCCACGCAGACACGGGGAGAACATGCAAACTCCACACAGGGAGGACCCGGGAAGCGAACCCAGGTCACCTAACTGTGAATTTACTTAATAAACTTTTTTCCCCAAAGATAGATTTATAACCCACTCCTTATTTTATTGTCTTTCTAAATAATTATTTCAAAGATGTGTTAATATACTGATCTTTATTACAGGCAGAAAAGGTCAACTGGTAAATAAAATAAATTAAAAAGCTAATGAGCAAAACCAATGAATGACATCTCATTCTCTGATTGTTTCGATTGAGTACTTCCATTGGGGTAACACAGTCGCCTGATGCCGAGAGACATTTGTCAAACAGCTTTTCTTGTTTTTTTAAAAAAGTGGAGTAAATTAAGAATAATTTTGCTGGATGGTTTTCCATCAAGTTTAAATTTGAACACTCGGGTGGAACATGAAGCTTGCTTTCTATTGGCCTATCTGGCTCTTGTGTCCAATTGGCTTTTCCACAATATAATGAATTAGTTCAGCCTCCTCTTTAAGACCATGTAGGAACATTTTTAAAAATTTGTCTAAAAGAGGATCTCCCCACCCCACCCAAAGAACAACCAAATGCTAGATGGATGTAAGAAAACAGAACTGCCTGGCATTTTCCAGATTAGGGGGAAAGAGTGTCCCTTAAACCCAATTCAAGGATTCTGCTGCTTCAAGAGACTCAATCAATGCTGTTTTCTTCTGAATGAGCAACCTGTTGAAGCAAATTGAGACCAAGATTTTTTCCACAAGTTAAGCCAACAAATAACTCATGTTATCGAATATATGCTGTCACCATACCTTCCGTTAAGTGGCATTTCCCTCCAGTAGGCTGGCACAGCACATAAGAGCAGCCAGGACAAGGTACCACAGTCTGCGAGTGGCTGAACACTGTGGTGATCCTGTAGCAGCCTGGGTGGGCCCGTCACAAGAATGCATGTAAATCAAAAAGAGAATGAAAGACAAGGATAAGCAGGAGACACCATTTTCACCTATGACAAACATAACTGGCACAGATGCCACAGATGGCGATAAGGATTATCAAAGTTTCAGACTGCCAGTTCAGGGAGCTTTCAAACTAGCACCATCCAATGCTATAACTGTTTTTAAGCCTATGTACTATCCCTGAGGTGATGTTTCATATCACTCTATATTTTACAAAGGTTGGTAGACTCTCAAGATTGCGACATAGTGCAGTGATCAGTCAAGAGTCCTGCGGTGTGAAAGTTTCCTGGTAATTATAAAAGTCTTGAACTAAATTTAGAGATCTGCAGGAATTTGTTTGCCTTGGATAAGAGTTAGGGAGTGCGCTATTGAAAAAAGATTAAATCTCGATATTTTCAGGGACTTTGGTAACGATAATTAGACAATATTTTGCTTCCTTTAAAAACGTGCTTGAAAAGGTCTTATTGATCTAGCTTGTAGGATATTAGCTGCAGCTTACTAATGAGATTAATGAAAACAATAGTTAAAGAAAACAAGTCTTATTCATTTACTTAACCCTTAAACGGTCACAAACTTGGGGGGTTAATGCACACCTGCATGCCAAGAAAGATAAAAATGGAGCCATCTGGGCCATGTAAGTTGTGTCACGTCCAAGGAACACTTCACACTGCATTTCACAGAAAGTTCCTCAAACCAGTTATCAAGAATAGTGGTTGTGAGGGTCTTTTCATAGCTTATGGAGATTATACTGGAGTGCCGGCCTTCACTGAATGAACTGTGAATTCTCTTTAGGGTTCTTTATTTTAGAGATTGGTGGAAAATCTCCGAACATTAACTGTAAAAAATATGCCGTAATGCAGATCTAAACTCCAGAAAGGGCCATATCTTGTGCCTCGCCATTACAGAGTGTGTAAGATGTGTTTCAAATAAAGGACCGTGGCTCAAAATGAAAGACATTAACACATTATTTAAAGTACTATATAACAGACAGACATACCAATTCTAAAATTTTCATTCCTTGATTACATTTTCTACCAAAATCTTACCGGGACACTTAACATCCATGAAGTAGGAATTGGGGCTTTGCACCAGACGCTTCTTCTTGTGCTTCTGCCTCTCTCTTTCAAACGGCGGATGCAACAGGTCTACAAAGAGCTGCAGAATTAGATGGAAAAAAATATAAAATAACTAAAAGTCAGGCAAGCATGGTGGTGGAGCTGGGCCAGGCCCAGCTGTAATCACCAAGACTGTCCATCCAGCACAACCATTTGGACAACACTGTGGGGTACTTATTTTAATTCAGTTGTTTAATAATTGCGGTGGCGCAGTGGTAGCGCTGCTGCCTCGCAGTAAGGAGACCCGGCTTCGCTCCCTGGGTCCTCCCTGCATGGAGTTTGCATGTTCTCCCCATGTCTGCGTGGGTTTCCTCCCACAGTCCAAAGGCATGCAGGTTAGGTGCACTGGAGATCCTAAATTGTCCCTAGTGTATGTGCCCTGCGGTGGGCTGGTGCCCTGCCCAGGATTTGTTCCTGCCTTGCGCCCTGTGTTGGCTAGGATTGGCTCCAGCAGACCTCCATGACCCTGTGTTAGGATATAGCGGGTTGGACAATGGCTGACTGACTGTTTAATAATTGCATTGCAGCTCCAATGTCTTGGGCTTGAAGCCTTAAGATTGAACTTTCTGGTATTCTGGTTTTGAGCCCCCGGCCCAAAGATGTGTGTCAAGTCAAACAGTTACTCAAAGTCAGTCTCAGGTGTGTGCAGGAAAGTGCCTACAAGTGGACTGGCACCCAGTTTAGGGTGTGTTCCTGCCTTGAACACTGTGCTGCTGGAAGGGGCTAACAACGCTGCAGCTCAAAACTGGATAAACATGGTATAAAATGTTTCAAATTGATGTTTTAGAGATTTCTGAACCCAACTCAATAATTTTGTGAAAAACAAAGGGGATCGGGAAATAATTCTTTTATCTCGTATTCCTGGTGCCACTTTTCTCATGTTAAGGACACTTTTTGTATTTGCTTATGTGAGATCTCACATAAATACAAAAGTAAATCAATACAAAACCAATCAAGTGGCACAAAATGTTTACTGAGATTTGGTCTTCCAAAAGGAAATTGCACCCAGAGGTGTGAAAGATTATTGCAGAAAAAGAGAAATGCTGAAATGGGGTTGGTAGACAAGTCTTCTTTTAGAATGGCTGCATGTCATGATATTGTTTTTTATTTTCTTTCAAAAATGGATTGTGTAAATTATTTTTATAATAGTTTTTTAATAGCAAAATGTGGATCAATACTCAACAACTGTTTTGGATGTATTTGATAAGTCTTTAAGCTTTTATTTTCTGGTGAGGGTGGCACCAAGGTGCAGTGGTAGAAACTGCTGCCTTGTCATAAGGAGACCAGGATTCACATCCTAGGTCCTTCCTGTGTGGAGTTTGCATGTTCTCTCTGTGTCCAAGTGCTCCGGTTTCCTCCCACACTCCAAAGACATGCAGGTTATGGCATTCGTGATACTAAATAGGCCCCAATGTGTAGATGGGGTGTGTGTGTGTTCACCCTGCAATGGATTGGTGCCCTGTCCAGGGTTTGTTCCTGCCTTGTGCCCTATATGCTGGTTGGGATTGGTCTAAGTGGGTTAGAGAATGACTTACTTTCTCGTGATGCGCCATTAGCTGCCAGTGAAGGCAAGATATTTTAAAAGATGTACTGAAAACACTTTAGAACACAACTTTGCATGGCAAATGCAAATATACTGTATATGTAAAATAAAAATAACTTTAAAAATACACACCTTATTCTTTAAGATCTAATGACAATCCACTCAAAGGCTTAGGGTGCAAGAAGTTTTGAGAGTTGCATGCACGACTACAGCAACATGCCCAGCTGCGATTGCCCCAACAGGAAGGGTGTGTCATCCAGCATATACTCTATATAAGCTATATATCTTTTCATTCTTAAATCCAGGAATTAATTTTTGCAAATATTTTACGACGATTTAATAGGTAAAATTATGATTTAGGCACATGTACATAATAAAACACAAAGATGCCACCTGACAAATTGGCACAAATTGTAGATGAGAAGCGACAACATAACATGAAAAAGTTTATCATATCGTATTGCCCAAATTAGATAGATAGATAGATAGATACTTTATTAATCCCAATGGGAAATTCACATTCTTCAGCAGCAGCATACTGATACAATAAATAATATTAAATTAAAGAATGATAATAATACAGGTGAAAAAAAACAGACAATAACTATGTATAATGTTAAATATTAACGTTTACCCCCCCCCCCTGGTGGAATTAAAGAGTCGCATAGTTTGGGGAGGAACGATCTCCTCAATCTGTCTGTGGAGCAGGACAGTGACAGCAGTCTGTCGCTGAAGCTGCTCTTCTGTCTGGAGATGACATTATTTAATGGATGCAGTGGATTCTCCATAATTGATAGAAGCCTGCTGAGCGCCCTTCGCTCTGCCACAGATGTTAAACTGTCCAGCTCCATGCCAACAATAGAGCCTGCCTTCCTCACCAGTTTGTCCAGGCGTGAGGCGTCTTTCCTCTTATATATTATATTATATTATATATAATTATATATTAGGAGAGATTCATTTAAAATCTGAAAGTGTCGCCGTCATGGTATCGTGGCTATCCGAAAGGCTCAAGGCGATTTACTGAAAGTGCCTGCCGCGACCCACCACGACGCTTGCGCAGAACGGCGAACATGCCCGGGCATGAACTTGGGGTACCTGTTTCGCTCCACAGCTTTCAGAGAAGCCGTTGAAGATTACAAACAATGTCACTGCCCACATTTCACCAGCATTAAACAAAATCTCGGGGAAAGAAGCACATGGTTGAATTAAGTGATCTGCAAAAGCTGTCACCCTTCCAACTTTCCGTACTTTCGTTTTTTTCCACTCGCTCCGACATATTTTAGCTCCAAAACTAAAGGATAACACACTACTAATTATGAATTGCGCACAACGACATTAGTCCATTTGTTTTGTGTCAAATAAAAAAAAAACAACACTGTGCAACTTACTGGCATTTTAAACTTTTCGTTTCTTCGGCTTAACGACTTTGGGTAATTCAGCTCTCGATGTCGTCTCTGTTTCTGCTCTCAGCAGGTCTCTGCCCTCTGTAAACAGGGACACGTGCGCACTTACATAGGAGACCACGCCCCTCCCCAGACGAACTCCACCCCCAGAAATGACGGAACCAATAAATGACTTTGTAATCGAACAAGCTATCACGTTTATCTGTTCGAGTGCTAGACGGGCGATCGGCACTTCTCACGACAGACCATATTATTAAAACAGAAAAGAAAAGAAAGGACAAAAGATAAGTACCTGATGTTTTATTATTTTTTTCAGAAACCGATTAATATTTAGGCTAACCAACCTGCAATGGTCCGTCCTGGGTATGACGTTAACCTGCATCCAGCCCTGCTAGCTTGCCTACCAACTTGCAGGGTGAAGTCGGGGGTTGGTGGCAGGACTGGCACTCCAACTGATGAAAAAAAAAATCTCAGTGTTCCATTCCATTGCAACTAGAGTGGCGCTGAGGTGTCGCCTGTTGCACGGCTGCAATCGAGTCCTAATGTGGAATCCTGAGGTGGTTTGTTGTGTGGTGGGTGTGGCAACGCGCCGTATCAGTGCATGCTACTGTATCCGGAACACCTAAGAATTCCCCAGAAACAGCTGGAATCTTTAGGTGGGTACATGGACGCCTGGGCGACCCTCACCAGGAAAAGCGGTTTGAGATGATGATAATGTGTCCGTCTGTCCGTCAGTTCTCTGAATACAATTCAAATTTAAGGTTCAGAGCTGTAGTATTTTGTAAGGTAGGTTGGGAGCATGCGCTGATTTTACAGCGCGTTGCCGCACCCACCACACGACAAACCCCTTGGATTGGGACCCGAGTGCAGCCGTGCAAGGTGTGACACCCTGGAACAGTGACGTGCGGTGAGGTTCATGGCTAGTGAGGCACGGACTCCTTCAGGTTCATATTTTTATGAACCCAAAAGAGTAGCGTATTCATTACTCAATTGGCAGCATGCACATTGACTACTGGTTATGTTTCATATCTCATCAGCATTCTTTACACACACACACATATATAAGGCGCACATTTGGCCAAGACAGAACGTTACATTTATTGAGGCAACAGAGAGCGCATTTGCTCCGCACCCTCCATGTGTTCCAAATTTGCCGTTGCAATTCCACAATTCATATTCATAAAATACAAATGAAAGTATTGAGTGGCGTACAAAAAAACGGATTTCAATTTTGACCTTAATTGAAATATTTAGTTGTTTATTAAAGCTCTGATGCTTTGATCAATTTTAATAGACTGTTCAACAAAAGGATAACAAGAAAAACAAAAGAATATTTTATTTAATGTCAAAATGTTGTTTTTAAATATTGGATTGTTTTTTTCTTAGTCTGATCCCATTTTTTATGAAGTTGAAAACCGTTTATGGTCTTACCTTTATTTGTAAATGAAGTCCATGCGTCTGTCCTTCTCTACCAAAATCTCCATCACTTTCTTGTAAAAGACATCCTTATTTTCCTTTAATTTTAAAAATCTTAATCTTCCATTTTGGCAGTCAGTCGAAACAAAGAAAAATAAAACGGACCGCTGCAATGCACTAGACTTTCTGATATCGCTAAATTACTGGCGCAGCAAGGAGCACCTGTTGGGCTCACAGGCTCACGGTGTGTCATGGTACTGTCTGCCTCACCTTGTGCCTTTTCACTGCAGTTTTAAGTCAGATCAGAAAGACTACATATGTCATACATATTCATTAAAAGATGTTAGCTAGACTGTGGAAAGTCAGTGTATAATAAACGTGTCTGCACACATATTGGCGACATACAGAGAAACAGCAACAGGCGCACGCCAATTGCAGGCATCAACCCCGAGTGTGCGGGAGAGCTCAGTCCGAGGTGAGATCAGGCTCGTCGCTGCTGCACCTCACGTGTGTCCCATGTATTTGAACAGGAAATGCGCCAATTCAGCGATTTTGACTATAACAAAAATCATTGAAATCATACAGAAAACAAATTTATAGCACAGACCAGTAGACACATAATAATAATAATAATAATAAATTTTATTTAGACACATTTATTTTATGTTATTATTAGTTTTTTTTATTTTTCATGATGACAGCCTGCCTCTCCAGACCGCATGTCCCTGCAGTATAAGATTTTTATAGTGGCTGGAGTGCCAATCCTACCATGCAAGACCTTTAAGAATCTTTATTGGTTTTTAAACATGACATTCAAGTAAATAAATGACGTCAGTCGCGTGTGCAATGCCTTATCATTTTCAAATTAAATCCAACCTCTTCCTCCTTTGAAAATAAACTGCTGTTACACCAACATTCCAGTCCAGGTGGGATCAGTCAGTCATAGAAGAATTGATCTGGAAACTGCTTAGAAGTGGGACCAAATGTGAGCTTGCAGACACCTGGTTTAATGTGCTCTGTCTGAATAATAAAATGTACAAAAAGAACTGTGGTGTGCATGTGGTATACACACATGTATGGAAGCGAAGGCCTGTGATACAGTTTGCATATTTGTAACTAATAATCCACAAAGGGAGAAAATGAATCACGTAAAAAGTTTTTTTAATTCCGAACCTTTTGACTCCTATCAGGAATCATCATCAGAGGAAAACAATTTGACATACAGGAATCAAAGGCAATAAATAGCAAATGAGTGGATGGGGGTGCATTGATAAAGTGGGGTTTTGGAGGGTGTTGGTCATAAAGTCTCTTATTTAGGCATCCTTTTTAAGCCTGCATATGTATACCTGTATGTATGTACAACCCTGAATCAGAACAACTTGGGACAGTATGGAAAATGCAAATAAAAAATAAACATAGTGACTCTTAAATTGACTTTTATTTCAGATTTTTTATTTGCATTTTTCCATACTGTCCCAACTTGTTCTGATTTGGGGATATATATATATATATATATATATATATATATATATACACGGCATTCGTAGTCTGTGTCGCAATCTGATTGTATGGGTGGTTACCTACCAGGTAACCTGTAGGTAACCACCCATACAATCAGATTGTGACACAGACTACGAATGCCGTGAATGTAATTACCCCGATCTACATGCTGTCAAATAAACGAACCACACGCCGTGGCGCAACGTTAGGGGCATCGCCTCCGGCGCTGACACCCGAGGTTCGATTCCCGAAAGGGAGTGCAGTGGAGTGTGTACACCTGATGAGCCCAGAATGAGGGCGAAACACGTGTCGTGTACTCTTTGCATTTATTTGACAGTAAACTATTTCAACCATATATATAATTATATACACACACATATACACGTATAAGAGTTTATCTCGGCAGCATCAGTTACATGGCAATCACTAAGCCTGGATAGGATGCCAGTGCATAAAAGGGTATAGCTGGGCACACAAACACATACTCACATGGGCCAATCTAGAATGCCACTACTTACAGTAGCTCAAATGTACAGTGTAGCAGTCTGAAAAACCCAGCTAAGATTCATACCGTCTTATGACGGTGATTTTTTTTATTTTTTCGGTGGGGATCCCAGGAACGCACCCAGCCTTGGCCCGACTCACACACACTCCTTCACAGAGACAAAAAGCAAACGGAATTAAAACAGAAATTGGTGAGAGTATTAAACAATAGATAAATTAAATCTAATTGCACAAACTAAAATGATTCCACCACAGTTCCCTTTTCGGCGAATACACAATAAACATGAACTTAGAAACAACAAACAACTAACACAAACTACACATGTTGAAGTCCATAACAAAGTCCATAGAAAATGGCAACCAATGTAGTGAAATGATGGTGATTGAGTAATCCAGAGATCAGCTCGCTGTAAGTAAATGTAAAGAACAGTCCTACCAGTACATCCTGATGATGAAGAGTGAAGGGATCGGGATCGCTCCTTCTCCGAAGGTTGACAAACAATCCAATTCAGTCCTCACACAGCAGGCAGACACCAGACAGTCCATACACACGAACAGGAGATAATCCAGGACAAGAACAGTAATCCATAGACAAAAAATGGGAAGACAAAACAGATGGGTAACTCCAGACACAACACAACACAACACAACCTGTCTTCTCTGTATATCCGGGCTCTTTTTAAAACTCACTCTGGCCTTCTTGTCCCCAGCAGCCCCTGCTCCCTTAGCAGACATCCAATCAGATGAACTGCAGGGAGCTGAAGTTTTTACTGCCCGGTAGCCTTTTAGTGGCATGGCGGTGCAGTGGTAGTGCTGCTGCCTCATAGTTAGGAGACCCGGATTCGCTTCCTGAGTCCTTCCTGCGTGGAGAGCACTTTGAGTAGTACGAAAAGCGCTATATAAATATAAAGAATTTTTACTCCAACAGTATATAGGTGGATTCAGAAAGTATTCAGACCCCTTTACGTTGATTTAATTTGAAATAGATATTATTGTCATTTGTGCCCATCTATCTACTCTCAATAACCCACAGTGACCAAATGAAATTGGGTTTACAGAAAGGTTTGCCAAATTATTAAAGATCTAAAAACTGAAATCATTCATTCTTATAAGTATCCAGACCCTCAATTCAGTACTGTGTAGAAGCCCCTTTAGCAGCATTTCCAGCTCTTAGTCTTCTTGGCTAAGTTTCTACAAGTTTTGCACACCTAGATTTGGCCAGTTTATCCTGTTCTTCCTGGAACATCTCTTCAAAGTGGATGTAAAACTGCCATCTTTAGGCCTATCCGCATGTTCTATGGAATTTAATGCAGGGCTTGGGTTGGCCCCCTCATAGACACTCGGAGACTTGACCTGATGCCCCGTCAGTGTTGTCTTGGCTGTATGCTTCGGCTCAATGTTTTGCTGAAAGCTGAATCATAAGCCCAGTCTGAGGTGGCCTGCACTCTGGAGAAGGTTTTCTTCAAGGACCTTTTTTTTTGTTTTTGGTTGCACTCATCCTTCCCTCCATTCTGACTGGTTTCCCTGTCCACCGTAGGGATGGTATTAGGCAGATGGTGAGCACTGCATGGTCTTTGCCAGACTTAGTGCTTGGAGTTCTGCCCAGAGAATTGGATTTTGGTCTTTTCCCTCAGGCTCTCAGAGTCATTTAAACTGTCACATGCCTTTAATTCAAGAGGTTCTGCACAAACAGGTTCTCCCATCTGTCAGAGTGTCACCCACTGCCTCCCATCTCTGACTCCTCAAGGTGAGGCTGCAGGCTTCTGTCTGAACCAGACCTGGGAACTACTGCTGCTGTCACAGACACTTTTGGGTCATGTGGAAATCATGACAGCCCTCCCCCAGCAGCACCCTCTAGCGGCATCCAAAGACCCTGACAGGGCTATATTTCCAGACCCCAATTCCAATGCCCCCCTGCAGGCATCCTAATTGGGTTCGACCCTGAGGACCAGTGCCAACTGTTGTGTGGGGAAGTGAACTGCTCCCGGCATCCATGTTCAGCCAGTCAATCTATTATGGCCTCCTGGTTGGGCAAGAAATCATCCTCCATCCCAGCCAGGATGCCCATCCTTCCTCCAAGGCACCTACCAGGGGATACATCCCCCTTGCAGAATTGTCACAGCAGAGCAATGTTGATGGCTTAAAGAACCCAGAGCGACCCATCGTGAGACTCTTCACAAAATGTACGCGACCCTTTCCCATTGCATGAAAGAGTTTCAAAGCATGTAGTCCAAAACACTTACAATAATGCCCACTACAGCAAATGATGGGGTAGGGCAAAAACCAAAGGCTTGGAGTGCCAGCTGGGCAAAATCCCATTTAATTACAAAACGCAATGAAAACACTCTCTTTGGGACAATTCCCTAGAATCTGTGCTGTCTCCGGGTCACACTTTCTCCATTCTCTTGTGCTCCCTGCCACTACCATAACTTTAGTGGTCATTATTGTGGTCAGGCTTGAAATGAGATGCCACCTTCCAGGAGCATCTCCTTTTAATATCAACTGGACTGGAAGGGGTGGGGATTCCTTGGCTTCGTTGCCTCAAGGGGCAGTTTGTCGAGGCTGTGAGGGTAAAAAGGACACAAGACTGTTAGCAACAGTGCCCCCTTTCATCCCGGGGTGGTACTGCATACCTTAGATGAGCCTCGAAGGTGACCCTGCGGCATGACAATAATGATAAATAATGCACACTAGAGGGGGATATCACCAACAAACCCTGGTTAGTGGCAAGGACAAGTACCGAATCTTTATAAAATGAAAGATTTTTTCCTTCTGTCTGTGGCGTACAAAGGCAAAATGGAATTGGATGTAGCAAATGCAATCCAAGTTGTCAACGTCCCGAAATAGAATCTAAATAGAGTGCTCAAAAACAGAAAGTCAAAATTCCAAAATTTACAGATAACTAACCGACTCACAAGCGCACTCACAATGAGCTGCCAGGATAAGTTTAAGACTCTCTGGATTTATAGGGTGGCGGGGTTTGATTCCTGGCAGTAATCAGCAGGTAGTCCCGCCTGTTGGGGGACCACCCACAAAATCTATAAAGCATAACAAAGACAGCTGTTATGCACTGACAAAACCAAAGTTAACAAATGGTGCACACAGTCAACATACAGTGCATCTGGAAAGTATTCACAGCGCATCACTTTTTCCACCTTTTGTTATGTTACAGCCTTATTCCAAAATGGATTAAATTCATTTTTTTCCTCAGAATTCAACACACAACACCCCATAATGACAACGTGAAAAAAGTTTGAGGTTTTTGCAAATTTATTAAAAATAAAAAAACTGAGAAATCCCATGTACATAAGTATTCACAGCCTTTGCTCAATACTTTGTCGATGCACCTTTGGCAGCAATTACAGCCTCAAGTCTTTTTGAATATGATGCCACCAGCTTGGCACACCTATCCTTGGCCAGTTTCACACATTCCTCTTTGCAGCACCTCTCAAGCTCCATCAGGTTGGATGGGAAGCGTCGGTGCACAGCCATTTTAAGATCTCTCCAGAGATGTTCAATCGGATTCAAGTCTGGGCTCTGGCTGGGCCACTCAAGGACATTCACAGAGTTGTCCTGAAGCCACTCCTTTGATATCTTGTTTGTGTGCTTAGGGTCGTTGTCCTGCTGAAAGATGAACCGTCGTCCCAGTCTGCGGTCAAGAGCGCTCTGGAGCAGGTTTTCATCCAGGATGTCTCTGTACATTGCTGCAGTCATCTTTCCCTTTATCCTGACTAGTCTCCCAGGTCCTGCCGAAGAAAAACATCCCCACAGCATGATGCTGCCACCACCATGCTTCACTGTAGGGATGGTATTGACCTGGTGATGAGCGGTGCCTGGTTTCCTCTAAAACGTGACGCCTGGCATTCACACCAAAGAGTTCAATCTTTGTCTCATCAGACCAGAGAATTTTCTTTCTCGTGGTCTGAGAGTCCTTCAGGTGCCTTTTGGCAAACTCCAGGTGGGCTGCCATGTGCCTTTTACTAAGAAGTGGCTACCGTCTGGCCACTCTACCATACAGGCCTGATTGGTGGATTGCTGCAGAGATGGTTGTCCTTCTGGAAGGTTCTCCTCTCTCCACAGAGGACCTCTGGAGCTCTGACAGAGTGACCATCGGGTTCTTGGTCACCTCCCTGACTAAGGCCCTTCTCCCCCGATCGTTCAGTTTAGATGGCCGACCAGCTCTAGGAAGAGTCCTGGTGGTTTCGAACTTCTTCCACTTATGGATGATGGAGGCCACTGTGCTCATTGGGACCTTCAAAGCAGCAGAAATTTTTCTGAAACTTTCCCCAGATTTGTGCCTCGAGACAATCCTGTCTCGGAGGTCTACAGACAATTCCTTTGACTTCATGCTTGGTTTGTGCTCTGACATGAACTGTCAACTGTGGGACCTTATATAGACAGGTGTGTGCCTTTCCAAATCATGTCCAGTCAACTGAATTTACCACAGGTGGACTCCAATGAAGCTGCAGAAACATCTCAAGGATGATCAGGGGAAACAGGATGCACCTGAGCTCAATTTTGAGCTTCACGGCAAAGGCTGTGAATACTTATGTACATGTGCTTTCTCAATTTTTTTTATTTTTAATAAATTTGCAAAAACCTCAAGTAAACTTTTTTCATGTTTTCATTATGGGGTGTTGTGTGTAGAATTCTGAGGGAAAAATGAATTTAATCCATTTTGGAATAAGGCTGTAACATAACAAAATGTGGAAAAAGTGAATACAAGAATCAAACATAAATAAAAGAGGAAATAAATTTGAATTTGAACGCCAGCCTGGACAGGAACTCACACTGAGACATAACACAAGCACAACCAAAAACACGCGTAACCTCACCGGCCCCCTAGTGCATTTGAATGAACCGCCAGGAATTGTGGGAAACCCTCACCAGCAGCCATTTCACCTGCACTTCAGAAGAAGTCATCCACCTGAAGCTAAGTGTGTTAGACCCAGCCAGTACTTGGATGGGTGACAATCTAGGAAAAAGCTTGGGTTTCTGCTGGAGGAGGTGTTGGTGAGGGCAGCAGGAGAGGAATTACCCTGTGCTATGAACATAGATCCCAATGCCACAGTGCAGTGACGGGGACACTGTGCTGTAAAAATGGCACCATCCTTCAGATGAGATGTAAAGCCAAGGTCCTGACTCTCATTAGTCATAAAAGATCTCTGGGCATACTCCATAAACAGTAGGGTTAAATTGCCCACCACAGCCTGGTCATTCTGGCTCCCTAATCATCCCCTGCTTTAATTGGCTGACTGTCTCTCACCACTTCAGCATCTAACAGCTAATGTGTGATGAACATCCATCCATCCATTTTCCAACCCGCTGAATCCAAACACAGGGTCATGGGGGTCTGCTGGAGCCAATCCCAGCCAACACAGGGCACAAGGCAGGGAACCAATCCTACGCAGGGTGCCAACCCACCACAGGACACACACAAACACACCAAGCACACACTAGGGCCAATTTAGAATCGCCAATCCACCTAACCTGCATGTCTTTGGACTGTGGGAGGAAACCGGAGCGAACGGAGGAAACCCACGCAGACACGGGGAGAACATGCAAACTCCACGCAGGGAGGACCCAGGAAGCGAACCCGGGTCCCCAGGTCTCCCAACTGCGAGGCAGCAGCGCTACCCACTGCGCCACCGTGCCGCCCTGTGTGATGAACATACAAGTGCAAATCATGATGACATCCTCCGGGTGGATGCTGCACCTTGGTGGTGATTGAAGTGGCTCCACACTCACTATGTAAAGAGCTTGGAGTAGTGAGAAAAGCACTATATAAATGTAAAGAATTATTATTTATTATTTATAGGGCTGAGGGCCATCCCATTGTTTGGCTGCTAATTAAGGAAAAAGGGACAACTAAGGGGGTCCAAGTCAAGTTAATTAAAAGTAAGGCAAAAGAAGTGAATTAGTGCCAAAAACTGGTCACTAATGAAGAAGATGGTTAGAATGAAAACCTGCAGCCACTGCAGTCCCCCAGGACCTGAAATGGACACCCCTCCATCCATCCATTATCCAACCCGCTGAATCCGAACACAGGGTCACAGGGGTCTGCTGGAGCCAATCCCAGCCAACACAGGGCACAAGGCAGGGAACCAATCCCGGGCAGGGTGCCAACCCACCACAGGACACACACAAACACACCC
This sequence comes from Erpetoichthys calabaricus, assembly GCF_900747795.2. Lineage (NCBI taxonomy): Eukaryota > Metazoa > Chordata > Cladistia > Polypteriformes > Polypteridae > Erpetoichthys > Erpetoichthys calabaricus. The sequence goes on along the minus strand of NC_041405.2, from coordinate 146,925,738 downwards.
ACACACCAAGGCCAATTTAGAATCACCAATCCACCTAACCTGAATGTCTTTGGACTGTGGGAGGAAACCCATGCAGACACGGGGAGAACATGCAAACTCCACGCAGGGAGGACCCGGGAAGCGAACCCGGGTCTCCTAACTGCGAGGCAGCAGCGCTACCACTGCGCCACCATGCCGCCTATGGACACCCCTGCCCTAGCAAATTTGAATGAGCCACCAGGAATTGTAGGAAACCCTTGCCTTTATAGGGTGTAGGGCAGTCCTTCGCCATGATAGACAGGTGGTTCTGCCTCTTGCCATAGAAAACAATTATAACATTAACGTGAATAAATGATCAAAATGAAATTGAACACCAGCCACGGGGGGAACCCTGGGTGAAATAAAACTGTCAGGTTGCATGTACTTTCTGCAGATTATCTAAAAGAACACCTTTTTGCCCCACAGCAATACCGGTTAGTAGCAGTTTTATGTCATCATTGAATTATTTTAATCAAGTTTTTGAATTTCCCCATGGGATTAATAAAGTGTATCTAATCCAGGGGTTCTCAACATCAGTCCTGGGGGCCCACTGTGGTTTCAGGTTTTTGTTCCAACCAGATTCATAATCAGTGACAGCATCTGATAATACTGATCTCAATTAATTAGCTGGCATTTTTTTTCTTCTCTTATTCTATATTAAGAAAGCACTCCAGCATGTTTTACATTTATAAGACATTCAGGAATATTTCCATTTTTGCTAGAGATTTAAATGCTTAACTCCCTTTTGTTGATTTTCATTACATTTACTTTCCTCTGTGCAGTTTGCTCCCTTCATTGTATCTTAATAATGACAACCAGCAGAGCAGACAGCCAGGCAAACAACACTGAATCATGAAAGGCTGCAACTACTTCAGCGCTACTCACTAATTAGAAAATAATTAATTAATTAATCAATTAGAACACCCAACAAAACATAGGATGAAAATCAAGATGAAAATATTGTTAAAAAGAAAAAAAAATACATTATTCCCATATAACTGCTTGGTTCATTTTAATATATATTTTATTTATTTATTTATTTTACCAAACTTTTTAATTTCTACATTTTCCCACAACACGGAATCTGGCAAATAACAGTTTACTTAATTAGCCCAGGAGTCCAATTAAAATTGAAGCTGGTTGGAACAAAAACCTGCAGCCACAGTGGGCCCCCAGGACCGACGTTGAGAACCCCTGATCTAATCGATTATAGCGAGTATTAGCTATCAGTATCTAGTATTAATTATCACAAGCGTCAGATTGTTTTGCCTCCAGTAGGGGGTACTGCAGCACCATCAGCTGTACCCCTTCCTGCAACTATACAGAAAACTAGAAAATGATCAAAGATTGTAAACCAATTCATGGTGATCACGTGTGCAGAAACAGCTCAGCCGCATTGGGCACAAGGTAAAGAGCAGTCCACTGTGATAATGCGCTTACCAGGCATTACCACTTTAAAGGAAAAAGTCCTATCAATAGGGTAAAGTCGAAGTTTCAAAATAAACGTTAAAGCACTTACCTGTTTAAGACCAAGTGCAAGGTGCGCTTTCGCCGTCATTTTAACTTTGCCTTCCGCAGGTTGACGCAGCGGGACGCCGGTGACGGCTCAAGCCTGCAGGAGGACGCTGCGCGTACCCGATCATAAAGGCGAGCGTCTCTTTAGTCCTACAGTAAGCAAGGAAAGGTGGGAAGCGCTTTAGTTATGAACGTGCATGCGATGCATTAGTGTGAACATGAAATTGCCAAAGAAAAGAAACTGATTTTTGTAGTGCACATCGGCTGTTCCGAGGGAGCGTGTTGGGATGCGCGGCAGTGCGCGCGCACGTGAGGCCGCTAGCACTATTTATTATGCGCCTGGCAAAGGTTGAGAGGCGCAACTGTGCAGAAAACACCTGCGGCAGTCGCGATCGATGAAATGGAGACACGTGTCGGGATTGGCTAAAGATGTCCTCCCCGACTATAAGAGGCACCTCCTGCGTCTTGAGGGTTGTCTTTAGACTCGGTGGTGTGCTTGGTATAGCTTTATTCATTTAGTATATCAAACAGCGGCTTGTGCCTTATTTTGTAAATAAATAATTGTAGATAGATAGATACTTTATTAATCCCAAGGGGAAATTCACATACTCCAGCAGCAGTATACTGATACAAAAACAATATTAAATTAAAGAGTGATAACAATGAACAATGCAGGTATACAGACAGACAATAACTTTGAATAAAGTTAAAGTTTAACCCCCACGGGTGGAATTGAAGAGTCGCATAGTGTGGCGGAGGAACAATCTCCTCAATCTGTCAGTGGAGCAGGACGGTGACAGCAGTCTTTATATATATATTATATATATATATATATATATATATATATATATATATATTATAGATATCTCCTAGTGTAATTTTATTTTGGAGGAGGTATTTATATCTATATAGGTTTTGGTGCCCTTTGTTTTTGTTCTTGTATATACACTTTTTTTCCCTTGTAAATATTTTTGCCATTCTTTGGACGTTGTTATGTGTGTAGTTTCTTCCTGAACTCCTTTTCTTCATTTAGGAATTTTTGCGTATATACATTTTTGTCTTTATTTTTCATTTTTGGGGGCTGGAGATGTCACTGTATATACTGCTCGCTATTTTTGATTGGGACATTTTTTTTAGTGGCACCTATAAATAAACCCACTCTTGTTTTGGAAATACCCACCTTTTTGCGTCTGTGTCTCCACATCTGACTTTTCACAAATCTTGCACTACAAGACGCCCACTGTGTGGTCAGATGCCAACCTTGCCACTACATAGGGTGTCACATTTACCTCATGTGCCAAGTCAAGAAGCACACACCCACACTAACAATCTAAAACCGCCGTGAACATCTTTAGAATGTTGGAGCCTAGGAGTCGTATTGCTTCAAATGGACGACTTTATGTCTGCAAGCTGGCATTTTGGCATACAGCAATATCCTGTTTTCTATTCGGTGGAAATCACCAAGCAAAGCCTACAGAGTGCATTAGAGCTGCACACCCTGCCTTGTCTGCTTCACATCTCTTCATTAGTCTCATGGGCCTTATATACAGAATTGACTGGAATAATGCATCTAATTATATGTATTGTAAAATACGGGCAGAGTGGTGGCTCTGAGGCTAGGGATCTGCACCCCTAACTGGAAGGAAAAAGCCAGAAGTGACTCTACTCTATAGGGCCCTTGGGCAAGACCTTTAACCTGCAATTGCTCCGTCCTGGGCATGACGTTAATCTGCATTCAGCCCTGCAAGTAGGCCCTCTAACCTACTGGTGGTTGATGGCAGGATTAGTACTCGAGCCACCATACAAAACCTCCCAGTGTTCCATTCCACCTGAACTAGTGTGGTGCTGAGGTGTCACCCGCCACATGGCTGCACTCGGGTCCTAATTTGGGATCCTGAGGTGGTTTGTCATGTGGTGGGTGTAGTAATGTGCTGGAGCCACTTCAATCACCACCAAGGTGCAGCATCCACACGGATGATGTCATCATGATTTGCGCCCGTATGATCATCACACATTAGCTGTTAGGTGGTGAAGTGGTGAGAGACAGTCAGCCAGTTAGAGGCAGGGGATGATTAGGGGGCCAAAATGACCAGGCCGTGGTGGGAAATTTAGCCAGGACATCAGGATTCACCCTACTGTTCATGAAGGATGCCCAGAGATCTTTTATGACTAGAGAGAGTCAGGACCTTGGCTTTATATCTCATCTGAAGGATGGTGCCATTTTTACAGCACGGTGTCCCCGTCACTGCACTGTGGCATTGGGATCCACGTTCAGAGCACAGGGTAATTGCTCTCCTGCTGGCCTCACCAACACCTCTTCCAGCAGAAACCCAAGCTTTTTCCTAGATGGTCACCCATCCAAGTACTGGCCGGGTCTAACATACTTCGCTTCAGGTGGACTCCTTCAGAGTCAGATTTACAAATATATGAACCCAAAGAGTAGCTTATTCACTATTTAATTGGCAGCCAGCATACACATTGACTACTGGTTATGTTTCATATCTCATCAGCATTCTTTACACACACAAATTGTGAAAGTAGCTGTGGAAAGCATACCCCTGGACACAGACAGACAGACACCAGAATATCCAAAACACACTTCTTTTATTTTCTTTTGTACCACAATGCCTTCCTCCAACACTCTTTCTTCTTCTCTTTCTCTTTCTTTCTCTCTCTCTTTCTCGCTCCTCACAAGCTTCGTCTCCTTCCTCCCAACTCTGGCTCCCCTTCTAGAGGGAGGCGGTCCCTTACATACTGACCCAGATGAGCTCCAGGTGCTCTGCCTGACGTCACTTCCTGGTGTGGCGGAAGCGTCAGGAGAGCACCTGGAAGCACTCTGGGTGTCCCTGGAAGGATCGTCCTCTAGGAGTGTGGTGGAAGTAAATATGTCCCTGGCTCCATGAGGCTCGGGGCACCCCCTGGTGGTGGCCACGTCCTCCGGTTGGGATGAGTGCCCCAACTCCGGTCCAGTGGCCCATAAGCAGACCCGGGCGGCTACCCCCTCGTGGCCCGGGTGAGGTATTGTCCATCATGGGGACCATCCAGGCATCCCAGCTGGGTAGGATCCCCATCCATCTGGGACGTAGCACTATATAGCACCTGGCCTGGCACAGACTACACCAGAGGCACGTATAAAATGACACAAGACTTTTATTTTCTTCACCTGTGGGGCACGTCTTCCCCGTGAACTCCTCAGGCAATACATAGTCCCAAAAGCATTTTATCAAACCACAAATACACTCCTGTTTGGAACCACCACTCCTCCCTGGCAACCTCATCCTCTTCCTCCCAATTCTGGCCCTGAGTGGTGGTTGCTGGCCCTTTTTATAGCCCATTCAGAAGTGCTCCAGGTGCTTGATCACCTGCTTCTGATTGCACTTCCGGGCGGGGCTGTAGAGTTGTCCAGGCCGGCTCAGAGACCCGTGCAGCACCCCCTGGTGGCCACCCTAGATCTCAACAGGGCTGTGGAGAACTCCATCTCCCATAGAGCCCTGCGGGAAACTGATGCACCATCGTCACCCAGGGAGGTTGCCACCAAGCGTCCCAGGGGAGGTACAATACAATTTATTTTTGTATAGCCCAAAATCACACAAGAAGTGCCGCAATGGGCTTTAACAGGCCCTGCCTCTTGACAGCCCCCCAGCTTTGACTCTCTAAGAAGACAAGGAAAAACTCCCATAAAAAAAACCTTGTAGGGAAAAATGGAAGAAAGCTTGGGAAAGGCAGTTCAAAGAGCGACCCCTCTCCAGGTAGGTTGGGCGTGCAGTGGGTGTCAAAAAGAAAGGGGGTCAATACAACACAATACACAGAACAGAACAAATCCTCAATACAGTATAAAAATAAAAACTTTAGAAGTACAGAGTAGAATTTAACAGTAGATGATATCACAGAATATGATTTGGATTTGTTTAGAGCAGTGTTTCCCAAACTCGGTCCTGGAGACCCCCTGTGGCTGCAGGTTTTTGTTCCAACCAGCTTCTGTTTTTAATTGAACTCCTTGGCTAATTAAGTTCTGTGTTTAGAGAACAATATAGAAATTAGAAAACTAAGTTTGCTAAAAAAAATATTAAAATGTACCAAGCAGTTATATAGGAATAATGTATTTTTTTCTTTTTAACAGTATTTTCATCTTGAGTTTCATTCTGCTTTTCTAGGTGTTCTAATTGTTTAATTAATCCATTATTTACTAATTAGTGGGTCTGACTCTAAAGTAGTTGCAGTCTTTGATTATTCCGTGTTGTTTGCCTGGGTGTCTGATCTGCTTGTTTTAAAATGTCATTATTAAGATACAGCGAAGGGGAATAACTGCACAGAGAAAGAGCAAAATATAATGAAATCAACAAAAGAGAGTTAAGCATTTAAATCTACAGCAAAAGCAGAAATATTTCTAAATGTCTTCTAAATGTAAAAATCATGCTGCTATGCTTTTCTGAATGTCAAATAAAAGAAAAAAAAATACCAGCTAATTAAATGAGATCAGTGCTATCAGGTGTTGTCACTGATTAGGAATCCAGTTGGAACAAAAACCTGCAGCCACAGGGGGTCCCCAGGACCGCGTTTGGCAAACACTGGTTCAGAGTCCTGGAGACCTCATCCATCAAGCTGCCTCCCCCATTTGGCCATTCCAAAGCTGAGACAGCGCTAGGCCAGCCAGTCCGATGAAAGGACCACTCTACCCCACGATTCCTGCGATCCTCCATCAGAGATGACTTTACTTTAGGCAGGCAGGTGGGCCGTGGCACCAAGTGCCACATTTGAGTACCGAGAAGAGAAACAGAATAGGTGAGAGTTAGTAAGAGATTAGAACTATCATGTTACTTCTGTTTTAGTGCTAATGACTGACAACAGAGATGCAGTCTGTACAGTTAATCAGCAGCTCTAGTCAGGGTGTGCTAAACTGACGTTGTGAGTCTTCAGCTGGGATCTGAAAGCTGAGACCGAAGGGGCATCTCTTATAGTAGCAGGCAGACCACTCCACAGTTTAGGGGCCCTGTAACTAAAAGCTCAACCTCCCACTGTTATTTTATTAATCCTTGGAATCCATAAGCAGACCGGCATCTTGAGATCTTAATGTGTGCTCAGGTTTGTAAGTCGTGATAAGTTCAGACAAGTAAGCCGGACTTCGGCCATTTAATGCTTTATATGTTAAAAGGAGGATTTTGAAATCTGCCCTAAACTTAACTGGGAGCCAGTGGTACTGAGCAGTCCATGATTGCTCCCCTGGAACATATGTAGAAGGGGCATTCCGGCCGGGTTCCCGCCACAATATATAAGGTGCGATATATTTAGTAGCGGCGAGAGAGAGCGGAGAGAGTGCATTTGCTCCTCACCCTCCATGTGTTCTAAATTTGCCGTTGCAATTCTACAATTCACACTCATTCAATATAAATGACAGTACAGAGTGGTGTACAAAAACAACGGATTTCAATTTTGACCTTAATTGAAACATTTAGTTGTTTTTAAAAGCTTTTAATTCTGATGCTTTAATCAATTTTAATGCTGACTGTTCAACAAAAGGATAACAAGAAAAACAAAAGAATATTTTATTTAAGCTCAAAATTCAGTTTTTAAATATTGGATTGTTTTTTTCTTTGTCTGATCCCATTTTTTATAAAATTGAAAACCATTTATGGTCTTACCTTTATTTGTAAATGAAGTCCATGTGCCTATCCTTCTTCATGAAAATCTCCATCACTTTCTTCTAAAAGTCCCTCCTTATTTTCCTTTAGTTGTAAAAATCTTAATCTTCCATTTTGGCAGTCAGTCGGAATAAAAAATAAAAATAAACGGAGCGCTGCAGTGCACTTGACTTTCTGATGTCGCTAACTTATTGGCGCCTCTGCGTAGAAGAGCAGCAGCAACGAGCACCTGTTGGGCTCACATGCGCCCCCTTCAGGTCGTCACGGTACTGTCTGCCTCACCTTGTGCCCTTTTCACTGCGGTTTTATGTCCAATCAACAGTGCTAAATATGTCACACACATTCATTAAAGATATTAGCCAGACTGTGGAGAGTCAGGGTGTATAATAAGCGTGTTTGCAAATTGCCGACATACAGAGAGACAGCGTCAGGCACATGCCAATCGCACGCATCAACCCAGTGTGTGAAGGAGAGTGCAGTCTGAGGGGAGGTAAGGCTCGTCGCTGCCGCACCTCACGTTACTTCACTGTATTTGAACAGGAAATGTGCCAATTCAGCAATTTGGACTATAAAAATGATCAAAATTATTAGAATCATGCAGAAAACAAATTTATAGCACAGACCAGTGGACAGAATTATTTTATGTTATCATTATTAATTTTCTGCGGTGGGTTGGCACCCTGCCCAGGATTGTTTCCTGCCTTGTGCCCTGTGTTGGCTGGGATTGGCTCCAGCAGACCCCCGTGACCCTGTGTTCGGATTCAGCGGGTTGGAAAATGGATGGATGGATGGATTATTAATTTTTTACTTTTCATTATGACAGATGAGGCTCTCCCTTACATGCCTCCCCTGACCGCACGTCCCTGATATGTGAATTCAGAAAGGATTCAAACCTCTTCAATTCCTGCACACTTTACTGTGCATCAATAATGGAGCTGAGTCAGAGTACAGGAAGGTTGTGGAGGAATTTGTCTTGTGGTGCAAGGGGACAACAACCTGCAACTCAACATCAGCAAAACAAAAGAGCTGGTGGTGGACGTCCGGCATGCCAAGAAGCCCCCTGAGACCAGTCGCCATTGGAAGTGGTGCAGAGCTACAAGTAGCTGGGGGTCCACATAAACAACAAACTGGACCAGTGTGACAAAACAACTGCGCTGGACAAGAAGGGCAGGAGCAGACTGGACTTGCTAAGGAGACGCAGGTCTTGTGATGTGTGCAGCAAGCTGCTTTAAATGTTCTACCAGTCCATAGTAGCCTGTGTGGTGTTCTACGTTGTGGTCTTTTAGGCGAAGCAACTTGAGATCAGAAGAAGCACAAGGTCTGAACAAACTTACCAGGACAGCTTTCGCCATCACAGGGCTACCCTGGACACAATGGAAGCTGTAATGGAAAAAAGAATGATGGCAAAAATGGGATAGTATTATGAAAAATCTCCTCCAGGAGGCGCAGGGCCATCTTAACAGCATTATAGGTCGCCCGGGCAAACCAGTGTACTGGGACCCCTACCTACACAAACACTCAGCAAGTCACAACATACATAGATTAGTGTGGGGGCCCCCCGGGTATCTGCCCAGTGTTCCATCCATCCATCCATTTTCCAACCCGCCGAATCCGAACACGGAGAAAGAAAGAGTCTGACTTGGCTAAAAATAAAAAGGTCAGTCCCAGTCCCAGTGAGTCACTATAGAGGCGTATAGCTGTTAAGCATGAAGGAGCCCCCCAGTAGTTTTTTGACACACTTCTGCTGATTAGTTTGTTAGCTAAAAGTCCTCACTGCTGGTGTGTCACAGAGAGGATGTACAGCATTGGTCATAATGCCCATCAACTTTGTTTTCATTCTCTCCATTATGCATGCCATAATTGAGCCTCTGACAATGTACAGTATCTCATAAATGACATGCATTAGCATTCCTTGCAGATGACAAGTCAATTACGTCACAAGAAGAAGATGGCCACACCTTAACCACTGACAGTATCTGAAAATAGAAGAATAGAGAAGAGGAAGCTTTTCTGCACATATCTGCGAGATTGCTCCTCTGCTTTCAACATGGTCAACCACCAGATCCTCTTTTCCTTCCTCTTCGCATCACCGGGACTGCTCTCAGGTGGTTTGAGTCCTACCTCTAGAGCAGAGCCTACCGTGTGTCCTGGCATGGAGAGATGTTAAAGGTGCACCAGGCAAGCCTGGGGGTGCCCCAAGGACCAGTGCTGGGCCCTCTCGTCTTCTCTCTCTAAACCTCCTCACTAGACCCTGTCATCCTGTCCCATGTTTTTTCTTATTAGTGCTATGTCGATGATATTAAGCTGTACCTGTCTTTCCCTACAGAGGACCACATAATATTAGCTAGAATTTCTGCATGTCTCACTGACATTGCAACCTTGATGAAGAAGCACCATCTCCAGCTCAATCTGGCAAAGACTACCTTCTTGTTAACCCAGCTTGTCCACCTATTCAGCACCCCTTCCCTGTTTAGTTTGGCTCACTATCTCTAACTCTGGGGTAGTGATTGATGACCAGCTGTTCTTCAAAGATCATGTTAATACGGTTTCTCGGTCTTGCAGGTTCACTCTGTACAATGTGCTCAATATCAGTTAGTATCTGCAGCAAGGCTTATCAGGTCTGGAGTACTGTATGACTCTGCATGCAGGAGTACCAGAAGGTGTCACCAAGCCGTGGAAGATGATTCAAAATGCAGCTGCATGTCTGGTGTTCCACCAGCCGAGGTGGGCACATGTCACAGCTCTTTTCAGATCACACTATTGGCTTCCTGTAGCAACATTTGTTAAGTTTAAACCCTTAATGGTTGGCTACAGAGTACTCAGTGGGTCAGCACCTACATACTGTATATGGAGACACTCGTCAGCGTCCTATGCTTTTTCTTGCCCACTCAGGTCAGCTGATGAACAGTGTCTGGTGATGCCACCTCTGTATGGTATCAAATCTCGCTCATGTGTAGCTTCTAGCTGGTGGAATGAGCTGCCCACCTCCATGTGAACTGCTGATTCCCTCAAAGTGCTAAAGAAGCGTTTGAAGACCCTCTTGTCTGGTGAATTTCAGTCTAACTTATATTAGGTGTGAGCAGGGCCGGATTTTCCTATAGGCTAACTAGGCTTCAGCCTAGGGCCTCAAGATCAAGAGGGGCCTACATTCAAATTGTTAGCAAAATTAAAATTACACTAATAAGGAGAAATTCTACGCATATGACTAATAAACAAACATAAAAATGTATTGGTTAAGATCAACGCGTATTACGTATTTTATTATCTCTCATGTAATTTACAAACTTAAAAATGGAAGGTGAAAGGGCCTCATAAGTGGAATAGCCTAGGGCCTCTTTTCATATAAATCCGGCCCTGGGTGTGAGGTTTTTATAATTTAGGACATGTAACTCGCTTGTATTTTGTTCTAAGCTCTTCACTTGTGGTGATCAATTTTGTCACCTTGGCATGTCACACTTGTTACCAAACAGTCACCCAGACTGATAGTTACTCGAATATGTTGACCTCTTTTGTAAGTTGCTTTGGATAAAAGTGTCTGCTAATCAAATAAAATTAATGTAAATGCAAATCGGAGCCTCATGGACATCAAGAAGCTCTAGCCAAAATAAGAATAGAATCGACAGATCTAATTATTTTAGCATGTGTCTTTTTATCTAGCATTCGTCTGTAACGTCATATCTGAAAGCTGCCAAAAGTTATTTAAGTTTCTTGTTCCTCTATTTGTCTGGTTTCTGTTATAACATATATCTTATTAAAAAGTTCATTGAAGACAAAGATGGAAAATCATTTCATTAGCCTTAAATACTTAGTTAAACATTAAGATTAAAAGCTTAATTTGCAAGCATTAATAATTTTACTTTACATTAAATTACAAAGATATAGCTTTTAATGGGCGGGGCGGAGCATAGCGGTGATGGAAAGCGAACACTTCTGTACTTCCGCAACCGCGGAAATGGGGCGGGGCGTCATTCGCAGCGTGTGTGACGTCGATCAGAGCCAATCGGGAGGAGGCATTCTTGTCGGAGCTCGCCGTCCACCTCGAGCGGGCGGGATTTCCGCGACTGGGGGGGAACATGGCGAAGACTTACGATTACTTGTTTAAACTCTTGTTAATCGGAGATTCCGGAGTTGGCAAGACCTGTGTGTTATTCAGGTTCTCGGAAGATGCCTTCAATTCCACGTTCATCTCCACGATAGGTAAGTGGCGGCGTACGTTGAGATGAGATGTGCTTCAGGGCCCTTTCCGGGAGTCAGCGAGCCCCGACATGTCATTCAGCAAAATATTAATTGTCGTTTTTAAAGAAAAAATCCTCGCCGTCGGTGAATAGGCACCGAGCAGTGCTATGGCGAAAGTGAGCAAAAGTAGCGCGACGTGGCGACTTTCTGAAGTCGAAAAGCACCGGTGTCCCAGTCGAGTGTTTCATCCTCTCCACACCTTCCATCCGGTGACTGCTGCTGAGTGTAACCGGCAATCTTCAGAATTAGGAAAAGATGCCGCGATTTTAATAAGAAGTTTGTGACAGAGTTTCTTCTCGTTTTTATTAATGCAACATTTGCCATTTTTCCGTTTGAGAGGAAGTGTGCTCGCTCTGGTGGTTTAGACTTGGTTTCAGTTTGAGTCTCGTGGCAAGCGCGCCGCCCGGCTTCCTACCTCCATTAACCCCCCACCCCTCCCGTAGTCTTATGACTGAATAATAAAGCCCATGTCGCCCGCTGGCAATTCGACTCTCCCGAAGGTCAGTCGCAAATACAAGCTAGAATTGTCGCTTTTAGACAGTCCGTTACATGATGACATGCGGCACAAGGGAAAAGCTGGGTGCTGTCCTACAATAACGTGACATCGCTGCGCACCTGCTTGGGCCGTGCGGGACCCGAATGTGACAGCAGCAAATCTGGTGGCATGATGCTAAAAGATGATAGTGTGCGACAGGGTAATGTAGTGCGTTGGTTTTGGAATAGTATGACGCCGATTTAAAAAAAAAAAAAAAAAAAAAAGGTTATTTTCACAATTCAAAATAAAAATGTTAAAGATACCACGTTTGACTTTAATGCCTTCATCAGGTGTTCACTTGAAAAGAAAAGCGCAGGTTAAATAGATAGGAGGGAACAAAGAGGAATGGTGTGAGTAGGTGAAGAGTTGATGAAGGGAGAGATTACAAAGGTAGTCGGTTATTAAGATCTGGAAAAATATGTGATCCCATCCTGAGAATGAGCTTAGCTTCTTCTGTTTTTCTTTTGAAAAGTGTTTTTGAAGCCCTGTGAAAGAACACAGACAGAGCAGAGGGACCAGTGTGGTCATGCCAAGGGGTGGGAGTGTAAGGTCTTTGGTTTTTTTAACAGCGCAAATGTGCTTCCTGAAACGCCATATTAGCTGTCTCCCTGTTTCACCAGTGTAGATGGCTGGACCCCTCTTGCAAGAAATGCAGTAAATAAGATTTTTAGACTGGCAAGTGGTATGTTGTTCAATATTGAATTTACCAATGTGATACAGGGATATTGTTGGTGACATATTTGCAAGGGCTAGCTCTACTATTAAGGTGCATTAGGCATTCGCCTAGGGCGTAGATAATGGGGGGGGGGACAGGGGGACCTGACCCCACCCCATGGATTAACTACAGAACAGTCGGTTGGCGCACTAATAAGCTTGGCCTAGGGCACAAAATATCCTAGCACCGGCACTGCACATGACACAGTGGCTCTTGTTACACTTCAAAGTACCTGATGAAGAATGTTGGTCTCCTCAGGGGAGTTAGCAGTGGATGAGAAGTTTGTGTAGATTAGGTGGTTGATGGAAGGAGATCAAGGGAGTGTTAGGAGAAATGGATCCGACTGAAAAATGGGGGAAATTTTGTTTGAAAACCTGTGTGAGAGATGGAGTGTTAAACTGAAGTCGCGTTACGTGATGTCTAGATAGATAGATAGATACTTTATTAATCCCAGTGGGAAATTCACATTCTTCAGCAGCAGCATACTGATACAATAAATAATATTAAATTAAAGAATGATAATAATGCAGGTGAAAAACAGACAATAACTATGTATAATGTTAAATGTTAACGTTACCCCCCCGGGTGGAATTAAAGAGTCGCATAGTTTGGGGGGAGGAACGATCTCCTCAATCTGTCAGTGGAGCAGGACAGTGACAACAGTCTGTCGCTGAAGCTGCTCTTCTGTCTGGAGATGATACTATTAAGTGGATGCAGTGGATTCTCCATAATTGATAGGAGCCTGCTGAGCGCCCTTCGCTCTGCCACAGATGTTAAACTGTCCAGCTCCATGCCAACAATAGAGCTTGCCTTCCTCACCAGTTTGTCCAGACGTGAGGCGTCTTTCCTCTTAATGCTGCCTCCCCAGCACACCACTGCGTAGAAGAGGGCGCTCGCTACAACTGTCTGATAGAACATCTGCAGCATCTTATTGCAGATGTTGAAGGACGCCAGCCTTCTAAGGTAGTATAACCGGCTCTGTCCTTTCTTGCACAGCGCATCAGTATTGGCAGTCCAGTCTAATTTATCATCCAGCTGCACTCCCAGATATTTATAGGTCTAGTCGTGGGGTATGTCAGATTTGCCATCCGCAGTTGCTGATTTCGTCCTTGCGCTACATCGATTTAAACGACTGAAAATCTCTGGCAAAGTTGCACTTAGTGCTCGCATGCCAACCGTCCAGCACAGTCGTGCATTTCTGACAGCCAGTTAGCATGGTCCCTGACAGAGCCTGCTGTTTACTCACACTGTAAGAAGGGTTAACATCTTTTTCTCTTTTTTCCATTTTGTCATGAATGCATAAAACACGAGACATCAGACAGGCAAGCTCTTCTTCTATTTGTGAGGTCCAAAGCCCTTGTGTTCCCTTTCCCTTATATGCATTGTACTTCCGGATGAGCATTCATTGACAGCTAGCTCTCATTCACACAGTTAGCACCTCAACGTCTAAAGACATAGTCAAGCCTATTTGATTTTATCTAATCGATTCGTGGTCTAGTTGTAGTGAGTTGCTAGCTATGTAACATTGCATGGTCGGCTTCACAAGAACGTGCCACTAACTGCTTTCAATTCAGTAAGATTATGTAAATGAAAGTAATGACTGAAAATCACTGCAAAAATGTTCCAATGTGACTTTGCCTTAAGGGACGTGAAGTGTTTCTCACCAGGCTTTAGAAGGTCTTAGATGTTTACAGCTCAAACATGCTTCCAGAAACGGTCTGCTAGCCATCTCCTTGTTTCACCTCTGTAGTTGGCAGGGCACTACCTACATGAAAAGTAAAATAAGAATTTTAGAATGGCTAAAGGCTGATTGTTCAATATTGAATTTATCAGAGGGACCAGATACAAGGGGACATTTTGTTTTGCAGGTGACACAGTAGCCCCTGTTACAACTCAAAGTAGCTGATAAGGAAGGTGGCTTTCCTCTGTGATTGAGCTGCGGACGAAAGGTTTGTGTAGGTTAGGTGGTCGTCAGACAGGGAATCGGGAGGATTAGGAGAAAGGGCTCATTCTGTGTATTGTATTGTATTGACCCCCTTCTTTTGACACCCACTGCACGCCCAACATACCTGGAAAGGGGTCTCTCTCTCTGAACTGCCTTTCCCAAAGTTTCTTCCATTTTCCCCAACAAGGTCTTTTTTTGGAGTTTTTCCCTGTCTTCTTAGAGAGTCAAGGCTGGGGGGCTGTCAAGAGGCAGGGCCTGTTAAAGCCCATTTCGGCACTTCTTGTGTGATTTTGGGCTACACAAAAATAAATTGTATTGTATTGTATATGGAAGGATGAGTCTGCGAAATTGGAAAATTTAGTTTGATGACTTGTGGGAGAGAAGGAGAGAGTGTTAGGGTAATACGGGAGGAGTAGTGCGATGTCCGCTTCATTATTGTGGTTGGTAGTGTCACAGACAGCCAGGGTCCTTGTCCGGCTGGGGCCCCTCTTCACTGAGAGGACTGGGGGAGCAAGCGTGGCCAGAACAGTTCCTCCCCTGGGACACTGGATGGCAGCCTCCATGGGTTGCTGTGGTGCCTTGCACTCCTGCAGGGCTTCATGGGAGATGGAGTTGTAGGGTAGAGGGGTCCATTCATTGGATTGGCTGGCCCAGCGCTGTCTCAGCTGTGGAATGGCCAAATGGAGGAGGCAACTTGATGGTTGAGGTCTCCAGGATTCTAAACAAAATCCAAATCGTATTCTGTGATATCATCTGCTGTTGAATTCTGCTCCGTACTTGTAGTATTTTTATTTTTATACTGTATTGAGGATTTGTTCTGTTCTACGTATTGTATTGTATTGTATTGATCCCCTTCTTTTTGACACCCACTGCACCCCCAACCTACCTGGAAAGGGTTCCTACAAGGGTTTTTTTTTTTGGCAGTTTTTCCTTGTCTTCTACAGGTGTCGAACTCCAGGCCTGGATGGCCGCAGTGGCTGCAGGTTTTCATTCTAACCCTTTTCCTAATCAGTGACCAGTTTTCACTGCTAATTCACTTTTTTCCCCTTTATTTTAACAGCCATGTTAGAAGGATTCAGTCCTTTGAATTGATTTGTTTCCTCATTAAATGACAGCCAAACAGAAATGAGATGTGAAACGAGCCGACAGATGACCAGTTTAAACTAGGGCTTCAAACTTCAATCAGTTTCTTAATGAGAAGCCAATGCTTGCTGTTAATTAAACTCGTTATTTAATTCCACAGCTTGTTGCTGCTCTCGTTCTGCAACAGCAGACATTTCCAAAACTGTTGATTTTTTGTTTTTTATAAGAACATCGTCAAAGTGTTTTGGTGAGTTGAGAGATCAGCCTTACTGAGACCATCACCTTTCTTTATTTTCAGATATTGTGTGATGTGGCGGCTTGTTTTGTGTCTCATTATTGTTTGGCTGCTAATTAAGGAAAAAGAAACAACTAAAGGGCCAGAGTCAAGTTAATTAAAAGAAGTAATTAGCAGCAAAAATTGGTCACTTATTAAGAAGATGGTTAGAATGAAAACCTGCAGCCACTGCGGCCCTCCAGGACTGGAGTTCGACACCCTTGTTTTAGAGAATCAAGGCTGGGGGGCTGTCAAAAGGCAGGGCCTGTTAAAGCCCATTGCGGCACTTCTTGTGTGATTTTGGGCTACACAAAAATAAATTGTATTGTACAGTGAAACCTTGGATTGCAAGTAACTTGCGAGTGTTTTGCAAGACAAACAAAAATTTGTAATAAATTTTGACTTAATAAACGAGCGAGGTCTTGCAATACGAGTAGCATGTATATGCTTTGTCTGCCGAGCGTCACATGGGGATTGTGGGTAATCGTCTCCCATGCTTGTTCTCAGTCTTCGTGCCTCACTCATATAGTCAACATCCATATGAGTGTATACTGTTTGCTATAGCAATGTGACCACGTGTGTGTTGTAAAGTGTGAGTCCCTGTCATGCACCTCAAAACATGAGACTGAGTCTCAGTACTTTAACAACACCAACTTTATTCAGCGTGAAACAGGAACAGCACGGTTATTTATTGTAGCGGGATCTATCGCTCTCCTATACAGAGACACAGCAGTCAGGCAGGGTTGTGACCAGGTTAGTGGCCAAGTAATACTGTGCTCTTGCATTTATAATGTTCCTTGCATCACCCATCGACGGCAGGTGCTTATAGCTTAACCGCGATCTTTTCTGATTCTCTTTTACGGCGAGCTGCTACAGCGCTGGGAGCCTACAGTTGCTTGCTTCGGGATGCTCGTGTGTTGTCCCGTTGGGTGGAATCCCAAAAGAGTTTAGAAACCTTACAGTGCGTAAAGCATTTTTTTAATTTTGTGTCCAAGTGTAGCAACTCTTCAGGCAAAAGCAACTGTCATTAGATAGATTTCCTTGTTAAAGTCGCAAAAAATGAAAAAAATTCCAGTGAGCCAACAGATAGCAGGGATTCCGTTAGTTAGAGTGAAGATTTTGTATTAAGATAGATAGATACTTTATTAATCCCAAGGGGAAATTCACATACTCATATTAATCATTTTAATATAAATATTTGTGCGTTGTGAAACAAATTATCTGAGTTTCCATTATTTCTTAAGGGGAAATTCACTTTGATATACGAGTGCTTTGGATTACAAGCACATTTCCGGAATGAATTATGCTCGCAAACCGAGGTTCCACTGTATTGTACACAGCCTTGTTGGGATCCGGGGGCACCGCCAGGGGGTGCTGCAGCAGGTGCTGCTGAGCCTTGGAGAGCAGCTCTTCCGCCACACCCGAAAGTGCTGCCAAAATTAGGTCAAAGAGCACCTGAAGCACTTCTGGGTAACATATAACAGGAGCCAGCAGCCACTACACATCGGATCTGACCTGGTCTTTGAACGCATCTCACCTGGTAAAGAAGGCCCAACAAAGACTCTTCTTCCTCGGGAAGATGAGACGTGCTGGATTCTCCTCTCAGCTGCTCACAAACGTCTACAGATCCGCTATAGAAAGCATTCTCTGTATGACAGTGTGGTACAGCAGCTGCACAGCACAGGACAGGAAGGACTTGGCACAGGTGGTGAAAACAGCACAGGGGATCTTGGGAAGTCCTCTCCTAGACCTGGACTCTGTATATGCTGGAAGGGAGCAGAAGAGGGCCAAATGTAAAGCTGCGGATCTCACACATCTGGGAAATGGACTGTTTGTACCACTGCCTTTGGGAAAGTGGTACAGAAACGTAAAATCACGTACCAGCAGACTGAAAGACAGCTTTTTCCCCAGAGCTGTGAAGTCCGTCTGCCCCTGCTGATACACACACCTACATTAACCCCTAACCTGCCCCCCTGTAGACATGCACACGCAGTTTCCTTCGTAATCAAACACACACACTCGTATTCCTCCCCTGCAGACCCACACACACAGATCACTGGTCTCTGCAGGCGTACTACCTCAGGAAAAGTCTGGACTTGATGTTTTATTGCTGCTGTCTTTTAAGCTTGTTATGTTTATTTTATTATTTTATAGTGTATTGTGTATTTAAGTATTCTGCCTTGAAGCCAAGTACTACCAATGAAACATTTCGTTATGTGTATGCTTAATAACAACAATAAAGAATTCTATCTACTTGGGGAGCCAGAGTCGGGAGGAGGGAGACAAAGCTTGCCGTGAAGGAGAAAGAAAGAAAGTAAAGTATTGTGCTTGCACTGTGTTGTGGGCTCATAGGAACTGGGAAGATGTTCTCCACGAGGGAAGATAAAGAAAATAAAAAGCTTGTGCTTTTATAAGTGTGCCTCCTGCGGCTGTCTGTGTCTTGTTAAGTGCTGGTATAGTGCCGTCTACTGTCACAGTGTTAAAGTGGATGTTATGTGGTCAACTACTGGCAAGATTGAGGAGAATACCAATAAGTACCTTTGGGTTGGCACTGATCCGAATGTGTTCAGAGTACGTTCAGTATCTGATGAATAGGCAGGAGGTATAGACGTATGAAATGCAGGACTTCCAGGCTAAAGAACTCTTTTTATTCCCCAAGGCCATTAGACTCCTAAATAACTGACTGGAGTTTTTAACCGTGAGCCATCTCATTCTATCTACCTCACACAACTGTATTTGACTTGTCCATCACACACCTACCTGCACATTACACTTCATATTTCTATTCTGTTTTTATACTTTATGCTGCCTCTGTTATCTTTATCCTGCTCCACTGACAGATTGAGGAGATCGTTCTTCCCCCAAACTATGTGACTCCTCAATTCCACCCCTCGGGGGGGGGGGGGGGGGGGGTAAACGTTAACATTTAACATTATACAAAGATATTGTGTGTTTTTTTACCTGCATTATTATCAATCTTTAATATTGTTTATTGTATCAGTATGCTGCTGCTGGAGAATGTGAATTTCCCATTGGGATTAATAAAGTTATCTATCTATCTATCTATCTATCTATCTATCTATCTATCTATCTATCTATCTATCTATCTATCTATCTATCTATCTATCTATCTATCTATCTATCTATCTATCTCTCTCTCTCTCTCTCTCTCTCTCTCTCTCTCTCTCTCTCTCTCTCTCTCTCTCTCTCTCTCTCTCTCTCTCTCTCTCTCTCTCTCTCTCATTTATGTTTATACGTTGGTTTTGTCATTTGGTGTGGACAGCAAAGAAAGAATTTCATTGTACAGGGAAACATGTTTCCTTACTGTGCACATGACAATAAACTTTGAGCTTGAAACTAGTACAGCTGAAAAGTCGGAGCTTACCTTTGAGTTGCTAAATACCAGTTTGTGTTATATGGTGTTTAATTACAAATGGAGTAAATCCAGCAAATACCTACTTGGGTTATTTAAGCTTTGAATGTAGCAGGAGCAAATGCAATACACAGACGTGATGATGACCCATATTAAAGGTAAAGAAGTATGTTGTTTTGAAATAACGTGGCTTGTTTTAGTGCCAGCTTGGCTTGCACTCACCCTAACGTGTGCAGAGCAAGTTCAGTGTATAAGGCAGAATGACTCCTACAGCAGAATAGGGCCAAGTTTTGTTAGTGATAAAGTGGCATTGCCGATTACCTGTCTGGTCTTGTGCTGAAGCAAAAGATGATGATATGGGAAAATTTAATGACAAGTAGAAATGAATAGCATTGTATTGGTTCAGAAAAGCATGGTTTGTTAAGGTTGGGTTGGGTTTGCATTGGTCCTAATGTGTCTAAAGCAAGTAATGTGTTTGATGATGCCTTCTTGGTCAGCAGCCATACAACATGCACTTCAGAGCAGGTAATCCACTTGAAGCTAAGCATGTGGGCCTGGCCATTGCTTGGATGAGAGACCAACCAGGAAAGCTTGGGTTGCTGCATGACAAGGTATTGGTGAGGCCAGCTTGGGCAGTGCTTACCTTTGGTCTGAGCATGGGTTGTAATGCCCCAGTACAGTGACTGGGACACTCTGCTGTTAAAATTGGTTCTATCTTTCAAATGAGATCCGAAATGTTGACTCTCGGTGATCATATAAGATCTCTGGGCATCCTTTGAAAAGAGTAGGGTGAAACCCGATGTCCCGGCTAAATCATGATCTTGTTCATTTTGGCCGCAATCATTTCCTGTCTCTAACTGGCTTTCTTCTGCACACCTTCACCACCTATTAGCTAATGTGTGTTGAGTGTTCTGGCACAAAAGTGGCAGCCGTCGGATCATCTAGGTGGACGCTGCACATTGGTGGTGGTTAAAGTGGCTCCCACTGTCTATGCTGTGTAAATGTGATGATTAATTTTTACATGATGGAAGAATGATGTGCTTGGATTGAATAAGAGGACATTGCCAAAAACTCAGTGGAGGTGAATGTGGAGTTAGGGCTCGTTTATACTTCACGCTCGGAACGCGCACACATCATGGCTGCCACGCGTTCCCAGCGTTCATTTGACGCGTCCTCTGAGCAGGTCCTCAGAAATTAATGTGATGCGTGTGAGAGTTGCAATACCAGCAAAAAGTTGGGGGGCACAGTGTGATAAAAGTCGGAATGTGACGTCAGAGTCTCCGTTTACTATCTACATGGAACAGAAAGCCGCTTTGCAGATCCTACGAGATCGATGTGTGCACTTCGATGTTTGATGAATGGTTCGATTTGGTGAAATGCCGACATACACATGCATTCGTGGTGCTTTTATATTCAAGCGTCGCATATTCCCTATCGTAATGACACGACACATTTTAAAAGTCTCACATACCGTCTTTTGTGCCGTCTTTTTTTTTTTTTTTTTGCAACTTCACAACAGCAACATAATGTACAGCGCTGTATTTGAGCCACTGAGAAAAAAAATATTAAGGACATGGTGAAAACGTGTATTTTGTGATTTAAAGTGGAAATTTCGGCTTTAATCTTGAAATGTCCACTTTAACCTCGTAGTTTACTTTTTCATTAAAGCTGACTGTCGTAAACATCCCAGTTTTTAATCGCTACAAGCTTCTTGGACCTGACAGCAGCGGCAAGCAACAATAGATCACCACACAGAACACATTAAATGTATGATATTCTAACTCTCTGCATATTTAGAATCCTAAGATTTTTACTTTATCACTTTCATGATGAAATGCATTAAACTATGTATGTTACATTTTACAGATAAATCATTAATTTCGTTTAAAAAATGAATCACGTTAATAATACACACACAGGGGTGACATGGTGGCAGAGCGGTAGCACTGCTGTCTTGCAGGGAGTCATGTTGCTGGTATTCCCTGCTTGGATTCCACACTGTACTCCGGTTTCCTTCCAAAGATATGCAGATTTGGGGATTTGGTGCTGCTAAAATGATGCCAGTGTATGTGTGTGCTTGCGTTCACCTTGTGATGAGCTGATGCCCCGTCCAGGGATTGTTTCTGCCTCGTGCCCAATGCTTGCTGGAATGGACACATCCCTGGATTGATGGATTTAATCGTTAAACATCCTTGTCAGAGATATTGTGGTAAAGTGTCATCTAGGGGTGTGCAATATTGGAAAAAAAAATATCTCGATATTTTCTGGGACTTTAACGATAACAATAATTCCAAGATAATGTAATGTATTATTCGAAATTATATTGAATTATATTTTTATCATCTATAGCTTTACTTATCAGGTCTTTTTGTATTTTAAAGCATCATAATAAATAAGATCAATTTAACCTAAACTGCATTTTATAGAGGAACCCCAAATTAGTCACCAATCGCAATATGAAGCCTATGCCCAAAACAAGGTAGCCTCTTCCAGTTATTAATCCGTAGTGCACTGACAACGTTAGCCCCGCTGTCTGTTGTCATGCAAACCATGTGGTCTTCTCGCAGTGACCATGATGCCAGCGCATCTTTCAGACCTTGCGCATTGATGTCGCCAGTGTGATCTTGTGGGAAGTAGGATGTTTGCAAACAGAAGCTTTGCAGTTGCCAGTTTTCGTCAATGAAATGCACCGTCGGGGAGAGGTATGGCTCGGATGTTAGGCTTGACCATAAATCCGTTGTTGTAGCAAAATGTGAAACCTTTTGCAGTTTATGTGTCAGAGTTTGGCGACACGAATCATACAACTTAGGCAGAGCTGTTTGACTGAAATATTTTTATCCAGGCAGTGTGTACCTTGGGTCTAAAGTATTCAAAAATTGTTAAAAACCATCTCTCTCAACCACTTGAAGTGGCACCATATCTTTTGCGATGTAATTGGTGACGGCGTTTGTTATGTCATGCCATCTGTTGCTTTTCTTGTCGTAAGGCACTTTTTTGCAGAATGAGTCTGCTAAAGTTTGCTGAGTGTGTTTTTGTGCTTGTACCGTGGTTACTTTAGACTTGTGCTGGACAGTTGACTCCTTAAGCTTTTCGTATTCTTCATATTCTGTGCGGTGGTTAGTTCGCAAATGGTGAAACAAGTTAGTTGTCGAGCTGTCTTTAACGGCAACCGATTTACCATATAGTTTGCAGATTGCCGTCTTTTGAGCAACATCAGTCTTTTCAAAACCAAACCACTGCCATGCGAGTGAGAATGAACCACGTCTGGCAATTAACTCTGACGACGTAGATGGCGAGGCTGTTTTTATCATCTGGCGCTGTTAGCATCGCTTCCTGCCTCAAAATGAGTGAACAAACTTGCGGCTTGCTGGACGTGCAAGCCTACACAACTCGCTTTGCGCACGCGCAGTGGTCAATACTGTTGCATCAGTGAATGAACTTAGTGTTTCTTTTTTTTGCAAAGCGAGTTACATACTCGATAATTTAATCTCGCACATCGTTAAAACAGCAATTAAGATATAATCGTAAACGATGTATATCGCACATGCCTAGTGTCATCGGAATTTATTGGGTGTTTCAGGCAATTCACAACACAGCAAAGCTGAGCCTGTTCTCACCGTGATGATATCTCGCACTGCCACCTGCTGGGTTCCTCCAGATTTACATAAAGTATGCATGCAAGTATGTCTTGTATATATTTCTCTTCTGGTTTGTCCTGCTTCCACTTCAAAACCGGTCCCACCCACACGCAGCCTACATGGCATTTCTCGATTCCTATTTGTCGTCCTCCAAACCCTTTCCCACATTCTTCCAGTGCGATTACTGCAACAAAACTTTTCAAACGCGAACCTCACTTCCTAAACACAAGAAAAGGCGTTCTTCCCAACAACTATATGGGTGCCAGAAATGCAATAAGAAGTTCACTACACAGGATTGTCTGACTAAACACAACAAAACTCATTCACAACTCTTGCAATGCGACATCTGCAAAGCAGTCTCAGCAGACATACACGCAATCCTCTTTCCGTTACCACAGGTACCTAATTCCTGTCTTCTTGTCCAAGAGTACAACATTGAGACTCCAGACCAGCAGTGCAAACACTGTCATGCACTATACTGGCCTGCTGAGTGTAATACATCCAACAAGTACTCGAGGGGCTGCCACAACGGTAAAGTAGCTTTACCACCTTTGCGGGAGCCACCTGTGTCTTTACAACAGCTTCTTACACAGCAAACATCAGAAGCTAAAAATTATAGTGAACACATTCGAGAATACAACTCTTCTTTAGCGTTTGCTTCCGTGGGTGCACGGATAACTCAACCTCCTGGCCACGGCCCATACTGTTTTAAAATACACGGGCAAATTTTTCACCAAATCTCTTCACTATACGCTAACACTTCTACCTCTCCAGGATATGGACAGTTGTATGTTTTTGACACAGCACAAGCTACTGAAGTACGCTTACAAAATAAAGCAAACTCTGCATGCAGCGAAAATGTACTTCTCCAGCTAGATTCCATGCTCAGAACCATCAACCCCTTCGCTAATTCATACAAACACATGCATGAAATCGCTCAGTCCAATCCAATAGCATCTGTACGAATGGTTTTCAAGGAAACCCCTAGGCAGGATTTACGACGATACAATGCCCCAACATGTCACACCGATGTTGCAGCGATTTTCGTCGGAGAAGATGGCGAAACGCCTGCCGAAAGGGACATTTGCATCTATCTCATAGGCAACTCCTGTAAACAGATTTCCACGCTCAATATGAATTGCGATCCTATGGTTTACCCACTTTTATTCCCTTACGGAGACATTATACAATACAATACAGTTTATTTTTGTATAGCCCAAAATCACACAGGAAGTGCCGCAATGGGCTTTAACAGGCCCTGCCTCTTGACAGCCCCCCAGCCTTGACTCTCTAAGAAGACAAGGAAAAACTCCCAAAAAAACCTTGTAGGGAAAAAAATGGAAGAAACCTCGGGAAAGGAAGTTCAAAGAGAGACCCCTTTCCAGGTAGGTTGGGCGTGCAGTGGGTGTCAAAAGAAGGGGGTCAATACAATACAATTCAGTACACAGAACAGAACAATTTCTCAATATAGTTGGCTGGCACAAAGATTTACAACATGTTCCCGATAAAAGAAGCACCACGCGAATAAGGCTTACTCAATGCCAATTTTATGCATACAGATTAGCAATGAGGAATACATTTAGTATTTTGCACTCCAGCAGCAAACTATTCCAACAGTATGTCATAGATGCGTATGTTAAAACAGAGGGCGCGCGTCTCAACTATCTCAGATTACATCAACAAGATCTGCGCATGGAACTATCAGACGCACTGCAAGCAAACGCTGAAAATAACAATGTACGTGTAGGCAAAATGATCATATTACTGTCCACATTTCCAGGAAGTCCAAGATAAATGCAACAAAACTATCAGGATGCCATGGCCATAGTACGTAAATTCGGAAAGTCTGATTTATTTATCACTTTCACATGTAATCCTGCTTGGCCGGAAATTCTACATGCACTGTCGGATACCCAAAGACCAGAGCACAGACCTGATATTGTAGTACGAGTAGAACTTTTGACTCATTATCTGTCGTCTCCACCAAAACACCTATTCACAACTGCGTCTTTCAAGAAGTATTTATTTCTTCTTGATTTCTGAATTCCTTTCTCACCGTTTTCCTTTCCTATTCTTACACCGCCGTATGCTATGGCGGGCTTCGGCTGGTAAACAGTAAAACGCTTGCGTAGCAGGAGCATCCGCAGCAGCATGCGTCGTGTGAAGTATAAACCCGGCCTTAGATTGAAACAGAGAGTCTGCTCTCACCAGTAGGCAACGTTTAATAGGCTGTAGAGAACCCTTCTTGTGTGTGTCCAAAATGTGTAACTTCTTTAATCTTTCAGAAATGCAGTCAGTTTAGTATGGGAATGAGGGTGGCAGAACATCTAAATTATGAAGTGTACTTTGACATGCACTAAAGAGCTGCATAAAATCGAGAAGCAACAGGGCAGGGTTCACTGCCGAATTGCCTTGGGTAACGTCACAAGAATAATGACAAGTCATATTTCTTGATTTCTTGTTTTAGTTTCACTTTTTATTTCATTGTGGTATTACTTCAGACACTGGCCTAAAAAAACATGTATGGCGTATTGTCATATAAGTAAACATTTTAGTTATAGGTATTGCAATAATGCATTTATTACTCCTATACCATTTCACAACAAGATCTTCAAGTCTTTTGTTGGTCTTAATGGCACACACAAAGCACCAGTAAAGTATTTATCTCTGTAATGTGGCCTACTTAAAGAAATGCTCTGGAATAGTCAGAGGTGACTTAAATGAGAAATATTTCTCTTGATACTAAATAGTTTAGTATCCTGCTGTTTAAACCTTCAAGTAACCTTTAGCAGATTATGAAAGGTTCTTAATATGCCACACTGCACAGAGATGATTGGGTAATTTATTGATGTGTTACTAAATAAAGACCAAAAGAAGCCTTTGTTAAAATCTTGTTATATCACAGTAAATCAGTAATAGATGCATTTTTCCAGTATGTAAACTAAAGTGTTACTGACACATCATGCTGCTGTTGTTAATTCAATTAGAATTATGAGTAATTATGCATGAAATATGTCAAATTTTAAAGTGACCAGCACACAAACATTGTAGTCCATGCTTAATTAAACCCCATCCATTGTCCAACCCGCCATATCCTAACACAAGGTCACAGGGGTCTGCTGGAGCCAATCCCAGCCAACACAAGGCAGGAAACAAACCCCGGGCAGGGAGCCAGCCCACCGCAGGGCACACAGACATCCACACACCAAGCACAATTTAGGGTCGCCAATACACCTAACCTGCATGTCTTTGGACTGTGGGAGGAAACCCACCCAGACACGGGGAGAACATGCAAACTCCACGCAGGGAGGACCTGGGAAGTGAACTCAGGTCTCCTTACTGCGAGGCAGCTGTGCTACCACTGCGCCACCATGCCGCCCACTTAATTAAGCCTACAAAGAAAAAAGTTTTAACCCCTCTGAACAGTCTGATTTACAATAGGTCTTTCTTTAAGTTTTTGTTTAACTTTTAGCAAACATTTTCTAAGGAAGCATCACACTAATCAGAAATGCATAGTAGTTCTGAAGAAGGCATTTTTCATTTACAGTAATGTAGATAGTTTTTAAATGTTAAAATCTTACGGTTGTCTGGGTAACACTGCTGCTGTTTACTGTTTTGGAGTCTTGTATTAGGAATTTGTTAGTTTTCACATACCCCTTGGGGTCACAGCACAGGGTCAGCCATTGTACAGCGCCTCTGGAGCACTTACAGGTTAAGGGTCTTGCTCAAGGGCCCAGCAGAGTAGGATCTCTTTTGGCAGTGACGGGGATTCGAACCAGCAACCTTCTGGATCTAAGCGCAGATCCTTAGCCTCAGAGCCACCACTCTGCCCTTAATCTATCTGTAAGTCTGTGAGCTTATGGAATTTTGTACATTCTGTCTGTATTCTGTTGAGATTTTTTTTGCCACAATAAAGTGGCAGCTCTACAGTGGTGTGAAAAACTATTTGCCCCCTTCCTGATTTCTTATTCTTTTGCATGTTTGTCACACAAAATGTTTCTGATCATCAAACACATTTAACCATTAGTCAAATATAACACAAGTAAACACAAAATGCAGTTTTTAAATGATGGTTTTTATTATTTAGGGAGAAAAAAAATCCAAACCTACATGGCCCTGTATGAAAAAGTAATTGCCCCCTTGTTAAAAAATAACCTAACTGTGGTGTATCACACCTGAGTTCAATTTCCGTAGCCACCCCCAGGCCTGATTACTGCCACACCTGTTTCAATCAAGAAATCACTTAAATAGGAGCTGCCTGACACAGAGAAGTAGACCAAAAGCACCTCAAAAGCTAGACATCATGCCAAGATCCAAAGAAATTCAGGAACAAATGAGAAAAGAAGTAATTGAGATCTATCAGTCTGGTAAAGGTTATAAAGCCATTTCTAAAGCTTTGGGACTCCAGCGAACCACAGTGAGAGCCATTATCCACAAATGGCAAAAACATGGAACAGTGGTGAACCTTCCCAGGAGTGGCCGGCCGACCAAAATTACCCCAAGAGCGCAGAGACGACTCATCCGAGAGGTCACAAAAGACCCCAGGACAACGTCTAAAGAACTGCAGGCCTCACTTGCCTCAATTAAGGTCAGTGTTCACGACTCCACCATAAGAAAGAGACTGGGCAAAAACGGCCTGCATGGCAGATGTCCAAGACGCAAACCACTGTTAAGCAAAAAGAACATTAGTGCTCGTCTCAATTTTGCTAAGAAACATCTCAATGATTGCCAAGACTTTTGGGAAAATACCTTGTGGACTGATGAGACAAAAGTTGAACTTCTTGGAAGGCAAATGTCCCGTTACATCTGGCGTAAAAGGAACACAGCATTTCAGAAAAAGAACATCATACCAACAGTAAAATATGGTGGTGGTAGTGTGATGGTCTGGGGTTGTTTTGCTGCTTCAGGACCTGGAAGGCTTGCTGTGATAGATGGAACCATGAATTCTACTGTCTACCAAAAAATCCTGAAGGAGAATGTCCGGCCATCTGTTCGTCAACTCAAGCTGAAGCGATCTTGGGTGCTGCAACAGGACAATGACCCAAAACACACCAGCAAATCCACCTCTGAATGGCTGAAGAAAAACAAAATGAAGACTTTGGAGTGGCCTAGTCAAAGTCCTGACCTGAATCCAATTGAGATGCTATGGCATGACCTTAAAAAGGCGGTTCATGCTAGAAAGCCCTCAAATAAAGCTGAATTACAACAATTTTGCAAAGATGAGTGGGCCAAAATTCCTCCAGAGCGCTGTAAAAGACTCATTGCAAGTTATCGCAAACGCTTGATTGCAGTTATTGCTGCTAAGGGTGGCCCAACCAGTTATTAGGTTCAGGGGGCAATTACTTTTTCATACAGGGCCATGTAGGTTTGGATTTTTTTTTTCTCCCTAAATAATAAAAACCACCATTTACAAACTGCATTTTGTGTTTACTTATATTTGACTAATGGTTAAATGTGTTTGATGATCAGAAACATTTTGTGTGACAAACATGCAAAAGAATAAGAAATCAGGAAGGGGGCAAATAGTTTTTCACACCACTGTATGTCTTTGTTTAAAGTGTATGCTTGAGTGTGCTTCCTAAGGGATCGGTTACCATTGTGTGCTGTTGGTTGATGGGATACATATAAATAGAGGAAAAAAAAATCCAGATTACATTTGAAATTCAGTGACCATCTAGCTCTTTTGTCATGTATGTTTCCCTGAGATTTTAACCCTTAAACTGCAGGAACTGGCTATAGTCGGTTCCCAATGCAATTTGCCAGCACGCCAGAGCCGAGTATATTCAGCAACATACATTAGGTGACGTACATTCATTGAACTCTGCAACTGGCTAAAGTTGTTTCCCAGTGTAGTTTGCCAACACGCAGGGGTCAAGTAGATTTGCGACGTACAAGGTCTGTCTATTAAGTAACGAGACTGACACAATAACTCACTTTTATTTATATAACAATTCTAATGCTTGGCCCCTTCAATATACTCCCCATTCACAATTACGTACCAATGCAGTCTTGGCTTCCACTCGTCGAAGGTGTGGGGCAGATCAGTTTCTGTCAGCCGTTTCAAGACATCTGACATTTTCTTCTTTACTGCATCCATTGACTCAAAACTTGTTCCTTTAAGCACCAATTTCAATTTAGAAAACACACACACACACACACAAGACATGCAGTCTTCCCCATAAGCCTCAGTAAGCATTTGAAAAGATTCCGTTGGTGTTTTGTTCAATTTTATTTAAAAAATTTGACTAAAATTGACATGTTGCTCAACTTTTAAACTTAGCACGATTCCGGCACACAAGGGGAACACAACTGCATTAAACAGTGACTGACATTCAACCAAATAGCAGAGAGTGTTGTCGTTTGTTGTGTACGTTTAGAGAGATTTAACCCTTCGGTGCTCATAATCAGTTTTCACTGCCTTGTTTAAGAGAAAGAAACACAGTCTTGCTATTTAATAGACCGACCTCGTACATTCATTGAACGCCACAACCCGCTATAGTCGCTTCCCGGAGGAATTTGCCAGCACGCCGGAGCTGATCAGTCCGTGCCGTATAGTCGTAGAGCAGCCAGCTCATGACCACTAGCGCCTCCTGCAGCACTGCAGCATCACAGTCCCTGGGATTCTGCCGCTACACTAGACTGGCCTGCAAGTATCAGCGTTGGCCTCTGTGTGCAGCCAATTCAAGCGCAGTTGGCACAGTCGGTGATTTACTGAATTTCATCAATGGCGTCACTCACACCTTGTACATACAGTAATGGCCGAAATTATCGGCATCCCTGGAATTTTCCCAGAAAATGTACCATTTCTCCCAGAAAATTATTGCAATTATAAATGTTTTTGTATATTCATGTTTATTTCCTTTATGTGCATTGGAACAATACAAAAAAATCACACAGAACTCCAAAAATGGGCTGGACAGAATTATTGGCACCCTTTCAAAATTGTGGGTAAATCGTTTTATTTCAAGCATATGATGCTCGTTTGAACTCACCTGTGGCAAGAAACAGGTGCTGGCAATATAGCAGTCACACCTGCAGCCAGTTAAATTGGAAAAAAGTTGACTCAACCTTTCTGTTGTGTGTCTGAGTGTGCCACACTAAGCATGGAGAACAGAAAGAAGAGCAGAGAATTGTCTGAGGACTTGAGAACAAAAATTGTGGAAAAATATCAACAATCTCAAGGCTACAAGTCCATCCCCAGAGATCTTCATGTTCCTTTGTCCACTGTGCGCAACATAATCAAGAAGTTCACAACACATGGCACTGTAGTTAATCTCCCTGGACGTGAACGGAAGAGAAAAATTGATAAAAGACTGCAACGAAGGATAGTCCGAATGGTGGATAAACAACCCCAATCAACTTCAAAACCTATTCAAGATGTTCTGCAGACTCAGGGTGCAACAGTGTCAGCTCAAACTATCCGTCGACATCTGAATGAAATGAAACGCTATGGCAGAAGAGCCAGGTGGACCCCACTGCTGACACAGAAACATAAAAAAGCCAGACTGAAGTTTGCCAAAATGTATTTGAGGAAGCCAAAATCCTTCTGGGCGAACGTCTTGTGGACAGATGAGACCAAGGTAGAACTTTTTGGTAAAGCTCATCATTATACTGTTTACAGAAAATGGAATGAGGCCTATGAAGAAAAGAACACAGTACCTACAGTCAAACATGGTGGAGGTTCTAAGATGTTATGAGGATGTTTTGCTGCCTCTGGCACTGGATGCGTTGACTGTGTGCAAGGCATCATGAAATCTGAAGACAACCAAATGATATTGGGGCACAATGTAGGGCTCAGTGTCAGAAATCTGGGTCTGCGTCAGAGGTCATGGGTGTTCCAGCAGGACAATGACCACAAACATACCTCTAAAAGCACTCAGAAATGGTTGAAGACAAAGCGCTGGAGAGTTCTGAAGTGGCCAGAAATGAGTCCGGATCTAAATCCGATTGAACACTTATGGAGAGATCTCAAAATTGCTGTTGGGAGAAGGTGCCCTTCAAATCTGAGAAACCTTGAGCAGTTTGCAAAAGAAGAGTGGTTGGAAATTCCAGTTGAGAGGTGTAACAAGCTTGTTGATGGTTATAGGAAACACTTGATTTCAGTTATTTTTTCCAAAGGGCGTGCAACCAAATATTAAGTAGAGGGTGCCAACAATTTTGTCCAGCCCGGTTTTTGAGTTTTGTGTGACATGATGTCAGATTTGGCTTTTTTCTGTTTTTTTGAGTTTTTCCAATGCACATAAAGGAAATAGAAGCGGCACGGTTGCGCAGTGGGTAGCGCTGCTGCCTCGCAGTTGGGACACCTGGGGACCTGGGTTCGCTTCCCGGGTCCTCCCTGCGTGGAGTTTGCATGTTCTCCCCGTGTCTGCGTAGGTTTCCTCCGGGCGCTCCGGTTTCCTCCCACAGTCCAAAGACATGCAGGTTAGGTGGATTGGCGATTCTAAATTGGCCCTAGTGTGTGCTTGGTGTGTGGGTGTGTTTGTGTGTGTCCTGCGGTGGGTTGGCACCCTGCCCAGGATTGGTTCCCTGCCTTGTGCCCTGTGTTGGCTGGGATTGGCTCCAGCAGACCCCCGTGACCCTGTGTTTGGATTCAGCGGGTTGGATAATGGATGGATGGATAAAGGAAATAAACATGTGTATACCAAAACATTTGTAATTGCAACAATTTTCTGACAGAAATGGTGTATTTTCAAGGAAACGTCCAGGGGTGCCGATAATTTCGGTCATTACTGTATAATAATTGATTGTTGCAGTATTTTTTTTAATAGTTTTTACAGTTCAGTGGCAGTGTGTAAAATGATCAGTGTTGCAGTATTTGTGATGCTCTCTGCATGGAAAAAAAATGTGGTCCATTAAAATTTCACATTTTCTTTGTGAATTGTGACGCTTACTTAAATAGTGCAGCAAAAAAGTATTTTCCATCCAGGGGGTGCATTAACCCCCAAGTATGTGGCAGTTTAAGGGTTAAATGTTATTCACTGTTTTGTCACCTATCCAGGTTTCTTTAGCTACACCCACAGTACTGTGTTTTCATTTGTTAATGGTGTTTTTAAACCAAAAACTACTTCATCCACACTAGCATTTTCACTTCATTTGCAAATGTATCTCCAACCACACTAAAAAGGCAAAAAATGCATATGACATAGATGTTCGCCTACACTGGTCATGTGCACATCACTGGAAAAATCCTTGAGGGGTTACTAACTTTACCACAATGCTATAGTGACTAGTCAATTATTTGCCTTTGTGCATTTATGCAGCATTCAAACTAGATGAGGTGGTGGCTCTGAGGCTAGGGATCGTTGCTGGTTCGAATCCTGTAACGCCAGAAGTGACTGTACTCTGTTGGGCCCTTAAGTGAGGCCTTTAACCTGCAATGGCTTCATCCTGGGTATGACTTTAACCTGCATCCAACCCTCCAAATTTCAGGGAAAACTCAGGGATTGATGGCAGGATTGGCACTCCAGCCAATGTAAAAACCTCACACTGCTCCAGTGTGGTGCTGAGGTGTCACCCGCTGCATGCTGCCCTTGGGTCCTAATCCAGGAGGTTTGTTGTGTGGTGGATGCAGCAGCGCACTGTAATCCAGTCATGCTTCCACCCTCTCTCTCTCTCTCTCAAACTGCACAAAATGCGATTTAGATGCATACATGTACGCAACACAATAAGTGGCATGGAACACAACTCTTCTGTGTCTGCTATGGTGGAATTTGGTTTTCTTCCATGAAGGCTGCCCAATCAGGGATTGAGACTTTTGTAATGAGCAGGACCCAATTAGGGAAGGGTTACTTAAGCGCAAGCAAATCAAAGTGCAATAGTACAATTAGATTCTGCTTTTTCAAACAAATGCCTTTTTGTACGTCCAGATTACAACGCTGAGTCTGTGTTTCCAAAAGTGTACAGCTCTGGACAGCGTTTTCAAAAGTCTTTGTGTTTTTGGGGTTGAAAATGCCAGGGTAGTGTGGACAGAAGGTGAAAATGGTGACTAATGTCTGTGTTTTTAAACAAAAATGTAATAGTGTGGGTAAGGCCTTGGGTTGCCAATAGGTCGTCTCTAAATTAGCTAGGGTTTTCTGGAGGTGGTCCTCTCACTGTTCTAAAATTTAACTGTTCTTCCTTGAGATGTATATTTTTTTTTTTTTTTTTTTGGGTAGCGTAGGCTGTGTTACTTCCCACTTTCTGATCTTGATGGTCACTGAGTCTCCGAATACAAGTCTAAACTAGAGATGCATCCATTTTCAGATCTCTTTCTGCATTCCGGTATTGCTGGTGTCCCATTGCACAAGATGGAGAACAACCGGGCCGCCACCCACCTTTCGGCACATATCCATTTTTACTGACACTGATCCAGTTGTCTGTTTAAAAGGAAGCATAGCATTCTCAATCCTTCTGAGGATGTTGATGGAGAAGTTTAGAGAAGGCCAGAAGGAGTTGCATTGCGTCTTTGTGGACCTGGAGAAAGCATATGACAGGGTGACAAGAGAGGAACTGTGGTATTGTATGAGGAAGTAGGGAGTGGCAGAGATGTACGTAAGAGTTGTACAGGATATGTACGAGGGAAGTGTGACTGTGGTGAGGTCTGCTTTAGGAGTGACGGATGCAGTGAAGGTGGCGGTGGGATTACATCAGAGATCAGCTCTGAGCCCTTTCTTATTTGTAATGGTAATGGACAGGTTGACAGACGAGATTAGACAGGAGTCCCCGTGGACTGTGATGTTTGCTGATGACATTGTGAGATCTGTAGCGAGAGTGGGGAGGAGGTTGAGGAGACCCTGGAGAGGTGGAGATCTGCTCTAGAGAGGAGAGGAATGAAGGTCAGTAGGAACAAGACAGAATACATGTGTGTAAATGAGAGGGAGGACAGTGGAATGGTGAGGATGAAGAGAGTAGAGTTTGAAGGTGGATGAGTTTAAATACTTGGGATCAACAGTACAGAGTAATGGGGGATTGTGGAAGAGAGGTGAAAAAGAGCGTGCAGGCAGAGTGGAATGGGTGGAGAAGAGTGTCAGGAGTAATTTGTGACACACTGGTATCAGCAAGAGTGAAAGGGAAGGTCTACAGGACGGTAGTGGGACCAGCTATGTTATATGGGTTAAAGACGGTGGCACTGACCAGAAAGCAGGAGACAGAGCTGGAGGTGGCAGAGTTAAAAATGCCAAGATTTGCATTGGGTATGACGAGGATGGATAGGATTAGAAATGAGGACATTAGAGGGTCAGCTCAAGTTGGACGGTTGAGAGACAAAGTCAGAGAGGTCAGATTGCATTGGTTTGGACATGTGCAGAGGAGAGATGCTGGGGATATTGGGAGAAGGATGTTAAGGATAGAACTGCCAGGGAAGAGGAAAAGAGGAAGGCCTAAACGAAGGTTTATGGATGTGGTGAGAGAGGACATGCAGGTGGTGGGGGTGACAGAGCAAGATGCATAGGACAGCAAAGGAGCAGCCGAAAGAAGAAGTAGATTGGACCGAAGACTGTCTCAGTAGCATTGGGCATGTTTCAAGGACTAGTCTCCAGTTAGGACGCCTATCAATGGCAGGTCCCACTCGTGCACACATCCACTCACACTGGGCTCATTTAGAATCTCCAGTTGACCTAACATATGTGTCTTTGGGATATAGGAGAAAACTTCTGCTGGAGAACCCATGGAGAATGAATGTGCAAATTCCATAAAGATGATTCAAAGCCATAATTATTATGCAAGGCAATGATTGATCTTCCCTGGAATTAAAAAGTGCAGACTAATGTTTATGTAATTTTTAACATTTTGAATATGATCCCTGAACTGAGAGCCTCATTCATCTCAGCAGTCAGGGTGGAGAAGCCTAAAGGCGTTAAAGGGCATGGACTTAGGAGTTACACTGTATGGCAAAGTTTCTGTTACATGCATAAGTATGAAAGTGTTGAGCGATCAAAACGAGTTAAAATACAAATTGAGTAAGAGAGATTTTTGTCTATTATTGAGCAGCTCAAAAAGAGGTTCTACACTCCTAAAGTTTTGAAACTCTCCTACACGGGTGGAGTACATCTTGTTGGGTATATCACTTTTATAACAGATGCTGCTAAAAAGAGACAAAGCAAGGATGTCTTATTACGTTCAATAAATAAACCGTACTTCGGCTGTGTCTGCTCTTTTCTGTAAACACATGCTAACCCATTCACTGTTCTGCATATCCAGCATTGAACGTCCAAGAATATCGCATACCAATTATCTTTGCTCCAAGATGGATGTAACTGCTCTGGACTGTTATTAAATAGCATGTCTGAGTTTTCAATGATGTAAGTAAATGTATTTTTTTGTTTTTTCTAATCTTATCTAGATTATCTAGCCTTATCTCTTGTACAATAAATTGGTTAGCTGAGAAAGATGACATTTATTTATAAGAAGATAAGAGGATTTTGAAGTAAGTAAGTCATTTTGAAGTAATATTCATAAACCTGCTCATTTCAATTCAGGGTTGTGGGGGTCTGTCAGAACTGTCGCTTATGTCAGAGTTTTTCTTTTTAGCCTTAGTAACATTTGTGTCAGATGGCTAGGACCCATTCCCGGCCGGGACGCCTGGAAGGACCAAGAGAAGGAAAATACCTCCCCTGGACCACATGAAGGGCCCGGACAGATGTGGAGCCCTGGAAGCCAGCACTTCTGCCATACCCGGAAGTGCTGGGAGGGAAGGAATTCCAGGGACACCCGGAGTGCTTCCGGGTGCTCATGCGGCACTTCCACCACACCAGGAAGAGCACCTGGAGCACGTCCGGGTGATTATAAAAGAGGCCGCCTCCTCCGAACGAGAGAGCTGGAGTCGGGAGGAAGAAGGCAACGCTCGAGAGGAGAGGTGGAAAGGCGGCAGAAGCAGTCCGGAGAGTTGAAGAGAAAGGGACTGACACAAGGGTGTTTGGTGCAAGGCATTGTGTTGTGTGCGGACTTTATTGTAATAAAACGTTTGTGTTCCGGGACTTCCTGTGTCTGCCTGTTTGTGTCCGAGACTACCTTCCACACATTCCATCTACTGAAGAAAAATGTGATCTTCAGTATTTTTGTTTTTAGGTTAAAGATGAAATCATTGTAATGTAAGCAGTTTTCTTTTTCTCCAGTGTATTTATGGTACTGATAAGTCCTTTAGTTTGACTCATTTTTTCCAAATATCACAATACAAAATATTTTAAAGAGGGTAGAAATTGAAAAAATTAACAATTCTTGGCAACCAGTGGGAAACATGTGCACATCCTGTTGTGATTTAGGGCTGCAGACACTGCAAGCAGTGAAAGGAAGACCGGTAAAAAAGATTCATCTTTAAGGGGAAAGACAAGGAGTAGTTGCAAAGAATGGACAAGGGTCAAACACCAGAAAAGACCATCAAAAACTAGAGCCAAGACTACATAAAGAAATCCATAAAAATCAAAGTAAGACCTACTCAAACTATAGTCTAGTAGACCTGACTCTTATTTCAAAAACACTTTGTGAGAAAAACGTAGTCTTTGATAACATAATGATGTTAAAAGTTTAAAGTTGCAGGCTGCAGCAGTTTCCATATATATGATTAACATCTGTGTGACCACTTAAAAAACTCAGAAAACATTGAAGATGTCACCAGAGTAATGACAAAAGGATTAATTATGCCATTAAAGGAACTCTCATAACACAGAAATCAAAATATTAAACAGGAAAGAACCAGAGCCTCAACAAATTCACTTTTTTGACGTTACTGTAGTCTACTTTATTGAAGATTTTGGAAGTGTAAATGTTTCCTGCTTCTCCCTTGCACACATAACCTGCTTTAAGAATGGTTTCCTAAAATAGTTTTGATTGTAGCTTTATTTCACCAAATCCCTGAACATAGCCATATAAAACTACAGGGCATGTTCCATGAGATTTATTAGATAAGCGAAACATAATGGTGCATTTCATTGAGTAAATCTAATATCAAACAAATCTGTTTTCTGATCCATGTTATTATTGGGGTTAGGAAACACATTCATCTCGAAGCATGTATTGTTAAAAAGATAAATCTCTCTATTATAATAAAAAAATCTTGGGTCGAGATATGATCTTCTTGGAAAGACACTTTGATGTCCTGCAAGACTTCACAACTTCCGGAAGCGAGACACGTGAGATGGTCACTTTTGCACGTCATGCCCTACTTACAAACAATTTAAAACAACATCACGGACATCTAACCTCTCAGTTGTTGGAATGCTTTTGGTAGACACACTTCATGTGCTCCCAGCTCTTAAAAATTTTATACATTTTAGATGGCACGACTAAGCGAAGAAGAAAGAGCAGCTGCGTGCAAATTCTGAAAATAAGGAAAGTAATAATCAGCCCGGACCAAGTGGTATTGAAAACCTCATAGGTCCAATCGAGGTCAAAAATAAAAGATTTCATAAAAATGTTCAGAAACGGCGCGATACACATGCAGAGCAGGTTAGAGATTATGAAAGCAGTGGAATTCGAAAGGCTCAAAAAAAACGTGGGCACGATACACATGCAGAGCAAGTTACAGATTATGAAAGTAGTAAAATTCGAAAGTATTAAAAAAAAAAAAAGAAAGTAAAGGTCGCATTAGCGCAAATAAATGGAAATTATTACTCGACGAAATAACGGAACAGCGAAAAGAGATCGAATATATGGACATAAGTGATATGTCAGAAGTATGTAGATATTGTAAGGCTTTAATGTTTAAGTTGGAGACTTGTTGATCGTCTAATTCGTGTTGCCATCAGGGAAAGTAGTGTTGCCTCCCAATGAAGAGGCCTATCTGTGAGAATTAAAAGATTTGTTGTTTGGTGAAAGTGAAATCCACAAACACCAGAGGCAAAATATGCGAGTCTACAATAATCATTCAATGCTCAAAATGTAGATTTACACAATAATGGACCATATGCTATGAGAATCTGTGGTGTCGCAAGAATTAAAGCCACGACAAGTTTGACAAGAATGAATTGTGAATTTCCCCTTGGGATTAATAAAGTATCCATCCATCCATACCACAATTCGGTCAGGTGTATATTTATGATCACGGAGAAGCGATGCAACATAGAATCGAAAGAGTATGTAACAATTCCCATGAAAATAGCAATCTCTTTAAATTGTATATTAATTTACAGCTTTTGTTGGTATAAATGAAATGCCACCTTTGGCAAAAAATCAGTCAACAACAGGCAAGCTGAAATAGCTGACAGGTACTATATGTTTTGTAATTTAATTTCTGTGTTTGTCTAGTAATACTTTATTTTCTCGGTTTCTCCAAAGCGGAGTGGTGGCTCTGAGGCTAAGGAGCTGGTATCCCGAAGGTTCCCGGTTCGAATCCCCATCACTGCCAAAAAAGGCCACTGCTCTGCTGGGCCTTTGAGCAAGGCCCTTAACCTGTAAATGCTCCAGGGGCGCTGTACAATGGCTGACCCTGCGCTCTGACCCCAAGGGGTATGCGAAATCTACCAAATTCCTAATACAAGAAATTGTATAAGGCGAAATAAAGAACAAAAAAAAAAAGCCCTTGTTAAGTGTGTACTGCTGGGTGATATAAGCAACTTCAAGCTGTGCCCATACTGGTACAATGCTACTGCCCCACTGTACACTGTGCCCAATCTGCTATAGCTTCTGCCCAGCTTCAGAGTCCCAAGTCAAATCCAGTCATCGTCTGTGTTGTGTTTTCATGTTCTCCACATGGTTTTAAAGCAGGTACTTCTGTTTCCTCCGAACATCAGTATGACGTACAGATCAAGCTGGCTGGTGACTCTTTGAGAGTGGCCTGCATACTGTCTGTTGTTTGCTGCCTTGTACCTGATGGTACCAAGTCAGCCTTCAGCCCAGTTTCACTTTCTATTGTGAAAAGCAGGCTAAGAAAATAAATGAATTGAGGTCAACTGTTTTTTATTGTTGATTTGATGTTTTCATTTTCCCTTGTGGTTTACCTGTAATGTGTTGGGGTTGGCTAAGAACCTCATTTAAAAAAAAAAAAAAAAAAAACTTTTCACTTTCACTTTTCACTGAGTATGGATGTGTCCCCAGCCCAGGATTGTTTACTACCTTGTGCAGCAGGTATAGAATCCAGCGTCCTGTAATCCTGACTTTGCATAAATCAGATTGATGTTGAATGGAGGCTATAGAGATATACTTGTAGATACTGTATAATGTTTTGCTTGCAACTTGCAGTGGGTGTGTATGTGTTACAGTCATATGAAAACGTTTGGGACCCCATCTTAATTCTTTGGATTTTTGTTTATCATTGGCTGAGCTTGCAGAGTAGCAACTTCCTTTTAATATATGACATGCCTTATGGAAACAGTAGTATTTCAGCAGTGACATTAAGTTTATTGGATTAACAAAAAATATGCAATATGCATCATAACAAAATTAGACAGGTGCATAAATGTGGGCACCCCAACAGAGATATGACATCAATACTTAGTTAAACCTCCTTTTGCAAATATAACAGCCTCTAGACGCTGTCCTCCTATAACCTTTGATGAGTGTCTGGATTCTGGATGGAGGTATTTTTGACCATTCTTCAAACAAAATCTCTCCAGTTCAGTTACATTTGATGGCTGCCGAACATGGACAGCCTGCTTCAAATCATCCTATAGATTTTCAATGATATTCAAGTTAGCGGACTGTGACGGCCATTCCAGAACATTGTACTCCTCTCTCTGCATGAATGCCTTTGTAGATTTCGAACTGTGTTTTGGGTCATTGTCTTGTTGGAATATCCAACCCCTGCGTAACTTCAACTTTGTGACTGGTGCTTGAACATCCTGAAGAATTTCTTGATATTGGGTTGAATTCATCCGAAACCTCGACTTTAACAAGGGCCCCAATTCCTGAACTAGCTACACGGCCCCACAGCATGATGGAACCTCCACCAAATTTGACAGTAGGTAGCAGGTGTTTTTCTTGGAATGCGGTGTTCTTCTTCCGTCATGTAAAGCGCTTTTTGTTATGACCAAATAACTCGGTCTTTGTCTCATCAGTCCAAAGTACTTTGTTCCAAAATGAATCTGGCTTGTCTAAATGAGCATTTGCATACAACAGCGAGACTGTTTGTGGCGTGAGTGCAGAAAGGGCTTCTTTCTCATCACCCTGCCATACAGATGTTCTTTATGCAAATCTGCAAGGGTTTCCTCCCACAGTCCAAAGACATACAGGTTAGGTTGATTGGTTTTACTTAATTAGTGTGTGCGCATGTGTTCAATCTGTGATGGACTGGCACCCTTGCCCAAGGATTGTTCCTTCAGTGCGCCCTATACTTTCTGGGATAGGCTCCAGCCCTGCGCGACCCTGCTCAGGATTAAGCAGGCTAGAAAATGTTATGGTGTGGTGTGATTGTTGAACCTGCAGTCTTGATTTCTTAGCCAGTGCACCACACCGTACATAATAGATGCCATATGTAAAAAAGTTTGAAATGTTTTGACGTTGGGGAAAGGAGAGAGTTCATGATCACCTCCAGGAAAGATTTGTAAGATAGAATGTGTTAGCGCCTTTTTTTCTTGCCATGGGCATAGAGAGTGTATTTAAGAGCCGGTTTTACAACAGTTTGAGTTTGTACTGCCCTCTGTGCTGGTATTTTTCACAAGGAGTTCAGTATTGATGTGCAGGATGCCCCTCTTTGTCATTTGATTCGCTGATAAGTGTGATTAATTTGGTGCTAAACTCCCTTTTTAAAAAGTTGTGTACTGTAGTGCTTCGATATTATTTATCCAGTGTTGTTAAAGATCCTGTCTACTGTATACATTAAAGGAAAACTAATGGGCTGGATTTCTAATTGCCTTTTCTTTAGCACAGCCTTAATTGCAAGGACAAAACCCTAAAACAGATACGCCCAGTGTGTCTGGTAGCCATTAAATAAAACTAACATATCATACTTACAATATACGTTGTGTGAATATATTAAGACTCGCTGTACTACCTGTCGAAGACCGTTTGATACTTAAGTAATAATTGTAGACCTCAGTGCTCACGTTTGATGCTTGTGTCTCAGTTATATGCCATTTTGGTATGGGATTTGTAAAAGCATTGGTAATGTTTGTAACATGCCATCTGTTGGAATGACATATATAATGCATTTTATTACTAATAATGTTTGTGATGTGCCATCTTTTGGAATGATAGAGACATAGCAACTGGACAAACACATAGACAGACACACAGAAATGTATCCATTCATTCATTTATTTAATGTACTTACTATTATCCTAAATACATATGTTAATCCCTGAGGGGAAAATGTATTTTTTGCATGACCCTTTAATAATAATAATAATATATTTTATTTATATAGCATCTTTCCCATGCTCAAGGCGTTTTTGGGTCAGAGCACAGGGTCAACCATTGTACAGTGCTGCTGGAGCAATTTTCAGGTTAAGGGCTTTGCTCAAGTTCCCAGCGGAGTAGGATCCCGTCTGGCAACCCTCGTGATATTGGCACAGAACCTTAGCCACAGAGCCAACACTCCACCTATAAAAGATTTTAAGAAGCCCAGCAACCCTATGCTGTTAGTGTGGCTGTGGATTTAAAATAACTGCTGTCTATACTTACAAGCTATACAATGTTTGAAAATTACACTTGATTTACTATTTATTAATGAGTATCTGACCCCACAACCCTGAACTGGGTAAACAAGGTATAAAGAGGCCAAATGTGTTTTTTATTGAAGTTTTGTACATTTTCAAGGTTATACAGTTTATTTTTCAGTACTGCTGAAAGTTTCATTTTAAGTAACCAATGGTAAAAGAAAAAAATCCACTATGCTCCACATTCCCTCCCAGCTTTTTTATCCTAAAATACTTTATTTTTTTACATTTTTACATCCTCCATTCATAAGATGGGAGGTGGTAGTAGTAGTGTTGTTGCGTGTACAGATTAGAGTGAACTAGTGTAAATTCATATTTGCATGTCCAGCTTGCATGCAAAAGGTGGCCACTCTTTGGTATCATGATAAAGAGTAATGTCTAAAAGTACATAACTGCCTTTTAATGAATAGAAAACACAAACCGGCTTACCTGATGATCTTTATTACAATACAGGAGTACACGTTGTCATCGATTTACACATTGTATGCCTTCCTTAATACAATTTTATTATTTTAAGCACAGAAAGTGCGTTTGTGGCACAAGTAAATAAATAAATAGAACTTGCAGTCCTGAGCTTTGCTGATTTTGAAAAAAACAGAAACTTCCATTTTTACTGAATAATTTTTTTTATACAACATCTAAAGTAACCCTAAACATTCTGTTTGTGAAAAAATCATTTAAACAAGTTGGCAGAAATTGCATTTCTTTGGATTTTGTTTCAGTGCATCTCACTGTTTCTCATCTGCCATCACTACATCTTTAACATTTGGGAATTATCAGTCTTATTAGTGACACTGCAACTTTCATCTGAAAATCAAAATAGTCTTGAGTGAACCTATCTTATTTTTTCTAAATGCTCAATTATAAAATGTATTTGTTTCAAATACATTGCAAACATTTAAAAATATTGGTGAAAAGACATGAAGTATCCAGGAAATAATTGATTCATTATCTGTGTCCTGTGTGTACGAAACATTTATTTGGTGTTTACATCTGTTA
This sequence comes from Erpetoichthys calabaricus, assembly GCF_900747795.2. Classification (NCBI taxonomy): domain Eukaryota; kingdom Metazoa; phylum Chordata; class Cladistia; order Polypteriformes; family Polypteridae; genus Erpetoichthys; species Erpetoichthys calabaricus. Next base: position 146,883,202 of record NC_041405.2, on the reverse strand, counting down.
AGGGAGCAGAGCACTGCTTTTGGCCGTGTTGTTTATGCATTTGTGGGTCATGGACATGCTACTGACAAGGATCACATTATGGAGTAATTTGTGTGACATCCTTTGTCAGAGATAACTATATAATTTCTGTGTGTGTGTGGTATATAATATAGAGATTTTTTTTTGTCTCACATAGTTTTGTAGCAGATTAGTCTGAGTTTACCCTTTATACGGAAGGTGAACTTCTTGAGGCTGGAGCAAAGCCAAGCACCGTGCTCACAATGATTTACTCGTGGTTTGCATGCTACTGACCAAAGGTAGTTTGTGAAAATTATAGCTCTAAATTGGCACAAAATGATTGAGTGGGTGGGTGTGGGTATTTTATAACAATAGATAGAACTTTATTTGGCCCCAGGGGGAAATTTGGCTTTTTTCAAAGACTCTTTAAATAAATAAATACTTAGGTAGATAAATTATATGAGCGAGACGGAGAGACACGCACACAATGGTCTGAAAGCACACCAGAATGATTAACGAAAAAGAAAACCTCCGACTTGGCTGTCACAGTCACAATGCTTTTGGTATAGAGAAGACCCCGCAGTGTTTTTTGACACATTTCTGCTGAATGATTTGTTTGCTGAAAGTCCTCAGTGTTCGTGTGTCAGAGAAAGGATATGCGGCTTTGTTGACAATGACACTCAGTTTTGTCTTCATTCTCTCCTCTGCTACTAACTCCAGGGGGTCCAGAGTACGTCCTAAAGCTGAGCTTGCCCTTTTAATTAGCTTGTTGATTCGGTGGGCCTCTCTTGAAGTGACATTACCAACCCACCACATCACAGCATTGAAAATTGCACTGGCCATCAGTGAGTTGTAGAAGATGTGGAAAAATGTCACTTTCTACATTAAAGGAATGCAATCTCCTAAGGAATAAGATAAATTTTATTTATTATGAAAATGTTCTTCTTAAGTTTGTATATGCTGGGTTTATGTCCATATATATATATCTACTTACATGTGTATTTGTTCTTTGATAACATACTTAAGATTATGATAATTCTTGTTAGAAGTATATTTGTGCCTTTTTTGTGTTCCGATATAATTTTGCAACCTCCTTTGGGATTAAAAATGTTTCCATCCATCCATCCATCCATTTGCCAACCCGCTGAATCCGAACACAGGGTCACGGGGGTCTGCTGGAGCCAATCCCAGCCAACACAGGGCACAAGGCAGGAACTAATCCCGGGCAGGGTGGCAACCCACCGCAGATCCATCTATCATATAGTGCCTTTTACATCTTATTTATTTATATATATATATATAATATATATATACTAGTTGATTACCCAGTGGCTTCACTCACTGAGTGCAAGGAAAAAAAATAAAATGTAGTCTAAAATAAAATGTAGTCTATAAGTTATTAAACAGTAAAACATTAACATTTAAGAAGTAAAGATATATTGAGCACAACTGAAGTGGTTTGGGGTAAACTACATTTTAAAGGCGCTATAACACAACAGGTAAGTAGTACTAACAGCAGCTAAAATGTATTTGGATTATCTCTCGGTAGTAGATCCCTTGTGAAAGGCGCTACACGACCGCTGTGGTACAGAAATTACATTTTCTATGTGATCATCCAAATTTCTGCCTGACAACCTTGCACTACGTGCCTGTTAGGGAATCCATTCCCAGACGGGTTTATCCATTCCCGGGAATTCAGGAATCCAGCATTTCATTCCTGGGAATCCTGGGCTCCCGGGGATGACACAGTGCACGTGCATCTCACATGTGAACGGTTTTAGAATGACCGACACTTATCTATAATAATAAAAGGCAAAGCCCTCACTGACTGACTCACTCACTCACTGACTCACTCATCACTAATTCTCCAACTTCCCGTGTAGGTGGAAGGCTGAAATTTGGCAGGCTCATTCCTTACAGCTTACTTACAAAAGTTAGGCAGGTTTCATTTCGAAATTCAAAGCGTAATGGTCATAACTGGAACATATTTTTTGTCCATACACTGTAATGGAGGAGGCGGAGTCACGTATCGCGTCATCACGCCTCCTACGTAATCACGTGAACTAAAAACAAGGAAGACATTTACAGCACGAGTCACACGCGGGAACGAAGGTAAATGACGTTAATTTTTCACTGTCTTTTAATACTGTGTAAGCATACATATTAACACATGTGCAATTAAACGTGTGCATTTACGGGGTGATTTCTCAGGCTTAAAAGCTCACCTTTTATCAAATGCGGGAAGAAAGGTAACTGACGTTGTTCACTGTCTTTTAATACTGTGTAACCATACATATTAACACATGTCCAATTAAACGTGTGCATTTACGGGGTGATTTCTCAGGCTTAAAAGCTCGCCTTTTACTAAAAAGGTAAATGCAAAACTATTTTCAATCAGTTTATTGAAACGCTCCCGTTAAGGATTGCAATAACATATTCGCGAGATAAAAGTTTAATGAGAAGACACGAGGTATAAACTAACCACACGCCGTGGCGCAACGTTAGGGGCAACAGTTTCAACCAATCAGTTTATTGAAACGCTCCCGTTAAGGATTGCAATAACATATTCGCGAGATAAAAGAACGAAGTAGGGGGAAATGGAGGAACAGCCGCAAACAGCGAAGAGCAAAAAATTAATTAAACAATTGAGAACGGAGCGAGTTAAGCATACAAGCATGTTCATAAGGGAAACAAAGCACGGTGTAAAACGTAAGTTTCAATTAACTTTATAGAAACGCTCCCGCTGCGGATTGCAATAACATATTCGCGAGATAAAAGTTTAATGAGAAGACACGAGGTATAAACTAACCACACGCCGTGGCGCAACGTTAGGGGCAACAGTTTCAACCATTCTATGATCTGCTTCTCGCAACTGAAAGACGGCACATGGCGGATGTTAGCCGACTTGCTGACCGCAACGTTAGGGGCTTCAACTATGGCGCTGACGCCACATCTCAGTGCCAACACTTTGCAGACTGTACTTAAAAGACACGCCCTCCTCACTGGACAGTTAAAAACACCAATCAAACTAACGATGACATCAAGTATTACCCAATCCAACGTAGGAAAGGAGGCATCTTCATAAAATGCGTGTGGGATGATTTGCATGAGACGCTGCTTTAAAAAAAAAATGATAAAAAAAAAAACGGGATAAATCCCGTCCAGTATTGATTCAAAACGGGACGCGCAATTTCATTCTCAAACGCGGCACGATTCCGTATTTTAAAGGACGGGTGGCAACCCTACAGTGCCAGGTAACCACCCATACAATCAGATTGTGATTCAGACTAGGAATGCAATGAATGTAATTACCCCGATCTACATACAAGGCGAAAGTCTTGCAACATTCAAAGATGATGGTTTGGGATAAGTACACCATACAACATAAAAGAGCTTATGAAGCCTTGAACCGAAAAAAGCAAGATCTCAGAGATCGTAAAAAAAAAAATAGGAGGTAATGTCGTTTTACTCGCTGTAGATTTTAGTCAAACATTACCAGTTATTCCACGAGGGAGACCAGCAGATGAACTCAACGCGTGTTTAAAATCCATGCTTCTCCCACGCTCGGTTATATGTCGCGTGTTCTCGGGTAGGTGCACCAAAAAATTTATACATTTAAGCATGTAATGGGCAAACAAAAAATGAGGTATACCCGAAGGCACTGCAGTAGTACTTCATGTAACTTTACTTCTTAAATGTTAATGTTTTACTGTTTAATAATTTATACGCTTCTTATATGTTGTTCAAATTCTTTTATCAAAATAACACTGACAGCGCAATGCACGATAACATGGAGTGAATACACCATACGCATCCGCCCACGGCTGCCCTGCTGTGCGCAGATAGGAGTTGATTCTACAATAAAATAAAATAAAGATAAAAAGAGTAAAACAATCATCACCCATAAAGCGTGTGTGTGTGTATATATGTGTATATATATATATGTTATGTGGATGTGTATATGTGTGTGTATATATATATATATATATATATATATATATATATATATATATATATATATATATATATATATAATGTGTAGATATGTATATATATGTGTATATGTATATGTATATATATGTTTACATGTGTGTGTGTATTTTATATATATAAAACACAGCAACACTCATAACAATGACAACACAATTACATTGACAATCATGTTACGTTATTTTTAAAATGTTTCCTTTTTTTTTCATTCCCTCTTTAACACACTACTTCTCCGCTGCGAAGCGCGGGTATTTTGCTAGTTTTTAATAAAACTACTGCAATATGTTGACACAAATAAAAGACTAACCTTATCTACAACCAGTTCTTGCTGTCATATAAGTACATGTATCTTTAGTTACGGTAATAAGAGCGTAGAAAGCATAACGTCCTCACAGGTGGTGCAGTGGTAGTGCTGCTGCTTTGCAGTAAGGAGACTGTAAGATTGTGGATTTGCTTCCCGGTTCCTCCCTGTGTGGCTAGCGCTTTGAGTACCGAGAAAAGCGCTATATAAATGTAATGAATTATTGTTCTTAACGTGTCCAGCGCGCGATCGTACAGGCAAGAGCGCACCTTCAATCGAGGGATGTGTCCATTCCAGGTGACATTGGGCACGTGCAGAAACAATCCCTGGACGGGGCATCAGCTCATCGCAAGGTGAATACAAGCACACACGTACACTGGCGTCATTTTAGTGTCACCAAATCTGCATATCTTTGGAAGGAAACCAGAGCACCGTGTGGAAACCCAGCAGGAAAACATGTAAACTCCAGGCAGGGAACACCAGGGACGTGACTCCCTGTGAGACAGCAGTGCTACCCCTCCGCCACCGTGTCACCCCCATGTGTGTAATTATTAACAGTATTCATTATTTAAACTAAATTAATGATTTATCTGTAAAATGTAACGTATATACTTTAATGCATTTCATCATGAAAGTGATATCAAGTATAAATCTAAGGATTCTAAATATGCAGAGAGTTAGAATATCATGAATGTAATGTGTTCTGTGTGGCGATCTATTGCTATTTGCCGCTGCTGTCAGGTCCGGAGGAAGCCACAGAAAAAAAACACGGCACATAAGACGGTACGTGAGACTTTTAAAATGTATTGTGTTATTACGATCGGGAATATGCGATGCTTGAATATAAGAGTACCACGAATGCATTTGTATGTCGGCATTTTGCTTCACCACATCGAACCATTTATCGAACATCGAAGCGCGCACATCGATCTCATAGGATTCACAAAGCGGCTTTCTGTCACATGTAGATAGTAAACAGAGATTCTGACGTCACATTCCATCTTTTAGAACACTGCGCCCCCCGACTTTTTGCTGGTACTGCAACTCGCACACGCGTCATGTTAATTTCTGAGGACCTACTCGGAGGACGCGTGAAATGAACGCTGGGAATGCATGGCAGCCATGATGCATATGCGTTCTGAGTGTGAAGCATAAACAAGCCCTTAGGTGGCATGTTTGATCTCCCTGTTCAACCTAGTCTGACCCTGAGTAAGTCACTTAATCTCTTTTTGAACTCTTTAATATAAAAACCTTTGATATACATATATCTTTGTAAAGTACCTAATGATGCTGATGGCTCTAGAAATAACACCATGTAAAAAGGGTTATTTGTAGATATGACTAAACAGGTACTAATGCAAGTGTAGTGTGTATGTGTACACAAGACAGCAACACAAATATTTTATCCACCATGTCTCTACAAATCACATCTTATCTTCTGTTAAAAGCCAGCAAGAGGTCAAACCACAGTATAATCAGTAATGCTAGTCAATTTTGAGAACAAACTACAAACTGAGAGCAAGTGTTCATGGGATTCAAACCTGCCAGGATGCTGAATCTGTTAGACAGCAGCACTAACATTTCTGCCAGCATTTCATTAATAGTTAGTTGCTTAAACTGGAAACATACCACGCCTTCAAACATTTGTCTTAGCTCATACTTCTCATTTCTAGGGTGTGTCTAGCTCTGTAAACTCTTTTTAGTAATTTGGAGACAACGCTGCAAACACTACCTGGGTGAGGCCTCACAAAATTTACATGTACTTGCTTATTTAACACCTTTATCCCAAATGACTTACAAAAGGCGTTAACACAATTGAGGAAGCCTCAGTGTGGAGTACTGTTTGGGAACAAGTGTTGTAAGACATGTTAATTTATTTTTTTTTTTTTTTAACATTTTATTGAATTTATTGAAAGCAAATAACATTCCATAAAATCAAATCAACTGACATGTTATAAAATTGATCACCACAAGTGAAGATCTCAGAACAAAATGCAAAAGAGTTACAATTCCTAGGTTACAAAAACCTAAGAGCTGAAGTCAAATCATGACAGAAATTCACCGTACAAATGTTCCTTGAGCACATTGAGGGAATCAGCAGTTCACCTGGAGGGGTGGGTTGCTCATTCCACCATCTAGGAGCTAAACACGACTGAAATTTGATACCACACAGAGGTGGCATCACCAGACACTGTTCATTGGCAGACCTGAGTGGGTGAGAAGGAGCATAGGGCCCTGACCGGTCTCTCCATATATTTAGGTGATGACCCATTGACTACTCTTTAGGCAACGATCTGAGCATATGTGCTGCTACAGGAATCCAGTGGTGTGATCTGAAAGGAGCTGTGACATGTACCCACATACAGCTCTATTTTGAATCATCTGTCACATCTTGGTTACAGTAGTCCAAACATGACAAGACCAAAACCTTGAGGCAAACAAGCTGATGTTGCACATATTGTACAGAGTGAATCTGTGAGACCAAGAAACTGTAGTAACACGGTCCTTGAAGACCAGATGGTCATCAGTCACCACTCCAGTGTTAGTGATAGTGAGCCAAGCTGAACAGGGAAGGGGCCCTGAATAGGCGGACAAGCTGGGTTAACAAGATGGTACGTCTTTGCCAGGTTGAACTGGAGATGGTGCTTCTTCATATGCGGAAATTCTAGCTGAAAACCGTGCAGTCCTCTGGAGGGAATGACAGGTACAGCTGCATATCATCAACACAGCACTGATAAGGAAAACCAATGGAGACATGATGGTGCGGTCTAGTCAGGTAGATAAGAGAGAAAAGAGGAGAGGGCCCAGCACTGATCCTTTGGGCACCCCCTGGTGCACCCTTGACATCTCTCCATGACAGGACACACACTCTCTTTCTCTCATATACTCTCTATAGCTGTACCATAACCATAATTAATAACCATTAATTAAGGTATTATCCTTGCCACTCTGGCATGAAAGCCTTTCAATATCTTGGAGATAGAGGATGTTCATATGGATCAACAATTTCTGGCCCCTGATCTCTGTAATTCAGCTTCTCTTGATGGGTACATTGTGGCTTCTAAGTTGACACAGACTCCTTGATCTGTCAGTGTGGTTGTGGTTAACAATAGTAATGAATTCAAAATGTCAAAGAGCAGCAACAGTCAACCAGTTAGACACTTTTTCTTTTGAGAAAGCTTCAACATAGGCTCAAAAATCCACCTACTTTAATGTTAATACTTTCAAAAAGCAATATTTGAAGAGTAAATGGTCTCTTTTTCATGCACTTTATTCTTCATTCCATTCAATTAATGTTGAACTCTCCCAGGACGATTCAAGTCATGTTAACACCACCACCCCCCCCCCCCCAGTTGTTCTGTTTATTTCATTTTAAAACACTTGTACGTGAGCATCTTTTCAGTATTTCAGCAGCCTGACGTACAGATTTGTGGTCTGACTAAAATTAGACGCTTTTGCAGCACACTGCCTTCTGCTTCCTGTTGAGAGGTGCGGGAGGTGAGAACGCTGAGCCCGAGAGAGGTTGTAACATATCTGAAGGCTGAATATGTTTCCAGTAATTGACCTTCAGGCATTACATATCATCTGTGCACTGTTTTTTTCATAGTTGTACGTACTACTTTGCAATATCTTTTGGCTACACGGGGGAGAGGATTGAGTTGGAGTTGGAAACTTATGTCCACTGTCAAGATTTTGCTGTGAAAATGAGTGTTGATGTGCACCTATTGCGTAGTGCAGTTTCAAAGCATCATCTGCTTGCAGTCGATACTTAAGCATTATCACCAGCATGTCTGCAGTAGCATAAAGCAAAATGAGTGTTATTATTTCATGAAGACCTCACGTTAGCCGAATGGTACTCTGTTGGCTTCAGTTTATTCTTCCATAGCCTTATTGTCTGACACTGATTCAGACCACTCACAAATACTTACAAATATACTGTTAAATAAAAGAGTCAAATTACTAGACTATGCGACATTTACATTGCTAATCTCTAGGGCTGTCATATTGAATGTCACTATTCAAATATACTTTGAAGACATAAGCCTCAAATTTGAATTTACAAGTAAAGTTTTCATTTTTATCTCGCGCTGATTTCACTATTGTTCTATGCCAGATACATCCTGCAGTCAGTGCACATCAGTAGGAAAGTTTGGTGGTCCTAGAACTGAATTACAGCTTTTTACAGATAATGTGGTCCAGTTGGCATCACTGGGCCGTGAACTCCAGCAAATATTGGGACGGTTGGTGACCGAGTGTGATGCAACAACAATGAGGATTAGCACCTCCAAATCCGAGCCAATGGTCCTCAATAGGGGGGAGAAAAAAGTCTAATGTCCTCTCTGACTGTTAGATGAGTTACTGCCTCAAGTGGCGGAGTTTAGGTACCTTGGAGTCTTGTTCACCGAGGTATGGTGAAGTCAGAGACGGAATGGGGTGCTATACCAATCTGTAATGGTGAAGAAGGAGCCAAGTCAGAAGGTGAAGCTCTCGATTTACCAGTTGATCTGCATCTCTACCCTCACCTATCGTATATAAATGTCTATGCGTGGAAGTGTGTGTGAGTCTGTCTGTCCAGCCCGGAAGTGCGAGGTGGAGTCGGGTTAAGGGCTGCACCTCCGAAGAAAGAGTCACTCACACAAGCAGTGCGAGCACGTCGGCAAAACGAATCCTCCTAGGAGAGAGACGCCCAGAGTAGTTCCTTTCAATTACCTGACATGTCTACATTTAAATTTTTTTTCTGACGATTCTAATAGTGTCTAGGACCCCAGGCTTTTTACACCATCGCCTTACACAACTAGTGGAAAGATAAAATGAGATCAAGTGGCTGAAATGAGCTTGCTCCACAGGCTGGCTGGGCTCTGCCATAGAAAAAGGGTGAGGAGCGTAGACATCAGTGAGAGGCTCAGAGTAGCGCCACTGACCTTCCGCATGCTTTAGAAAGCATTTTCCCTTGCAACAGGTTGTTTATTTTTAGAACGTTATATTTGTGTTTAAAATGTTCAAGTTGCTCTCTACACACATGACACACATACAGTATCTCACAAAAGTGAGAAAAAAAATGTTTGTAAATATTTTATTATATCTTTTCATGAAACAACACTGAAGATATGACACTTTGCTCCAATTTAAAGTACTCCGTGTACAGCTTGTATAGGAATGTAAATTTGCTGTCCCCTCAAAATAACTAAACACACAGCCATTAATGTCTAAACCGCTGGCAACAAAAGTGAGTGCACCCCTAAGTGAAAAATGTACAAATTCAGTCTTCAGTGTTGTCCCATGAAAAGATATAATAAAATATTTACAAAAATGTGAGGGATGTGCTCACTTTTTTTTGAGATACTGTATGTCTAATAGGGTATGCTTAGGAGAATTTTCATCGATGAATTTCAAACTGAAGCTTACTGTCTGACAGGTTAACAAGAGCACCTCTGATCTTTGCAGTATAAAATCACCCTCATGCGGTGCCCACATGAGACATTGGATTAGTTTAGAAATGTGACACTCAGTGGGACGTTTAATTGTTCCCACTCAGTTTTAAGCACATTTCAATTATGGTTGTCTCCAAACGTGTATGTTATATGTCTGGCTTCAGTGAGACTAATGCTATACAAACACACTGCAAGCAAAAATAAAAATAGTATTAATTTCCAGGCTTGAGAGCATAACAGAAAAATGTAGGGGAGGTGTCTGAATCACTGTCTCATATTTGTATGGGATTCATATACAATAGTTAATGTTCCAGAGATTAAGTGATTGGAATTTGCTACAGGCCAGTGACTTCTAGTAAATCAGGTAATGCAAGCTTGCTTAGCAGAAAAAGAAATGTGTACCAAAGATGATGTGATGATTATGAGCGATTTCTTCTTTACAGACATCAACTAAGATGCCCGTGGTGACAGAAACAAATATTTAAATTTAGTATTCCAAGCCCCGGAAGGACTGTTGTCTGCACAAATTATTAACGAATGAAATGGGTTGTGGTTCTCAACTTTTTTGTCCTGGCGTACCACCTACAGGAATTTAAATATTCTGAAGTGCCACCATTTTATTTTCGTCTTAAATTTTTAAGTACTGAACTGTTATTAGGTAAAATTTAAGGTGACATTTCTTTATCTGCCCCAAAGTATTGTATTTGAGGATTTTATCACGGTGTTGTGGATAGTTTTGAGCCCGTATGTGTCTTTTAATTTTTTTTATCTACACTATTGTTTATGATTTGTTCTTTTTTAATGTATGAGCAGTAATGTGGTTTGATTTTTTTAAATAAAAAGTTTTAAATTTGTGTGCTTTCAAGTTTAAAATTTATTGTCATATGCACAGTAAGGGAACACACTTCCCTGTACGATGAAATTCTTTCTTTGCTGTCCACACCAAATGACAAAACCAATGTATAAAGATAAACATAAATAATAAGTAGCAAATAGATAATAAGTAACAGAGGCAGCATAAAGTATAAAAACAGAATAGAAATATAAAGTGTAATATGCAGGTAGGTGTGTGATGGACAAGTCAAATACAGTTGTGTGAGGTAGATAGAATGAGTTGAACGACGGTTATAAACTCCAGTCAGTTATTTAGGAGTCTAATGGCCTTGGGAAAGAAAGAGTTCTTTATCCTGGAAGTCCTGCATTTCATACGTCTATCTCCTGCCTGAAGGTAGAAGTGTGAACAGTTCGTGTTGTGGGTGTGTGGGGTCCATGAGGATCGAGGCAGTTCTCCTGCGGACTCTGCAGTTGTAGGTGCTCTGCAGAGAGGGCAGTGGGGTCCTGGTGATCTTCTCAGCAGTCTTTACCACTCTCTGTAGGCATTTGCGGTCCATAGCAGTAGTGTTGCCGTACCACACAGTGATGCAGCTGGTCAAGATGCTTTCAACAATGCAGCTGTAAAAGTTGCAGAGGATCTTAGTCGACATACCAAACTTCCTCAGCCTCCTAGTCGACATACTAAATTTCCTCAGCCTCCTCAGAAAGTACAGCCGCTGTTGAGCCCTCTTGACCAGCTTGGTGGTGGTAAGTGTCCAAGTGAAGTCCAAACTGATGTAGACGCACATGTATTTAATGCTGCTCACCCTCTCCACTTCAAGCTCTCGGATGAACAGTGGCCGGTGAGGTCTCCTCTCCTTCCTCATGTCCACTATCCACTCCTTTGTCTTCTCTGTGTTGAGGGTGAGGTTGTTGTCCTCACACCATGACGCCAGACTGTCCACCTCCCTCCTGTAGGCCACCTCATCCCCACCAGTGATGCATCCTATCACTTCGGTGTCATCTGCAAACTTTAGGATGATGTTATCTTTGTGGAAGGCAACACAGTCGTGGGTGAACAGGGTGCAGAGGATGGGGCTCAGGACGCATCCTTGTGGGGTGCCTGTGTTTGTGATAATGGTGGCTGAAATCCTATTACCAATCCTGACAGACTGGGGCCTGCCAGTCAGAAAGTCTTTAATTTACAAGAGCTTGGATTTCATATGTGACAGAGTGAGGTATTTTTTAGGCTTTGAGGGATTTCAGCATTATATTCTCCTTGGGGACTACAATCAGGCAGTCCACGATGAGCATGTTCTACATTTATTCACTTTCAGTTTTTATGCTTTAACTGAAAAATATAATAAAATGTGGCTTAAAACCAACACTAACAAATTCAAACATATTATGTTATTGTTACATGAATGATTGAATATCAGTACGGCTCTGAATACTTTCATTTACTCAAACACTTTAAAGTTGCATTTGATAGAATACACTTTTAAAATCACTTTTCCCAGGTTTGTATCATTTGTTGTGTAACTTCAGTGTATGGAGGAGCCATTGTCTGGTTAGTTAACAATTACTGAAGAGTGACAGTTAAGTCAAATTAATTCAAATTTCAAATATTACACACCTGATCTTCGGTGGGCTGGCACCCTGCCCGGGGTTTGTTTCTGCCTTGCGCCCTGTGCTGGGTGGGATTGGCTCCAGCAGACCCTGTGACCCTGTAGTTAGGATATAGCGGGTTGGAAAATGATTGACTCACTGACTGACACACCTGATGCTGTAATTATTCCTCCTATTTCAGAAATCCTATAAACCAGCATTTGTTTTGTTTTGTTTGCAATTTAGCCCAGATAAGTGATCAGTCTTTGTTGTTGCTTATGCTGATGTATTAATGTAGAATTAATCATTGAATTTGATTGACTGTAATTGTAGAATTTTGTCATAATTAGAGACAACATCTTATTCCCTCCTGTACCATTCATACAGTGCTCTCCATAATGTTTGGGATAAAGACACATTTTTTCTGGATTTCCCCCTCTGCTCCAACAGTTTAAAATTACAAATCAGACAATTCAGGTGTGATTAAAGTGCAGACCTTCATTTAATGGGATTTGTAGACATTTCAGTCACACTGTGTAGAAATGACATTTTTTCTATACAGTAGATGTTATGAATGTGAAGTTTGCTGTTTTGTTTTAGTAATTAAGCATGCCATTTCAGTGGCCACTAGCCCCTCTCAATCCACTTCTACAAGATTATCATCTTCTGTTTAAAACTTTGCATGATGTACAATTGGAGTGGTTTGCTTTGTGCTTCAAACCATTAATGATGTGTAATGTGTGGCTTCCAGCCTTTTTCCAAATAGCTGCTGTTGGGATAAGCTCCTGCCTCAATTACACTGAATTATTGTAAAAACGGTGGGATGAATAGAACATTAGAACACTCTAGACAAGAACAGGCCATTCAGCCCAACAAAGCTCGCCAGTCCTCTCCACTTATTTCTTCCAAAAAAACATTGTCGAGTTTTGAAAGTCCCTAAAGTCCTACTGTCTACCACACTACTTGGTCACTTATTCCAAGTGTCTATCGTTTGTGTAAAGAAAAACTTTCTAACGTTTGTGCAAAAAATTACCCTTAACAAGTTTCCAACTGTGTTCCCATGTTCTTGATGAGCTCATTTTGAAGTTCCAGTCTCGATCCACTGGACTAATTCCCTTCATAATTTTAAACACTTCAATCAGGTCTTCTCTTAATCTCCATTGTCTAAACTGTAAAGGCTCAGCTCTTTAGTCTTTCTTCATAACTCAACCCCTGTATCCCTGAATCAGCCCTGTCACTCTTCTCTGGACCTTTTCTAGTGCTGCTATGTCCTTTTTGTAGCCTGGAAACCAAAACTGCACACAGGACTCCTGGTGAGGCCTCAACAGTGTGTTATAAAGGTTGAGCAGAACCTCCTGGGACTTGTACTCCACACATCAAGGCGCTATATAACTTGACATTCTGTTAGCCTTCTTAATGGCTTCTAAACACCATTGAGAAGTCGATAGCTTAGAGTCCACTATGACTCCTAAATTCTTCTCATAAGGTGTTCTCTTGATTTTCCGACCGGCCATTGTGTATTCAAACCTAACATTTTTACTTCCTATATGTAATACTTTACATTTACTGACATTAAATTTCATCTGCAACAAATCTGCCAAATCCTTTATGCTATCCAAGTCCTTCAGTAATTAATAACGGATTCCAAATTATCTGCTAGTCCACCTATCTTGGTATCATCTGCAAACTTAACCAGTTTGTTACTTATATTTCTATCTAAATCATTTATATATATATATATATATATATATATATATATATATATATATATATATATATATATATATATATATATATAAAAAATAGCAGCGGCCCCAGCACTGACCCCTACTGGATACCACTCTTAACTTCGCCCAATTCTGATTTGGTTCCTCGCACCATCACCCTCTGCTTCCTGTGTCTGAGTCAATTCTGCACCCATCTACAAACATCACCCTGAACTCCCACTCCTTTTAATTTGATGCTCAACCTCTCATGTGGCACCTTATCAAATGCATTCTGAAAGTCCAGATAAATAATCTCATCTGCTCCACTTTGATCGTATCCTTTTGGTGCTTCCTCATAGAATTCCAGCATGTTAGTAAAACATGACCTCCCTCTTCTGAACCCATGCTGATTGTTCAGTAAATCTCCTGTCCTTGCCAGGTGTTGCTCAGTCTTGTCCTTAATAATTCCTTCTATACTTTTTCCTGTGATGCGTGTTAAGCTTACTGGCCTACAGTTGCTTGGATCTGCCCTGTCACCCTTTTTATATAATGGGATGATAAGAATATAAGATCACATCGTAGTAAATTTACATCGGGGCAAAAGTGCAAATGCTAGCAGCTGTGTAAAGAAGAGCAGCCGAGTGTATTCCTGGACTAAATGAATGTGACCTTCTCTGAACTCTTTACTCTTAAACAGTAAAGACAATGGGGGATCCAATCCCAGTAGCTAAAACTTTCAAAGCCATCAGTGAAATTGATGCGTCAGGATTTATATATATATATTTTTTTTAAATGGTGACTCAGATATTCTGAAAGTACATTTAAGATATAAAACCTGGAGAATGTCTACACACGAGGACTGATGGAATCATGATTGTATTGTTATGCTATGAATGAGGCACAGTGCCTGATATTTAGCAAAGCTATGGAGGAGATAATGGGACAACTTAGCTAAGCAAATGGAGCTAATGAAGTGAGTAGTCATCCCTTGTTAGGCTCATTACGTTGAAGCTGTCATAGGTGAGCCATCCTTTCAACTAAATGTGTACCAGATAAGCATGTATAGGGTGGTCCAGATCTAATTATGCAATTTTAATTACGCTATAACTTAAGTTTATTACATAGAGAATTCACAGCACCTGCCCTGGCAGAGAGATGGTTATCAGTCTAACAGTTGAATAATTAGATCTGGACTACCCTGACCTTGGTGTTTGTTTTGCTGAATCTTTCCAATCGTTAACTCCCCCTTCTTTGCCAGAATCCATACCTCATTTCCTACTAAAATGTTTGACACCATATCCTTTTTGTTTTTTCAGGTATTGATTTTAAAATTAGAACTATAGAGCTAGAAGGAAAGAAGATCAAACTCCAGATATGGTAAGTCTCCAATTATGTTTTCCATAAACGTTAGTTTGACATTTGAGCTTTCCCTGTTAATGGTGACATACTTGTGTTTTCAGTATGTTTGGCATGAGCTGAGTTGACTTTGTTGAGATTTTAATTTTTTATTATTATTGTGCCTGTATCTATGGCTCCTTCTAATGCTGCCATACTTTGGACCTGCTTATGATTTCCTTCAATATGGTAGTGAAATCCAGCAGTTTGTGGATAGCCCACTTGGTTCTTTCCTCCATAATCTCTTTGAATTTACATACTTCTCTAACAGCTGAGAATATCCCAAAACATAACCACTGTTGTGTAGTCCTTATGACTTCACACCATTTGAGAATTCAGTATTCTCAGTTTGAAGTTCAGTTCCACACATTACATTTACAGCAGGTAATTAGAAGACTTTTAAAGTTATTACTTTAACTCAACTAATGTTTTGGAGCATTTTATAATTGGAATCCAAAATTCCAGGCCTTATAGAGTCCCAAGTTAATTACCTTTATAGTTCACAGTACATTTGGTCAGAACTTGATATATTCTGCTTCTTCCCTCCAGGGATACAGCTGGACAAGAGCGGTTTCGAACGATTACAACAGCATACTACAGAGGCGCCATGGTGAGTTAGGTTTCAAATATGATTTTCCAGTGAGGACTCCATGGGTTTAATATACATGAAAACTGATGGTGTGGTCTACCCTGACCCTAGACACTGGTATTAAAGTCATTTCTTGGTCGCAAACACAAGATGGACAGTGTTTCATGTTTTGTAAGTCTTGGCTTATTTGGGTGAGAAGTCAAGCAAAATGGCACATTTTATTGGCTAACTAAAAAAAATTACAATATGCAAGACTTTCGAGGCAACTCAGGCCCCATCTTCAGGGAAGATATAGTAGAGAAACTGGAGTTCCCTGTGTTTATATAGACACTAGGAGAGATATAACATTGGATACCTTTAAGTGAGACATCTTAAATGTAAAAAATGAATAGACCTCTTCAGGCTAAGATTCACTAAGCATGAGAGGAGAACAATGTATAGTTAAGATCTTTGAATAAGACAACTGTTTCTGATGAGTTTTTCAATACAATGTGGGTCTGTAGTCAGGTTGACTGTGTCAGTCGAGAGATGCAAACAATCCTCATATCTGGCCATAAAACTCTTGTCTCTATTTAAACCATGTTGTAATGTATTAAATTTTAGCATGGGTTTAACTTCCCATTCTCTTCTCTCTTGCTGTTTTCTGAAGTTGCCCATGAGCACTGTGACTTTAAAGTCCCTCTCACAGTGTCCAAGGCTGTTGAAGTGGGCTGCTACAGGAACATCTGTGTTGCCATGCCTGATGTGGAAGCTGTGTAAATTCATTCTCTCGCGGAGTGTTTGTCCAGTTTCTCCCACACACAATGCAGTGTCAGGACATTTCATGCAGAACATTGAACATCTAAAATTCTGAAGTCTCCTTCAAACTGTCTACAGTTCCTTAAAAAAATGTATCTTCTGCTGTAGTAACTATGATTTAATGTTGTTTACAAAAAAGCCTTATAACCATGAGTTGTAACTCCTCTTGCTTTTGTTTCTGGAAATTTCCACTAAATAGTTTTGTTTCCTGGTAAAATGTGGAATTTAAAATTATTATTGAAAATGTCACCTTCATCTACCAGTACTCTTTTGAGGTTTTTGAGGTGGTGGCTTCAGAAGCCATTTGCTAAATACAGTCAACTTTCTGAGAAGGTTATTAATATTAATGAAGTGGTCATGCAAGAGTGACTTTTCACTGTAAGACAGGAGATCCTAGAGAAAATGTTGTTTTCATCCAACCATCCATTTTATAAGGTGACTGTTCAAGTCAACTAAGTGTACCAGGGCCTGGAGCCTCGTCCAGCAGCTTTGGAAACAAAGCAAAAACAAATCCTGGATGATCTCCTGTCCATTACAAGGCATACACCCGTATGCACACACACCCACCCATATTCACTCATACATGGACAAGTTAAAGTTGCCATTTAACCTAAGATGCTTGCCTTTGAAATGTTGAAGGAAGAGTACATGGAGAGAATCCAGTGCAGACAAGTATAGAATATTCCAACTCCATACATAGTGCCCAGTTTGAGATTCAAACCAGCAATTTAGAGCTGCAGAGCAGCGTAAGTGCTAACCACAGACCCAATGTCCTTTTCACATTTTTTCTGTTTTAGTATATTCAATTGTTCATATAAACATCAATAACTGTTCTTTAGCCGTCTCAAATATCAAAATGTGCAATATGTGCTTTAATTCAAGGCCGAGTGCAACAGTATTAAGCTTCTGTGAAAAAATGAAATACGATAGAGAGAACAGATAAGCACGGGGACTCCAAGGAATTGCAGCTTCTTCTAACGGCTCCTAAATCCTTTCCATACTTTCAATTTTCAGACCTACCATTGTGTATTTAAACCTAACATTTTTACTTCTTACCTGTAATACATTACTTTTACTTGTACTTACATTAAATTTTATCTTTCAAACCTAACATTTTTAACACCAACATGTAATTATTCAGCAGAAATGTGTCAATACCAATTGCAATACGCCTGCATAATGCCTCATTTTGACTGTGAGTGACAGCCAAGTCAGAAATTTTCTTTCTTTTTGATTTATTTGCATTATAGAAATTTTGGTACGTGTTCAGAGCAAAGTGTGTGTGTGTATTTATTTATTTGCTTATCTACTCATATCTTCAAGTGTGTAAAACCTACATATATATGTTTGGTGTCATTCTTTTCAGAATTTATCTAACTTTAATGTGATGATGTTAGATTTTAAGATTCTTATTCCATTTTTAAATTATAAATTAAAAAAATATCAAGAACTCGCGTCTCATGAGACGGGACTTTGTGCCAAAAGATTTAACCACCCCCAAGACCGGAAATAAAACACAACGAGTAGGACAGCAGCTCTACAGGCTTTTAAACATTCGAAGCGCCACATCACGTGGCACAGCAGCAATCTAGCAGCTGATCGAGCAAAGAGGAGGTAAAAAAAAAAAAACCTATTTGTTTCCCATTGTATCACCGTTTAAGAGGGGGTTTCGGAGGAGCGACTGCATCTCCTTGGGGTGCGTTCAGCCCCTCTCTTCACAACGTGAGTAGCAGAGACACAAAGTGGTTGGCGAGCAGGGGGGAACCCACTAGTGTGTATGTATGTATATATATATGACACACAAACACAGTCAAATGGCTTAATGAAAATCTGAAAACCTGGTTTTTACCTCCAGAAATGAATCACTTTTTTTTTCTTTTAAAGATGCTTTTTTCCTCTTTCTCTCTTCAGGGAATCATGTTAGTATATGACATTACCAATGAAAAGTCTTTTGATAATATCAAGAACTGGATACGAAACATAGAAGAGGTATGTTATTTCATTTCCCTGCTTCTCTTTTTTTTTTTTTGTACCCTTCTGTTATTTTTATACTAGACCCTTTAATATATATCTTTTTTCTTTCTTTTTTTTAAATTTTTTTTAGCATGCCTCAGCAGATGTAGAGAAGATGATCCTCGGTAATAAGTGCGATATAAATGAAAAACGGCAAGTGACCAAGGAACGAGGAGAAAAGGTGCGAGTGAGCTCTTTTAATTTTTGATGCCACATTTCTGTCTGATTTTAATGTTCACGTTGATTTTGTAAAATTTGTGCAGACTTTTTTTTCTTGTTGCATTGCAGATTTTGTTTAAAAGTTTCCCACCCTTTTTTCTTCCCCTAAAAACAGACTTAGAGTCATTGTTTTGTTTGTCTACGAATGAAAGCTGCTCCTCTAGAGAAAATGAAGCAGATTGAATTTTTCTTTTTTTTTTTTTCCTTCAGCAGTTGGATAGTTCTCTAATTACTCCAGTTTATAGGACGTTCATGAGTGCTACATGTTTTACAGCCACCTTTTGTACAGTCAGTAGACACAAAAAGATGCAACAAGACTGTCACTTTATTTGCCAGTTCCAACTTTGGTTGCCTTCTAGCACAGTGGCATGTGCTTGCTTGTTATCTGCACTGATTAGTTAATAATATGAAGATGGACTTTACTCATGATTAGTTCATTAAAAAGAGAGCAGATCATTTTAATCAAATTAAAGAAATGATCATAATACTATGTAGATTACAGAGTGCCAATATGGTACTTCGTTTGAATTAAATTTCTTCAGTTTTGAGCTGCAAAGGCTGTGTGGCAACCTGATTTTACCAGCGGTACTGATAAAATTAATCCATCAGATTTCCTCCAATTAAACAACGATTCACATACTTGAGAGCACTGGTTGAAATAAAAAAGACTAAACCCAAGAAGCATATCGTCATACACAGTGCCTTGAGAATCTGGAAAAAAAAAGTCCTTAAGTTTATATAGAAACCCTAACGATGTTTAAAAACTATCCATCTGAGCTTTTGGGAAAATTCTATTAACCAAACAAACTTGATGTATTGAGTGGTCTCCTTTCATTTGTAAAACCTCGTTTTCTATGGTCGCTTATATACACTGATTTTCATTCAGCATGCAATATTTTTTTTTCTATTTTCTGCATTTAAAGTAATACCACAGTGTTATCCTTCTTTTACAGTCAATCAGTATATATCTTCAACAAAGCTTTGGCTCCCCCATGTTTGCGTTTTAGTTGTGTTTAGGAATAAATTCCATCGAAACACCTACTTCCCTGCCTTTTCTCACTCTAAAGTAGGTGTGCGAGTAAAACACATTTAAATGTTTAACCAATTTGAAAAAAAGAAAAAGTTTGTACCTGAGCCCCATAACCACGAATCACAGGGCACTTTACGAAGAAAACAAACTTTCGTCATGACCTACAATTGGATAAGGAGTCTGATTAAAATACAAGTCACATTTTAAGACATCGGAAACTTCCAGATAGCTCAAAATATGTTCCTTTTAAATGTTAAGATATTTTAAAGGTATCTGCCATACATTTTGAAGTAGCTCAAATGCATTTCAAGGTATCTCAAAACACATTTTCAGATTTCTCAAAATACCCTGAAATATAGAGGCAGTTATCTCAAATTGACCTTGCATGTGTTTTAAGATGCTTAAAATTCATTTTGAGATATCTCATACTCATTTCCTGTATAATTTCCTATTCTGTCAAAGGGACTTCCTGTCTATTTTAAAGATGTCTTGAAATGTGTGTGAGATATCTCAAAACGAACAGTGTACCTTGTCAAAATACCTTAAAATCTATGAAGGGGGGGAGTCAAGCTAAAGTTAGAAAATGGGATTTATTAGAAAATGGAATGAACCTTCACAAAACTGATGCTGTCATTTCTTAATGTCATGTCCACCCTTCTTGATGCATTTGCGCCACCTGCCTGGATTCCATCAGAATAAAAGGTTTGGTCTCATCCTCGCAGCCACTCGTGCACCCCACTACATGCCAAGGGGTACTTCAGTCATTAATGCAGGTTACTATGACTTGCTGGAGACCACTGTGAAGCCTGCTGTTTGATCCAAGCGGCAGGGACTACTCTCTCAAGGACTCCTTTTATTGCAAGACAATGACACACACACACACTGCTAAGAACACCGAGGCTCGTCTGGAGAAACTGACGCTTGAGGTATTGTCACAATCCTCCTTATTCACCAGATTTGGCATCGCGTGATTTCTACCTTTTTTGGACCTCTAAAAAAACATCTGGGTGGTCTTCTATTCAAGACAGATGATGACGTGAAGAAAGCGGTGCGCAAGTGATTGCGAGGACAAGACAAAACCTTTTATTCTGCTGGAATCAAAAGAGAGCACCTCTAATATGCGATCAGGCAGATATATTTAGTTTTAAAAAATCCATGATAACTCTTAATTATTTGTGTCTCCAAAAATCTCCTTTAGTGACTATTTGGAGGTAGAACATTTTTAGTATTTTATTGATTTTAGTGTTTCTTCCTTTCAAATCATGGGCGATACTGTCTATTGAATGCTGTCATCCATCCATTTTCTAGTCTGCTTTTTCCGGCCAGGGTTGCAGGTTTCCTAGAGTCTATGTCAGCAGCATCAGGTCCAAGGCATGGATGGGTAACTCATCCACACCCCTACACTGATTGAGATACTTTTAACAATGTTTGATAACTGAATAGTCCTGACTACAAACAGATAAATACTGTACCTTAACATGAACTTTCTGTTTTTCTTGCAGCTTGCACTGGAATACGGCATCAAGTTCATGGAGACCAGTGCCAAGTCCAATATAAATGTTGAGACAGTGAGTGCCACTTCCTTTCTGTCTTTATATAATTATCTGCCATGTTGTTTTGTTCTAATGGCTTTGGAAGAGCTCTTGCTTGTCTCTCTATTATAAAATAAAAATCCTGGGAGAGAGAGACTAGGGAGACGAGACGTGATCTTCACGTGAAGATCACAGAAGACACTTAAAAGACCCGCGAGATGACAGAGATTGGCCACGGAGCGTCTCGCGGGGACCTTAAACATGAGACTTTGTGCCAAGAGTTTGACTCAGGACCGTCTCGCGGGGACGCAGAACATGAGATTCTTGCAAGACACGCCCTAATTACAACCAAATATCAAATAAGACAACGGGCAGCAAAACAATCAGTCGTGTCAAGGCTTTGAGCACACACAGATCCAGGGCTCTCAGCGCATATAAAGCGTATAAGGACAATACGTTATAGATGAAACGTCGACGACTAAGCGAAAAAGAAAGAGCAGCTTGGAGAAAAGAGAAAAATCTAGGTGCAAATTCAGAAAATAAGGAAAGTAATAATCAGCCCGGAACAAGTGGAACTGAAAAAAAGAATGTTCAATCGGGCTCAGAATTAAAAGACAAAGAGTAAAAGATAAAGTAGAACTTCATAAAGATGTTCAAAAATGTTGGCGCTATACACATGCAGAGCAGGTTAGAGATTATGAAAGCAGTGGAATTCGAAAGACTCAAAAAAAAAAACAGCGTGATACACATGCAGAGAACGTTAAAGAATATGAAAGCAGGAAAATTAGAAAGTATAAAAAAAAGATCACAGTAGCGCAAACAAATGGAAATTATTACTCGAAAAAAGGGAAAATAATCACCACGGACCAGGTGTCATTGAAAAAAAAGCAGGACAAAGCGAGGAATGGAAATTGAATATATGGACATAGGTGATATGTCTGAAGTATGTAGATATTGTAAGGCTTTGAAGTTTAAGTCAAGAGAATTTCAAAAACGGGGTTTACCTCACATGCATTTTAAAAAAAAATATTAACTGCTGATGTTGTCAATCGTTTTGTCTGTGCTGAAATTCCAAACACAGAAACCAATCCTGAATTATGGTACAAAGTCATTAAACACATGTCTCACTGACCTCATTAAAAAGATTCTGCATGTTGGGACTCGAAAGATTCTAAATATTGTTTTAACTGAAATAAAAGTGAAACTAATTAAATAGCAACAATTCAAAGAAAAAAAAAAATCTTAAAAGTGTGTATCCGGAAATGTAGAAAAATATCCAGAAACAAACTAATGGCCTGAATAGACCTTATATAGAGGATAATTAATACCTTATTGGAAAGATTTAGGTGTTGTATTGAACGCAACAGCATCAACTTCTAGACAGTGTTTAGAAGCCTTTAAGAAGGCTAACAGAGTGTCAGGTTATATAGCGCCTTGATGCGTGGAGTACAAGTCCAAGGAGGTTATGCTGAAGCTTTATTGTGCCAAAAGACCATTTCTCTTTGGTGATTAATACGATGTAACAAATACCAAAATAGCACGCTGGGTAGACCTCATCTGGTGTACTTTGTGCAGTTTTGGTCTCCAGGGTACAAAAAAAGACATAGCAGCACTAGAGTAAGTCCAGAGAAGAGCAACTAGGCTGAGTCCAGGGCTACAGGGGATGAGTTATGAGGAAAGATTAATAGAGCTGAGCCTTTACAGTTTAAGGAAAAGGAGATGAAGAGGAGACCTGACTGAAGTGTTAAAAATTATTTCACGGAACTAGTCCAGTGGATTGAGACTCTGACTTTAAAGTGAATTCAACAAGAACACGGGAATACAGTTGGAAACTTAAGGGTAAATTTCACACGAACGTTAGGACGTTTTTCTTTACACAGAGAACCACAGGCACATAAAATAAGTGACCAAGTAGTGTGGTAGACATTAGGACTTTAAGGGCTTTCAAAACTCCACCTGATATTTTGGAAGGATGAAATGAATAGGACTGGCGAGCTTTGTTGGGATGAGTGGCCTTTTCTCGTCTAGATTGTTCTAATATTCTGATTCCTCATGTTAGTGGAAAAAAAATGCATCACTGCCTTTGGCCACTAGTGGAAAACACAGTTCTTGGAGGGCTAGTAGTCCTGCCTGCTAACCAAAATCATTTTCAGTTTTTATTCAGGCATCATGCCTTGTTTGTTTTCTTCCACACTGAAACTGAAGGGAGAAAGTCAGCCCCTTGAAATGTCATTGTGGCCGCACAAGGTCTAAAGTTTTATTATTGTTTTTCTTAATGGCTTGCTTACTTTTGTTTCTGTTTTTCCAATAGTCAGCAAGGACAGAAGCTCTATATTTGCTCTGTTTGCATTTCATTTAGATTTTTTATTAAGAAATTATATTTAGCATCCTTTGAATCAATACATATTTTCACAAACCAAACCTGAGAAAATCCACAGTTGGCATCCTTGTGAATTTGATCTTAAGCACACATGAATATGACCCAGTAGTATATGAGGTGAGTATGAGTTCAGTCATGACATTTGCAAATGAATACTTGAGATCCTGAAAAATAGTTAAGAAAAGAAGCATTTAAGATATAAATTACAGTGAAAAGGCACATTTGAGACATAAATAATACTATGGAAGGACAAGCAAAAGCTAGTAGTGTCAGACTAGCAGAGGTCATTTTCCTTCTGACATTTGCAGCACACTGACCTATTTGCTGCTGCCTTAATACACTTCTCTCTTCACAGATTGTAAGACATTGGAAGAGGCTGTGAAGGGGCTGACAGTTCCAACACCCCCCAAACAAACACCACCCTGGTGGCTTTACTGGTGGGCAGCTCATTTATTTCAGAGTTAAGGCACTTTTCAGGTAGTGAACTGTCCCCAAGCCAACTTTAGTAGAATGGTTACACAGGTCTACGCTTTGATATGTCACTGTCAGAGTCTCTTACAGTTGTTTCACTCTCCTCGTGTTCTTGATGAACTCATTTTAAAGTCACCGTCTCGATCCACTGGACTAATTCCCTTCATAATTCTAAACACTTCAGTCAGGTCTCCTCTTAATCTTCTTTTTCAGTTTAAGCGCAGGGACACAACTGGAAACTTGTGAAGGGTAAATTTCACAAAAACATTAGGAAGGTTTTTCTTTACACAGAGAACCACAGACACATGGCGTAAGTGACCAAGTAGTGTTGTGGACAGTAGGACTTTAAGGACTTTCAAGACTCGACTTGATGTTATTTTATAAGAATTGAGTGGATAGAACTGGCAAGCTTTGTAGGGCTGAATGGCCTGTTCTGTTTTTTTTTTTTTTTAAGATTGATTCCGCATGTGTACATCTTTTTGATTATTTCTGACTTTTGGCTTTGTTCACACATACCCTGGAACCAGCAGCTTACATGTACATTCCTTGGATAGTTTGCATCTATAAAATAGACTAGAGAGAAAGATTCCTTAATTACGGTGAAATTGTTCTAAAATGTTATCCTGTTCCTGAAGTGCCAGTGTCTTTATGTCAAAGTATGGCTGCATTATAACTAGCAGAAGCATTAAAACAAAAGTGAGGAAACAGCTGCCTTAATAAAACCTCTAAAGAGTTAGAATATAGTGCTGCGTGCCAGAGTGAAAAATTTGATAATGCCTTGCTGAAGATGAGCACACTGCAGAATGTGCATATGTTGAGTTTAGAAATGGGAAGACAGACATAATAAGAAGTTAGATCACCTGGCAAGCACTGATTAACAACTCAATTGGAGCAAAACTGGAATACAAGTGGCTCTAGGGTCTTTGTTACTGAAAACTGTAACAAATGCAGTATCCACCAAGTTCAGGTCTGCCAGATATGAGAAATTTGTCATTTTCACATAACCCTGGTGCCTCAGATCATGTGTACAGTCATATGAAAAAGTTTGGGAACCCCTCTTAATTCTTTGGATTTTTGTTTTATCATTGGCTGAGCTTTCAAAGTAGCAACTTCCTTTTAATATATGACATGCCTTATGGAAACAGTAGTATTTCAGCAGTGAAATTAAGTTTTTTGGATTAACAGAAAATATGCAATATCATAACAAAATTAGACAGGTGCATAAATGTGGGCACCCCAACAGAGATATGACATCAATTCTTAGTTGAGCCTCCTTTTGCACATATAACAGCTTCTAGACGCTGTCCTCCTATAGCTTTTGATGAGTGTCTGCATTCTGGATGGAGGTATTTCTGACCATTCTTCCATAAAAAATCTCTCCAGTTCAGTTACATTTGATGGCTGCCGAGCATGGACAGCTTGCTTCAAATCATCACATAGATTTAGAGTTTTGATGATATTCAAGTCAGGGGACTGTGACGGCCATTCCAGAACATTGTACTTCTCCCTCTGCATGAATGTCTTTGTAGATTTCGAACTGTGTTTTGGGTCATTGTCTTGTTAGAATATCCAACCCCTGCGTAACTTCAACTTTGTGACTGATGCTTGAACATTATCCTGAAGAATTTGTTGATATTGTGTTGAATTCATCAGACCCTCGACTTTAACGAAGGGCCCAGTCCCTCGACTAGCCACACAGCCCCACAGCATGATGGAACCTCCACCAAATTTGACAGTAAGTAGCAGGTGTTTTTCTTGGAATGCGGTGTTCTTCTTCTGCCACGCAAAGCCCTTTTTGTTCTGACCAAATAACTCAATTTTTGTCTCATCAGTCCAAAGCACTTTGTTCCAAAATGAATCTGGCTTGTCTAAATGAGCATTGGCATACAACAAGTGACTCTGTTTGTGGCGTGAGTGCAGAAAGGGCTTCTTTCTCATCACCCTGCCATACAGATGTTCTTTGTGCAAATCGCTCTGAATTGTAGAACGATGTACAGATACACCATCTGCAGCAAGATGTTCTTGCAGGTCTTTGGAGGTGATCTGTGGGTTGTCTGTCACCATTCTCACAATCCTGCTCATATGCCGCTCCTGTATTTTTCTTGGCCTGCCAGATCTGCTGGGTTTAACAGCAACTGTGCCTGTGGCCTTCCATTTCCTGATTCCATTCCTTACAGTTGAAACTGACAGTTTAAACCTCTGAGATGGCTTTTTGTAGCCTTCCCCAAAACCCTGAGACTCAACAATCTTTTCAGATCTTTTGAGAGTTGCTTTGAGGATCCCATGCTGTCACTGTTCAGAGGAGAGTCAAAGGGAAGCACAACTTGCAGTTGCCCAGCTTAAATACCTTTATATCTCATGATTGGACACACCTGTCTATGAAGTTCAAGGCTTAACGAGCTCATCCAACCAATTTGGTGTTGCAAGTAATCAGCATTGAGCAGTGACAGGCATTCAAATCA